>NC_136914.1:227190576-227841076 GCF_949752795.1 Hyperoodon ampullatus | reverse complement strand
TATTCAAGGGCTCGCTTCTTGTCTCCCATTAGGGGATCAATGTTGAAAGCATCAACTTCCAAATACACTAAGAGGAATCTCTATCCACGTCATGTTCATTAAGGACACCTTGAGTTCATGACTTCAAATTTTAAAAAAGGAGCCATATTCTTTGTCCTGCACCCGGACTATTCTGGTGCCTATGGCAGTCGGGTGAAAAGGATGCATGAGTGCGTGCACGTCTGTAGGGGTGGCTATCAGCCTGCAGGGATGTATTAGACAGTCTTCTACCGGGAATGGCTAGAACCTGATCAGAATCACATGCGTGTTACTTTAGAGTTAAGATGCCTAAACTAGGAACCACCTTACTTCTAAATGATGACAACCATGCCTCACCTGACTGTTATTCCCAGACGCTGAGGGTTGGGTGTGCTTAGTCTGGACAATGAGTAAAACTTGTGGACACAGAAGGGGTCAAATGGGAGGGGAGGGACTGTGTTTTTCCCCACCTTTCCACACTGTCCACATTATGAGGAGGTCAGCAGTAGAGCTCACACACAGGTGGAGATTTATGCCACATAAATCATCTGGAACTATTCTGCATGGGGCACTGGTCTGCTCCCCATTTATTAATTCATTCAAGCATTTATCTGTGTCTGTGTGGAATCATGGGTATTTGTTGTATACTTTATATTTGGGGGATGATTGATTTAGTTAGATTACCATCTGCTATGTGTGGAACTGTTTTCCAATGTCCTGTTTTTGTCTCTCCTGTTGTGTTTGGGTTTCCCTAGGAAATCCTTCTTAAATAGAGTCTGTGCCTTTCAGCTCTATTATAAGGATCTACTGTTTCTATGCTGGAGCCCCACTGATATGGAGGGAAGGGAAAAGGAAGGGAAACATTTTATAAACTTATATTAAATTTACTCCCTTGCTGGGCCTGTGACCCTGGACTTGATTTTCACAAGTTTTGGAGTCATTTTTTGGTTATTTATTTATTTATTTATCTATTTATTTTTGCTTCCCTCCGCTCAGGTGAGACAGGAAGGAAGATGGGGCTGAGACAGGCTAATCACCCTCCCCCCGACAGGGAGTAAGACTTTGGTGAACTCGTTTCTCCTTTTTCAGGGACAGCACTCGGGGCCTATTTCTGAACGGTTACTTTCCCCTCTCCCCTGCCAGAGCCATGAGGGGGTTTTTGTTTTTGTTTTTGTTTTTGTTTTTTTATTAGTTTCTGCTTTATAACAAAGTGAATCAGTCATACATATACATCTGTTCCCACATCCCCTCCCTCATGCATCTCCCTCCCTCCCACCCTCCCCATCCCACCCCTCCAGGCGGTCACAAAGCACCGAGCTGATCTCCCTGTGCTCTGCGGCTGCTTCCCACTATCTATCTACCTTACGTTTGGTAGTGTATATATGTCCATGCCTCTCTTTCCCTTTGTCACAGCTTACCCTTCCCCTTCCCCATATCCTCAAGTCCATTCTCAAGTAGGTCTGTGTCTTTATTCCCGTTTTACCCCTAGGTTCTTCATGACATTTTTTTTTTTAAATTCCATATATATGTGTTAGCATACGGTATTTGTCTTTCTCTTTCTGACTTACTTCACTCTGTATGACAGACTCTAGGTCTATCCACCTCATTACAAATAGCTCAGTTTCGTTTCTTTTTATGGCTGAGTAATATTCCATTGTATATATGTGCCACATCTTCTTTATCCATTCATCCGATGATGGACACTTAGGTTGTTTCCAGCTCCGGGCTATTGTGAATAGAGCTGCAATGAACATTTTGGTACATGTCTCTTTTTGAATTATGGTTTTCTCAGGGTATATGCCTAGTAGTGGGATTGCTGGGTCATATGGTAGTTCTATTTTTAGTTTTTTAAGGAACCTCCATACTGTTCTCCATAGGGGCTGTACCAATTCACATTCCCACCAGCAGTGCAAGAGTGTTCCCTTTTCTCCACACCCTCTCCAGCATTTATTGTTTCTAGATTTCTTGATGATGGCCATTCTGACTGGTGTGAGATGATATCTCATTGTAGTTTTGATTTGCATTTCTCTAATGATTAATGATGTTGAGCATTCTTTCATGTGTTTGTTGGCAGTCTGTATATCTTCTTTGGAGAAATGCCTATTTAAGTCTTCTGCCCATTTTTGGATTGGGTTGTTTGTTTTTTTGCTATTGAGCTGCATGAGCTGTTTATAAATTTTGGAGATTAATCCTTTGTCAGTTGCTTCATTTGCAAATATTTTCTCCCATTCTGAGGGTTGTCTTTTGGTCTTGTTTATGGTTTCCTTTGCTGTGCAAAAGCTTTGAAGTTTCATTAGGTCCCATTTGTTTATCTTTGTTTTTAGTTCCATTTCTCTAGGAGGTGGGTCCAAAAGGATCTTGCTGTGATTTATGTCATAGAGTGTTCTACCTATGTTTTCCTCTAAGAGTTTGATAGTTTCTGGCCTTACATTTAGGTCTTTAATCCATTTTGAGCTTATTTTTGTGTATGGTGTTAGGGAATGATCTAATCTCATACTTTTACATGTCCCTGTCCAGTTTTCCCAGCACCACTTATTGAAGAGGCTGTCCTTTCTCCACTGTACATTCCTGCCTCCTTTATCAAAGATAAGTTGGCCATATGTGCGTGGGTTTATCTCTGGGCTTTCTATCCTGATCCACTGATCTATCTTTCTGTTTTTGTGCCAGTACCACACTGTCTTAATTACTGTAGCTTTGTAGTATAGTCTGAAGTCAGGGAGCCTGATTCCTCCAGCTCCGTTTTTCGTTCTCAAGATTGCTTTGGCTATTCGGGGTCTTTTGTTTTTCCAAACAAAGTTTGAAATTTTTTGTTCTAGTTCTGTGAAAAATGCCAGTGGTAGTTTGATAGGGATTGCATTGAATCTGTAGATTGCTTTGGGTAGTAGAGTCATTTTCACAATATTGATTCTTCCAATCCAGGAGCATGGTATATCTCTCCATCTATTTATATCATCTTTAATTTCTTTCATCAGTGTCTTATAATTTTCTGCATACAGGTCTTTTGTCTCCTTAGGTAGGTTTATTCCTAGATATTTTATTCTTTTTGTTGCAATGGTAAATGGGAGTGTTTTCTTGATTTCACTTTCAGATTTTTCATCATTAGTGTACAGGAATGCCAGAGATTTCTGTGCATTAATTTTGTATCCTGCTACTTTACCAAATTCATTGATTAGCTCTAGTAGTTTTTCGGTAGCATCTTTAGGATTCTCTATGTATAGTATCATGTCATCTGCAAACAGTGACAGCTTTACTTCTTCTTTTCCAATTTGGATTCCTTTTATTTCCTTTTCTTCTCTGATTGCTGTGGCTAAAACTTCCAAAACTATGTTGAATAAGAGTGGTGAGAGTGGGCAGCCTTGTCTTGTTCCTGATCTTAGTGGAAATGGTTTCAGTTTTTCACCATTGAGGACGATGCTGGCTGTGGGTTTGTCATATATGGCCTTTATTATGTTGAGGAAAGTTCCCTCTATGCCTACTTTCTGCAGGGTTTTTATCATAAATGGGCGTTGAATTTTGTCGAAAGCTTTCTCTGCATCTATTGAGATGATCATATGGTTTTTCTCCTTCAACTTGTTAATATGGTGTATCACATTGATTGATTTGCGTATATTGAAGAATCCTTGCATTCCTGGAATAAACCCCACTTGATCATGGTGTATGATCCTTTTAATGTGCTGTTGGATTCTGTTTGCTAGTATTTTGTTGAGGATTTTTGCATCTATGTTCATCAGTGATATTGGCCTGTAGTTTTCTTTCTTTGTGACATCCTTGCCTGGTTTTGGTATCAAGGTGATGGTGGCCTCGTAGAATGAGTTTGGGAGTGTTCCTTCCTCTGATATTGTTTGGAAGAGTTTGAGAAGGATGGGTGTTAGCTCTTCTCTAAATGTTTGATAGAATTCGCCTGTGAAGCCATCTGGTCCTGGGCTTTTGTTTGATGGAAGATTTTTAATCACAGTTTCAATTTCAGTGCTTGTGATTGGTCTATTCATATTTTCTATTTCTTCCTGAGTCAGTCTTGGTAGGTTGTGCATTTCTAAGAATTTGTCCATTTCTTCCAGGTTGTCCATTTTATTGGCATAGAGTTGCTTATAGTAATCTCTCATGATCTTTTGTATTTCTGCAGTGTCAGTTGTTACTTCTCCTTTTTCATTTCTAATTCTACTGATTTGAGTCTTCTCCCTTCTTTTCTTGATGAGTCTGGCTAATGGTTTGTCAATTTTGTTTATCTTCTCAAAGAACCAGCTTTTAGTTTGGTTGATCTTTGCTATCATTTCCTTCATTTCTTTTTCATTTATTTCTGATCGGATCTTTATGATTTCTTTCCGTCTGCTAACTTTGGGTTTTTTTTGTTCTTCTTTCTCTAATTGCTTTAGGTGCAGGGTCAGGTTGTTTACTCGAAATGTTTCCTGTTTCTTAAGGTGGGATTGTATTGCTATAAACTTCCCCCTTAGAACTGCTTTTGCTGCGTCCCATAGGTTTTGGGTCGTCGTGTCTCCATTGTCATTTGTTTCTAAGTATTTCTTAATTTCCTCTTTGATTTCTTCAGTGATCACTTCATTATTGAGTAGTGTATTGTTTAGCCTCCATGTGTTTGTATTTTTTACAGATCTTTTCCTGTAATTGATGTCTAGTCTCATAGCATTGTGGTCGGAAAAGATACTTGATACAATTTCAATTTTCTTAAATTTACCAAGGCTTGATTTGTGACCCAAGATATGATCTATCCTGGAGAATGTTCCATGAGCACTTGAGAAAAATGTGTATTCTGTTGTTTTTGGGTGGAATGTCCTATAAATATCAATTAAGTCCATCTTGTTTAATGTATCATTTAAAGCTTGTGTTTCCTTATTTATTTTCATTTTGGATGATCTGTCCATTGGTGAAAGTGGGGTGTTAAAGTCCCCTACTATGATTGTGTTACTGTCGATTTCCCCTTTTATGGCTGTTAGTATTTGCCTTATGTATTGAGGTGCTCCTATGTTGGGTGCATAAATATTTACAATTGTTATATCTTCTTCTTGGATCGATCCCTTTATCGTTATGTAGTGTCCTTCTTTGTCTCTTCTAATAGTCTTTATTTTAAAGTCTATTTTGTCTGATATAAGAATTGCTACTCCAGCTTTCTTTTGATTTCCATTTGCATGGAATATCTTTTTCCATCCCCTTACTTTCAATCTGTATGTGTCTCTAGGTCTGAAGTGGGTCTCTTGTAGACAGCATATATATGGGTCTTGTTTTTGTATCCATTCAGCCACTCTGTGTCTTTCGGTGGGAGCATTTAGTCCATTTACATTTAAGGTAATTATTGATATGTATGTTCCTATTCCCATTTCCTTAATGGCTTTGGGTTCGTTATTGTAGGTATAGTCCTTCTGTTGTGTTTCTTGCCTAGAGAAGTTCCTTTAGCATTTGTTGTAAAGCTGGTTTGGTGGTGCTGAACTCTCTCAGCTTTTGCTTGTCTGTAAAGGTTTTAATTTCTCCATCAAATCTGAATGAGATCCTTGCTGGGTAGAGTAATCTTGGTTGCAGGTTTTTCTCCTTCATCACTTTAATTATGTCCTGCCACTCCCTTCTGGCTTGTAGAGTTTCTGCTGAGAGATCAGCTGTTAACCTGATGGGGATTCCCTTGTGTGTTATTTGTTGTTTTTCCCTTGCTGCTTTTAATATGATTTCTTTGTGTTTAATTTTTGACAGTTTGATTAATATGTGTCTTGGCGTATTTCTCCTTGGATTTATTCTGTATGGGACTCTCTGTGCCTCCTGGACTTGATTAACTATTTCCTTTCCCATATTAGGGAAGTTTTCAACTATAATCTCTTCAAATATTTTCTCAGTCCCTTTCTTTTTCTCTTCTTCTTCTGCAACCCCTATAATTCGAATGTTGGTGCGTTTAATGTTGTCCCAGAGGTCTCTGAGACTGTCCTCTGTTCTTTTCATTCTTTTTTCTTTATTTTGCTCTGCATCAGTTATTTCCACTATTTTATATTCCACCTCACTTATCCGTTCTTCTGCCTCAGTTATTCTGCTATTGATCCCATCTAGAGTATTTTTCATTTCATTTATTGTGTTTTTAATCAATGCTTGATTCATCTTTAGTTCTTCTAGGTCCTTGTTAACTGTTTCTTGCATATTGTCTATTCTATTTCCAAGATTTTGGATCTGGGAAATAGAATCTTGGATCAGCTTTACTATCATTATTCTGAATTCTTTTTCAGGTAGACTGCCTATTACCTCTTCATTTGTTAGGTCTGGTAGGTTTTTATCTTGCTCCTTCACCTGCTGTGTGTTTTTCTGCTTTCTCATTTTGCTTATGTTACTGTGTTTGGGGTCTCCTTTTTGCAGGCTGCAGGTTCGTAGTTCCCGTTGTTTTTGGTGTCTGTCCCCCGTGGCTAAGGTTGTTTCAGTAGGTTGTGTAGGCTTCCTGGTGGGGGGGACTAATGCCTGTGTTCTGGTGGTTGAAGCTCGATCTTGTCTTTCTGGTGGACAGGTCCACGTCTGGTGGTGTGTTTTGGGGTGCCTGTGGCCTTATTATGTTTTTAGGTATCCTCTCTGCTAATGGGTGGGGTTGTGTTCCTGCCTTGCTAGTTGCTTGGCATAGGGTGACCAGCACTGTAGCTTGCTGGTCGTTGACTGAAGCTGGGTGCTGGTGTTGAGATGGAGATCCCTGGGGGATTTTCGCTGCTTGATATTATGTGGAGCTGGGAGGTCTCTTGTGGACCCGTGTCCTGAAGTTGGCTCTCCCACTTCAGAGGCACAGCACTAACTCCTGGCTGCAGCACCAAGAGCCTTTCATCCACCCGGCTCAGAATAACAGTGAGAAAAAGTAGAAAGAAATAATTAGTAGAAGAAAGAAAGAGAGATTGAAAGAAAGGAAGAAGGGAAGTAAGGAAGGAAGGAAGGAAGAAAGAAAGAAAGGAGGGAGGGAGGAAGGATGGAAAGAAAGGAAAGAAAGGAGGGAGGGAGGGAGGAATGAAAGCAAAAGGAAGAGTGAATGGAAGAAGAGAGGGAGGGAGGGAGGAAGGAAAGAAAAAGAAAGTGGAAAGAAGAAGGGTGGGAGGGAGGGAGGGATGGAGGAAAGAAAAAGAAAGAAGGAAAGGAGGAGCGGAGGGAGGGAGGGAGGAAGGGAAGGGAGGAAAAAAAGAAAGAGCAGGCAAAGTAAAATAGAATAAAGTATGAAATATAGTAGCGTTATTAAAATTAAAAAGTAATTATTGAAAAAAAACACGGACCGAAAGAACCCTGGGACATATGGTGGAAGCAAAGCTATACAGAGAGAATCTTACACAGAAGATTACACATACACATTCACAAAAAGAGAGCAGGGGGAAAAATCAAAAATCTTGCTCTCCAAGTCCACCTCCTCGATTTGGGATAATTCGTTGTAAAAAGAGGAAAAGGGCGAAAAGTCTGAAATCTTGCTAAGTCCACCTCCTTAATTTGAGATAATTCGTTGTAAAAAGAGGGAAAAAAAAGGGGGGAAAGTCTTAAATCTTGTCCTCAAGGTCCACTTCCTCAATTTGGGATGATTCGCTGTCCATTCATGCACTCCACAGACGCAGGGCACATCAAATGGACCGTGGAGCTTTAATCCGCTGCCTCGGAGGCTGCACAGAGAGATTTCCCTGTCTCTGCTCTCACAGCTCCCGGGTCTCAGCCTTGGACCTGGCCCCGCCTCTGCGCGTAGGTCGCCGGAGGGCGTCCGTTCTTCGCTCAGACAGGACGGGTTTAAAGGAGCCGCTGATTCGGGGGCTCTGGCTCACTCAGGCAGAGGGGAGGGAGGGGAATGCCCTCTCCTCGCGCACCAGGCAACAAAAGGGAAAAAAGTCTCTTGCCTCTCCGGTAGCTCCAGACCCTTTCCCCGGACTCCCTCCGGGCTAGCACTAACCCCTTCAGGGTCTCTTCCTGCCGCCAGCCCCAGACCTCTCCCTGCGCTCCGACTGAAAGCCGATACCCGAGCCTCAGCTCCCAGCCCCGCCCGCCCTGGCGGCCGAGCAGACAAGTCTCTCGGGCTGGTGTGTGCCTGAGGGCACCGATCCTCTGTGCCAAAATCTCTCTGCTTTGCCCTCCACACCCCTGTTGCTGTGCTCTCCTCCGCTACTCCGAAGCTTTCCCCCTCCGCCACCTGCAGTCTCCGCCCTCGAAGGGGCTTGTAGTGTGTAGAAACCTTCCCTCCTTCACGGCTCCCTCCCACTGGTGCAGGTCCCGTCCATATCCTATTGTCTCTGTTTATTCTTTTTTTCTTTTGACCTACCCAGGTATGTGGGGAGTTTCTTGCCTTTTGGGGGGTCTGAGGTCTTCTGTCAGCGTTCAGTAGGTGTTCTGTTGGAGTTGTTCCACGTGTAGATGAATTTCTGATGTATCTGTGGGGAGGAAGGTGATCTCCGCGTCTTACTCTTCCGCCATCTTCCTCCGGCTCTCCCATGAGGGGGTTTTGTCCTTGGCCCTTCGCTGTGAGAACTTGGTAGGGCTCCTGGAGATGGGCCCCCCCAAAGCTCTAGCCTCAGGGGTTTCTCACTTTCACACTAAACCATGCTCAGCCTCCAGAAATTCATCAAAATGACCATTAATTCCCCTTACAGTCGTGGCCCCTGCGCTTTCTGTTCCAGCACGTTGAGCTTTCTGACTTTCCCTGACCCTCTGGATTCACCCCTCTCCCCAGTTTGGGGGTGGAAGTTTGCCTGCAACCTCAGTTCTCTGACAGGTCCAAGAAAAGTCATCAGTGTCTGCTTTGTTCATCTTCGCCTTGTTTTTAGGGCACAATGAGGACTTCCACGGCTTAACAAGTCCAAGCTTAACCGGAAGTGCCGTCAGCTGCTTTGACTCACCCCTGTGGAACAGCCCCGTTGCTGGGACCGGTGTGGGCCTCAGCTCCCTGCCACCACCGGGCCAGGCTTCTGCCTGCTTGGAGTCACTTTGAGACGCATCTATCAGACCCAGCATGTTTCACAGGAGTGACTGGGGTTGATGACTCATTTCTGCTGGGTGACAGCAATCAGAATCAAGTGTGGACAGTGTCTTCAGGAGGTGCTTCAGAAAATTCTGTTTGATAAACTAAGGGTTCTTTAGCAACTGGAAGATAATTAGGAAGCAATTACTGAAACAGAAAGAAACCCTGAGTACACAGGGTAACAATTAGAACGCAGTCCAAATTTATGGTCACACCTAAAGACTCTGTTAATACCTGTGTGGCAGGAGCAGGTTTTAAACCCGAATTAATGCCTAATTTGCACAACTGACCTACTTATCATAGAGACAGGACTGGAGTTCTCTTTGCCTTATGGAATCCAAGAAGGCTCAGGAGCCCTTTGTCTTCAAGGCACCAGGATGGTACAAAAGGAGTTTGTGTTTTCTCCAGAGCTGTACCTGTTACGTATGACTGGGTTGCTTTTCAGCAGATCTAGCTCGTGCAAAAGTAACGTTTGATCATGCTCTGGGACCGGGTCTGAAAATTGAGGACCATCAGGGTATTTCCATCAGGGGAGCTGTACTATACACCCTTTGGGAATTTTCTGGTGCAGGCTTGGAGAGAGGGGGAGGTAGGAAGCAGGGTGAGTAAATCAAGAAGTAGAGGCAGTTCCCCCGCAGACCAGTGGTTAAGACTTCGCCTTCCAACACGGGGGTTGTGGGTTCGATCCCTGGTCGGGGAGATAAGATCCCACCCACATGCTTCATGCAAGTGAGCAAGCGCAGGTGTGTGGGGAAGGAGTGAGAGTGTGCATGCAGGGGTGTGTTTTTGTGTGCACACAGGGGTGTGGTTGTGTGTGCTTGTGCAAAGTGTGCCTGTGAGGGCAGGGAGGGGAAGAGCCAGGGAGGATGGACTCCCCTTTGGAAGTAACAGGAGCCTGTGGGCCCAAATGAACACGAACAGCCGACTGAGAGGAGGTGGGTGACAGGCCAGGGTTTGTGGGGAAGAGGGTGGGGCTGGGAGGGCGGAGCGGGTGGAATGCCACCCACACAGGGGGTGGGGTGGGTCAGGGATGCAGCCTGGGTCCCAGGAAGCTCTTGGGAAGCAGTGACAGGGTCGTTGGGCTGTTCTAGAGGTCACTGTTGCTGCAGGCGGGGACTCGGGGCTGGGAGTGGAGGCCCCTGAGCAGTGGGCCCCATGTCACAAGGGCCCATGAGCCCACTCTATGGGCAGAGAAAGCAGACGTCCCGCTGTGAACAGCACCCAGAGGGGTCGCCCCCCCGACCCCGGCTTCAGACTCCAGCTGTGCTCCCTCCAGCCGTGCTGGGAGACCCTTCCCCTTTGGTGGGGCTGCATCTGTGGGCCAGGGCGAATTCTCATTAAGGGAAGTAGGCCACATCACTGAACGCCAGCTTTACACATATGGCTTAAGTTCCAAGTTAACAGGGGGTTTTAATTTTCTTTTACTTTTACATTTCTGTATTCAAAAATCATGTGAAATTACAAAATATGAAAATAGGTTAAAAAGTTATCCTGTCATCTTGCTGCAGTCACTCTCTCTTTTGCCTTTTTCCCTGGGTGAGCGCCACACAGGTGCCATCCTTCTGAACATGTCACCATGAGCCCTACTCGTGCATTTGACATGATTTGTATGCATTTTTCATATTGCTACTTCTTCACAAATTATTGCAAAGAGAATATACACATGTATAAACATACGTTCACTATAAAAACATTGACTATACAAAGATGCATAATGCTACTAACCCTCCCCAAAACTCTCTATCCACCCTTTGGAATAGGGCCTTTCACTGTTCTGCACATAAATTTTCACATATATTTACAAAGTGGATTATATTGATTATGCTACTGCAAAGTCAGCTATGTGTATGTGTATGTACACACAAATACATACATAATTCTACACAATGATTAATACTACACTCTAGGTATGTAATGAATGTTCCATAATTTATTTAATGAATCCATTCTTAGGGGCTTTTTAACCTTTTCTATTCCCTCTCTCCCCTCTCTCCTTCCTTCCTACTTTTCTTTTTTTCTTTTATTTGTCTACTGTAATGCATTATGATGAATGATCTTGCAGCCTCGATTTTGTGCAATTGCCCCATTATTCTTAGGAGAAATCAGTAGAATTGGAATTTCTAGGTTAAAGGCTATGTACATTTAAATATTTAATACCAATTTGTCAAATATTCACAAGACATTTGCAGCAATTTACATCCCAGCTAGCAAGGTGTAAGAATTTCCCCATAAACCTTCCAAATATAGACAATATCATGTTCATAATTATTGCCAATTTGGTAAGAAAGAAAAATATGTCCTCATCATTTGAATTTAAATTTCTTTGATTTCTGGTGAGGTTGAGACTTGATGATGTGCATTTTCCATTTTATTAGATATTTTTTTGATTGCTTATTTAATGGCTTAGAGCGCTCATTTTTAAAAACAATATAAGTCATGCTTAAGAGCCAGGGAATGGGATCAATGGCACTGGTCAGGATCCCAAGGGCACTAAGGGCTGGGGAAGCTTGGGCAAGACACGTCTTCTGTCTGCAGTCATGGTCTCTGACAAATCACGGTAAGATTAAATGGGGTAACACAGAGGACCACCAACACGGGGTCTAGTACACACCAAACACTAAATAAATGGCATCGTTTATTGATGGAATATTTATGAAAGTATAACATGGATATAGAAGAATGCATAAAGCATAAGCAAACAGCATGAAGACTTTTCAAAAGTAGATTATACCTGTAGGATCCAGATCACAAAACTAAATATTGCCCATACCCAGAAGCCCCAGCCATACCCATTCCCATCACTATAGCCAACCCCAACCCCCCCAGGGTAACTACTTTCCAGGCCATCATAATTAATTTTGCATGCTGTCAGGCTTTGTATAAATGGGATCACAAGTCATACCCACTCTCTGCTGCTGCCTGTAAGAAGGCTGACCACCTGAGATAGCCATGCTGGCAGGTTGTGCACAGGTGCCCTGATGACGGCCCCCGCAGAGCCCAGCTCCCCGGCATCTCGGCCCAGGCACGTGGACAAAGAAGCTGTGTTGTAACTGGCTCCCCAGCCCCAGCTGCTCCGGCCTTGGCCATTTGACTCACAGCAGGCTTTGATACCTTCCCGGGGGAAGACAAGCCATCTTCACTCTGCTTGTCCCAAATCCTGACCCTCTGATCCGTGAGTATGTACGATGGCTGTTGTTTTACCCACAAAGTTTGGCGGGTTTTGTTACTTGGCAGCAGATAACTGAGTTGCAGGGCTCCTGTGAACAAGGCGGGAGCTGCATGTCCTTTAGTGGACTGGCCACGGAAGTCACAGGTGTTGATCTTGCTGTGCAGTTTTGGTGAAAGCAGTCAGTAGCCCGTGGAGACTCAAAGGGATGGGCATCGACTCCCACCTACTGATGGATGAGTGTGAGGGAGTGTGTGGCCACCAGCCACAGTCTGTCCATTTTGCATCTGGCTTCCTTCACTGGACATTATGTGTGTGGGGTCTGTCCAGGTGGAGGTGGGCAGTTGTAATGTTCTTCTCCTCAATGCCGGGTCTCCCGTTGCCTGTGTGTGGCACAGCTTATCCAGCCCTTCTGCTGCCAGTGCACATTCAGGCTGTTTCCAGTTTGGGGGTGTGCTGGAGGGAGCTGCTGTGACCGTGCATGTCTCGGGCAAACATGTGCACACATTTCTGTCCACTGAATACCTGAGAATCTCAGGATGTCACTTCCATAGACAAACCAGACTCCTCTGCAAAGCTGTGACACCAATTCTCTCTCCATCCAGGACTTGCCAAGACCCCAGAGCCTCAGGTATTCCCTGACCTTTGCTATTTCTGACTTTACCCACAGCCTTCCTCGCGGGGCTGTTTGCTGTCCCATGTGGTTCTAATTTGCATCTCCTGATGACTATTAGCACTGAACACTTTTTCATGCTCAAGGTCAAATTTATTTTTTTATAATATTCTTTTTTCTTTTTTTTTTAAACCCCACATTTGTGTATTTATTTATTTTTGGCTGTGTTGGGTCTTCGTTGCTGCACGCAGGCTTTCTCTAGTTGTGGCAAGCGGGGGCCACTCTTCATCGTGGTGCGCAGGCCTCTCACTATCGCGGCCTCTCTCGTTGCGGAGCACAGGCTCTGGACGCACAGGCTCAGTAGTTGTGGCTCACGGGCCCAGTTGCTCTGCGGCATGTGGGATCTTCCCAGACCAGGGCTCGAACCTGTGTCCCCTGCACTAGCAGGCAGATTCTCAACCACTGCGCCACCAGGGAAGCCCTCAATTTTTTTTTAATTGAAATACATTCTTTTTTTTTTTTTTTGACGTGGACCATTTAAAAAATCTTTATTGAATTTGTTACAATATCGCTTCTGACCTGCACCCCCTGCATTGGAAGGCGAATTCCCAACCACTGGACTGCCAGGGAAGTCCCATCAATGTCAACTTGGATAACCATTTTTGTAAAGCACCTGGTCCATTTTTTTAAATTGGTCTATCTATATTTTTCTTATTGACTTGCAGGCGTATTCTAACCAGGAGACAGTCTTCATAGTATATGTGGTGTGAATCTCTTCCCTTACACTACAGCCTGCCTCTCCACCTTCTTAGTGGAGTTTTTTGACAACGGAAAGTTTTTATTTCAATGTAGTCTAATTGATCAAGTTTCTCCTTTATGGGAAATGATTATTGTCTCATTTTAAGAAATCTTTGCCTACTCCATAGTCTTGAATATTTTTCCAGTGTTATCTTCTGAACGCTTTATTGTCTTATCTTTCACAATTAAATTTCAGATTTATTGCTTTTTTGTGGATAGTATGACGTATGGATCAAGATTCATTTTTCCTCTTGGAGATATCAGTGGACCCATCGTTACTTTCGAAAATGACCAGCCTTTTTTTGGTCTTTGTTGCAGTTTCATCTTTGTTATAAATTAGGTGACTAGGTAAGTTGAGGTCTGCATCCGGGTTCTATGAGCATTTCTATCTCTGTGTCTACACTACATTGTCTTCATAACTCTTGCTTGGTAATATGTCTTAATATTCAGTAACGTAAATACCTCAGATTTTTTTTAATTCTTTATTTTCCTCATCACCCATCCTTAACTCTTTGCACTTCCACGTAAACTTTAGAATCAAATAGTTAATTCACACAGAAAATCCTGATGGTGTTTTCAACGAGTTGCATTTTGTAGTTTTGATTTTGCTATATTTGTCCAGTTATGTGAAGTCTGGGGGCTGGGAATGGCAGACAGGTAGCCCGCTGGCTTATTAGAGAGAACAGCCACTCCTGTTGTGTGCCCTCTTCTTAAATCCGCTCCTAGCTTAGAGCATATTTTAATATGTTTTTTTTAAAAAAGAGATCTCATTGGTACATTTGTACATGAATGCAACACCACGTCTGTGGTTTATGAGAGTGTGTGTGTGTGTGTGTGTGTGTGTGTGTGTGCGCTTCCTCCAGTTTGGGGAAGTGGGTAATTTTTCATCCAAACAAAGAAGACTATGCTGCGCCATTAGCTTTTACTGATGATTTTCAAAAAGTAGTTTCCTTAGCAACCAACAATTTTCTTGTTTTCTAAACATAAATCTGGACATTATGAAAGTAATCTAGACTCTTTCTGCAGAAGGCATTATATTTTAAATAATGAATGCGTACCAAACGCCTTCTATCTGCAGAGTCGTGCTGAGCGAGACTGGTGACGTCCTATTGTCCTCACCTCCTAGAGTTTTGCTTCTGGTGGGGAGACACACACACACAACTCACACACAAATACACACACAGTGTGCGCTCGTGTTTACATACACATACACTCAGGCACACAGAGCTCTAGTGTACCAAGAGACTGCGGGGTGTGGGAGTGGCTGTGGAGTGCCTCCTGAGCGCAGCAGAACTGCAAGCTTGCCAGCCTCAGTGCCAGGAGCTACTGGGATGACGTTTTGAGGTGTATTTGCCAAGAGAGGTGTCGATGCTTAGGGCCGGTCCCCTCGCAGGATCTGAAGAGCCTCATCTTCCACCTGCTGTGGGCAGGAGGCCTGAGCTTGGGACCCCACGCCACAGGCACGAGCTCCCACCCTGCTGACTCCTCGGTGGCGGCCAGGAGTGTGCAGACCCCTCTGGCCCCAGCTTTCCCACCTGCGTGAGGGAGAATTCCCAGAGGCCACGTAGAGCCACACTCTGCTCTCACCAGCACTTGCTCATCTGGGAAGCAGGTTGGGTGCCCATAAACAGCACCTGAATTATGAATATAATGGGGGTTTTCAACAAAACCATATCATTTCACCACGAGGTGAAACTTCTGCAGCCCCGCTGGCCCCCGGCATCCTCTGGCCCATCCTTCATCTCCTGCTCAGCCAGTGTGGGGCTCTGGCCCACGTGGTCCTGCCAGTGAGGCCCCTGCGTGAACAGACGTGTGTTATCTTGGATGCAACCGACACGAAGGGAGTCTCTGCATTTTCTAGAGCAGTGCTGACACCCCAACTGCGTTTGGCTGGAATCCTGCTCTCTGCTTGGCGGTGGCTCTCCCCTGGCAGCCAGCTCTGTCCCAGAGCCCCCGTCGCACCCTCCTATTCCTGCTGCCACGTGAGCAGCGCGTGTCTGATCTGTGGAGACTGGTTTTCGTGTTTGGGTGCTTGCTGCCAGCACACTCTAAATTAAGCCCATCTGTCTTTCCCACTCCCGTACGGGAACTCACATGTTCTTTGTTCTGAAATGTTGATGCCTGACTTGGTGCAGGCTAGTGGCAAAGTGAATGCTAGGTTCTACTGTCATCATGCTGCTTTTAATTAAAAAAACAACTATCTCAATTAAGAAGGAGGCTCCTGTCACCAAGGTAACCTACAGGGAAATGATCAGTTCAGTGACACACCTTGTGAAAGATGCATTGTGTTTCGGGGGCTGCAGAGGTGCCCTGGGGGTGATCCAGGCTGGGCAGCGTGGCCGGTGAAGCCTTGTCAGGACTGGCCTAGCAGGCGGAGGGCGCTGCTTCCCGCGCCTCCCGGGAGATCTCCCTACTGGCTCCCAGCGCTGGGTCTCGGAGAGCTGCTGTGAAAAGTGCCCGGGGCGGGTGGTGTCTGGCTCTGGTTGAGTATGATTCGAACACGAGGGTTGTTTCAGTAACCGGTGTCCCCATGCCTGGATGGGGGCCTGGCTCACAGCGGTGACTCCATGGGGGCTCGGGACAGGGAGAGGCAGGGTCTTCAGAACAGGACAGTCAGGGGTCAGCCATGGGGTTACAGGCTCTACGGTGGAAAGTCCCAACAACTGTCGACAGCCGATTTCCATCCTGCTGCTTGTGTGAGCCCCACCCATAAGAATGTAGGGCCACGCCCTCCCCCACAAGCGCTGAGCCTCAGAGCCCCTGGCGGTCCCCACCTCAGCATCTCGCCTGCAAAGCAGACTTCGGTTTACGAGGCTGCTTCTGGAAATGGCAGGCTTGAGCCAAGGCTCGCTCCGAGGCGTGCGGGCCCTGTGTTCTCACACCTCGCATCTTTCCCAGGAGGGGATCATATCCCCCTCCCCCAGCTGCTCTGAGGGCACGGGATGACGGCTAGATGCTGAGCAATGATGTGGAGTGAGCACTCAGTAAACTCAGATATCGCTACCGGGACGGCGGTGTTGTGACACGTGTGTGATCTCAGACCTGAGCGTGTTTGAGCAGGGAGGGCAGACTCGGGCTGGGCTCCCGGCCCCTCCGTCCAGGGGCCGCCGATTCCATGGGCTCCAACGTGAACTTCCTGGACTCCAGGATGGAGTTCGTGGGCCCAGAGGTCACACACAGCTACAATATTCCAACTGTTTCTGTGAGCACAAAACCCCGCAAGTGACCGAGGATCCATAGTCCCCAGCGCCGAGGACAAAGGTGGTCCAGGTGCAAGAGAAAGTCGGGCAGGACTGGCCACAGAAGGCAAACCTGCAAAGACTAGACACGCCTATCAAGCTTCAGCGAGGAATAAGCAGTATTTTTGAATATAAATGATGAAAGATTTTAGAGGAGTAGCTTACCTGTAGCTGGCTTTGATTTAAATTTCCCTTGGCTTTTATAAGATTCCCTTTCCCTAAACAATAAGCAATAAACTGATAGTATCATTTACTTGCAAATTAATATGAAAAACAGTATCTATGACTTTTCATTTTTGCTGTTTAAAGTTTCTTAAAGTAAATTGAGACTGATGACTCAAGTTATTTCATTTCATTTCTTGGAAAATATAGGCTTAGAAAGAAAAATAAAGGGAAGTTATTTTCTACCTAGTAGCAATTTAGAGGAGACATTTTAAATTTAAAAATAAATATTAAAATATAACTAATTACCCTTTATAAGAAGTAATTAAAACAAAAGTAGTTATGGAAGACTTAAACATTGAAACAGAGGTTATGCAAAAGTTGGGCAACATGGGGCTTCCCTGGTGGCGCAGTGGTTGAGAGTCCGCCTGCCGATGCAGGGGGCACAGGTTCTTTGTGCCCTGGTCCGGGAGGATCCCGCATGCCGCGGAGCGGCTGGGCCCGTGAGCCATGGCTGCTGAACCTGCGCGTCCGGAGCCTGTGCTCCACAACGGGAGAGGCCACAGCAGTGAGGGGCCTGCATACCGCAAAAAAAAAAAAAAAAAAAAAAAAAAAAAGTTGGGCAACATGGAATAATATTGCATATTTCATCAGAGCCCAGTTGAAAGAAATTGATTAAAAATGCCCTTGAAATTAACTATCGATCATCTTTAATTTGTTGGATGTAACCCAATTTATTTCCCTAAGGACTTGGACTAAATTTCATAACTTAAGCAATTTCTAAAAACCCCTTATTTATTTTTTTACTGATAATGCAGGGTACTGATGTCAGCATAAAACTATGTAGCATGGAAAATATTTACAGAAGTATGTAAGTGAAAGCCAGCTTTTATGCATCGATCAGAGTATTTGTGGTAAAAGGAAGTGCTGAAGAAGGAAAGCCTGATTCTATACTTTTGCTTGATCTGTAGATCGGCTAAATCACCATTGTTAGTGTCTCCCATGTTTCATTTTCAGAAGGGATCATGTATTACCATAATGTGGAACTCAATCTCTAGAAGAATTATTGCGTATTCCCATCCATTTTCATTTAATGTGTAAGTGTCTCTGCACATTCTAGTTTGTCTTCATGGTCAGCTTTTCTTTTCAGAAATCTACTTTCCTTTGACAAGTTGCACATGAGTCCCAGGACCCTCCCTTTAGGCATCTAGCAGGCAGAACTCAGATACGGGCTCATCTTAGCTGCCAACACTGTGATGAGGGTCTGGGTCGTGGGGTCTGAAAGGGACCACACAGTGGGTTTTCCCTGGTCTCCAAAGAAAGAATGGCTGAGGGACTTTGGTTCGGGGACCATGGGCAGGCATCTGAGAATGAAGTTGCAGGTGTTGTCAGTTCCTGTCTCAGATGAAGGTTATTGCTCCATTTGGAGACCCCTTTCTCAGCATTCCCGAAGCACAGAGGGGATTCCTAAGGGCTCACCAATAAAAAGCTTATGTCTACACAGCATTTTCCTACAAACAGTAGTTAACCTCTCCAGTTCCTGAAGGTACAGCCGTGCTGCTGGTCAGTGTCTCCTTTAAAGGAACATTGACACAGGCCAGTCTTAGCCAGGTGCTCTTGGAGTGAAGCACGTTAGTTCAAATTAGCTAAGCAAGGGCAGTTCTGGATATGCGGTTACGGTCACCTCTGAACGCTGCTTTACCCTTGTGCTCGGACAGTTTCCATGAGGCAAGGTGAGGTAAGTCCCATGACGCTGGACGGGAGCACCTGGCTATGTGAGAGGCTGGCCTCAGGTTCCCGGGGGTGTGCACACCTGTCAGTGGTCACAGGGAAGGGCCACGTGACATGGAGAAAGGACGTGGGGTCTTGGCCAGGACTCCACGCTCTGAATTATACTGTCCCTTTGAAGTTGTCACACTATGGTGAGTCTTTTTTCCCATCGGGAATACAAAGGGCTTAACCATGAAATGTGGGCAACGAGGTTAGTGGTTATCAAAACTGGACATAGAAGAAACGCTTACACCTAAAACCTCTCAAGGACCCTAGCAGAAGAGAGGAGTGGAGGTGGAACACCGCCCCACGGCAGTCAGCATCGGTGCCGGGGTTGGGGGAGAGGGTCAGGATGCATCTCTGGTGGACTTGGGGGCCCACAAGACCCAACTTGACAACGTGGATGACCTCTGATGGTTTCTCAGCCTCTCTGGTGGACTTGGGGCCCACAAGACCCAACTTGACAACGTGGATGACCTCTGATGGTTTCTCAGCATCTCTGGTGGACTTGGGGGCCCACAAGACTCAACTTGACAACCGTGGATGACCTCTGATGGTTTCTCAGCTCCAGGAGTGATGGTCTGACAGGCAGCGTTTTGTATCCTTTATCATATCTTTATTTCCCTCTAAGGAACCGAACATTTGTCTCTGAAGTGTTCCTTTCTGAAACAGTTATTACTGAGAATGTGAAAAATATTCCCCTGGAAAAATGGATAAGGCACGGGAAATGCTAATAATTATTTTCAAACTTCAAATATCTGTGGCTATTGTGAGTATATGTATTTTAATTATTTATTGCTGCATGAGAAGCTGTCTTAAAACTTAGGAATCTAAAACAACACTGCATTTTTGAACAGTGTTGTGAGTCAAGACTATGGGGTGGGCTTGGCTGGGTGTGTTTTGTCTGCTTCAAGGGGTGTCAGCCAGGGCCTGAGCAGTGCCCCTGGATGTGTGTGTGCCTGTCTCTGTCCCTCTCTGTCTCTGTCTCTCCCCACGTGGAGTCTCATCATTAGAGCAGAACCTCTCGTGTGGCTTGCACTTTTCACATCCTGGTTGCCTGAGATGCCGTATTTCTTTCGTGGTAACCGACACCCTGCTCTGTTGGTGCAAAGCAAGTGGGTAAACCCACCCAGATTCCAGGGGAGACTCGGGGGCACCAGACTCCACTCCTAGTCAGGGGCCTGGCAAAGCCACAGAACAGAAGAGCAAATGTGATGGGAGACATTGCTGCAACCAAATTTCAAAAATAAAATCTGCCACATGAGGGATTCTACAAGCAAACCCTCCTGGGAGAGGTACAAACAGAGCGCTCAGGTGACCCAAAGGCAGCGGCAGAGCCCACAGAGGAGCATCTGCTCGGGGTCCAGAGACCCCACCTCCCGGGAGGAGCCCAGCCTCCCGCCATGGGACCATCGCAGAGCCGGAGGGGCAAGGGCATCTCCCGAACTAAACCCCACCTTGTAGAGAGGATGTCCCACACACCAGGGGAGACAGCCTCAGGGCCACGGAGCGACACCTGCTCCTGAGCTGCAGGGACAGTGGGTCAGTGACTGGCGGTGGGCGCCAAGGACCCGGTGGAGCGGTGAGGATGCTGGGAGTTCGTGCCGGAGCTGTGACCCCGCACGTGCAGGCTCTCGGTGCTCGCTCAGGTGGGAGCTTCTGCCTGCCGTCCTCTGATTCAGTGGTTTGTTGGAATCTTAGGAAGATCATGGCATATTCTTGCAGAGGAGAATCTGTACGCCAGAGAATAGGAACACAGCAAAACCCCTGCTTTCTCTGAACCCAGAATGAATTGAGACACTGCCGGGCATGTGCCTCAGCTAATCTAGATGAAATTGATTTCATTATTTCTCATTCTGCAAACTGAGATGAAGGCTGGGCAGAAAGTACACAGTCTTTTCGCTTTTCAATTCAGCCTTTTCGCTTTTTCAAGAACTCCAGGCTCACCTGTCCTTCCTTCTGTCCCCTGATAATTAATAAGAAATGATCCTGTCTTTGGAGGCTGTGAAATCTAATGGGAAAAGTCGGGGAACATTTGTAAACTGGTTTTTGGAGAATGAATGGCTTCTCGTGCATTTGTTAGGGGCGGAAAGAGGCCCAGGAACCAAGAGCCTTTTGAGGGAGGGATAAGCACAGGGGAGCCACAGGTGGCTGCACCCCTCCTCCTAGCTCCAGCGCTGCAGTCGCTTTGATGGTGGCCCCGCCAGGATTGTCCAGGGAGCCTTTGCTCCCTGACTGGTGTCCTCTCCTGTACCCACATCCCTCCTGAAGGCAGGCTTAAGGCAGGGATCAAATCCCCAGGAAGAGAGGCATCTTCTTGGGCCAAAAAATGTCCTTTTTTTTTTTAACATCTTTATTGGAGTATAATTGCTTTACAATGGCGTGTTAGTTTCTGCTTTATAACAAAGTGAAGCAGTTATACATATGCATATGTTCCCATATCTCTTCCCTCTTGCGTCTCCCTCCCTCCCACCCTCCTTATCCCTCCCCTCTAGGTGGTCACAAAGCACCAAGCTGATCTCCCTGTGCTATGCGGCTGCTTCCCACTAGCTATCTATTTTACGTTTGGTAGTGTATACATGTCCATGCCACTCTCTTGCTTTGTCACAGCTTACCCTTCCCCCTCCCCGTGTCCTCAAGTTCATTCTCTAGTAGGTCTGTGTCTTTATTCCCGTCTTACCCCTAGGTTCTTCTGACCATTTTTTTTTCTTTCTTTTTTTTCTTTTTTTTTTTAGATTCCATATGTATGTGTTAGCATACGGTATTTGTTTTTCTCTTTCTGACTTACTTCACTCTGTATGACAGTCTCTAGGTCCATCCACCTCACTACAAATAACTCAATTTCGTTTCTTTTTATGGCTGAGTAATATTCCATTGTATATATGTGCCACATCTTCTTTATCCATTCATCTGTCGATGGACACCTAGGTTGCTTCCATGCCCTAGCTATTGTAAATAGAGCTGCAATGAACATTTTGGTACATGACTCTTTTTGAATTGTGGTTTTCTCAGGGTATATGCTCCAAAACATACAAGCAACTCATGCAACTCAATATCAAAAAAACAAACAACCCAATCCAAAAATGGGCAGAAGACCTAAATAGACATTTCTCCAAAGAAGATATACAGATTGCCAACAAACACATGAAAGGATGCTCAACATCACTAATCATTAGAGAAATGCAAACCAAAACTACAGTGAGGTATCATCTCACACCGGTCAGAATGGCCATCATCAAAAACTCTACAAACAATAAATGCTGGAGAGGGTGTGGAGAAAAGGGAACACTCTTGCACTGCTGGTGGGAATGTGAATTGGTACAGCCACTATGGAGAACGGTATGGAGGTTCCTTATAAAACTACAAATAGAACTACCATACGACCCAGCAATCCCACTAAAGGAATGTCCTTTTATCTCCGCTAAGACCTGCAAACATTTGAAGGCAGGAGGGCGTGATCAAGCTCGGCCAAGGAGGGAGCAGTTAGCAGAAACCAGGTGAGCTGCAGCTGCAGGAGGGGGCTGGCGGAGGATGGAGCCTGGGCGGGGTGGGGGTGGGGGTGGGGCGGCCAGGCTCCTGGGGAGGGAGGCGAGGAGGAGGGAAGCTGCCGGCTGCGGAAGGCTCCCCAGCTGGACAGCGGAGCCCTGCGGTTATAGCTCCCAGAGCACAGGGCGGGGCGGAGGAAGTGGAGTGGGAGCAGTCGGGCTGTCTCCGCAGCGAGGGCGTCCAGACAAGCCCTGAGCGTGGCGCTGGGGGCGGGACGCGCCGGGTCACAGCGTGTCGGCAGCCGCCCCTTCCTCCTGCCGTCCTCTCGGCCTCACAGACAGACCCCCGACGTTGGACGTTTCGACACGCTTGTGTCCAAACGCCCAAATAGGAATAGAATCTAGATTCTCTGTGTGCTCACCAGCGTGTGCTTGACATTTGCCAACGATCCACTTATTCAGAAACATCAATAAATTAATTCATAATTCGAACCGATTTTGCCGGGCCTCCAGGTGCTTCGGCCGTGACCAGTGATCTTTCATCATGAGTCACTGCTCTGCTTGGATCAAAGTTCTCCAGCAGACGTGTCTGTCCCCACTCTCTCCTCCCCGGCTTCAGTGCCGAGGCCCCTGCTGCCCTAGGCACCGGGGATCGGGGATACGTGCCCCCCTGCCCGCAGAGGGCCACAGGGAGGAGGGGTGGTGTCCTAGGCGGCCCACGACAGGAGAGGTCCTCTAACTGCAGGGAAGGGCTGAGCGGGAAGGGAGCGGGCGCACTGGACAGGAAGTGACCACCCCACGTCAGAGGGGCTGTCCCGTGGTGAGCGAGGTGGGCAGGGGGCGCAGGGGTTGGGGGGGCTTCCCTCCATCTTCAGGGCAGCGGAAGCCACTGCAGGACTCCAAGCTGGTGGCAGGTGGTCCATCGAGCAAGTCCACGGGAGCCCCGGGGCAGCGTAGAGGATGGGCGGGCGGGGGCAGGCAGGGGGGCCAGGTAGGAGGAGGCAGCAGGTGTTCAGACCACAGAGGATGGTTGGGTTTGGGGCCGGGTGTGAAGACCAGGTGGCAAGTGGGCGAGGCTCGGGGGGAACTAGGGGTCTCTGGGGAAGGCGTCTCACGTGGGCAGGACCCACCCAGAGTGCCCCGCTCCACCTTTGTGCTCACCTGGTCACGGATCAGGTTCTTGGGCCACGGGGGTCTTTTTTCTCTGTCTCACCCCACCCCACGTCAAAAGTAGCACAAAATGCACCGTCATCTCCAGTCACCCCACCACCACGCAGAGGTTCAAGTCCACGTGGGCCCAGGGCCCCTGGTCTTTTCCTTACGGGCAGAGACAGGCCGCCGAGAGCCCCCTCCCCCGGGAGCCTCGTGCAGGCGGGCAGTGTCCGTCCTTGCTGACCTGAGGACACGTCGGGTTGGACCGCAGTGTCACTTAACCCCTGTCTCCTTGCAACGTTCCTTAGGGTGAATGTCGCAAACCCTGTGGTACTCATCTTTATACACAAGAGCCTATTTAGGGATTGTCGTGATGTTCCCATTCTACTGACGAGAAAACCTTTTTTGGAAAGAGTGACCCAGGCCAGGCTCCAGGCCTGGCAAACAAAGAAGCAGGGACTCGGCTGGTCCTTTCTGTGGAAGTGCTCTCTCTCCAACCAGATGCTGATCTGCGCCCTTCCTAGGACCGCACAGCCACGATGCTGTACGGACACCTGGAGAGACCCAGAGGCCCCACTGGCCCCCCGCCCAGATCCCCTGGCTGTTCCCCGGGGACAGTCCCAATGGGCCATCCTCACCAAGCGGGTCACGCATGCGGCTGGGTTTTGGCGTCTCAGTGCAGACCTGGAGCCCGGGCAGGGGAGTCTCTGGATCTGCAGCGCCAGGCGCTTTCTCGTGGCTTCCTTTCCTGGGCTGCCCGCACCGTGCCTGGCAACACAGTTAACACCAGGCCTGCCCTTGCGATGATCAGCTTTATGTGTCTGTAACTATGGTGCCCGATTATGTCACCAAACACGAATCTAAGAGCTGCTGTGCAGGGATTTTGTAGGTGGTTAACACTAATAATCATTCGACTTTAAGGAAAGGTGATTACCCTTGAGAATGTAGGTGGGCTTCACCGCACCCATGAAGCCTTAACAACAAAAACTGAGGTTTCCTGAAGAAGAAAAAATCTGCCTCAAAAGCGCAGCATCACATCCTGCCTGAGTTTCCAGCCTGCCCTGCAGATTTCAGACGTGCCTACCCCCAACATCACACGAGCCATTCCTTTAAGAAACCTCCTACTCTGTATATGCCACTGGTTCTGTTTCTCTGGAGAACGCTGACAAATCCAGCCTTCTCTGACAAATACACATTCTTCCTGTGTTCTACACTCAAGGGGGAAAACAGAACTAAAGGAAATGGGGGTGGATGCTTGCAAAAAGGGTCCCATCAATTTTAAATCTTCCACGACCGTGACCTTTGCCTGCGTATATTTCTAGGATGGACGGTGCCCAGGCCGATGGCATCTCATAACAACTGTATCCCTGGATTCGACACCAGATGCTCACACCCTCTTCCCAGGGGTTCTGAGGCCCACCTGAGGCCAAAAAAGAACCATTCCTGGACTGGTGTTCTCACACCCAAGGCCAGAATCACAGTTAATAACCAGACATTTAACAGTTCACTAGCTTGATCCATATCTCAGGGTCCAGGTTCTGAGCCCAAACCATTGCACTGGGTTGAATTATGGCCCCCCAAAAGATGTGTTTGAGTCCTAATCTCCTGTGCCTGTGAATGTGCCCTTATTTGGACACAGGGTCTTTGCAGGTGTGTTAAGTTAGGTCCCAAGGTGCGGTCACATGGGCTTTGGGCGGTCCCAGTAGAATGACTGGCCTCCTGTACGAAGAGGAAAGCCTGGACACAGACAGAGGCCACGTGATGATGGAGGTGGCGACTGGAGGGCTGTACCTACAGGCCAGCGGTCATCAAGGATTACTGGAAACCACCAGAAGCTGGGAGAGAAGCCTGGAACAGAGTCTCCCTCTGAGCCCCAGAAGGAACTAGCCTGCCGACACCTTGATTTTTGAACTTCTGGCCTCCAGAACTGTGAGAGAACTAATCCACGTTGTGGTACTTTGTCACGGTGGCCTGAAAAAACTGGTACAGCATCCTTGATACACGGTCCTTGACTGCAGACTTGGGGGGAAGAGCTGTCTAGATGCCTCCACCAAAGGTAACACCTTACAGATACCCACCGTCCTTCTGTTGGACACTGAAAAGATGCAAGACTTGGTTCGGGGTTGGAGATATCAATACCTTCTTTCTGTGAAGATAACCACAGCTGTGCAGAGGCTCTGATTACAAGTGACATCCACCTCCATAGGTGCTGGGGTTCACAAGGGCCTCAGAAGTCCTCAGTCCGGTCTGCATCTCTAATGTGAAGTTCGGGATACTGACAGTGAATATACAAAAGGATCCGTCACCCCCCCGCCAGCGTGCTCACTCACGGACGTCCCCACGCCCGGTCCAGCTGCCCACCCATCACCAGATCGGTGTAGGATGTTCCAGGCTAAAGAAGGTGGGTTCCTTGAATGTCCCAATTCCTAAGTAAGCTAAGCTCGAGCCTCCCATGGAGTATAAACACATCAGACTGTTGTGTCTTATATTCCTGCTGGGAAAATCCACTTTGAATGCTTGAAACCTAGAGTCACTGGGCACAGAGATTTTTAATTTGTAAGAGGACCTGGAACTGCATTCGGTAGTACCTGGGGACAGAGGTTGGTGGCTTTAACCCCCTCACTCTCTTTCTTGCTGTCTCTCTACCTCCAGGCAAGAGAAAACTGACAGGTGAGTCTTTTTTCTACTAATGGCTGGAATTTGGCATTAACAATACCAGCGATCTGCAATCAGCCTACAATTGTGTAGCGATATGAAATGGGATGAAGCCGAGGCCAGAACACTGCTGTGTCCAAAGCGAGCTGGGTTGCCCTTGAAGATATCTCATCATAGAAGTTCAATGTGCAACTTATTGTCTGGAAGAAAAAAAACCTCTGTAGGCCCACTAATGGATGGCCCGAGGTCCCCGAGCCCTGCTTCTGTGGCTCTGAAAAGAATCGACGCCCCCTGGGATGAAGATACTGAATCTCAAAAAGAACAGGTTTCAGTAGGAAAAATAGACATTTCTGAACCTACTCTAGAAAGATCACCTGGACGGGTTTTTACACACTCAGAGAATGACAGGAGAGACTCAGTCTTCTAAAAGAGCGGCACAAAACAAGACGGGTGAAACTAAATACCTGTGAGGTTTGTTTTCCTTTACCCACTCCATCCACCCTGCCCCGTGCCCCACAGATGCCCTCTGACCGCCAGCTGGATTCCGCCAAAGGGGCGGGGGCAGCAGGGGGTGTGAGACGGGGACGGGAGGGGCTCAGGGTGCTGCGTCCCCGGCTTCCTCCTCCAGCTGGCCGCACCCCCCCATCTCACGCTCCCCTCCAGCTCTCGGCCCAGCTCGGGCGGTGCAGCCACGCTGTCCAAACACCAGAATCCCACCCTTTCTCTGAGCCTCCCTTTTCCCAGTATCTCTTCACTACCCTTCCTCGAGTCCCCTCAGCTAACCGGGGGACCCTCTGCTTCCCGCACGCCTGGCCCCGGTGCCTCTCAGGCATCCCTGGTGACCTTTCTTTGAATGTCAGTGATGTCATGACCTTGTAGATCCTCGAAGAAATCTAATTGTTGGGAAAGCACCTGCCAGCCGCTACAGTACGTGACATGCTGGTCTTTGTGTCCGCCCTCTGGGGGAGTGGGTTTCTGTTTCTGCTCTAGAATCCACACACCCCGCCAACCAGCACTGCTTTGCTCGCACGGGGCCATGTCTGACATTGTCAAGTTATGGAGACTTCGGAGGAGAGGGAACGAGGGTCCAAGTTCCCAGCGATGGCCAGAGCCTGGGGCGGGGACTAAAGACACCACGTGGAACACGCAGTCAGGGAAGGGCTGCCTTGGGAGGGAGTTATGCGGGGCTAATGGTTACCTGTCAAAGATTTCAAAGCAGAATCAACCCTCCTCCCAAAACTAAAAGTATAAATGCAGCGCATTCCTAAAGACTCACTCATACCTTCAGCAAATATTCGCTGAATCCCACCCGCGTGACTGGCGCTGTTCTGGGTGCTGGATCACCGTGGGCCAAACCATCTCAGCCCATGGGAAGCCCACCATCCACCACAGCATCAGTGTAGCAGCCGTGCCCCAGAGAGGTGCTCTGAAGCAGGACCCACCAAAGGTGTGTCCTGAGAGCAAAGAGCAGGCATAACTACCAGCCCAACTCTGCACCCATCTCCAGGGGCTGCTCACAAACACAGGCTTAGAGGCCCTCTGAGACGTTTGGGGCCACGCAGGCCTGGGGATCTGCATTTCACTCTCCAGTGAGTCTACTGCCATTGTCTGTGCAGTTCGCTTAGAGAGAAGCTGCGTTTCTGTGTCTGGCTGTGCACCAGCCCCAGGACTGGAGGCCCCAGGAGGAGGCTGGCCTGTCCTCACGCTTGCCCACTTCCCTGCGAAGCTTGGCCCAGCGGCCCAGGATGTAGGGGCCTCCTGGACGGTCTTCCTGGATGGTCGCACTGAGGGCCTGCTCCAGGCAAAGACCCTGCCACGCAGATCCTGCCACCCTGGGGGTGACGCCAGTCTCACCCTGGCTGCTGGGCCTCCCTCTGAGGATCCGCTGCCGCTCTCAGAGTTCTCCTTCCTCTAGCTGGTCTGATGGCTTAGCAAGGCCAACTGCCTCCCTTACGGCTCCATCGTGGCAGGTTCTGTGGCCGGGATACTGTCCAGAAGGGAGACACCCTGATGTGTTCCTCTCACCCCCACTCTGGAGAGATTTCTCCCGAGAAGGAACCAAGGCCCCGCCTGGTGCTGGCTCTGAGCCCCGGGGCGTGTGGGCTTCCTGCTCACGTATGTTGTGTTCGGGACGCGCCCCACAGAGGCAGCACAGGGAGGCCTGCTGGCCGTCGGGACCGCTCACAGCCCACCCCTGCCTCTCTCCCCATGCCCACCGGGCCCCTCCTTCCTCCCCCGATGGACCCTTCACCAGCCCTGGGCATCACCCCACATTCCCCTGGGGCTCTGACCTGACATTTCCAGGGCCGACCCTGAGTCTGGGTCCAGCTTTGCTTCTGCTCTATCCAGACAGCGAGCGTGGGGTGGTGCCTGGGAAAACACAGCGCTGAGCCCCACAGGCCTGGCCCCAGTCAGTCGGCACGGAGCCGCCCTTATCGCCCTTTCCAGCGTCATGCAGGCTGGGGACCCCTGTCACCCTCAAGGCTGACGTCTTAGAGAGAACCCCCCCAACTGCGTGACAAGAGCGACCTCACAGAACGTGATTTAGGGTCAACCGTTTCTGCAGGGAACCAGCTTCCACAGCTCGCGATTCAAGATCAAGTTGCTCTGAGTTGACTGAGCCGAGCAGGAGATGTTACCACTTGGGGAAAATGTTTAGAAAAAGAAGATGCAAGTCAGTGCAAAATCAGTCCTGCCAAAGCTGCCGCATTCCTGGTTCCTTCCCTGAATTCTGGGTACAGATTCTGCTCCCTGACCATGGCCAGCTGATGCTGAGACACAGCTCTGATGTGACAAGCAAGCAGAACAATGGTCCAGCAGACACACACGGGAGGGAGCCTTCAGGGCCCCCATAAAAGAGGGGCTGCGACTTTTGAGTTGGGTGGAAAAGTACCAGAGTCCCCCATTCCTACAGTGAGTTGTGTGGCAGGACAGGTCGTGCTTGGACATGCTTCCCACTGAGTTAGAAATGCTGTGACAGCTGCTTTACTCTTGGAGCAGAATGTCCCCTATCTGCTTCCAGCCATGCACGACATTAATCCAGAGGCTGATGAGAACTTGGGAGACGGCCACCAGTGTGGGAACATCAGTACAAAGCCATGTATGTAGCCTCTTGTAGGAGAGTGGAGGTCAAAGCCAGTTACAAGTAAACCCTCTGGCCTTGCTCTTGTCACTGTCAACTCAAAAAAAAATGCACAACGTGAGAGTTGTGAGTAACTTTTATCTGGGGCGAAATGAGAACTATAGCCCGGGAGACAGCATTTCAGAGAGCTCTGAGGAACTGCTCCCAAGAGGTGAGGGGGAGGTCAGTATAGATGTGATTTTGCTGAAGGGGGAGGACGTGCAATCGAGCACCTATTTTTTGCAGAAGGTTCTGCTAGGCTCGAGGAGCAGACGTCACCAGGAAGGATTTTAGTGCTTTTCTAGGTCCGAGGAGATGCAAGACTCAGGCTCATAAAATATTCTCCTGAAAATACTTAAATATCTGAACCATCTGACGGCCTGTTCTGCCAGTTTCTTCCAGAGCACAAAGCGCCTCATTCCTGATCTCCACCCTGAGCTCCTTTCAGGGGGGTGTTGAAGGTCAGCAGGTGCAGTGGCTCATGATTTGATCCTTGTGGAGGCAGATGGCAAGGGCCAGTTTGTAGGTGACATCACCCAGTGTACTGAGATGACTAGTGTCCCCCATTTCACGTCCACTGAACCCCCAGATGGTGACATTTGGAAATAGAGCCTTTGCAGATGTAATCAGTTAAGATGAGGTCGTACTGGATTAGCCTGGCCCCTTAAGCCAATGGCTGGTGTGCTTCTAAGAAGAGAAGAGACACACACACAGGGAAAGGCCGTGGCACGGACGCAGGAACAGGAGGGGTGCAGCTGCGAGATAAGGAGTGTCCAGGATTCCGGCCATCACAGGAGCTGGAAGAGGCGGGAAGGACCCTCCCCATGAGCCTCAGAGGGAGAACAGCCCTGCAGACATTGATTTAGGACTCCCGACCTCCAAAACTATGAGACAGTAACCTTCTGTTGCTTTCAGCCCCTCAGTTTGTGATGCTCTGTTACAGCGGCCATGGGAAGCTAGGGCATCCAGACGCTGCCCATGCGGTGGGGTGCAGGCCACTTCAATTACAGGGACATCTGGGGAGGTGGGAGCCTCCCAGATCACAGCCAGGAAGGAAAATCCCACGATGAGCAGGTGCTTCTGGGCAGAGCCTGGGTGTCCACTCATGCCCTTGGGATGGTAGCTACTGGGGCATCCAGGGGCCAGGGGCCAGATCCTGCCCTGGCTCTGGGCTCTCTCACCAGAGCCACTCATCTCCTGCCCTGGACACCTGGGCGGGCTTTGACGTTTCAAGGTACACATCAAGAGCAGGTGCCTTATGTCCTGGCACTCACTGATAAACTTGCTCTCCGAGTGGTGGCCAGATGGCCTCAGGTGGCCACAATGTCAGGGGTTTCTCTTAGGAAGTGCAGAGAACTGCAAATGTGTAAATCCACACTTGTGGTAAGTTTAGGGTCCGATGATTACTTTGAGAAGCCCTCAGCTCTGGGAGTATTCACAATCCTCGGCCCCTGCCCCAGATGCAATTTAAAGATGCACTAAACTCTAAGATGGGGGCTCTGATCTTGCCCCCAGAGAAGGTTTGGATACATTTTTTCCCGAAAAATCAAACAGCCAATTATTCCACAGTGTTTTCCCAGTCTTTCTGGAGTCCCTGCTTTGAGCATCCTTCAGCCACTGTGAGTCTGCCCTTTGAGAGACCAGGCACTGGACATGGGAAGAGGAGGCCCCAGACCGACAGAAAGGACAGTGCAGGTGCCGCCGCCTGGGGCAGGGACTGTTCTGGAAGGCCTGGAGGCTGGTGGCACGCCTGGAAGAGCCCTAAATTCTCAGTGGGTCCCAGGTAGAAGCAGGCCTCGCCTCAGTCTGCAGTGCCAGGGGCCAGCATGCTGGGGAACACGAGGAGTGTCACAGAGAGCTCTGGAGAGTGGAGGCTGACAGTGCCCCATGGCCCCTCTGTGGCAAGCCTACCAGGCAGTCCTCAGCCAGAGCTGCTGGGTTTGGCCTGTTGGTGGTGACCCCAGGATGGAGGGGTCATCAGCGAGAGTTTGTGCAGGGCTGAACAGGGCTGGGGCCGCGAGGGTGTCAGGCCGCGTCCTGGGCAGGGGTCTGACCAGCAGAGACGTGGTGTCCATATCTGAGCACAGAGCAGCCCAGGCCCATCCCCCTCATGGTGCGGGAGGGGTGTCAGGCCACCGGTTGAGCTGTTGGAGGGCCCTGCCCCTAACTTAGGGAGGTTTTGCCCTTGAATAAGGCTTATTTTCATTCACACCAAATCGTGCTGAGCCTCGAGCAGAAAACAAGCTGCAAAGAGGCTCCAGTTAGGGGATGTAGGGCCCTCGTCCATCCCCAGCTTCCTTTCCTCCCCGCAACGTGGGCTCCCAAAGCCTCAATGAGCCAGTTCCCCACTGATGTTTACAATCGCTTTGACGGATCCCAAGCTGGAAAGCGTTTGCTCTCTGCCTTTCAGGATTGTGGACTCTGTAATATCAGCCAAAATAGAAAAAAAAAGGATGACGTTTCCCGTGTTCCCTCTGCTGCAGTTTCTGCTGTCCTCCAGGAAGGCACTAGCACCATTGCAAGGATCATGAAGATGCTCACGAAAATAAGCTGTTAAGAAAATGCATTTAGGTTTAATAAAATGAAAGGGCCTTGGTTTTCTCTGCCAAAGGAATTGTGCAGAGGGACATGAAACGTGATGTTATGACTGTAACCCTCCCGCTAAACATTTCTGGCCCGGCCACGGCATCAGGATGGTTTGAATGGAGCAGGAAGCAAGCCGAGTACAGAGACCAGACGGCAGCCTGGAATAGTTCAAAGGACCACGGGTGTGTGCTTGTCCATTCCTGTGTCTTTTCAGAGGATGCTTGATATCACCAGGGAAGAGCTGACGGTCACGACAAAGCCACTGCTGCAAGGGCAGAAGTGCTAGAAAACACAGTTCCACGAAGGCCGAATCACCAAGCTTTGCGGGACCTTATGTCTATTGGCTTCTGGGGAAACGGGTAAAAGCCATGAGCTCACTCGGTGTGTGCTACTTTTTCATTACCCTTTGGAAGCAACACGTGCCCTGCGTGTGGCAGTGGAAGGGCCTCATGTCACAGGAGGTGACTGAATAAGGGAGCAGGCATGCCAGGCAGGAGCCTCGATCACAGCCGGCTCTGCCTTCTCTCTCCTCAGCACTTGCTCATTTTGGCAGGAGTCCCTGTTTCTACGACAGGCCTGGGCCAGTGGCCGTGGCTGAATGGGGGCAGGTCTGCATGGAGCGCACGGGCCAGGCCTTCGGCTCTGGAGCGGAGCCCTCAGAGGTCAGAGCACCGACCCGCGCGTAAAGCAGTTTCCATCCTACACACTTTATCAATCAGCTTCACAAAACCCATAAGAGCAGTTTTTAAATGTATGGCTTGACCCCTTGAGCTGTAAATAAACATGAAAACATTTCGCTCCTTACCTACTTACTTAGCACCCGCTCAAGTGATGCTGTGATTTTTCAGAGATGTCTTCCCGCAATTCACCAGCTTCGTTTTTCTTTTTGTCCACGATACGTCTCGAGAGGTAAACGGATCTGAATTCATTCTGCATTTTCAGCGTGGACTCTTTTTATTTCTCCCTTTAAAAAAAAAAACAAAAACCCAATGAACTGTGCACTATAAATAAGGAGAAATGAAATACTTTTTTTCATGATGATAATGCTTAAACCTATTTCCCCTGATGAAACTCTTATGGTAATACACAAGCTCCGTTATAAATACATTCCTCATATTTTATGCAACTGGTTCTAAAGTTACAATATTTACAATGCACAAATACAAATTCCATCATTAATTCATGCGTTAGCTCAGTTACCCAAGAAATGGCGCAAACACAAACAGAAGTAATGGAAAGGCGGAGCGAGATGCCGGCCCCCCGGGGCCCACTGGTGAAGGGAGCGGAGGCCGGGGTGCCGACTGGTGCCACCAGGTAGGTGTGGAGGGGCTGCGCCTCTCGGCCCGGCCTGCCCTCCCCCGCACGGGGACTCTGCAGTCAGCACAGATGCCTCGTGCTGCCGCTGTCCCACTGGGAGAAGGGCAGTGAGGCTCCAGCAGCCAGGCCCCTGGGCACAAAGGTGGAGAGAAGCAGGGGGACCGAAAGGACAAAGGAAGGCGCCGTTAAGTCCCCCGCAAACCCCCAGGTTCTCAGCCTGAGCCATCCTTCTGTAACTGGCAGAGGCTCTTCCTTATCAGGCTCGTGTGGTCCAGCAGCACCCAGCACATCACTGGCCTGACTGTCCACATCCACTCCAGGGGCTGAACATGGAGGCCATGGCCAGACTCTCTGCCAGGCCCGGGAGGAGCCCATAGGGCCGCTCCGAGCATTCCTTCTACTCAGAGACCCTCCAACCAGGATAGACCCTGGCCCCCAGCCCCGGAGACTGCAGACGCATCCAGGGGACCAGGGTCCGCAGAACTTCCCACAGACCCGTGGGCTTCGGTGCCAGTGCTTTGCTGAGTGCACTCCTGCCCCCTCTGTGCCGTGGTTCCCTGTGGAAGGCTCCAGGCCTCCACTAGCCACGTGTGGAGAGGAGGGGGCAGTGAGGCAGGAGGGAAGGCCGGGGGGGCAGGGGTGACGATAAAGTGCTTCTAACGGTGCCTGGTACCCCGTCAACAGGGTCGCTGCCACCCCCCTTGGCAGTCTGGCCCCGCCTCTCTGCTGGGGGTTCGGATAATCTCAGACGGCTTTTCTATTTTTGACCAAGGACAGTGAGTCTCTGAAGACTGGCTTGCCGTTCTGAGATCCTGTTTTGAAGCCTGGGAACCCCCTTTTCTGGTCTCAGCTTCTCCTCCTGGAGGCCGGGCGTCTGTCACTGCCCAGCCCGTCTTCGTGATGCAAATGTGGCCATTTCCGTGCTGGGTCCCCAGAGTCAGTCGCCTGGGGAGGAAAATACCTGCCTGATGCACAGGGTGCAGGCCCTTAATTAGACTTAACACTGTCCGCTCCAAAGCCGGGTGAATTCCTGGGACACGTGGGACCATCTGCACACACACAGTGCACGTGCACGTGCGCTGGCATGTCCGCCTGCTGTAACTGTGGCCAGTGCTTCTTGGAGAGGAATGAGCAAAGTATAGGAGGATCCCAAAGGCCACTGCCTAGTCCCACACGTGTACGAGGGCCTTGCTCTGTGCCAGACGCTCTGACAGACCCCGTGGGGTGAGGACCCAAGTTCACGGCCACCATCCTGCTGGCCTCCCTGATTTTGGGGGGAGGTAAAGGGTCAGGACAATGATTAGCCCAAGGACGGCCCTGGAGCAGTTCTCCCAGGACAGACAGAGGCCACAAAGCATATTCTAAGTATTTATTTGCAAGTTAAAAATCAACCTATCAAATTAGACTGTAATATATCCATCTTCCTGCCTTGACAAGTGTACCTCATATGACAGCACTGAAAAATACGTGTAAATCTGTGGTTTGTATATTACTGAAAGGTGGCAAAATAGCAAAGGTGACTGAATTGGTCCCTATTACGTGTGGCTGACAGCTCTGTTGGTTGCCTGGTGAGGTCGAGTGAATAATAAAATAGGGACATACGAATCCCATAAACAAAATCCATAAAACAGTGTTGTTTGCTTTCATTTCTGAAAACTTTCTAATTATTACGTTACTTAAAGAGTTTTTAGAACTGTGTACTTTTGACAGGAATATTATAGAACTAAAAATAAAATTCGATGATGTTCAGAATGTAAGAAAATGAATTCTATCAAAAATTAAATATGAATTTTCAAAAAAGTAAAACGATTGTACATATTTTAACGATTTTCTTAAAACAGTAAGATATCCAAAACACAAAATACAAATTGTGATTTGTATTACTGAATAGCAACTATTAAGAAAAAAATTATTTAAAACATCTGGATTTTTAAACTTTTCATTTTGACATTTTAGGTCAATCTTATCAAATGACCTTTATAAACAATAAACTCACCACAAGCCTGGCATTCAGCATCTAGAGCAGCGTGCCTCCGTTTCCAGGAAGAAGCCTAGGTTCTCATGCCCATAGGCCCCTCCCCACTCTGACAGCCCCCTTGGTTGCCAGCCTACCTCAGAGCAGGGGACAGACACCCAGATGTCCTTCCCACGGGCTCCCGGGGTCCATCCCTCTTACAGGTGGGAGCATCACTGTAGAGACTGGATGAACTGGGATGACGCTGGGGCAGCTCAAAGGGGACATGTCACCCCCCGTGCACGCAGCACACCTGCCGAGGACGAACTGAGGGGGGCAGGTTGCCAACAGCTGGAGAGTCACGACCTGGGAACAAAGGGAATCAGCGCCCCACGTCCTTCCTCACTGACCCGACCCTGTGACCTCCAACCCCACCCTGAGATGGGAAGCTTCTACTGAGGGGGAGGGTGGCATGGCAGGTGTTCCACTCTTCTGGGGGAATTTCACAGGCAGCAAGTGGCATGCTTAAGTTTTAAGCCATTCCATTTCATTTTCCTTTTGGCTAAGTTCCCATTTTAGAAAGCAGCAGAAAGCCTTTCCAAGGGTTTACCAGAAATGGCCGGATTTCCCTCCAGGGGCTGTCCAGGCAGCTTCCCACACGGCGGGTGAGCGGGAAGCGGAGGGCCCTCCAGCCAGGGCAGCTCCACAGGCCTGGTCCCCCCTCCAGTGACCAGGGGAAGGGAGCTCACGCCCCCATTCCCCAGGTTGTGCTGCCAAGGGGGCGCCCTGGGGACCAGTGGGAGGGAAAGAAGGTCCCCAGTAGTCCCCCAGGTTTGGGGTCCGAGCCTCTTCCCTCAAACTGGCCTGCAGCTGCTCTCTCAAAGGGCGTGAGAGCCCGGCCTCGGCCCTCCGGGCGCCCCCTCCCAGCCCATTGGGGACTGGCCTGCATCCAAGCTTCCTGGGAACACGCACAGAGGGCCAAATGGCTCCGCGGTTTCCGTGGTTCCCCGCCGGCTCCCGGCAGAGCTGTCCCAGCTCCCTTCTCAGGGAGGCTCCCACACACATTGTGAACCAGATCTCCAGGGAGGCCGGAGCCCAGGCCCAGCGCCCACGTGGCCTTGAACAAGGGCCGCCCAGTTCTGGGTTCCTGAGCCCCGTGGGGCAGTGCAGAGGCAGGGTGCGGTGCCAGGGGACCCCCTCAGGGGTGACGCTCTGGGACCACACGCCCATTGGTCCCCGTGCCCCACAGACTGGACCGGTCGTGCGTGTTCGCAGCCCCAGGAACGCGTGTGTCGGGTGCGGTCCACAGCCTGAAGCAGTTTGGAGGGCGAATCCTATGAGGACGCCCATAAGGCAGTGCCCACATCCCCACGCAGGCCTGGACGGGAGCTCCAGCGTGAAGGAGGCTGGAGCCAAGCTCAGCCCCGCGTCCTCATCTGTCTGTGCAGTTGTCACGAGCAGAGGGAAGAAGCTTCCAGACCCTGACAGATGAGGCCAAGGTCAGGGCTGAGTCCCCGCAAAGAGGGTGTTCATGGCACAGGAGACAGAGCGGGCCCTACATCAGCGGCGATGCGGCTGTGAATCACCCACTGGGTCTCGGCATCATCCGTGAGGATGCAGTGAGGGTGCGGCACTTCTCTCCCCGTGAGTCCTCCTGAGGCTGACTGCCCGCCTCGGTCAGAGTCCTCACTGTGGGGTGCCGTGAGCTTCTCTGGCAGCACCTCCAGAATCAGTGAGAAGGTCCTTCCCCATGGGCATCAAGGAGACAATGTGGGCTCCTGCCGTCCTGGCTGGGAAGATTTCTCCGCCAGACGTGAGCGCGTCCGGCTCCACTGAGCAGGACCCAGTGGCCTCGAAAGACCCCTCGCCTGCAGGAATGGGGTGACTTCTCCTTCCAGCCCCAGGTCCTTCCAGGGAAGCTGCACGTTCTCAGCTGTTGACCTGGGTGGATCCCGCAGGGCAGCCCTGCAGCATTTATGTGGATCTGGAGCATCCTGCACAGGCAGCCCTGCAGCCTTGGGGGGAACCAGCTCCACGAGGGCAGGGCCAGAGCAGACCTAGCTGGCGGGAGAGTAAGAAAGACCCCTGCTTCCGCCTGGGGACCCTGTGCTCTCACCCACCCAGGGGCCCCTCAGCATGAAACCCGCTGGCCTTGGCTAGAGCACGGCCCCTTCCACACCCGCCCACGCACACGGAAGACCCACCCGACACAGCGGCGGGCACCGGTGCATCTGAGTGAGCAGAGACCACTCCCCAGGGGACAGTCCGGGGGAGCCGAGGCTCAAGAGTGGGGGCCCCTCGCTCCCCACCCAGAGCAGGGCCTTTCCCCTCCCAGCCCAGGGCCCGGCCCCTTTCTCCTGCAGGACCCCACCTGCCCCTTGGGTCCCCATCTCAACTTTGTCCCCCAGGCCCCCTAACACCCTTCCCAGGCGCCCTTTCCGGCCCCTCCAGGCATCTCCCCACCACGCCCTGCCTTATCCTCAGCCCAGCAAAGTGGCCCCTCCATTTACACCCCTTGCAAATCCAGATGAAGACACGAGATGTTCTTTGTTCTCAGCAGCCAGAACCAAGATTTCCACCGCTGTGTCTACGGAATCCCAGCCCCTAAGCAACACCCTGGATGAGCTGCAGGGACGTCAAAGGGAAAAGTCATCTGAAACCACCTCCAGGTCCCGGAATGCCTGTCTCGGGGCTGCACGCACCCCGAGGTGGACATCGGCTCAATGTCCCTCAGTCACCACGTCTCAGAGTCCAGCCCCTGCTCCCTCCAAATCCAACACACCTCGTTCTCCCAGCCCCAGTGCTGCCTCGGATTACAGGCCTCTCCAGGTGGGTAGGAGGGACCAGAGGGGCCTGCAGAGGCCAAGCCGGGCCGCGCAGCCACGGGCAGACCCCCTGTGCATGGCCTTCTGCAGAAGGGATGGGGAAGGCAGGCGGGGACACGCTTCCCCATCCCCACGCCCCAGGACACGGAACGGGGGGCCCGGGTCTCGGCGATGGGCAGCGAGGCAAGCGAGCCGTCCTTCCTGGCTTGGCCCACCCAGCCCCACAGGCTCCCCTTGGCCGGGCCAGGCCGACTCTTCCCACCAGCTTTCTGCTGTTGAAAGGGACCTGGGGCTGACACACCATCAAGGCCTGCTCATCGCAGTGTAGACACACACTTCACGTCTCCCCCCGCCGCATTTCCAGTGAGTTCACAGACGAGGAGAAGAAGCCGCGGGCGTGGGCCCAGACCACCTGGTGTGAGTCCCAGCTCAGCCACGTGAACAAGCCAGGTACCCTCTCTGAGCCTCACCATCCTCATCTGTAAAATGGGGATGATGCTTTCACCTTTCCCGGGGCTGTGAAGATGAAGGCACATGAGGCCATGCCGGGCATATGGTGAGAACTCTGTGTGCGCTTTCGAGAAATAAAAAGAAACCCAAACCCACCCACCCACAGCAGCCACGCCTTGAGGGAGCAGATACTTCGGGTGGCGGGCCCTGAGCCAGTGGCGCCGGAGGTCCGGGGCAGCCTTAACTGGCAAGGCCAGCATGGTCAGCAGAACGATGCCCCCAAAGCTTCCCAGAACCTGTGAATATATTGCCTTACCTGGCAAAGGGAAAGGAAGGAGGCTTCTGGAGACAGGTTGCGGATCAGCAGGCCTCAAGATGGGAAGATTATCCGGGAGTACCTGGCTGGGGCCAATGTAATCACAGGGGTCCTTATGGGGAAGAGGAGGCAGAAGAGGGAGAACCAGAGAGATGGCAGCACGAGAGGACTCGACCCTCCGCCGCCGGCTTTGAAGAGGAAGGGAGGGGCCACGAGCACGGGCTGCAGGCAGCTTCTCCGAGCTGAAACAGCAAGGCACTGGATTCCCTTCTAGAGCCTCCAGAAGGAAGCCTGCTGATGCTGATTTCAGCCCAGCGCGTCCACTGTGGACTCCTGACCCCAGAACGGTAAGGTAAGGCATGTGTGTGCCTGGAAGCCACAAGCCTGTGGACTGGTGCTTTGTTAAGCCACCCCAGGGAACTCACACAGCAAGAGCCAGTCCAGTTTCTGCTCACCTCATCCTCCCCATCCCTGCTGAGGAGCCCGCACTCAGCATCCAGGGCTCGTTTTCTGAATCCCAAACACACAAGTGCTGGTGAGTGGTCTCAGCCCAGATGTTAATTATGAATTTTCCAAGCTTGAAAGAATGCACAAGTCTGCTAAGATTGCTAGCTTCTTTCTAAATTACAGCTGTTTTATATAAACATGCCTTTTATGCCTATAAATCTTTCCAAGAGGCTGCATTTCTAGGCGGAGTAATAGCTGCTTGTCCAGAATTTAAGACAACTAAGGGATTACCTTAGTTGTAATCTAAGGGCTGCTTTTTCTTCCTTGCCCGATGGTTTTTCTGTAGAAAGGGCCACAGTCTCCCTGGTCGCTGCCTCTGTGCAGCACAGATGTCGGCTGTTCTCACGTGCTAAGTAACATTTACCTGCACGACAGTTGCATGCACGGTGACCGGCCTCAGGAGCTGTGGCTGAGACCTCGAACCGAGGGTGGACTTCGAATGACCTTGAAAGGCAGCAAGAGTGTACAACCCAAGAATCCGGGTGCATATGCTTCCCGTGTTTGAGGTGAATGTGGTTTGATACTAACATGTAATCTCGGGACTTCCCTGGTGGTGCAATGGTTAAGAATCCGCCTGCCAATGCAGGGGACACGGGTTCGAGCCCTGGTCCGGGAAGATCCCACGTGCCACGGAGCAGCTAAGCCCGTGCACCACAACTGCTGAGCCTGTGCTCTCGAGCCCACGCGCCACAACTACTGAGCCCACACACCACAACAACTGAAGTCCGCGCACCTAGAGCCCATGCTCCACAACAAGAGAAGCCACCGCAGTGAGAAGCCCGTGCACTGCAACGAAGAGTAGCCCCTGCTCGCTGCAAATAGAGAAAGACCACGTGTAGCAATGAAGACCCAACACAACCAAAAATAAATAAATAAATAAATAAATAAATAAATAAATAAATTAAATAACTATCAAAAAATTTAAAAAGATGTAATCTCTCCCCATTTTCTTTAACAAATCTTTTATATTTTGAAGCAGGAAGTTGTAAGAGGTCCCATGAACCGTCCACCCAGTTTCCCCAGTGGTTCCATATTCCGTAATTGCAGCACAATATCAAACCCAGGAATTGGGCATGGGCACCAAGGGTGAGGTGCTAAGTCATTGCATCACACGTGTGGACTCACGTAACCTCCGCCGCCATCAAGGTCATAAATATCTCCCAACAACACACGGATCGCCTCACACTCCCCGCCTATCGCGCCCACATCCCTCTGCACCACTAATCCTTTCTCCTCCTTGTATTTTTGTCATTTGGAGAATGTAACACACATGGAATCACACAGCATGTGACCTTTTGGGGTCGCCTACTTGAGACGTGCCCTTGAGATCCACCAAGTCGATGTGTCCACCCATAGTTCATTCATCTTTATGGTCAAGCAGTATATGGTTTAATCATTTTCCTATTGAGGGGCATTTGACTGTCCCCAGTTTTCTGCTTATCACAAATCAAACTGCTATAAACTATCGAGCACAGGATTTTGTGTGGACATGTTTCCTTATTTTCCTGAGAGAAATGCTTAAGAGTGTGGCTGGGTCGTATGTAAGCATGTGTTTAGCTTTTCAAGAAGGTGCCAAAGTAATTGCCAGGACATGAGAGGCCCAGTCTCTCCACAACCTCACCAGCAATTGGCCTCATAGCTTTGTCTTAGAAGGCCACCCCTTTCCTGGTCTCAAAAGCAAGCTCTGGTTGGGGCTTTTTTTGGCCTGTGCTTATTGGCATTTTGGGGTTTCTGGTTTCTCCCATGTCCAGTCTGGTGTACATGAGGCTAAAAGAAAACCCAGGGAAACTCATCTTCATGTTATTCCTTGGGTCTTGAGGGTCTCTAACTGGTCTGTCTTCTTCCCCCCCTCTTCAGTGTCTTCTTCTGTGTGTACTGTATGTGATGTCCAAGGATCTTTGCCGCACTCAGTGAGCAGAATCGTAGACAGTCTGTCCAGAAGCATGCGTCCCCACATCCACTCAGAACAGAGAAAACGGCTTCCTGGACAAGCCACGCGTGCAGTGGGCAGCCTGCTGTTGTTGACGACCAGGTTAGAAGAAACCCTTTAAGGTCAGTCTGTGTGTCCCTGTCAAGCTGAACACTAATTAATGATGCAGCCTGATCTGTCATTGTGTCAACCAGCACATAGATGTTTCTCTAAGTTCAATCAGCAAGGTTATCATTGCTATTATACTCAGAGAAAGAATTTCTTGAAAATCAAAAGATATTGGAAATGGTAACTGTAGGTATTGATTAGCAAGTATTAACACATTACACTTAGCAAACTGCACCTTTATGCAAGAACTCCAGACTATCTATCTCCTCTCCTGTGGTCAGGCTTTTTTTTTTTTTTTTTTGCAGTACGTGGGCCTCTCACCTTTATGGCCTCTCCCGCTGCAGAGCACAGGCTCTGGACGCGCAGGCCCCGCGGCCATGGCTCATGGGCCCAGCCGCTCCGTGGCATGTGAGATCCTCCCGGACCGGGGCACGAACCCGCGTCCCCTGCATCAGCAGGCGGACTCTCAACCACTGCGCCACCAGGGAAGCCCTGGTTGGGCCTTTAAAAAAAATTTTTTTTTTTAATTGAAGTGTAGTTGATTTATAATGTTTTGTTAATTTCAGATGTACAGCAAAGCAGTTCAGTTTTACATATACATATATTCTTTTTCTTATTCTTTTCCATCATAGGTTATTACAAGATATTGAATATAGTTCCCTGTGCTATAAAATAGGTCTTTGTTGTTTATTTTATATACAGTATGTGTATCTGCTAATCCCAAACCTCTAATTTATCCGTCCCCAACTTCCCCTTTGGTAACCATAAGTTTGTTTTCTATGTCCGTGAGTCCATTTCTGTTTTGCAAATAAGTTCATTTATACCATTTCTTTAGATTCCAGGGCCTCTTAATGTATGCACTCTCATCAAATTCATTGGTGGATCCATTCACTCATTTAATCACATTTTGTAAAATAAGTCTTTCTCATGGAATAATTTTTGATTTTCCAAGATAGTTCAGAGAACTCCTGTCTACTCCCCACTCAGTTTCCCTTTACATTAAGGTCTTACGTTTAGAGGCTCAATTTTTTTTTTTTTTTTTTTTGTGGTACGTGGGCCTCCCACTGTTGAGGCCTCTCCCGTTGTGGAGCACAGGCTCCGGACGTGCAGGCTCAGCGGCCATGGCTCATGGGCCCAGCCCCTCTGCGGCATGTGGGATCTTCCCGGACCGGGGCACGAACCCGTGTCCCCTGCATTGGCAGGCGGACTCTCAACCACTGCGCCACCAGGGAAGCCCAAGGCTCACTTTTTAACTAAGAAGTTCACATGGATACAACACAGTTAACAGAACTGAAGGCTTTGTTTGGATTCACCAGTTTTCCTGCCAGTGCCCTTTTTCTGTCCCAGGACCCCACCCAGGACCCTCACTGTACTCAGTCGTCACGTGACCTCAGCCTCCTCCAATCCGGGACCAGCTCTCAGTCATTCCCTGTCTTTTAGCTTCAACAGTTTTGCAGAGACTCTCCTGACGTTTGCCCCTCACCTGGGGTTTGTCCGATGTTCTATGTGATGACGACGCTGAGGTCGCTGGTTTGGGGGGACGGTCCTGGAGGTGAGAAGGCCTCTGGGCACAGGATAGCGGGTGTGTGTGTGTGTGTGTGTGTGTGACTCACACACCTGGCTTATCCAGGTGACATGAAGCCCGATCTCGAGGGTAAGCTGGGGTCGGAGGGGGTCTCCACCAGGAAGGTACCATTTTCCCTGTTCACTTGCTGTTCTTTGGGAACTAAGTCACTAAGTGCAGCCGACGCTCAAGGGGCAGAGAATTCACTCCCCCCCCTCCTGGGGGAAGAGGGAGCGTGTCCATACATTATCTGAAATTCTTCTGTATGGCAAGTTCGTCCCCTGCATTTATTGACTCATTTCTCTCTGTCAGTAGGATGTAAATGAGCACAGGCTTGTGTGTATCCGTTTTACTCTGTGTGTCATCATCCAACAGCCCGCTTCCCCATGTCCCACGGGGTCTCCACGGACGCTGCCTGGGGACGGGTCCCGTTAGCGCCTGGCCAGGTAAAAGCCCAGCTCCCTGTCTGGCATCCTCTGACACTGACCTTCTCCTCCTTGCTTTACTGTCAGCACAACAGCTGGCTCTCCTTCGGGGGGCTTCTCGAAGTTTCTGCTGCTGAGACATGGGCCTGAGGAGTGGCGAGTCCCTCCGTGGGCTCTGAGACTGACTCAGAACTGCTTCTGGCCAGTCCTGTCCCCTGACCTGGCCCTTCCTCCCTCCCCGCCCGCAGTGCAGCTGCAGGAGCTGCTGCCAGAGGAGAAAGGGGGCCAGGTGGCCCACCAGGCCGTGGCTGCATAGGATGGGGGTCGCCCCGGCTTCCTCGTCTCTGACGTCTGGAATTGGGGGGAGGGCTTCCGGACGTCGTCCTGGTTTGGACATAGGACAATGTGTTTTTAAACACCTGCACCCTGCGGGCAGAATGCAGCCTTTTCAGAGTCAAACTGGACGGATGTTAAAATTTCCTCTAACTGTAGATCGAGGGCCTATGTGGGGCTGTTCGGAGAACGCTTGGCTGGAAGGGACTTGACCTTGGAGCCGCCAGTGAGGACGCCCCCTCAGCCCCTGGATAATGGCTTCGTCAGCAAATAATTAAAACAGCTGCAGAGACTCACAGTCTAGGATCAGAGCAGGTGAACGAAGACCTGAATGTCTCTTAGGTTGAAGCATTTTGTGTTGGTGTGTGTGTAACGTGTACAAACGCTGCTTTTCAAATATAAGGGTGACAAGTCCCAACTGTTAAAACATTTTAAACTTCAAATACATCAGATGTTGTTTATCTGCTACTTAATGTTTCACTGAGGAGGAAATCTTTCTCCCCCACAAGCAAATCAAGGCCAGAAGAACAATCTTGCATAGGTCAGATTATATCACTTTGGTTGACTGGACCTGTTTTCAAAGTCGCATTGTCAAAGAGACACTTCAAGGGCAGCAGAGAGCACAGGAGGCAGCTGAGAACCGATGGGGCTGAGGCTGACTCATGGAGCCACGGCTGCAGACCCTCCTGGGGACCCAGTCAACACCTCCGCCATCTTGCTCTAGGCAAGTGATGGGGCCGGCAGTGCCCTCGGGGTGTCCCGGGTGAGGAAATGACTGCCTGTGAGGTCTACAGCCTGCCAACTTGTCCTGCTCATGGCTCCTGTTTCCAGCAACCCCATGGAAAATGCAAAAGGTCCCCTCAGGGCCTTGTGGTGTGTGGGAAGGTGGGTAGGCCTGAGGGGCGGGTGTGGTCCAGGCCCCACTGGGGAGGCTGCCAGGGTTCAGGCTGCAGCCCAGAGGCTGGAAAAGGGGTTCACCCTCCATGGCCACTGAGTTCCATCTCTTTCTTAATTCCACGGGAGGCTGGGATCTCAAGGCCTCTTCAACTTGAAAATGTAAATTGGGAAAACGTGTTCACAAAACCCTGCTCTTTTCCTGTTCAAATAGGCTTCTTTTCAGACCCTAAGAGAGTTTTCTAATATAAAGTAAGAAGTACAAGAGAATGAGAAGAAACAGAAATCAAAGCTGCTCTTCCCTGGAGAAACCGAAAACACGATGACAGGGCGTGTATATTAGTGGAAATTAGAGTGGTTCAGAGGGGCCTTTCCCACTCGCCAAGTGTGTGACGCCACATTTGTCTAGATGCTCGATGGGCCTTCCTGCCTCCTTGGGCTTGAGGTGATTGAGGCTGTGACAGTAATGTAGCATTACTGCGGAAGTTTTGTAGATTTGAGTCAAAACGGGCCTGACGTCTGCAAGGTGATACGACAGGACGCAACTCAACATTATGCTCACCTTGTTTTACGAGATTCAGGCTTGCCTGTTTCGAGGCTTTCCCGTTCTTTAAGCACAATTCAATTAAGCTACTGCCGTTGAGTTGCTTTCAGAGAGCACAGTAACACCTAAGCAATCTTGAATACATGAGATGGCCACACAGCCAACTCTACGGGGGTCACTGGTGTGGCTGTCAGGCCAGGCTGCGACACCACTGGGCCTCTAATCACTGGCAATGAGAAATAAACCCGAAAGAGGGGGAGGCTTTCTTCAAGAGGATTATTACAATGGGGTGGGGTGGGTTACTGCCGTAGGGAGAATCTCGGACCTTGCGATCTGCAGGAGTCTCCGAGGTCAGAAAGAAAGAGACTTTCTTCTATAGGGAGGCGTAATCAAGGCTATAGAAAGAACTGGGTGTAAGGGGGTGGTGTGATGGAACAGTTAATCAGGGAATGTTCTGCGGGAGCAAGCATTCCATGTTCCCATATCCCAGTGCTGGTCAAAGTTCAGGGCCTCAAGGAAAGAGAGAAGCCTGTGCTGGGGAGAAAAAAAGTTTTCCTCCTCTACCTTCTTAGGTTCTGTACCTGAGGCATGTGAATTAAAACAACAAAAGATAGATTAACAGGAGAAAAAATTACACATGCAATGTGGGAATACTCAGTGATGAGTAATCCAAGAGGGTGGGTAGAATTTGGGGCTCATATACCTAAGTTAGTAGGTTAAAGGGATGGGGGAGAAAAAGCTTTGGAGGGAAGAATAAAAAGATTTCTTTAGGAAAGACAAATGGGTTTTTAGGAGAACGAATGAGAAGTAAGAAAGTGTGTGATAATGTTTGTTTATGCAGGTTCAAGTGGTCCTTCTTCAAGGCCACGACTCTCCCCAGAGAGGGGAACTGTGGTAGGTCTACTCTTATCTCTCCCCTGGAAGCAGACCCACCTTAAAGAGGGAACTGATGGCAGCCTCTTTTGCCAGAAGTCACTGTCTTTAAGCAAAAAAGGGAAGCTCCGAGGAAGCTTCTTTCTACATCTATTATTCTCAAATGTTTCCAGCTTAAAATAATTTTCTTCTCATTTCTGGGGTTCCAAGTGGGTTCCCACAGCTGACTAACCTTTGGTCAAGTAGGCATTTCATCCAGATTTGTCAGTGGGGACAAACAGTTCAGCTAATCATCAGTGAGGTAAAGAATGGGAATTTCAGGTCGGGGGCGTGGCTTGTTGTCACCAGAGGGCATCTGTGAGTCTCATCCAAGTCCTATGGGGAGGGTGGATCTTGGCAGTTCTGCCTGGAACCCAGAAGGGCAGGGGGATTTGATCATTCAACATGGCCATCATCTTGGCCATCTTAGCCATCATGTCTGGTCCACTACGGTCCCCTGATCCGACAGAGACCCCGTGGGTTCCAAGATGGGGCCAAGGTCTGGGAGTATTTTATCACTGGCTTTGCTTTCAAATCCTCTACAGGCAATGCCCCCTCTACTGCCTGTGCCCGGGGAGGTCACACCCACTCCACTCCGGGGAGCCAGGCCCAAGGCCCTGCGTTACAGTGATGGGGAGAAACCCCACGCAGAAATTGTCCTCAAACCTACATCACCAGGGTGGCTGATGAGAATTAGTTTTAAGAAAATGGGAAAAAACTAGGCAAGACTTCTCCCTCCTGAGTGTATTTATAACCTACTTCAAGCCCGCCTGCAGCCAGGCCAACGCATGCGGCTTCCCTGGTTAGCTGACGCTGGCACTCCTCCAGCTGCACGATCCCGTCTGGACCACATCTGGAATAACATTACTCACCCACACCTGCCCGTGTTCAGGGCGGCAGGGTCCACTTTCCGAGCTGCCCCGCGAGATGTGGACATCGCAGCAGTGGACCCGGGGGCCGGGGGGGAGCGAATCACAGGGAGCTGCTGCCTGCGGCCCCCTGGCCCCTGCCAGAGCTGTGTTCACACACACACACCGCGAGCAACGTGGCCAGGTCACGTCAGACATGTGCCCTCGTTCGTCAGGAAGCCTCCCAAAGCGCTCCCTGGAATGTCCAGGCACTGTCCTCCGCAGGGAGGGCAACACTGTGACAAGGGGGAGCGCAGATTCTAGAAATTCTAGAAACTCTCGGGCAGCGACAAGAGGGGCTGGCCGAGCCCCCACCACCACCCCGCTGCGGCCCCGGAGCTAACAGGTACCCGTGCTCGCGTGTCACCCCATCCCTTCCCACCTCGCTGGTTTGAGCTGGGTCTGGACCTGGGGTTTGTTGAAGCTTGACCAAGCAATTCAGGTAGGAAGCCGGGACCTAGAACCACTGCTCTAGGGACATGTTACTAACAAGCATGGCCTGTTACAATGCAGAATCCCAGGCCCCACTCCAGACCTAAAATGTGAAGGAGATTCCCCGGTGCTTCACGAGGAAATCTGAGAAGCGTTGCCCAGGTGTCAGCAAAATTGTCCTATAAAGGGTCACAGAGCAATGACTTTAGGCTTTGAGGGCCGTGCAGGTGGCGCTGCAACCTCTCAGCTCTGCCCTCGCCGTGTGCAAGCCGACACGGGCAGTGTGTGAGTGTAAACGGTGGGTGCTCTGTGCCCCCAAACACTTTGTTTACAAACACAGGCGTGAGTTCGGTCCACGGGCCGTAGTTTGTTGGCCCTGACGTGCATGGAGGCACCCCAGGAGTGATTACCCAGCTTCCGCAGGCAGCGATGATGTAATGAAATGATTAGCCATCGTTTCATACGACAAAGTGTCTTTAATGTGTACACGTGGGTGGCAAACCTCAGTGGACCTCATGGTCATCTTCCAGAAGGGCCCCGAAGGAGGCTGGCCACGGGGCCAGCAGAGGGGACAGGAAGACTCAGGACAGCTTTCCTCTCCTTCCCCCAGCGGGCATCACAGACTGCAGCGGGGTACGCTCAGCTGCTTCTCTCTCCCAGGTAAGTACCTCTCCAGCTGGCTCCCCAGGTTAGCCCAGGTGCCAGGGGCGGCTGTGAAGTCCTGGGATGGACCCTAGGAGGAAGGATGGGGCGTTTGGACAATCTTGGGTGTGATAAGGCTTTAGGGAAGCAGTGCTTGGAGCCTTGGGCGGCCAGTGACTGGGGGTCGGGGCGGCTAACATGGAGGCTCAGAAAGATAAGAGGACATCCGCAGAAGCAGACTTTGCCCAGGAATTTGGTGGCACCTCATCTACAATGAAATCGGACACACCTGAGAGCTGGCGTGGAGGCTGCCAGCCCAGTCTCCCGACAGCCAGGCACCCAGCCCGGCTCTGTCTGGGCGGAGGGTGGGAGAGAAGACGGGGAAGGAGGCAGACCCTCCCCACCTTTGTTGGACGTGCTTACGGTGGGATTTGCGGGGTAACCCTGTTCTCGGGTGACCATATTCCCCACAAACGCCAGACGTCTGCAGTGCCACCTTATGCAGGTTGCTGGGTCCTCCGATGGGCACCTTTTAAGCATATGAGTGATTGTTGGTTTAAGTTCCCAAATATTTGCTGACAACTTCTTAAGGAAAAACAATGAAGGCAGCGAGTTGGAGGCCATCACCTTGGGATCTGGGCACAGTGACTGCGACTTCACTTTTAACCTAGAAGAGTTCCATCTTTCCAGAGAGTCGTCATGGCAACAGTAAATGCAGGTTTATTATTCTGTCAAGTCACATATGGATGTGGGATTATGGGTCCCCAGCAGCCCTCCTTCACCTGGCCAGGAAGGGGCTTCATCTCTTTATGATTTGCCAATGTTTGGCCTTTGATTGTACTTTTTAGACTAGATATCAGGGGGAAAAAAACATAGAGAAAGATTGGATTATGGGAAAGAATGCAAACAACTCTGTATCCCCACTGAGCACTAAAAAGTTGATCTGGGGAGGTTTCATGGTGGGTCTCAGGAGGGATGACGGCTGCCGTGAGGGATTCTCGTTTTCTCGTCCCAAACTTCAGGAGACGGGAGGCAGGGCAGTCGAGCCAGGTGGTTCACGGACCCACGAAGTTCTGGATTTTTCACCTCCTGGTCGGTGTCAGTCACCCTCGTGAGGGGCCCTGGCCTTGGGGACCTTCCTACAGGAAGAGTGAGGAAAGGATGAACAGCCATGAGGCATCAGGAAGGCAGCAGTGGATGGAAGCCAGCAAGATGGAGGAAGTAACGCCTCCATCTGGGGTGGGGGACAGAGAGGTGAGTCTGGAACCGGTGCCGAAGGCCCAGCGCCGGCAGCCCCCCTGGACCCGGGACAGGAGGAGCGCAGCTGTCTTCACATCAAGACACGGGCTCGGCTCAGAAAAGCGATGTGGCCCGGAGTCACGGTGCACCGGGCCTCCGTGCTGGCCCTCGTCACAGGCTAACAGCGTGCGGCAGCGGGAGATTCTGTCCCCGACTCTGCCAAGGGGACAGATGGCACCGAAGAGAAAGTGGAGACGGAGGGTGGAGTCCAGTCCTGCCGGGGCCCAGCTTGGGGCAGGCAGTGCAGGGGGCAGCAGGGGAAGTCCCTTAAAGCCCAAAGACGCCAGCCACTCTGCCCAGGGTCAGGAAAACACAGCCTCCGAAGATAGCTTTTCGATTAGGGGAGTGCCGGGAAGGCTGGGGAGGCTGGAGGTGACCACTGCCCGTGAGGGCTTCCCCGAGACCCTGGGCTAAGTCCTCCTGGGCTCCCTCTCGGCCTTTCAGAGCCCTCCATTTTCCAGGTCTGAATCTCTACATCATCAGATGCCTCCTAGGTCCCCTATTAGTGATGGGAGGGTCTGTTATTCCCAAAAGGCATCACAGTTTAAAAGACATAGTTATATATTTCTCCTTCGTATTCTGAGAGTTCTCTGACAGTGTTCTGCCATGTTGTAACTTGTCTTTCTTGCCTGTTTGCCTGTCCACTCCGGCATTCCCCACTGATCTAGCCATTTTTGATTCTGGCCATTTTGTGGAAGGCTGAAAGGACCTGGCCACGCTCAGGTGCCAGAATATGACCACAGTTTCCACAAGCCTCTTTCTAAAATCTCCCAAATCCTACTTGTTTTGATGTATTTTTGGATTCATGTCCAATCCCTTTGATCGTTTGGTGTCTGAAGAACAAGAAATTTTAGGACATATTTATGCCAAAATGTAACTATGTGTGGTGACTTAGAAAAGTTTTCCAGAAATTATTAGAGAAACGACCTTTCTTCAATAATTAACACATTTGTGTTCTTCTAGAATTCTGGGCAGACGAGAAGACCCAATAAGGCCTCATTTTTCTCTCAGTTCCAGAGCAAAAGATACCAGGCTGCATCATCACTCCCAACGGCCAGTTCTGAGGGTCTTACAAAGAGCATCACAGGGAGCTTTCCTGTGCTTGGCCGATGACCACCTGCCACTGTGCTCAGGACACAGCATCAGGCTGCCGCCGGGGAGGCTGGGCTTCTGGCGTCTGAGGAGCCCAGCCTCAAGCTCCCATCCAGTCCCCTTTCCGGGTGGCCATGGCTCGGCCACCTCCCTACGTTCTGGGGAAGTAGCTGTCCCGGGGACCAGCCTGGATCCCTGGCTCTCCTCTCGCCCTCTCTCTGACCCCTGCCCACCCCTGCCCCTCCCAAATGCTGACACGACCCCAGTGGCTCCAGTTTGCCATTGACCACTAGATGGCTGGTGGTGAAACATTCGCTGTCTTGCTTTTACCCAGGCAATTTTATGACTTCAAATGTATTAGGAAGAAGAGAAAAGCTGCCATATGTTTTAGCACCGGAATTTAAGGCCGTGGAGGGATCGCACTGGAGGAAGGAAATGGCCTCTCCCATCACCTGCCAGATGTGGAAGAAGTCTCTGAGGGGGGTGACCTGGGCCTCACAGCTGGCCCGGGCTCTCACACAGCTGGGACATGGGCTCCCCGCCCTCACTGGCCTCTCTCACAGCATCTCTCACTTGTCCGCCTGGTGGTACCCAGGTGAGGATCGGGAGGCAGGTGTTGGCAGAGTAACTAGTAAAATGAGATAATGTGATTTAGACAGGGGTGCTTGGCCCACTGAACGCTCTGTAGCTTCTGGTCTGTCTGTCTGCGGGTTTTCAAAACTTCCATGAGGAGAAACTGGGCCCTCATAAGTTATCCGCCGTCACAGCTACAAATTGCTACGGCCTCAAATGTGATTTGGTGCTTCCCCTCTTTGGGATGGCAGCAAGTGGTCCGCGGTCCTCGGTGGGCTGACACTGCACGGCGGCCTCTCTGAATGTGGCTCCAGAAGGTACGGCTCGGGGAAGCAGAGGCGGGCAGAGCTTTGCTGGGGCCCAGGAGAGCTGGCGGGCCCCAGCACAGCGAGAGCTCTGTGGGGTCCCGGCTGCAGCTCAGCCTCCTCGGTAAGTGCACTAGGGCAGGGATCCCATCCACAGACAGGGTGCTCAGGGACCCCGCCCGAAAGACCCTGGACTCAGGATTATTTTCTTAAGGGTGGTATTCCTTCATGTGGACGTTTGAGACGTTAATGAAATGCCATCCCAAGTGCTCTTGTCAAGGTCCCGAGTGACTTTCCACGCTGCCAAACTCATGGCCACCTGCCGGCCCCCCGTGACTCATCAGCCTGCCGCCCTCACATCCAGCCTTCGGTCCCTTGCCCCCCCCGCCTTCTCCCTTCTGCTCTCGGTCCCCAGGTCCTGATCCCTAGGACCGTCTCCTGCACTGCAGCCCCTCATTCCTGTGCCCCGGACCCTCTCCATCCGGCTGGCACCTGGGCTCCGCCCTGGAGCCTCTTGCCTTCTCTTCCCACGTGCATGCACCAGGTGGTCTCACATGTAAGGCGCCACGGCTCTGCAGACCGTCTCTGTACTAAGGGCTCGTGCGTGTGGAACAACAGCTCTGCCCTCTCTCACCCCACACCCATGCACCCAGGGCCCCTCAACCTTTCCACCTGTGTGTTCAACAGACAACTTGAAGTAAACATGCCCAAACAAATATTTAATTTGTCCTCACAGCTCTCATGCAAAATCCCCATCTCCAGAAACAGGAGCTCCATTCTCCCATTCACTCAGGTCAAAAGGCTCCGAGGGGGCTTCCCTGGTGGCGCAGTGGTTGAGAGTCCGCCTGCCGATGCAGGGGACACGGGTTCGTGCCCCGGTCCGGGAAGATCCCACATGCCGTGGAGCGGCTGGGCCCATGAGCCATGGCCGCTGAGCCTGCGCGTCCGGAGCCTGTGCTCCGCAACGGGAGAGGCCACAGCAGTGAGAGGCCCGCGTACCGCAAAAAAAAAAAAAAAAAAAAAAGTCTCCAAAGCCCACTCGGCCCCTCTCTTCACCTTATGTCAACCATGCCGTCCAATCTACTAGCACATTCTAATGGCTCTGCATTCAAAATGTATCAAGAATCCAACCACTTCATACTGTCTGTCTTAAGATGACCTAGTTAAAACCACTTTGATTTCTTGCCTGGACTATGGCACAAACCTTCACAAAGTAAGGGGGTGTTGTACGGTTTTATTTTGGTGTTTCGTTCGCTGCTATGCCACCAGGTACTAGAATGATGTCTGGCAATTAGTACGTGCTCAGTAAGGACCTTTCTAAAGGTTTCAAATGTTTTACTGAATATCCTTTTATATAATATATTTATTTTTTTATTGGGGTACAGTTGCTTTACGATGTTGTGCTAGCCCCTGCTGCAGAGCGAAATGAACTGGCCATATGTATACACATATCTCCTCCCTTTTGGATTTCCCTACCATCCAGCTCACATAGATGTAGAGAACAAACACGTGGACACCAGGGGGAGAATGCGGGGGTGGGATGAATTGGGAGATTGGGACTGACACATATACGGCGCTGGGTATGAAACAGATAACTAGTGAGGACCTGCTGTAGAGCACGGGGAACTCTACTCAGTAAATGTTTATCAGATAAATGTATAGATTTCTAGCTGGGTCCTGCTTCTCTCCAAACCGCTCTTCCCAGAACTGTCAAAATGTTCATTTTCAAAGCCATTTAATGTCCCTCTTCCGGCGCTTCCCCATCTCACTCAGGCTAAAGCAGACGCCCTGAGCACAGCCACGCGCCTTGCAGGACCGGGTCCCGTCGGCCCCCGTCTTCATCCCTCCTGCTCTCCTCGTGCACACTGCCTCAGCCACTCTGACCTCCTGGCTCTTCCTGTGCACACCAAGCACGCTCCTGCCTCGGGGCCTTTGCACGATGCTTCCCCGCGCCCAGGGGCTTCTTTGCAAGACATGCACGTGGCTCAACCTCTTTCATTCAGCTGCCTGCTCAAGTGTGGCCCCATCAGAACAGCCTTCTTTGACCCCCTGTGCTGGTCGACCTGAATTTGCCCCTCTGTATCCCCTTCTCCACCCTTCTCAACCCAGGAGGCACAGACTCCGTCACCCAGGCCCCCTTGCCTTCCAGCTTCTGGTGGGTTCGGCAGCGGGAGGCACCCACGTGAGTGGGGGAGGAGGGAGGGGAGCGAGCTCCGGCCTCTGTAACCCTGGCCTGTTACCTCTCTCTGGCTCTGGCAGTGAGCGTGTGGCCGCAGCTCCCATTGCTCAGACCTTCTTCCACGGCTACAGCCCTTGGCAGGCTCTGGAAACACAGCTCTTTTCTCTCGCCTACCTCAGGCTTAAAGCTGTAAATGGCTTGATGCTGTTCCCACGCCTGGGCCCTCCACCGTTGCTTCTGGGTTTCCCTAATGCTTCCCATAGCTCTGTAAGTAATTCCTTCACTAGGTCTCTTGACTTAAACCCTCCGAGGCTGCCCTCTCTGACCTGCTGGGGCCCTGACTGTTACAGCACCCTCCTTGAAGTAGCGCTTCATCTATATCTGCCTGTTCCTGCTTTATCTTCCCTTTAAACAGTTTGCAGTGCCTATCGTGTTTTTATTACTTTACCGGTTTATGTCTGTCTCCACTAAAACTGTAAGCCACACGGGAGCAGATGCTTGGTCTCTTATTTCCGTCCATGTTTTTAGCACATAGAATGGAGATTTAATACAATTAACATTCAGTACACATTTCTTGGGATAGTGAGTGTACGAACGAACAAATAAACCCAGTTCCTACGGGTACCTTAAGTGGGAAATACTGAACGTCACGGTGCTGCTCACAGAAATCCCGAATCATTGTGGAAAAGTTGTAGAAAAATGCCGCTGGGGCATCACGATTCATTCTTATCATCAGTTAAGTAACTGGATGCTCAATTTCCCACCTGTCAAGGAGGGGTCAAGGTTTAGGGTGCAAACTTGGGAGGGTAAAGTTTTAGTCTAAAGTCAGACACTAAATGGCCACGTGGTCCAAGTTAAGCCACCGGAGACCTCTCTGAGCTTCAGCGTCCTCAACGCTGAAATGGGGTGTTAAGGAGAGAAAGGGCTATGGATTATGGACAGTGGTATGTATTCCAGGGATAATATGCTCAGTGCTGTTTGAGAGTACACTGCGACGTGCTGTGATTAGGAGATAAGTAAGCTCTGATGTGCAGGTTTGTGTCCCGGGAGATAAAAGGCCATTGGAGGGCTGGTGGTGAAGCAGAAGCAAGCAGCAGGGAGAATTAGCTACAGATGGACAGGAGCTGATACCAAGGCAAGGCCAGAGGGCATGTCCTCAGACAACCCTAGGATCTGATGCCCTAAACTCCCTGGGGCCTCTTGGCAGGGCAGTAACTTCATTCAAAGGAAGAGAACTGTACTGGGCTGGTTGTGTTCCCAGAGGGATGGGCTGGCACGTGTTAAGAGCAGGGAAAATTATCCAGGACTGCTGGATGTATAGAGCGGGGATGGATGGGGGAAGAATGCACCATTTAAATAGCACCCCCAGGGCCACGCTCGGTCTCCTTTTTCAGTGCACGTGCACCCATTTCCGCACCGCAAGGGGCCCTGGGTTCTGTGAGAATCCCACCAGCGTGGACTGATGTCCTATCTTTTTCAGTATTCCCATCTGGATTCTGAACTTCCCACGTCTGCATGGATCTCTTCTCCAGGTCTTGTCCTCCGCACTGTCTGACTTCACCCTCACTCTGAGGGTCCCCTCCTAGAGCTTGTCATCACGGATCATTACCATCCCTCCTAACTTCTAGTTCAAGCATATCTGGCTAGTGCCTTCAGCCCACTGTCTGCATTACCCGGGTTCCAAGGATCCCACATGCCACAGCGTCTTCAGCTCACTGACTTTGCCACAGCTTCATCATCTGTCACCCTCGCAGCCACACTCTCCCCCTTACTGGGACTAGATTTCCTGGTTAATTTTAGTGTTACTCCGTGCATATTCCCAGCTCTATCCCGCCTCTCCCTGTCTTTGTTGCACTATTTGGCTAAATTACAACCCAGGTTAAATTCAGTTCTCTGCCTACTTTGTGTCGACTGCCGGTGTGACTGGAGAAAACACATGTCTGTGCTAACTGGATCTGCAAACTCAAGCTGGCTGGCATCAGGGGCACCCTGACGCTGCCCAGAGAGCCTCAGTATTCATTCATGGTGCATTATCCTTCTCCCCTCCTATATGCCGCCTTCAAAACCCCCCCTGCCTCTTAAAATATCCAACACCTCCTTTGTCACATGCACACCCAGCTAACCTGCTTCCTATTTCACCAAGAAAGTAGAAACCATCAGAATAGAGCTTCACCATCTCCATCATAACCACCCATCCCCCTGAGCTTGTGACCCTGGACTTTACCTTCCCTCCAGGTACAAAGCTCAGCCCCTTCTCTCTTGCGTGAGGCCCTGCCGCTCTCTCCTGCTTGAGGGTCTTGCTAAAGCAATTCTCCCTGCTCCCTCCAGCCCCGTCAAACTTCTCCTCCTCACTGACCTTCCCAATCAGCGCGTCAACCTGCCATGACGCCTCCCATTATAGACAAACCTGCTCTCCGTCCCTGTTTCTCCTGCAGCTCCCGTTCCACACCCCTCCTTCCCTTCACAGCACAGCCCCAGAAACGCTTATTTTTTTTTCCCCCAGGGAGTTTAGGGCATCAGATCCTAGGGGTGTCTGAGGACATGCCCTCTGGTCCTTGCCTTGGTATCAGCTCCTGTTCTCAATGCCTCTACTTTCGTTTGAACTCAATCCAAGGTTTGGCCGTCATCTCTCTGCAGATGCTACGTACACCCTGATGACGAGGAACGAAATGACAAGTACCAACAGCAGCAGATGCTCCCCAATCTCAGAAAGTTCTTCGACCCCAAACAAGGGGTCATGCCGGATCCCCTCGTCGCCACCAGCTCCGCATCCAAGCCATTGGCAGCTCACGTGGGTTCTACCTACCCTGCGATGAACCCCGAATCTCTCTTCGCGCCTCCACCACCGGACCTACCCCCACACCAAACCGCCCTCCCCTCCGCTAACTCAACGGGTCCCCTCACGTCCCCTCTTTCCACACGACCCCAACAGTGATAGTGAAATGGCAGCAATAGAGTGAGCACGAGTCATGTGCTGGAACCTCACTCTGCCTTCCCGTCCTACTTGGAACGAACTCCACACCCCACCATGCCTGGGGGGTCTGTCACGTGACCTCCGCCTGCTTCTGCACCCACACCCCGATCCTGCGCACCCCCGGACCTGACGTCCCAGCCACCACCAGCCATCTCTCCTTCCCTAAAACAAGTCAGGGCCGTCCACAGCGCTGCTCCTTTGGTTCTCTGCCTTCCTCTGTTCGGAAAGCTCTTCACTCACGTGCTCCCTGCATCCTCCCTTCTCATCACTCAGGTCTCGGCTCAAACGTCCCCTCTTCGTGAGGTTTCCTTGACAACCACCCGTGGGTACCCACTGCCCATCGCTATCCATCTCATCCATCTCTTGCCTTTTCCTGAGAGCTCTAGTTGCCATCAGAAATATCTTAGTTTCCCCAATTTGTTTTGCTTGTTCTTTTTTTTATCCTTATAGGAATGTATGGCCCACAAGGGCAGCTACCGTGCTCTCTGGTTGGATACAACATCCCTCGAACCTAGATCAATACTCAACACGGGGGTCCTCAATAAGGACTTGCTGCCAGAGTGGATAACGTTGGCTATCATTTCTTGCCCTTCTTTGAAGTATCGTTTTCCGTGTGTTTCTCACGTATTAACTCTTAATTCTCAAGACCATTCTGCAAAGCAACACCTATTATGCCAAGGTGATAAGTGAGAAAACTGAACTGTGGGCAGGTATGTGACATGTCCACAGAACCAGGCAGTGATAAAAGCAGAGCAGGAGCCCGGATCTTGCTGCCACCAGAACCCAGGCTGTTTCAATAAACATCACTTGAGAATAAGAAAGGGTAGCATCACATATCTGGCATACTTTGATTTTCTTTTTCTTCCTGAAGCATGGAAAACAGAGGATGGTGAAATGGTCTGGGCACCAAAAATGTAATGGAACAAAACATATCACGGGAAAATAATTTCAGTTTTTCTCCAAATAGTTCTAAGCATAGTTACTACGTCTTCCACTATACTGATCAAACAGAAGCAAATATATTTTAATATAAAAAGTGGTATTTTCTCTTTAAAAATTCATGTTTAAAAATGCTTTTTAAGCTCTATTTTTTTTTTTTTTTTTTTTTTTTTTGCGGTAACGCAGGCCTCTCACTGTTGTGGCCTCTCCCGTTGTGGAGCACAGGCTCCGGACGCACAGGCTCAGCGGCCATGGCTCACGGGCGCAGCTACTCCACGGCATGTGGGATCCTCCCGGACCGGGGCACGAACCCGCGTCCCCTGCATCGGCAGGCGGACTCTCAACCACTGCGCCACCAGGGAAGCCCTAAGCTCCTTTTTAATGCAGTTTGGCTTTATGAAGGGGGAGAGCAGTAAATCGATGTCACGTTCTTCCTTGTGACCAAGAAAATTAGTTGTGTTGAGCACAAGCCACATCCTCGGGTACCGTGTAATTATTTCCCCAGGAATATTCATGTTGACAGCTGTAAAAGTTGTCCTGTGTTTTATCATGCTAATTAAATAATGCCTTGAAGATACCAATGATGGCTCAATGCTTTAACCCAACTTGCAAAGCACTGTATACTTTATTTCATTAAAAATCCACTGTCAAAAAGCACAAGAATATCCAAGGAACTCAACACGTACACGAAAGATCAGTGCGGCCCTGTCTTCCTTTTCAGTATTTCGCAGACGTTGCTACATCTTTGATGTGGAAGCAAAAATGTCTATCACCCAGGTGAACAGAACAGGTTAAGGCTGATGGAAGCTTCCTCATTTTTCTCTGTGTCTCTATCATATGTTCAGGGCCGCTTTATGTATGTTGACTGTGCAAGGCTCACCATCAGCTGAAAACAAGGACCCACCTGGTAATCACCCCCCGATGTGAGGCAGCAAGGCAAGGATTTGATGAAGCCCAAGAATGGCTTACTCAACGGATTTTACCAGGAGCCAGCAGACACGTGAGTTTGGTCCCAGGCCCTGAGAAAGTATCTGCAAGGCCTCCCCAGACAAATGTTTCTTCCCAGGTTCTAAGTGCAGTGAAACAGGGAGGCTAATGGCAGGACCGACAGGCTCTCCATCCCAAACCGATGGCGCTCTCTTTTCAGTCACCACCCTCACCATCCTTTTCCTGATGAGTTTCTTCCTTCCCCACAGGGGCACATTAGGTTCAGTGCAGTAACGATGCCAGTCAGTAGTTTCAAAAAGACAAATCAACACAAATTCCCTTGTAACCAATTTTTCTTTTCCCTATCAGAGGAAAGTCAAGATAAACCAGTCATGCGGAAAGAGCATTACGCTCAGGGCATTATGATTGCAAGAGTTTAAAGGTATTTTCTAGTTATAACTATAAAGGAAATTGCCCTCGTATCTTTCCATTTCTTTGGACACTTTTCTATAAGAACACAATTTGCTCTTAAGGCACAGGCATCCTTGATTGCTAGGAGCTGGTGACTTCTGTTTCTAATTACTAAATTAATTACCTCTGAATATAGTGGGTTGTTTCCTCAACAGATAAATGCGGCTGTTTCAAACAAGGTTGAGGGTGGACTGCTGTCTGGCAGGGGCCATCCTTGCCCTTCCTTCACTCTTTCAGAAGTGACTGGGTTTTGGGAATTCCCTGGTGGTCCAGTGGCTAGGGCTTCGCACTTCCACTGCCAAGGGTCCGGGTTCAATCCCTGGTCGGGGAAATAAGATCCTGCAAGCTGTTCAGCGTGGCCAGAAAAAAGAAAAGAGAAATAACTGGGTTGTGGACCAGGCATATTATTTATTAAAAGTAGCACTTGATTTCACTTATTCAACAGTGGCTCTTTTTTCCTTTCGTAGAGTCAAAATTTGATATTCTTTTTATTCAATTTTCTTGACATGAGGTGAGCCTTCCCCATCTCACTGAAATATTTAAAGAGTGGAGTCATTTATTACTCTTTTTCCTCAGCTCCAGTCATGCGCTGTGGGAAAGCCTCCAACTTCCTTAGCGTGGTTTCTTCTAGCACGTGGAGCCCCAGCAGTGGGCTTCCCACTGGGGTGCTGTCTCCAGGGGCTGTGTCGACAGATGGGGCTCCGTGCTGGGAAGTCTGGACCCAGGCTGCGTTTCTGGGGCACGGAACTGGGGGAGGGCTTGGGTGACCTACTTCTCCTGAATCCACATGGAAAGTCGGAGCTGCCCAAGGCAGGAATGCAGCTCCCAGGAGAAGTTGGGACGCAGGTGGTGAGCAGACCACAGAGCCGCGTTTCCACCCCATGTCCAGCCCCTGTGCAAGGACACCTAGGCAGCAAATGTCCTCCAGAGAAACGTGGTGTGAACTGGGCCAGGTTGTAGGATTAAGAGGTGAGTACACTCTCCTTCTGGCCCCAAGATAAAGTTGGGCCGGTCCCCTGCTCTCCCTGGGATGACCCGGAAGGCTGTTATGCCTGGCTCTGCATTTCCATCCATCCACACATACGGGTCGAGAACAGGGGAGCCCAAAGTCGGAAGTCCGGGGCCCCAGGGCGATCTCTGGGGGAAGCAGCAGGCAGCAGACTCTCCCGCTCACCATTCCCCAGGATGGATGGCCCAGGAGGACTTTCTTGGCGAGAGGAGCTCATGCACCCGGCTGCTTCCATGGGAGCTGGGAGGTCTCGTTCCCTGCAGCCTAGATAGGCCAGCGGTCGCAGGGACAGCTCCCCCCTCCCTGAGGCCTCCAATACCTGTGCTTCCTGGAAAGCATCAGCTCCTGGCCGCCTTCCCCACCTGCCCGGGCCTGTGTGACAAGGCTCCAGGGACCTCTCCATATGCTGGGGACCAGCTCCAGCCTCGCAGGAGCACCTTGGTGGCCAAGAGCCTGGCAGGACATGGTGACGAGAGGCGATCCTGGCCCCCGCTGCGCCACTTGCATCAATTACCCTGAATCCAGGAAGGATTTGGGGCAGCATCCTTAGCCTCTTTTATAATTTCTTAAGCTTCCCCAGTGGCGCTGTGGTGGGAACAGTTCACAGGCCGCTCTGTCTGCCTCTGTCTTTGAAAAGCACTCGGACAGTAAAAGGGAAGAAGCCCAAATGACACGTGAGACAGGCAGCCCGCTCTGCTGTCCACCTGAGTCACTTATCGCCACGTGAACCCTCCTTCGCCGATGGAATGGGCCCTGCCGTCCACACCCCATCTTCCTGGATCTGCGAATGGCTCAGGGACCACAGTTAGCACAGACGCCCCCTCTTCCTCTTTTCCTCTGGACTGTGACCTCGGATGACCTTCAGGATCCTAAGAATGACCCCATAGCCCTTAGCACGGGTGCATAGGTAAATGTCAGCACGGCAGAATGGGAGTCACAGGCCCCAGTAAGAGCTGACGGCTGGTTCCTGGGAAGAGCCGGGCACAGACGCTTAGACACCCTGGGAGCCCTCTCCTGCCTCCATGAAATCCCTGGGCAGGAACTCTTTCGGTGTTTACAGCCCCCAGCGTTTACGGTGTGCTGGTAGGTGCCTGGTCACTGAGAGCCGAACAAGCTAAGGCGCAGGGCTCTGCTCGTTCCCCAGGACAAGCTCCCCACCACGACCCCTCGTACTCAGATGCTACCATCCACACGTCACCTTCAAAGAGGCCAACCCCCGGGCCTTTGCGATGCCTCATCTGCTGTGGTTCCTCACAGGGCTCTGCCTGCTCCCTGCAGCCTCTCCTCTGCACCTCGGCTTGGTCCTGGTCACCGGGCTGAAGGCTCACGCCCAGGGGGACAGCCCCGCATCGGGGGGCACCTTAGGGCCTTGCCACCAACAGCACTTAGAGACCCATGTGGGACTTTTTATTTTTCTTTTTGCTGTACACAGGCCTCTCACTGCTGTGGCCTCTCCCGCTGCGGAGTACAGGCTCCGGACCCTCAGGCTCAGCGGCCATGGCTCACGGGCCCAGCCGCTCCGCGGCATGTGGGATCTTCCCGGACCGGGGCACGAACCCATGTCCCCTGCATCGGCAGGCGGACTCTCAACCACTGCGCCACCAGGGAAGCCCCCCATGCGGGACCTTTATCAAGTGCCCACTGTGTTCCCGATCTGAGCTACTGCCAGGACGTGGACCCTCCAAAGGTCACCTGGATCTCTCCAAGACACTCACAGCCTCCTAACTGTGAAGTTCAGGGGCAGAGGGACACTGGAGGGAGAGAACAGAAAACGGCATCCCCGGGTGCTGGCTCGAGGCCAGCAGGGCTCATGTGCTAACTTACGAGCTCCAGGAGGCTCAGGGTGGTTACGGACATTACAGGTATCTGAGTCCCCTCAGGCTGCTGTGGCAAACTACCACAGACTGGGTGACCTACAAACACCAGACATTTATTTCTCACGGTTCTGGAGGCCGGAAGTGCAAGATCAAGGCCTCGGACGATCAAGGTTCGGTGTCTGATGAGAACCCCTTCCTGGTTGGTAGGTGACCGTCTTCTCCTTGTGTCCTCACGGGGCGGGAGCGGGGAGGGTGCGCTCTGGGTCCCTGTTGTAAGAGCACCGATCCCCTTCACGAGGGCTCCACCCAATGACTTACTCGCCTCCGAAAGCCCTGGTCTCCTCACAGCATCACACGGGGCTTAGGTCTCAGCCGATGAGGTTGGGGGCCACAAACCTTCAGACCACACGCCGGGGCAGGGGCCGGTCCCAGCTGTGCCACCGTGCACATGCCTCCGGCCCTCCCTGATGCAGACCAGACCCCACACGCGCCCTTGCACACGGGGGACCCCAGAGCCCTCGGCGACCACTGTGATTGCACCTGCTTTGGTCCACACGGCTGACCCCGGCCGCTCTGCCTGCACCGGGAACAAAGTGGGCAGCTCCTGTCCTCCCGAAGCTCAGACACAGGCAGGGAGGTCACGGGAGGTAGAATCGGCCGCTAACACAGTTCACGAGTGACTGTGCTGATGTACCTCCACTTCCCGACGGAGGCCCTTGGGCCTCAGATGGTAAACTTCCTCTTCCACAGTCGCGCCGTCACTGAGAGCCGAGACCCTAACCACCTGGCCTCCCCACCTCCCCACCGAGACCACGAGTGCATTCACAGCGCCTGCTCAGAGCGCGCCCTCGGGTTCACAAAGCCGCACCTCCTCGTGTTCCTACCTGGGCAGCGCTGCAGGTGAAAACTTTCGAAAAGGTAGAATCATCTCGACTAGAATGTTCTCTTGTCCTCAGTGAGGGCAATGAATCCTTCACCCAATCAGAGCTGCAAGGCATCCTCATTTCACGCGTTATTTCTGAGGGAAACGTTTGCTCGGGCCCCGTCCGTGGTTTCCCATCTGCTCTCTTAGAAGAGCGTCCTCACCGCTGTGCAACATCTCCATAAGAAAACCTTCACTGGAAGATGATGCCACCTTCCCTGTTAAACAGTCACTGGAAACAATGGGATCTGGAAAGACACACTTCTGCTAAATTCCCCAGATGTGAATGCCTGCGAGCCCTTTAGAGAACAGCGTCATGAGACAGTGAATTGGAGCTGAACTCCCCTACCTGCCTGGGAGCTGGTATAAAAATGAGGAATGATTGTAATCCTGTTCCGCTCAACTCCATTTTAATTGAAAATTATTTCTAAAGTCCCTGCCTAACTGGACTTTGTCTGTCGCCATCCTTTCAGAGTGCATGGATCTATGCCCCTGCTCTTATGAACAGCTCTACTATTTCCCATAAATATGCGCAGGTTTCTGTTTGTACAATAAATATTACAAGGATCTTAAGGAAATTAAAATGGAGCTTGAAGATGGCTGTCGTCTGATGATACACCACACATGAATCATGTCCTCAGGAGCTTCTATCCCCTATCATCACACTTCCTATATAAATAGTTTTGCTCCTTGGTTCTAAATGGCAGAGGAGAGACTCGCCTAATGGATTTATGGTTTATCAGTGAGTTTCAGGGAAGGTGGAGGTGGATGGCTTCTCCCCAATCTGGCATTTATTTAGAAATAATCGACCACGTTCAACTTTGCAGTCTATTTGTTTTGGTGAAGTGGTGCACTAGCTACAATTCACTTTATTTTTAAAGAGAAGCGTATTACCTACACAAGCTGAGGACCTGCATTCCTGTGGATTAAGTCATCAGAAAGTATTTGTAGAGGCGTTTTTAAGGTAAAAATGTTGACCTTATTTCTTAAGCATTCAGTTTCTCCCTTGGGCATTGGGACATGGTTCTAAAGGTAGAGGTTAGAATAAAATCAGGTTTAGAACATAAATTAAATGGCTTTAACACAGAAGCATAACTAGAGGATTACTTTCAAATTAGGTGATAAAATGCCCAGTGCCCTGGGCACCCTGCACCCCTGGCCTGAGCGGCTCTGACACTGACCCTGCAGTCAGCGTCAAGGCGCTGGGAGCAGGTGCCCCTCGGCTGAGCGCTGGGTCTCACAGGCGGAGCGTCTGGACTGTCAGCCCCCCGAGCAGAGATGTTGCTCCGTCCCAGCATCTGAAAGCATCCTGGTCCCCAGTAGATGCTCAGTAAATACGAGTCAAATTGTGAAAGACAATTAACACTCCTACGAGGGGCAATATTTGTTCAATCTGACAGGATTACAAGTGAGAAGCATCACAAGGCACTCCAAGGCTCTCGGGGTCAGCGTCCTTGGAGTCGTTTGTCAATAGACCCAAGACAGCCCAGGGGCCCATCTCCGTGTCTCCGGGGTCACTCCAAACTCAGGCATTCGGCCCCAAGGAGACCCCCTCCAGGGCAGGGCGCTCAGAAAGTGCAGGGTGAGCGCGGGGTCACATACCCTGCACCAGCTGGGGCCTGAATCCCCCCAGAGAGTTACCCCAAGACCCCGCTCACGCAGGAGCATCCGCTCTCCCTGCCTGTCTACATGTCCTGTCCACTGGGCTGCGGTGGCTATGACCCCCGAAACCTGGAGGTGCCCACCTGGGGCGCCTCAGGCCAAAGCCCTGGATGGGCTCCCACACACTGAAGTCCCAGCTGACCAGTGCGAGTGAGGAAAGCCAGTGCCCAGGATGAGGCTCCAGCCACCCTTCGAGTGGCCACTCAGAGGGAAAGGCAGCCAAGACTGCCATTCTGGTGAGAGAGGAAGGGTCTCCTGGTGTGGAGGGAGTACAACGGGGGAGAATGCTCCAGGGGATGGGAGGGGCTGACCAGGGGAGCCCGCTGACCTCCACTGGGTTTCTTCTGGGTCAACCCTGCTCTCCAGAGAGCTTGCTGGGCTCAGGAGAAACCCCTCAGACAGGCGCATGGTGACCACCCACCGCACGTTTTCCCACCAGGAGACACGAATCCTTAGCTGCTTGAAAACCATCCATGAAGGACGACCCGTCCTCTTCCCCCCATACACCCCCCCACCCGCCTGCCTGGGACCAGGTAACCTCCGCTATTTTCAACAGCCATGAGCACAGTGGCTGTACTGCGGAAGAGACTTCATTTCAGACATTTTCGTTACTTTGAAAGAAGAATTGGTCAGGAAGCGGAGGACCTTGGCGGATCAACATAAAAATGACGTATGACAGTCACCCGGGCGCCAGCCAGCAACCCCAGTCAACACCGGTGGCCCTTCTCATGGCCCAGCCCACGGCCAGCTCAGCGACGCCTGGAGAGAAGAATGTCCTGTCACTTTCCACCAGGCCACACCCCCTAGGTTTTGCGTGAAGACGTCCTCAGCAGATGGCGGGCAGAGGGGCTGAGAGCTGGCAGCCTGAGGCTGCTGCAGCTGAGGCATCAGGCACAGCCCACCCAGTCCTGCCCCCTGAACCTTCCCCCCACAGAGAGCAGGGCACCCGCAGCCCCCCTGGGAGCAGCAGGACTGGAACCCTTGGGCTCTGGCTCCTGGTGGGAGAGCAGGGAAGGCTGAGGCCAGGCCCAGTCCTCTCTGGAGAAGGCTCCCTGGATGGCCTTTCCACAGGGACAGCCAGGGAGCCTCCTGGGCCTGCTCGGACCCCCAGGGCTGCCTGTAGCTGGGAGAGGAATTCCGCACCATCCCCCCCAAAGGTGACCTGCTGCTGGCACTGTGGGTGGCCACCCCGAGCTTGTGGGTCCTGCAGAGTTGCTGTGGGATGATTCCTTCCACGTGCCCTGGGGGCAACCCAGCTCCTCACTCCAGAGGACATTACTTGTCTTCTCATCCAGGTCTTTCCCAGATCCCGGCAATAGGGGCCTACTAGTTCCATTGCTTTTACATAACAAGAACCTGAAGTTCACGGGGGTTAGACAGCTCTGCAGTCACAATTGCTGATGAACAGAGCCAGGCTTCAAGCTCTTTACTCCAGAGCCCACCCCTCTGATGATAAGGGGGCATAACTGACATATAACATGGTGTGATTTAAGGTGTACAGGTGTTGATTTGATACATTTATTTATTGCAAAAGGGTTACCTCCATGGCCTTAGCTAACACCGGCATCACATCACATAACTACCATTTCTTTCTGTGGTGAGAACATTTAAGATCTACCCTCTTAGCAGCTTTCAAGTATGGAACATGGTGTTGATCTCGGTGGCCTCAACCTGCAGCGGCTTGAAGCAAGGTTTCGGTTCCCGGCCAGAGACTGAGGTCAGGTCGCAGCAGTGAGAGAACCAAATCCTAGCGACTAGACCCGTGGTCAGTGACAAGGCCCTGGCCCTTCGGCTTTGCAGAAAAGAATTCCCACAAAGACGGAAAGTAGTGAAACACGTGAAGTGTTTATTAGGAGAAAAAAAGAGTACGTGTGGATAGACACACGGGCGGGCTCAGAGAGAGAGTCGCGCCCTCGTGGCAGTTTGAATCACTTTTATGGGGCATTTCTTCCGGGTTTCCTTTGGCCAATTTAAAATTCTAAAAAACGTCTTGCTTTGCCTGGTTCGGAGTCCCCATTTGGTGTATCTCAGGGTACCCCCGTGTGTGCGTGCGCATCTCTGAGCCAAGATGGATTCCAGGGCAGAGGCCTAGGGGTAGTTAGCATCGTTTACTATGGGGCGGTGCCCCCTCCCTTTTTGACCTCCAAGGAGCTTTCTAGTCCGGAAGGTCTCCTTGACTTCAAGAATGAGAAATATGTGGTCTCTTATCTTCTATCTGGGCAGGGCCCAGCCTCCTCTCTCCATTGTCCTGCTGTTATCTTGGAGTACTGGTCCACAGGGAATGAATCTCCAATTGCTTTACCCTGGAGGGGGGCCCATCTACCTCCTGCCTCAGTATTATTAACCATAGTCACCAGGCTGTACATGAGACCCCCGCAGAACTTGTGAATCTTATAAATGGACGTTTGTACCCTTTGACCGACAGACAGCTGCTCCCCATTTCCCCCACCCCTAGCCCCTGGTAACCACCATTCTGCTCTCTGCCTTTATGAGTCTGGCTTTTTCAGAGTCTGCATTTAAGTGAGGTTGTATAGTATCTGTCTTTCTTATCTGATTTATTTCTATAAGTGATTCTTTTTTTTTTTTTTTTTTTTTTGCGGTACGCGGGCCTCTCACTGCTGTGGCCTCTCCCGTTGCGGAGCACAGGCTCCGGATGCGCAGGCCCAGCGCCCATGGCTCACGGGCCCAGCCGCTCCGCGGCACGTGGGATCCTCCCGAACCGGGGCAAGAACCCGCGTCCCTTGCATCGGCAGGCGGACTCCCAACCACTGCGCCGCCAGGGAAGCCCTATAAGTGATTCTTGATATAAGCTTGTTCCTAACCCGTAGTTCAAGTTAGCCAGCGAGCCCTTTCTGGGGAGAAGAAAAATCTTTTTTCTTCTACCCTCCAAGCTTCTCTGGCCGAGGCCCTGCAAACCAGACTGACAAAAGGCAGGTCAACCAGGGAGAACAAACAGAAGTCTATTAACATGCGCATCACAAATCCGCAGGCCAGCACTTGGGGAGAGTAACTTAAAGGGTGGTGGGAACTCAGGCTTATACAGCATCTTAACAGAGAAGGATGAGCAGGACAAAGGGGAAGGCTGGAAGCTTCTGGAAGCAGGCAGCAAACCCCAGGAAGGCAGACGTGTGGGGAAACTGAGGGCACAGAAGGGCTGGGCGGTGGCGTGTGTTTGTGTGGAGGCTGTCGGTACTGCGTGACCTCCGGTGACAAGTTTGGTCTCCCCTCCCTGGAGCAGTCGGGTCGGGGCTCCTCCGCAAGGGCGTTTACGTTCTGCCTTCGGGCCAGTGGGATGGGGGTGGAGCAAGGCAGAGAGTTCCCCACGTGTCTGCTGTTGTTCAGTTGCCCTGAGCTCAAAACACGCCAGCGCACATTCGGGGTGGCGTGTTCTGAAGCCCTTTACCCTCTAGAAAGAAGTGATTCGGGTCCCTGGGACACAGGTCTGGAGCAGCCCAGGTGCTCACTCTTTATCTCTTTTAAGTGAGAAGCCAGTACAGGCTAAGAAGGACCTGTGATGGGCATTTAAAATTCTAAATAAAAATACGGTTGCCTTTCAAAAACTCCCTCGGTCACACCTTGCTACCCAGAGGTGGTATCTTGGTTGTGGGAGTGTCTTTGTGGGGTGTTTGGCTTTTCCTAGCAGCTACGATACAAATGTAGCTAGATTCTGTGTTTCAAGAGAAAATCATTTAAAAGTAAGTCTCATTTTTAAAAAAAAGGGGGGGAATATGATCGATAGGGGAAAAAAGAAGAAACAACCATTGTGAAGTTAGTTACCCTGAGAACAAAGTTTTCAAGTGTCTATTTAAAGCCTCACATGTAGTTTCAACGGTTATTTAATTGGAAAAAAAAAAAAAAATTCAAAGGCCTTTCCGGTGAGCGCGACTGCTGCAGCTGCTGTGGGTGATGCCCTCTTTGGAGCTGGCTCAGCAGGGGAAGACAGCAGTTAGCAATCGATTGCATTGATGCTCACAAAGCAGCGGGCAGTAACACCCCTCCAAGTGTACCTCCTGCTTAAATAACTGTTTGCACCTTAAAGAAGGATTTTCTTTCCACACATTAGGAAGATGCCAACAGCCCGCGCAGCTCCCTGCCTGAGGTTCAGTTCCACACCGAGCTTCCTGCGAAGTCGCCGCAAACACTTTCAACTCCAGAGCAAGGCAGCAACCATGTGGGTAGAGCTTACTACAGCAGCAGAGGATAAGGCAACCAAAGAAAGTGGAATTTGTTAAAATATAAAACAAGAGGTCTCTACTAGGTTGTAGTTAATGTCAGTTTCTAGTCTATGTTTATTCTAATTCCTAATGTCAACAGATAGACAAAAAATAAGTACACATTTATGATCAGCTTCAAAAGGAAAACCAAAGCACCTTCATTTGCACTGATGGTCAGGATGGGGGGTCGCTGCCCTGAGCAAAGCTCCCAGGTTTCAGGACCAGAGAAGGAGCGGCAGCACGAGTACCCTGTGGGCTCTGGCCCTGCCCACACTGAGGGCTTTTACCCCGACGGCTGAGGCTGAACACGCTGTGTGCCAGGGACTCAGCCCCGTCCTCTCCCTAAGCCTCACAACAACTCCAGGTGGCACCTACAGGAATCGTCCCCTTTTAGGAAGGAAAGACAGAGTCAGAGAGAGTGTCCATAACTGACCGGAGGCTGCCTGCCACTGACCAGAGCGCCGCTGTTGCCACTGGAATTTCAATCCACACGGATCGGACTGGGAGGTCCTCCTCAGTCACTGTGTCCTGTGTCTGTCCCGGCACATGGATACGGACTGAGCTTTTATATGTACCGACGTGGGGTTATTTTACTTCAGTTGGAAATGCCTGCTTTCACAGGTTAAAATACACGTATGTGTTACTGGAGCCGAACTTGCATTTTAAAGGAAGAGAACTAGGAATGCCTCTCCCAGCACACGCTTTGGCCTTAAATTCAAGCTGGTCTACCGCTTAGCGCCGCCCTCTGGAAGTTTCCTCCTGGGGAAGCCTCCCGAGGAGCGATGCCTGCCGCGTGCATGGCCCTTGACGCCGCCCACAGAGACACGTCCTGAAGACAGGGTGCAGAGGGGGAAGAAGGGGCCAATCCCCAGCCGGACATCAGATTTGAACCTGGGCACCGAGGGGCACCGCACGAATGCACCTTCCTTCCTCTTGGGTGACAGGTGACTGGGCTCCTCTAAGAGCGGGCTCATGGCTTGGTCAGCATGGACTCGCACAGCCGACCCCTCACCACGTGCCCAGCTCTCAAAAAGTGCTGTTGAGATGGGATCTTTAGGGCAGCAATACTATTCTGTATCACATTGGATGGTGGGTACTTGATATTGTGCGTTTGTCAAAACCCGCAGATCTGCACAGCACCGGGAGGGAACCCCGATGTGAACTATGGACTTTAGTGAATCATAGCCTGTCAATATCAGGACATGGAACTCTATGTACTATCTGCTCGTTTATTCTGTCATTCTAAAACGGTGCTAAAAATAAAGTCTAGGGCTTCGCTGGTGGCGCAGTGGTTGAGAGTCCGCCTGCCGATGCAGGGGACACGGGTTCGTGCCCCAGTCTGGGAGGATCCCACATGTTGCGGAGCGGCTGGGCCCGTGAGCCATGGCCGCTGAGCCTGCGCGTCCGGAGCCTGTGCTCCACAACAGAAGAGGCCACAGCAGTGAGAGGCCCGCATACCGCAAGAATAAATAAATAAATAAATAAAAATGAAGTCTTACTTATAAAAACATAAATTAAAGCAAATAAGTTTTTAGGTGCTTCTCCTGTCACCAGCCTGGACCCAGGGTTGGGGATACAGCAGCAGGCAGAGGGAGCTGCCTGCATTTCCAGGTACCCCTTGTGGACTTGCAGGCACTTTGGAATTATTGTCCCTTTCAGTTTCCCTGGGGCCCTGGGTGGATGCATCAGCTGGAAAGTTAATCAGAAACGCCTGTGCAGGGCCAGGTTGCAGCTGCACTGAGTGGAGACACACGCTATTTCTGAAATGAACTTGAGGGTGGATACTTCACTTTCTAACAGGTCTGACCCTAATGGCAAGTCAGGTGCTCTCTGAGCAGAAATCGTTTCTTAGGGGCACTAATTGTCTTTTCCAGAAGAGTGAGGCACAAACTCCTAGGGCTTTTCAGCACTGCCTTGCCTGCTACAAATAGCCTCCATCATCTCATTAGAAGGCATCCCCGCCGTCCCGATCGCCAGCACCGTGTGGATAAAGCCTGTGTGTAACCTCGGGAAAAACAACAGAAGATAGTGACATTGTAGTGAAGAGCAGAGGCTCAGGTCAGGCGAAGTGGGGCTGGTGGAATGGAGCAGGACCCTAGGGTCCTTCCCGCCCATGTCCTCCGCCTGCCTGTTGACTGTAGGAAAATTTAGCCAAAGAAGAAGTTCAATCACAGAAGTGAGCAGATGCAGAAGCAAAGGAAAGCACTCAAGCGGCACAAAGTAATAACAGTTCAGTCATTAAGCAAAGTCAAGGACCTTTAGTTCCTTTTCATGGGCTATAGATCATATTCTGAGCCGTATCCCGTGAGCTGTCTTGTAGAGACTGAAACCCTCGCCGGGTGGAAGAAGTTAACTCCATGATGACCAGGCTGGAGCCATGACATAAGCTGCCACAGTTCCGAGAACTGGCCTCAAAGAAATGGGAACAAACGACCCAGGAACTGAAGATTAACTGTACTTAAAACAATCAAGAGGATGCTGGTCAGACCACCGATGACCAGTTTCAAGATGACTGTCAGAGCTGACCGGGCCACTTCTGCATGCAGCCCCCTCCCTCCGCCTATAAAGGCCCCTGAAACTCCCCTTTAAAACCCCTTGCCCACAGATTGCTGGCTGCGGTAGGAGGAGTCGGCCTCTGGACAAGGCTCCACCTTCCCCACCGGCTGCCGGCCTCCAGAATAAAGCAAACTTTCCTTTCCAGCAACTTTGCCTCTCGAGTATTGGCTTTTGAGCGGCGAGCAGCCGGACCCCACTTTTGGTAACATTGGCTCTGCCTTTCAGGGGCTCTGCCATATCAGTGAGTTGTCAGCTTCTCTGCGTCTCAATGCAAACGGGGTAACAAGGATCACAGGACACAATGAGGTGATGGGTGCCGCGGGCTCCGAGTGTCTATGGAGCAGTAAGTACCCAGTCTATAAACGTCCCCACATCAGGGGCTGCAACACTGACAGGAGGAAAAGGAACGGAGCCTTTTGTTTTGACATTGTTTTTAAATATTCACAGTTAGCAAGACGGAAACCACAACCAACCATGACCTAAATAGCAAGCAACTGGAAGCAGATAAGAAAGTTGTGAAAGTGTCAAAATTAATAAGGCAGCTCACACAGGCGGGTAAGGAGGACGGGGCGGGGAGGCAGCAACCGGGGTGCACAGCAGACCAGGACACACCCCGAGCACCCGTGGTGGCTTCTGTCTGCGTTTTCTCTATCTTGAGAAAAAACGTGATGCTTTTTTACATTGCTGTAAACAAAACAAAACAAATGCCTGATACATTGCAGTCTCTGTAGCAGATTACGATACTTCCCTGGATAGGAGGTTGAAGGGAAAAGGGAATCCCAACCTCGCGGGACAGCTCGTGTCCACAGTTGATGGGGCAACTTTACTTCCATCTCATTCCCCTTCACAGCCGAGTGGAGACCTGGGCCCCTGGACGCTCTGGGGTCCTGTGACTTTGCCTCAAGGCGACAGCAACAGGAGGATGCTCTGGACCACACACCCTCTTCAGGGAGCCATCCCGGCTTCCTCCTTTTCCAAGTGTCCACCAGTCCTCCTCCTCCCATTATGGGGCCATCTGGGGAGTGTCCTGGCTCCTCTGAACCAGGACTGTCCCTGCCCATGTGAGTGCCTGCGCCGGTGTGGTCTGATCAGGAGAACAGCCACCCGAGGTGTCCGAGTCCAGAGAGGCTTGCACGGCCGTCGGGCAGCCCCTATGAGAGCAGGAGACGCGCAGGAGCTCACCTGAAAACCACTGTGACTCTCTAGTCCCTGCCTCGTGTCCCCAGACGCAGCCTCCGGCCAGATCAAAGCGGGCGATCCACAGACCCCTCCGGAAACTCCCAGGGACCCTTGTCTGCCTCTGCCCTCTGCCAGCTGTGCACACACCTGCTTGCAGCTGTGATGAAAATACAGCTACTCTTTCTCTCCACACTCAACTCTCAGCAGGACCACTGGAATGAGGGGTCCTGGGGGATGGGGCCCTGGACGCCGCCCCCAGGATGCAGAGTAGACTGTGGGGTCGAGGCAGGGGGTGGGGAGGTGACCCCGTTGCCTGGACACACATTTGAGAGCAAGGGTTAAGGCCAGTCACCACAGGGGTTTTGAGGCTTGAAGTGGACCCTGGGGGCTGATTAACCTCGACCAGGAAGGAATGGTCATGCGTGGTCTCCAAAACCCTCTAGGCTAATTTATCTTCAAAGTCCACTTCTTTTCCCCAAGAGGTGAATTTTGTTAATACTTCTTCAAAACCGGATTAATACGAGAAAGTTATCATGGAGAAGCCCGCAGGGAGAGAAAACCCCAAGCCAAGAACCTGTGAGCGCTTAAAAACTGCTGGTCTCCAAGAATGTAAAAGTACAACTGAGAACGGATAATGGTAAGTGTGCTGCTTTACAAGAGACGTGCATCGCTTAAAAATCAATAAATATTTCACGGGAGCCTTTATCCTATTGGAGAGCTGATTAACGAAATCTGCAGAGTCAGCAGCCAGCGTGCCCGTCCGCGCCTGCACTTCAGAGGCAGGAAGGCGGACTTTGCCGATCCATCCTTGGGACTCCAGCCAGCGGCCTCCACAATGAGGGGCTTCTGCCGAGAAAGGGCTCTACTGAGAAAGACAATTCGGATCAGAGCTGGCCAGTCCAGCTCTATTTCCTTCCAGCCCTGATTTTGCACAAATGTTCTGTTTTTGACCTCAAAGCCTTCTCCCTTTGGGGTAAACACAACAAGCCAGAAGGCCTACACTCTGAATCTGAAAACAGATTTTCCAGAATCTGGTTATCAGCAAGGTCTAGGTCAGGACAGCGTTCATGCTCCGAGTTTAGACCATGATTCCGACCGGGCAGCCTGGAAATCCACATGCATGGAAGGCTTCCTGAGTGTCCACGTGGGCTGCCCTGAGGTCCCACAGCCTGGCACCTGGCAGACACCCTAGGCCACCATAGGTCGTGTCACGCATCCAGCAATGTACTCTGCCCTGAAGAGGACACCCAGCACACAGGTGAGCTGCCATCCCCGTGAGTTTAGTTTGCAGGAAGGCAGGTGAGGACCCTCTCAAACAACAGAGGACACAGTGCAGCGAGCAGCGGGTGTTGTGTCTCAACAAGCTGACGGCCCTAATGGCCCACTTGGGGCGCGACTTGGTGACGTCCCCAGGTCCCCCTGCAGGGAGGGCTTGCTGCCTGGGGCTGGAGAGGGGTCAGTAGAGGACCTCCAGGCCTCCGAGCCCCCAGGACCTGCCTCGATGCTGGGAGCCCCCTCGACTGGGTCATGTCCTTAGCAGTTGCCACACCAGTGACAAACTGCAGAAGGGGTGTAATGGCCAAGCCATTCGTGTCCAACCGGGGACAACTCTGCTGGGGCCCCTGGGTCCACTGAGCCCTCCCGGTCAGCGTCCTGCTGGGGACCCGGTCTCAGAGTCGGCTTCCCCGGAGCCCCGCCCTCCCTCTTCCCTCTTCTCCCGTTTGCCTGTGGCCTCCCGGCTCTCTTGTTTCTCTGCCTTGTTGTAAAGCTTTGATCTTCACTCTAGTCATCCCCGGGGGCTGTCTTCCTGCCCTCCCCCGTCCACGCCCCCGCCCCACCTCCAGGAGCCCCGCCTCCCCCCGTCCACGCCCCCGCCCCACCTCCAGGAGCCCCGCCTCCCCCGGGGCCTGTGTCCGGTCCTACTTCTCCTCATTCTTCCTGGACCTCGATGACCACCATTTACACAAGATGTTCCAACCCTGCCACGGCTTCCGTGTGGGGGCTCTTGGCCCCTGCCATTCTGCTGACCCGCGTCCCTGGCAGTCTCTGCTCCTTGGTGGGCCACAGCCTCTGGACTCAGCCCTGTTCTGCAGGAAGCCCTCCTGGGCTTCACTCGTCACATCTAAGCAAGATGCTCCCCGGCGTCTTTCCAGCCCCAACCTCTCTCCTGAGTCATCAGACACTATGACGTGGTCTCTCCAGTGGCCTCAGTCCCCTCAGGCAGCAAAGAACATGCTGTGATGAATCCATTTGCTCCTTCAACAAGGGCACCTGCCATGTGCCAACCGAGGCATCCACATGAAGGATGTCTGTACTGAAACAAGCAAATCTCTGGAATCCTATGCTCAGAAACACAACACAAACCAGAAAACTTGCAACCTTGATAAATTAATCTCTGCTGATGATATTTCAGACACCACGATCCTTGAGAGATGGAGAGACTCTTGGATGGGAAACACCCCACTCGCATCACTTCAGCTGCCAGGAGCACAGCCTGACCTGGATGTTTGTTTGCCATGAAAACAAAGTCCCAGACGCCGTGACCCTAAAGACCGTATATGTATGGTCTTGAAGGCTCCCTAAAATTGGCAGAGCCCCTACTGTGAGCTGCGCCTCTCCTGCTAGAGTCAAGATGCAGCCCATCGGAAGCTTCTGAGCCTCCGAACAGTGTGCAGCAGCTACGCCATCTAGGCTGAGTACAGGGGGTTATTAGATGCCAGTGAAAAGCCTCCTCAGCAATCATCTGGAGCTGGCGATGTGACACCAGCCTGGTAACAGTCACGGTGACACATGCAGGGACACAGGAAAGCACCGGGTCCCCCTCCACTGAGCCAGGTCACCAGGTCAGCAGTGACAACCATATCTGCATTGCATTCAAAGCCCATGATGATCTGGGGACTCTGAAAAATCCAACCGTTGATAAATGGCCATGATTATATCTATCGATGCCTTCCAGGAAGCTGTATCGGACACGAGAGTTTTAAAATGTGAAACTGCACAAAGAATCAGTTTGCACCAGGAGTGGGAGGTTTGAGTTTACAAGCCAGGTAGGAATATACTCCATACTTCTCTAGGAACAAAGCCTTCTCTGTAAAGGAAAGTAGGGCTGATTCTGCTGAGTGGTCCTCATCAGAATCCACCAAGTGTCACCGAAACTCAGGGTGTCCCCTCCAGCAACACCTCATTAGTCTGACGAATGTCAAGTGCTAATCTAGAAGTAATGGGACCTAATTTTATGAATTGTTTTCATACCTATTAGAAAACATCTCAAGAGAGACATACTGTATTCTACATCTCTGTACATGATGAATGCATGCAAATGACCCGGCCCAGCTCTTGAATAATTCATCATCATCATTTTATTTACATAGGAAAATGATACTTGATTTGTTCGGCAGATTTTAAGCCACCATTTCTGTTGGCAAACTGAACCCCTAGCGTGCAGGCAAAAGGCCCAGGGCAGTGGCAGCTACTCTGTGCAGGACACAGCAGCCTTTCTCTCCCTGAATTCCCTGATTCTTTAGAAAACAAATGCTTGTTTGATCTGGTCTGTTTTTAAAAGTCTTAGCTCTGTAATGATAACTCGCATAGCTGCTTTCAAAAGAGACATTCCCCCTTTCTGTGCCTCTTTCATCCTGTCTATGAGTGTCCTCTGCTTGCTCTCTTTCTAAAAAGGCTTTTCATTCTCTTCTTGTTGTTGCCTTGAGAAACCAAAGAAGAGAACAGGGATGTGACAGGCACTGGGGACAGACCTGGGAGGGTAGTGACCGGCACCCGGAGATTTAGGGAGGAGGTAGGGGCCCAAATGCTCTGACACGGTGACTGGTGCCCTTTGGGGCCTGGAGGCCCTGAGGATACCCAGTGGGAAGCCACTTTGCAAGCTGTCATCACCGGTTTCCTTTCTTCCTGTGAACTCTTTAGACCAAGGCAGGGTCTGTCCCCTTTGAGGCTCTGGAGCTCTTCTGCATCATCAAAGCTGCCGGATGCTGGCAACTGGCCCCCCAGCACTCGCCCCCTGAGCCCCTAGAGTGCGGGACCCCAGAAGGAAGGGCCGGAGGCTTCAGCATGCTGGGGGAACCCAGGTGACAGAGACTTTGTGGCTACCTTCCCAGAGAACGCCCTGACCTGTACGTCCCCGCAGACACTGCCACCACCTTGCCCTTCACGGCACAGTCACGACACCGTCTTCCCCGGGCCGAAGGGGCAGTCTGCTGGGCAGGCACGTGGCTGCCTGTGGGGGCCCAGATCCCCGAGGTCTTTTGAGAGCGCTGTCTCATTTTCCCCTTTGCACTCCTTCTTCCGCAGAACTCGGGTCTCCCCTGTAATTCCTCTTTCTGTTCCCGACTCCTTCAAGCAATACGGGTGTGGGGGGCATCCCCCCTCGGTGGAGCTGAGGGCGCAAGCCGCAGCAGACGCCTCCTCCCACTGGGTCTCACTCACAGACGGTGGGTGAGCAGCGTGGCCGATGGGCGGGTCCTCGGGACCCCCAGCCCCGCCGGTCCATTCTGTGCGTTGCTCCATCTCCAGGTGACGCCTTCAGGTGCCTTTCATCCCCCAGAGCTGTTCTCAGCCCCGGGATGGAGGGGCCCCACTCCCCTCCACCACCCCCGGCCGCACCAGCCTACCATCCTGCCCTGTCCCTGTCCCTGTCCCTGGGAGCCGGCTGGACGCTCTGCCCCTGTTTGACCCCTGCTCCCTGCCCGCCCCCCGCCCAACCTGGGACACGTCCCACTTTCACAGGAATCCTCATCTCAGAGTCTCTTTCCGGGGAACGCAAACCAAGACCGGCGTATGCAGTCAATGCCCTCTCTGTCCCCAGTCCCAGACCACAGGCCCCTCCCCAGAAGCAGCCCCTCCGTAGATGCCGGTGAGACTCCATCACGGAGGGCACAGCACGCACCGGGAGCCTTGCTTTCCGTGCCTGTAAAACAGGACAGTAACAGCGCTGACGTGACGAGACGGCTTTGTCACGAGGACCAGAGGAGTTGATGTCTGCAAAGTGCTGAGGGCGGTGTTCGCGCTGGGGCGGCATTCTCCAAAGTCACTAAAGACTGACATGCACATGGGAACCTCTTCTCTCCCCCAGCCTCCCGTTTTGACTCATCTGTGGATGAGAGAGTGGATTTCGCCGGGATCCCCGGGCTGCCTCAGCTGTCTGTGAGGCTGGCGTCCACGGGAGATGCAGGTGGCTGCCAGGACCTGGTCCCGCAAACCCGGCAGGACCTTGGGAGCTGGCGCGTTGCGTTGCCACTTCTTTCAGAACCCAGCCAAGTCCTCGGGTCTTATCTAAGCACAGGGTGAGGGAGGGATCTGCAAACACGGGGAGACCGAAGGGCTGCCTCTGAAAGCCTCACAGCCACTTCAGCATGAGCGCTCAGGGAGCAGACACCACATCATCAGAAACGAAGAAGCAGCTGGAAATTCACCTTGCCACGGGGAGACCGCCCGGCCACGCCTCCACAGACGTGCCCAGGCTATGTCACTCATCACACCGGCCCCAGCAAGCCTGTGGCTTGGAAATGCCCAAGCCGTGACACCCCCATGCTAGAGCTGATTGCTCTGCAGTCGAGAAGAATGAGGGCCTCTGGTCTGAAATATCTGCCTGGAATGTGGTGTGAAAGCTCATCCCACTTACAGCAGGAACATGATGGCGGCGGCCAGAGAACATATTCGTTTCTTGATAAAACAATTAGGGGAAACAGCTAGACAGCTGATTGGTTCATCAATTAACCCATCCCACATCTTCCAGACAAGACTGGACACCACATGAGATTTAATAAAATATATTGATCATTTTGGAGTTGGTTTGTAGGGCTGTGGGAATTCAGCCCGGGGCTTTAGTCTCATTAAACCTACCTCATCTCAAGTGTTCTCCTTCAGGTTGATCTGAGAAGTATTTTTGTCTGCATTTGGCTCCCACTGTTGGAATTTTATACCTTTTTAGATTCATAGAATATTAATAACAAGGATGAGGCTGTCAGTCTCACCTCTCATCCCTTTCACATCCTTTTACCAAGACGGCTGTTTGGAATCACCCCTGGACTGCATTTTTATTTCTAGTCCTTATAAATACCAAGAAAATACTTAGACTTCACAAGCCAAAAAAAAAAAAAAAAAAAGTCTTTACTAGGAGTCACTGTTTTCTAATAGCTCCTAAAAAAATAAATCTGTGAGGCATCAACAAAGCATAATTTTACTTTCAACACATTGACCTGAAATCTTTCTGTGATCAAGAAAATCCCAGGTGTGAGTATAGGGATTTCTCGAGACTCATTAACTCTCTTTCCTGAGCAATGTCATACGGATGGGGTGGTAGTTCTAGAATAATATACCCTTTCTTACAAAGAAATTAATGACAGAATTAAATTGCATAAAGAGAAGAGCAATCCATTAGCATTGCTGGGCCCAAAGATCGCCTCTATTTTTCTCTTAATGTGACCTTAATAGACCTTTAATCAACACTTCTTTGAAGAGTGAAAGATAGAATTTCTGGAAGATCCTGATGTGGGCAGTAGTTAATATCTTAATTTAGACTCAATCAATCCAACACTTGTTTGGAGAAAAGAATGGGTGTGAATCACTGCCAGTTAATACAAGTACGTGAAGAGCTCGAATCATGCACATTCCAACTCCATGCAAGGTCCACGTGGGGAACCAATGCTTGCTTAGTGTGGAGGGCTCTCCTCAGGTACCCGTGGAGCTGCTTTAGAAGAGGACTCACAGACGTACTTCCCAACCTAGCTAAGGGTCAGGCAAGGGGAGTTCTGTGGGTCTGAGCCTGGTGTGGGTGCAGCTCTCTGCAGCTGTGGTCCCCACCTGGATTGTCAGATTCGGTGCCCTCTTCCACCTGCGAGAAGTCATTCCTTCAAACAGCCCTTTACAGAAAACCTCGCCTCCACCTATTGAGATAAAAGCTATGCGTCTTCATTCACACAGCAAATATATAAGAAGTATGCCAGTGGGGTGTTTGTATACCATCTCCTGGAGGAAAATAATGATGTATTTGTTGCGTTTGCCAATTTTTGTTGTGTAAATATTCCCAACATGATCTATTTCAATCTACCAACCCAACATCACTGGCCACAGAGTTGGGGAGAGATGTATGGAATCAGCTCCTTTGAGCTGGTGCGAACCTGCTCCAGCACAGCCCTGAAAGCACCTGTTCTTTTGTGGATGTGATGTGAGATGATGATGCTACAAAGATCCACGGCACCGGGTTCCTGCCCTTGCGGAGCTCACAATATAGACAGGAGGAGCACAGCACATGTGTGAGAAGCTTCCTTCTACCGAATGACATCATCTAAGTTTATTAGCGAGAGGAATTCTCCGAGAATGTTACGGAAGGCGTGTCTAGGGATCTGTGGGTGACCACGGCTTTGACATTGGTTCATGACACAAATGAATGAAATACAAAATCAGAAAGAAGAAAAGGAACCACAGAACAGACAATGCTAGTCTATATGCCAGTAGAATATACCTGAGATTTTTGCAAATATTTTTAAAGAATTCAATTAACAGATTTATAATTTAAGTGAAAAACAAAAGTTGCAAAATAGCTGAGGTACATCTAGGAAAGAAAAGAAAGGAGACTCTAACCAAAATTAAGATAGAAATCCACATCCAGTAATGGTAGACATGGTCATTGATACCAACCCTTCCACTGAGATGAACTGTAAAAGCTGGATATCGCAAGGGGCCAGTGGGAAGTTCTGGGGCACATGGCAGAGGTGGTCATAGATAAGGACTGACCCTCAGGACAGCCTTGGGCTAGCCATTATCTTTTTCTTGGGAAGATCCAAAGAGAGCTTCCCACTAAGTTGTTCTGATCATCTCAGGCAAAAGATGCAGCAGAACTCTTTGGTCTTAGTACCCTAAGAGTCACCTTCTCTGAACTACTCACACATAGAATGAAAGCCCATTTGGAGGGTGGTGAGACTAGGATAGATATTTTTCTGACCAAGAATGGGCTGGATGAAACAACAGAGATAGAAAAATAGAAAAGGAAGAATGTCTTGAAAAGACTTACACCACCACTTGACTCAATGAAAATCAGTGTAAAGGCTCCAGGTGACTGGTAAATATTCCTTGTGCATCTTCTGAGGCATAAAGTCTTTTGCTTCCCAAGCGTTGCCTCTGTAAAGACTTAAATGACTGTGCCCTCCTATAGCTCAAGATATCGCTTCTGTCGCTCACAAGGGAAACCTGTCTGACAACATCTCTTATCTGTCAAACAGATGAAGCCAGGGTCTTTCCTGGCTGCTCTGATAATGGGCATTAGAAGGAAGGGGTGGCTGCCTGCACCGCAGAATGATTCGTGCAGATTGCCAGGTTTTAATGAGCAAAGGAAAGGGTTGCGCATCTCAACAGCGTGGGAGCTAAATCACTGGCTTTCTTGACTTCCCTATAATTATGTAAGCCCCATATACATGTCACAGGAAGGCAGCGGGTTTACTATTTTAAATTACATTTTATTAGTGCTAGGAGCTTCCACAAGCCCGGCTAACAGTCTACACCACCTTATCTCCATTCTGAGTGGGTATTTCACCGCAAAGAAGCCCTCCTCCGCAGGAGAAGTGTGGTTTTGCTTGGCTTTGCTTTTCTCATAGAAAATGAAAATTCTATTACACAGAAGAGGAGAAGGGCAAACGTTGATCCAGCTCCGCATCAGAGGAGGGAAGCTCCCTTTCACGCTCTTCAAGCCCCTGCACAGTCGTGAGCCCGGTGGCCCCTCCTCCACCCAGCTGGTCGAGGAAGTTGTGCCGGTTTCCAGGTTACCCTGGGAGATGGGGCGGAGCATGGCCAAGGGCACAGCCTTGGGCTCAGGGTCACACAGGGTGGTTACACGACCTGACGGTCCTTACGATATAAGTTATGTTCGTTTAACTAACATTAAAGCTTAAAGTTATCAACTAAAGAGTTAATTACCTTCTCCACATCTATTTTGCTGTCTTCAGGAAACCCGAGCTCCCAGGGAAGAAAGGAGCAGTGTGACTTTTTCTTGATCAAGTGCTACGCGCAACAAGTGTCCTCTTCCTCCCGCTCAGCCCGCACAACCCTAACATGACCCTGGACGGATCATGTAGCACAGAGGTCAGGGGTGGGGGTGGGGGTATCTGTGGAGCACTCCAGTGCTTGGGATCCAGCTAAGGAAACTCTGCGCTTCTGAAGAGAGAATTTAATAGAGGGAATTGTTGCCTACATGATGGCACAATTAAAAGATGATGAGGCAAAGCAGAAAATAGCCCTGCAGGTGCCACTCACATCCCAGGGGCTGAACGGCCATGGCAGAGCCCAGAATCCAGGGCCTTCAAGTGGGAACCAGCCCCTGGGGTGGGGAGTCCTGGTGGCAGCTGGGAACATGGCAAGTGGATGTCTAGTAAGGGCTGGGCAAAGTGGGGGGGGGGGTGCTCCAGATACTCCCCTTTGTCATCCTCCAGTTTTCCACCAGTGCTTCCATGACCTAAGCCACCAGGAAGCAGGAGGCAAGGGACCCTGGGCAGTGTGACTCCCTTCACTTTTGCCATTTTCTGTGCATTACAAGTGGGTCACCAGATCCAGCCCAAACTCAAGGGGAGGGGCTTACACAGGGAAGTGAATCCCCAGAGGCAGGCATCACGGGACTCATCCCAGAGGCTGTCTACCGCACCCTGAATAGCCATACAACACGGTGATGAGTTGCTCGCCCTTGAGAGGCACACGGGAACAGAGACCCACTGAGAGAGGACCAGGCTATGCGCTTGCCCATGATGCCCAATGAGCCACACACGTATTGCCTGGATGTTTTACATGGTTCAGTCTCTTGTAAGGATATGTGTATATTTTTGCTTAAGATGTATAGTTGAATATATTTAAATTAAATATGCATATGACATGACTATGACATGACACTAATTTATTTAGATATATATCTGTTGCTATTAGGAAACAGTTCTAGAAGATCGGGGGTGGGGAGGGGAGGGAGGTGGAGAAAGGATGGGTGTAGAGAAGCCAGTTCTGAGAAAATGGTCCAGGTGAGGGATATGAAACACTTGGCATAGGGAACAGATTGTGCTCCCAAAGGGGAGGGGGGGTGGGGGAGGGATGGAGTGGGAGTGTGGGATGAGCAGATGCAAACAATTATATACAGCATGGATAGACAACAAGGTCCTACTGTAGAGCACAGCAAACTATATTCAGTATCCTGTGGTAAACCATACTGAAAAAGAATATAAAAAAACAATGTGTGTATATATATACACACACACACACACATATATAACTAAATCACTTTGCTGTACAGCAGAAATTAATACAACATTGTAAATCAACTATACTTCAATTTTAAAAAATTAAAAATAAAAAAAGAAACATCTTTAGATAGAAGAAGTGGATGGTGGCAAGTAATTAAAAGGTATTTCAGATTTCAAAAGGTCAGAATTGATGATGGACCAGTTAGGTCCTGAGACAAGAAGACTAGGGGTTCTGATTTCTCCCATTTGCTCAGATATTAAATCTAGACGATGTGAATAAACCAAAGCTGGTCTGGGGTTAAGGGGGATGCAACGTAGGTGAGAAGGATGGGGACGGTGGTCCCCTCCCTACGCGGCCCCTGCAGCCCCTTCTGGAGAGAGGAGCTCGGGGGATGCGAGCGAACCTACGGCGTTGGGCGGACAGGAGGAGCCGAAGGCTGGGCCACCCCCTGCCTAGGGCCCTGGAAAACTAGTCACCTGGTGAAATTAAGGGCCAAATCATGTCCTTTTAATACAAGACTCTCTGTGAAGAGGGGTGTTTATCTATCTGTGTTTTTTATTATGTTATGCTTTGAAGTGAGATATTTCAAGGCTTTGGAGCAAGAATTGAGGAATGGAGAGTGAGGGGAGATGGCTGGGGGGGGGGGGGTGGTCCCCTCCTCCGTCATCCCTATGCGTCCCCATCACTATTCCTGGTCTGCCTGTCCCTCTGCTGCCTGGGCCGCTCTGCAGGGCCTGCCTCCACCTACCCAGAGACCCCCTCCCCAGCCTGCTGCCCGCCTTGCACAGGAGGGCACCCAAAGATGCTCATCTGCATCAGGATGCAGCACATTTGATGATCGCCCTCCTTCATCTGACGTGCACGCTGCCGGCGCTCCGCTTTGTAATAGAACCATTTCTCCCTGGAGAAGAGTTCTCTGATCTGATTAAGCATGGGATGGTGACAGTATCCATAATTAAGAGTAGTTAGACGCAAATTTGAGGAAATGTGTCTGAAAAACCTCTGGATTATGATCTCCACTAATCACTGACTCAGATTGAACGTGACGGTTTGAAGGCCCATTTCAGCTTCCTCTGTGACAGCCGCATAATTCTCTTTGTACATTAGAAGTCAGTCGTGATGGGTTCTGAACAGGTTCACGGAAGCCGCTCCCGGTGGGCCTGTTTTGAAAGTGGCCCCATTTTATACCTGTGTGCAGTATTCATTGGCTGTCACCCGCGATGTGATTTTATTTTTTTAACATCTTTATTGGAGTATAATTGCTTTACAATGGTGTGTTAGTTTCTGCTTTATAACAAAGTGAATCAGTTATACATATACATAAGTTCCCATATCTCTTCCCTCTTGCGTCTCCCTCCCTCCCACCCTCCCTATCCCACCCCTCCAGGCGGTCACAAATCACCGAGCTGATCTCCCTGTGCTATGCGGCTGCTTCCCACTAGCTATCTATTTTACGTTTGGTAGTGTGTATATGTCCATGCCACTCTCTCACTTCGTCCCAGCTTACCCTTCCCCCTCCCCATATCCTCAAGTCCGTTCTCTAGTAGGTCTGTGTCTTTATTCCCGTCTTACCCCTAGGTTCTTCATGACATTTTTTTTTTTTTTTTTTTACCTCCCAGTGGGGCAGAGAGAAAGGCTGAAACAACAGGATAATCTGTATGGACCCCGGCGGTGCGGCAGGGCCAGTTCCCGAATCACTCAGAAGCACCCGGGCCTCGCGTTTCAGTCCCAAGTCCTTACCGGGGACAGTTTCTGACCTCAGAGCTCAGCCCAGCACAGCACCCGCTGGAATCCATAAGTGGCTGTCGTCTGAGAGCCTTTTCCTCTACGAAGCAATTTTTAAACTTGAACTATTAGCATGTTTATTTATACCTAGGCAGCTTCCAAACATAGCGCTGGAAACACTGATGCTGTAACATGACAACGCATTTAAACGAAGAGAGCAGCCCGTGGGTGGGGCTGCTGGGGGCAGTGGGAGGCCTGATGGGGAAGCCGGGGCCACGTCCCGATGCTGCAGCCTGCCCAGCGCTGACCCCCGAGCTTCCCGACAGCCCAGGGAGGGGACACCTGCCGGGCCGTGCGGCTCTCGGCCTGAGGAAGACGAGCAGAGGGCACCCAGAGGTCACCCAGAGGGTACCTTTCCCGCAGGGAGCTTGGAGGGGAGCTTTCCTACCAGCTCACCATGGTGACCTCATGGTGTAGAACTGTTCTACAACAAGACTGTTCTGAATCCCTGAATTCAGAAAAAAATGAAATCGTGAAATAACGTGATAAGTTTGGGGGGGGGGGTGTGTGTCTGGGTTGCTATCTAATAATGTCCTGACATCAGTGAAGTGTAATTCATTTCGATCCCCTCTGCAGCTTTCCCGGAGGGTCTAACCCGCCAGAGCACCCGACTTCTCCCTCTCTCCTTCCTGTTGGGTCTCCCCCCCCAAGTCAATTTCCACGAACTCCACACAAGCCAGTGCATTACGTGGTCCCCCAGCAGGAGTTTCCATGGCAGATGAAGAAGATGCGTTTCCTATGACACTCACTCCATCACGAGAGGATCTTTTGCCCCCCGTTGAATCTGGGCAGGATCTCTCACTGCTGTGACCAGAAGTATAGCATGGAAGGGACAAGCCCAGGCCTTAAGAAATCAGAGGATGCTGCTTGCTGTCTCTTGGGATGCTCCCTCAGGGGAAAGCCAGCTTCCCTGTTAAACGCCTGCCTATCCTTGGAGGAGGCCTCTATCAGCCTAGGAGAGGCTGAGCGCAGAGAGAGCGATGCCAGCCAGCCCAGCCCCAGGCCATCTTGGACATTCCAACTCCAGCCTCACCACGTGGAGAAGAAGCAAAGCTACCGAATCAGGAGCCCAGAGGAGCAGACCCAGCCAGCTCCAGCCCCGCAAGCCCCTCAAGGGAGACGCCAGCCGCAGTCTCTCCAAATTCTAGAACCACAGAACTGTAAGTGCCATAAAAGGTCTGTCACTTCGCACCATTAAATTGTGTTGGTTTGTTTTTTGCACCAATAGCTAACCAGAAAAACTGTACATTAGAAGTTACGTTCCTCCCCGCCTCCTCGCAAAAAAAAAAGTTCTATCCCTACCTGGAGATCTTCCATCCACCTGTCACTCTTAGAGCTACCTGGGGCCACCCACACTCCATGCTTTTGCATTATTCAGCATGCATAAGGGGGAAAAAAAACATGTATGGAGAGAGATGGAGAGAGGAGAGGAGAGAGAAACAGAGGGACACAGAGACCAAAAGAGTCAGAGAGAGATGAGGTAGAGATACTGGGTGAAGAAAGGGATAAGCCTAAGCATCAGGGCCTTAGTGATGTGGAAAGAGGCGCCCTATCTCCGACAAGCCCACCGGGCCATTATGACATCTAATTACCCAGGGGGAGACTTGAGTTAACATAATACATAATATAATGCTGCCTATAGCTACAAAAAAAAAAGCCTGGTGGGCTCAGATCAGCATTTGTTTTTTGTCTTTTTGAAAAAAAGCATTTGTTTTCTTGCCACTACTACGGACTGGCAGCATCCCTCACATTCAGAAGAGGGTTCCTACCTCACAGGCGGAGGCATTTCAGAGCCCAAACCCCCTCATTTGAAAGTTGAAGTAGAACAAGTAGAGCGCACGGGGGTGGGGGTGTGTGAGAAGCAATGGGGACCCTCCCGGCCACCGGCTCTGTGCGTCGGCTTGCCCTGGGGGAGCTGGTGCCACGGGCGGAGCCGAGGACCCTGCCTGGACTGTCTCCATGGGCTGAGCGACAGCTGGTGCCACAGGTGAGAGCTTTCTGGATGGAAATAAAAATTTTCTTTTTATTGGTATATCTACCGCAAATAATTTTACATTCATTCTTGCCCCACCAAGTAAACCTGCAACATGTGTTCAAGAGCTGCCACCACCTGATATGCGGTGGCAGAAGCATGTGATGTGTTATTAAGCTTGGAGCCTCGGAACTCTGAAGGAATGAAGTCACGGCAGCCTTCGTAAACTGTGTACGTTCCCGGGATGGTGCCTGAGACGCAGCGCCAAGGATTGACAGGTGTTTTGCTTCAAAGCAGAGTATATTCATCTTGGAATCCCTTTGGCTACGTGTCAGTTGGCCATGGAGAATTCCCATGGAAAATTGCACTAAATCAAGCATATGAAGAGAGATGGTAAGGCTGAGATGCAATTGTTAATGGAGAAGAATGTCCCCGTGTCACCCTGATGTGAAAAGCTGCAGCTGGGGGATGACCTCGTGGGGCACCTACGATGTCGTTCCCAGATCACGTGGGGAGCATCCACCCTCCGCCTCACCCTTCAAGTCTGGAGTCAAGAGAAAGAAGCAAAGGACGCGATGAGGGTCCATGGGAAGCCCCGCCAGGCCCCGCGGCAGAGCCCCCGGTTTATGAAAACGGATTCATCAGTGTCACGGGCATTGCTGACATCAAGCTTGCTGTCCGTTTCCTCCCACGTGACAGTGACCTTGCCCTCTTAGGGGGGGACGAAGTGAGCCCCGGACCCATCAGACCCACTAACCCTTGTCCAGGTCACGCCGCCACAGGCAGGAAAGGACTGGAAGCCGGGTCTCTGCAGCTGCGGCGGGAGCCAAGCACTGTCCCCGTCCCTGTCCCCGTCCGGAAGAGGCTGCTGCTTCTGTCTCCCCAGGGTCAGGTTCTGCTGCCTCACTTCCCACACTGTTTGTGCTGGCCAGACTAATGGCCCGTAATCCCCACCACCAGAGCCCACCCCGGTTCTCCGGCCGTCCTGTAAGACTTTGTTCCCTGACTGTGTTGCGTCCACCCAGCCCCACGGCTGGAATCCACGCTTCTGACCCGTTTCAGGCCTACTGGCCCCAGTCCCTTTCCTGCGGCCACTGGCCCAGCACTCAGGGCTCCTGCCTCCCCGCAAATTGTTATGTCGCCTCCGTGGTTCCTCGGGGAGCCACGGCCACGTTCGCAGTGGCCCCCTGCCCCTCACAGGCTGTGCGTGTGGAGGAGATAGGGAGGCCGTGGACCCACAAAGCAGAGCCTGAGTGGCCATGTGGTTTGGTCAGTAGGCGTCTGGAACCTTCCCTGGGTGTTCCACCCCTGTCCGGCTATGCTCCCCCGGGGCCCCAATCAGGGCCTGGTAGTCACTTGGGTTCTTGAAGCAAGTAGCCTCCAGACACAGAGCGGGCCTCTGAGGAAGGGCTGGGGGGCAGGGCTTGGCTGGGATGGGGGCAAAAGCCAGGTCAGACGACCATCCGTTCAGCTGGGAGAAGTCTGGGAGCAGCTGGCTGGCTCAGGCCTGGGAGACCCTGGGACCACCTGCTCGCTGCAGGTCACACCCCAGCGGGATGGATGTGGTGACTCTGGTGCCGTGCCAGTCCTCCTGGGAATGGTCTGGACCCCAACAGGTGAGTCACTGTGCCCAGCCCCCAGCCCGTGTGCTGGGGATGCCCCACAAAGCAGGTCTTCAAGGCCTGAGTCTCTCAAGAAGCTCCCTGAGGTAGTGGCCAGAGCAGAGAGAGACACGGGTATGGGAAAGGTCTCCTTGGTGAGGGCTTCCTAATATTTGGCTGGTTTGAGGTGGGATTCCTTACTGGAACGGGCACTCGGTGACCAGGTCTGACCCCGCAGCTCTATAAACCGGAGAGCACATCACTCCCCCTCTGGGCCCCATTAGCTTCATCTCCAGAGGGAGCACCAGACGATCTGCTCTGCAGGCGGGGCTGCTTGGAGAAGCCAGGAAGCTAACATATACTACCATGTTTGCTCTTCATTATAAAGTGTGTTTATCAGCATCCTTGGTTTGTCCTTAGCGACTGACGCTGAGAAATAGATACCGGGTGTGGAGAAGAAGGCTGATCAGACATTCAAGAACAGGGAACACCCACCTAGGACGTTAAGATCATCAGGCGAAGCGAATCCACATTTTTAACTTTCTCCCCTATTTCTGCAAAGATTCCTGCCCCTCTGCCCCTGTTTTTGCTCCCACAGTGGCCGTGACGTGTGCCTGGATGGCCAGACCACACAGGTGCAGAGAACTGCTCTTCTGAGGGGGTGTGAGCGCCTGCCCCAGGGGGATGAACTGAAGGACCCTCTCTCCATCCACATTCTCTTGAACTGGAAGTGATGGTAGAAATTAGGTCGCATTCGTCTCAATTTTAGCCAAACGCCAGTAGCTTCATCTTGGCTGCCCTGTCTCTTATTTCTCCATCCGCCATTCACCCCTAACTGGCTCCCATCAGCCTCGGGCCTGCATCACTCCATCCAAGCCGCCATGGTTAAAATCACCGGTGACGGTGACCTTTGGCGAGTGTCCTTTGTACTCAGAGCAGACCTTTGTCTGTGGAGACTCTTCCTGGGATCGAGTAACACAGCCCACCTTCCAGCATGCTCCGGGCTGCTATCTCCACCTGCAGACTCTCTCCTCTACCAGGCCACCAAATATCAAAGACTCTCAAGGTTCTTTCTCTCCATTTATACCCTTTCTCTAGGAATTCTCATCTGTGCCCAGTAGAATCATAGATTTACATCTCAGCCCAGACTTCTTGTCTGGGCTACAAACCATATACACCAAACAACTTAGTGGGCACCTCTCCATGCAGGGCTCACAGATGCTCACACTCCACAGAGCCAAAAACTTAACTCCCGATCTTCTCCTCCAACCCCGGTCCTCCCCAGCATTCCTTTTCTTAGGAACCAGAACCACCATGCAATTAGCTGGACAAACCGGGACTCTAACATTCATCCAAACTCCTGTCTCTCCTTTATCCACCCATGCAAAGGTCATCCTGAACCAAGCCCTGGAGATCTCACCTCCTCAGTCTCTGTTCCAAACGTTGTCCATCATTGGTCCTGTCCAAGCTGCCACCATATCTGCCCCTGTGACCCCTGACCTCTCCATGTGATAAGCCTCGTCCCCTCCTGTGCCTCCCAACCCGACAAAGCGATCTTTTACAAAAAGGCAAAACTGATCGTGTTGCCTCGCTGCCTAAAATCCTTCCCATCTTGTAGGCCTTAAAGACGACCTCCCATCATTCTTAGGGTGAAGACCACAATTCCTTACTCGGCCATACGACCCTGCACACGTTCCTCCCTCTCCGAGGACATCACGCCCCTTGATGGCACAGCTTCACGGCAGGAAGAGCACAGCCCTTAGCACAGCTGTTTGGGGGATGATTTGATCGCTGGCCACCTTCACCCACAGGCTGTGTTCTTCACAAGGTCTGTTTTGCTCATATTTTATCTCTGTGCCTAGCACGACGCCTAGTCCAAACAATCCTTATGAACAAATGAGCTAATAATTAGTTTAAATGTTTCACCTCAAACCAAAGCACACTGAACCTGAAAACTAGAACCAGGCCCCACCAGACACCCCAAGGATGGCACTGGAAAGGCAGCTGGGGTGACGTCTCTGTGTAAAGCTACTGCTCTCTGCTTCATCTTTGCCGGAGTGATGGGGAATCATCTCTGGCTGGACCACAACCCACCGCCTCCACCAGGACAACTCTGGAGAAGCCAGCCTCCACCCCTCCTCCGCGGCCAGTCCCCGTGGCTCCAGTTTAGACCGTGAAATGTGCCTGTCCTCATGGGCAGCATAAATTATGCATATATTACGCTCCTCTGGACCCGAGAATGGATTTAGATGTCTTGTTACTGCCCGGTGCGCACTCATGCTTTCTTTCTCTTTATTTCCATTTAAGTATGGCTGGATGGTTTGCCTCACCTCAAATCTGACATTGTGCTTTTCCACTGAAATGTGTTTATGAAAAGGAGAGAAAACAGTTTGACTGTAAATCCGTGGCTGAGCCTAAGTATTGGTTGGTTAAATCAAGTCCACAATTGCTTTCACAGGAGCCGCTGACTCAAAAAACAAGCCACTGCCATTTTCTTGAAAGTGGTTTGGAGTCAAGGGGTGTGACAGGGGAAGGGAGTGAGCGGGGAAAGGGTGGATTTAATGGGGCACGAGTAGGTAGGAGACAGGGCTGCATCTGGGGGGACCAGGAATACAGTCACCGTAGCCGAGAGACAGTGTCTGGACACAGCAACCCACCATGCTTTGAGCCCAGGGACGCGGAGGTTTTACCACGAGGGGTCCAGAGGGAGAGCCGAGGCTTCTTCTGCTCATCTTCATAAATGGACAGATGTATATAAAGAAATGGCTCATCCAACAGTCAAGGCTCCCTCTGGGGGCAAGTATTATAACGAGAACCAAGCAGAAGGCTGAACTGCTGGTCCTGTGGGCATCTCTCCTTTCACGTCTGCCCCGCAGCAGGGAGTGAGAGGGGGAGAAAGCGGGGAGAGCTCAGGTGGAGGCGGAGCGGGGTGGGCAGGAGCAGAAGGAGGTGGCAGAACCCTGGCTATGGACCACAGATCCCCCCTGCATCCATCTCCTCCTGCTGGGGCACGCGTACAGCAAAGCCAGTTCAGAGGCATGAAGATCGTCTCCAAATCGTCCTCTGTACTTATTTCTTTCGTGCTTTCTGGCTAATGAAATATGAGACAAACATCAAACCGCAGAAGCAAATGCCTGTGCTCTCCGACTAAGACAGTCCTCCTGATGGACATGTATAGCCACATGTTAGAGACCTGGCACCTTTTATGAGTGATAATACGGCCGTTTCGCCTCTCATCCGAAAACCTTATTTGCCCAGAAAAGTGCATTCGAGCTTGCACTGGCTCCCTGGTGGTACGAGGGTAACGGTTGGAGCCCAGCCGCTGGACATCCCAAACCTATTAAGGGTGTTTACCACCTGGTGACAAGAAAACAGCCCCAAGATCAAGAAGACATCGTCAGACAGGCTCATCGGCTCTCTTTCAAAGGAGAAAAGGATGTGGAGTCATTAATGCTGAGGATATGAGAATCTTCAGATGCCAGCCTAATATGATATTTTGACAGATATTTGTTTCCATGAAAAGTAATGAATTTCACAAGAGAAACAGATTGGAAAATGATTAAATGGACACAGCGCTTCAGAGTGTGGCTCCCGAGACCACATTCCCTGAATAATGATGTTCTTGCTGCGATGTGCTGTCTGGGCAGGAGCCTCCTCCAGATACATCAGGCCGATCACGGTGGGGACATCTCCCATGCCAGTGCCCCCGGAGAGGGGTAATGAAAGACTTCCGCAATATCTGGGAGAGACGCAAGAAAAAGAGTGTACTTGGGATTTCTCCGAGCAGGAGAATTTTCCAATTTCTTCTTTATTGAACTGCGACTGCCGTATTGACCCCTGACGCTATCAGAGTCATCAGTAATCCACTACCCTCTATCGAACACCTTCTAAAGTTTTCAGAGTTCCCGTCTTCTATGCTTCTTTAAGTGATAAAAGCAGAGACAGAGCCTGCTCTGGACTGGAAGTTTTTCTTGGTCCAAATAGGACATTTTTCTAGGGTCTGTTCGCCTGGGCCTCTATTGATAAGGTGTTTTAGTCTGTAGAAGGTTGATCTAAAGGTTAGGTCACATTCTTTAAAAACTGAAAACCTCAGCAGACCATTTCCAGATCCATCCAGTGTTCCAGCTTCTGGCATCTTCCCAGAGCAATAGCAGTTGCTGTTCAACAATTCTTCTCTTGAACTTCAGCAACTTAGCCGCTCTTGGTGTCAGCAAGGTTCCAAACTGTGAGCTTCAGTGCACACTTCCGTCATGAAGTACCAGTAAGAGCCACGTCCAAAGGCCAGGGCCATGGCTCCCAGACTGACAGCAGGGCACTTCCGGTGGGTCTGAGCTGGGCCCCCCGCTGGATCCTGTTAGAGTCTGGTTAACAACTTGATCACAGTTTCTGCCTAATGACCACAACAGGCCACACGGTGTATGATGGGCCGTCGCAGGGACACAGAGAGAAGGGTTGGGGGACTTGGTTTATGGCCAGGGATGTGGCCACGCCAGCCCACCACTCACAGATGCTGGCGAAGCCCAAGCTGGGGCTTGGGGGCTTTGGGTCTGGGCTGCGCTTGGAGAATCAACCGTAGACGAGGTCTTGGTATTAAGAAGATCTATAATACATTTATTTCTTGGTTTACAGACAGAAGTCCCATTCGTGTACTTAATTAAAGCAACTACTATAGATCAAATTTTCACATTTGTAGGATGTCTCTAAAAATCTGCCCTGGGTTTTAGAAGTTAACCTGCACTGTCATTAGAACTATATTTGAGAAACAGTGTCCCAACTCTGTTGATCAGGGCTCTCCACGCTGGGGTCCAAAGGCAGACAACCTCCTATCTGACCCACTGGGCGGGGGCCTCCTAGTTTTCAGTGCTGGTCAGTACAACCCCCTCAGGGTCTCCAGGAGACTTCCCAAAAATGAAGACGTTGATGAGTCATCAAGAGAAACAGACATTCATCTTTTAAAAGATCCAACTTTTTAAAATGTATTAAGACTGAGATGCATATGGTTTATATACACATAAATGTGTCCACAGTTTATGCCAAGGAAGCCAGGGGAAATGTCAACTATAAATTGGGAATGTTTGGCCTTTGGTAAACAAAATATACAGTAGTGGATACGATCATAAAATGAGACTCAAGTCCTTACTGGCCATCGTAAAGCACGGATGCAACACTAACGTCAGTGACTGGTTTTACAAAAGAGCAGAAACACTCCGGGTGGAAACTGGTCCTTTCTCCCCGAGGCCGTGTAGGTTGTAAACTCCTCACTGCGTGGGAGGGAGGGGCCCACCCGGCAGGCAGTGACTATCCAGGGCCTTGGGTCATTCTCTAACATCTAAAAGCCAGGTCCAGTGTGTGATCTGCACATTTGCACCTGCCCAATAGTTACAGGGCCTCCAAGTTTTTAAATGTTTTATGAATCACTGTTCTATGATTTCATACTTTTCCTTACATCGTGATATGAAGATGAACTAAGGATGGGGGATGAGACATGGGGTTCTGGAGGGGAAGGGGGCCTAAGAGCCCACGTGCTTCCACCCCCCTCCTCCGAGCATCACGGACCACCCTGTTGGGGGCCACGGGGGTCCTGTTTCATGATCCTCCCGCTAAGCTCGGCTGCTGTCCCATTAAGAACACGGTGCACTGTTATACCTGCTCCTGTGCAGTGGCACAGCCCAGGTAAATGCTGGTTCCTGAATCCCCTTCTTCTCCCTTCACAGCACAGAGTAGAAAATGGGTAACAATCTTTCCTCAGTCTCAATTTTGCCTTTTATTTTTTTATTCAAAAATATTTCTCGGGCTTCCCTGGTGGCGCAGTGGTTGAGAGTCCGCCTGCCGATGAGGGGGACACGGGTTCGGGCCCCGGTCCGGGAAGATCCCACATGCCGTGGAGCGGCTGGGCCCGTGAGCCATGCCCGCTGGGCCTGTGCGTCCAGAGCCTGTGCTCCGCAACGGGAGAGGCCGCAGCAGTGAGAGGCCTGCGTACCGCAAAAAAAAAAAAAAAAAAAAAAATATATATATATATATATATTACTCATGCACCACATATGCGCCTGATATTTTGCTGGAATGGTCCTTGGTTCCACAGAGCAACGTCCAGCAGTGAATGAATGGATGCATTTTGCTGCCCCTATTAACAAAGATGAATGGAATGATGACACCCAGGATTAGGGAACATGGGCAAACTTGGTAAGAGGAGTAAAAGCTTGAGCAAAATATTTCTGGTGAGCAAACTGAAAGAAAATATTTTAAATGACTATGCCCTTTGGCCTAGCAATTTTGCATCTAAGAATCTGTAACAAGTAAATAATTAGAAATACATTTGATAACTTGAATTCAAGGGTTTTCAATATAGTACATTTTATAGCAATGAAAAATATAAAAAGATACCTGAATATCAAGCAATAGGGGATTTCTTAAGTACATTTTGGTATGTCTACATAATAGAATTCTATAAACCATCAAAATCCTATTATATGAGAACACTACTTGACACAAGAAAAATTCACAATGCATTGAATCTGTAAATTACTTTTTTGGGGAATTCATATCGTTACGACATTGAGTCTTTCTATCCACACATGTGGTATATTGCTCCATTTACTTAGGTCTTCCTTAATAACTTTTAAAATAAATTTTTATTACTTTTTCTTATACATTACTTTAGATTTATTCCTTGATTTTTTCAGATATACTTTATAAGTGTTGGTTGCTGGTGTTAGCAATGCAATTTAATTCAGTAAAATGATAAAATAGCCACAGTGGCTTTCTTTTGGTGACTATTTTCCTGGTATATCTTTTGTCCAATCTACAGAAGGATACATAAAATCACACTCTTTTTATATAAAAAAGATAACAATAAATAAAATTATAGTCACAAAAGTAAACTAAAAATCTTACGCCAAAGCGTTAATAGCCTGGGTAGCATGACCACAGGAAATTCTATGTATTTATTTACTGATTTTAGTGCTTGTGACTTTTTTTATTTTTCAAGTTTTCTGCTCTGAATATTTTTTTAATTTGCATAAACATAACAACATTTTTATTAAAAAATGAATAGTTTTTTCTCTATTGGTCTCCTCTGTATCTCCTCTCCTCTAATAAACTATTAGAGCACAGAGCTGTGTTTTATTTTGCAGATTCCAGACACTGGTTCCATCTGTACAATAGAGGGTATATTTCTAGAAGTTAGGAATTGTCTACCCTATTTTTTGCAATTCCTCAATTACAGCCTGGTAAACATTGCCTCGTTCAAGCCTTCTCCCTGCGGCCGAGCAGGACGCTATGGGGCCTTCCCAGGGCAGTCCCTTCCCCCATACCCTCTGCTGTAACTACCTAGATAACAGTATCTAATGCACATTCCAGAGTTGTTTTACAGATATGAAAAACCCCCACCCAGTGGAAGAAATCAACTACTTGATGACCATGAGCATGTAGGCCCCAGACCTACTGGGGCCTAAGGATTGATGACGTGAACCCCCGTGACACGGCCCTATTACCTCACTAGCAGCCAATCAGAGAATTGTGCATGAACCGATCACATACCCTGCCGCCCCCCTCCCTCACCTGGCCTTTAAAAATGCTTTGCTGAAACCCTTCAGAGAGCTCGGGGTTTTGTGGGGCATGAGCCACAACCGTCTCCTCGCACGGCCCTGCAACGAACCTTTCTCTGCTCCAAACTCCAGAGTTTCGGTGTGTTTGGCCTCACTGTGCATCAGGCACACGAACATGCACTAACATTCCTGCAACCTCCACGAAACAGCCATAGGGCTGGGGGTGTCGTATATCCACAGATATTGAATCTGGACCCCAGAGAAGACAGTTGTTGTCTGTGGACAATGGAGGGGACCGATCCACCTTGTAAAGTGAAGTGAGGAATTCAGACCCAGGACAACAACCACCCTTTAGCAGGCGTGCATCACACCTGTGGGAGACAGAACAGTTGATCCCAGTGTGGGTGTCTACCAAGAGGCCAGGAATGAATGGAAGAGCTTCTCAGGTCAGGACCTTCGGAGACGCTCCCAGCACCATCTGTCCACATGGCAAATGCGTGAGATGGTGAAGGGAGATGGGGGTCGCGTGTGGCCCAGGAGACCGCAGATGCCCTGAGCTGCCCATCGGAGAACCAGGTCTCCTTCTAAGGGAGGAGCAGGTAGAGAAGGAGGGGAGAAACACGGCACTAACTGCTCCCTCCAAGGAAGTGATACACAAATTCACTCATAAACAGGTGCAACACCAAGGGTCCTCAGAAGCCCAGTTTTCCTTCTCCTGATCCATTGGCTTTACTCCCTAGTGGATGGCCAACTGGGCAGTGGCTATTTCTGGGGAGAAGGTATATTAGTCAGCTCAGGCACCAGAACAAAATATCATAGGCCTGAGGGGGCTTAAGCGACAGACATACATTTTTCTATAGTTCTGGAGGCCAAGAAGTTCAAGATCAAGGTCCCTACAGATTCTGTTCTTGGTGGGGGCTCCCTCCCTGGATTGCAGATAGCCACCTTCTCACAGCATCTTCACATGATAAAGAGAGCAAATGATGGGGCCTCTTTGTCTTCTTATAAGAGCACAAACCCTATCCTGGGGCTCCAACCTCATGACCTCCTCTAAACCCAATTACCTCCCAAAGGCCATCACGCTGTGATGGCCTCCTAATTCCATCACATTGGGGGTTAGGACTTCAACACATAAATTAGAGGAGGTGAGGGACACACAAACATTAGTCCATAGCAGGAGATGACCAGCAGTGCCTGCCTAGACCCCTCGCCGAGCACTCAGGTGTCCACAGAGGGCTGACTGGTAGAGGATGATTCTGTATCTGCCTCCAGGGACCTCAGGATATTGGAACAGGGGCTCTAAGAATTAACTCCAAGTTCTCACCTCACCCTGAGAGCAAGCACACATGTCCTATTTCATTTCTCGTCTCAAATTATGCCCAGCGCTGCCGACTCATAGCTCTTTAGCAATTAGATACTGAGGCGAAGGGACAACATAAAATGCCCCCCAAAACATGCATTAATAGTGTAAAAAGTGGTGTTAATTAGCATATTATTAATATGCTAATTCTCTTTCATTATGAAATGTAGAAAATTAAATCTCTTTCCCTGTGTAGATGACAGTCTGAGGAAATTTAACTCCAGGGCTGTCCCTTTTTCTCCTTGTTCTGGTCAGAGGGTCCCGTCTGGCTCAGCTTCTTTCTGCCAGAGGCTGGGCTGCCCTGGCTTTGCTGGAGCACGCGACGCGCCCGCATTTCCTCCCAAGTTGAATCCTCCTTTCCCACGATTTTTAGAGATGATCAAATTCCCAGCTCTTTTGACAGCTGTCCTCAGCAAATCTGAATCCAGACTTGACACAAAGATTAAATGCCCCGCTTCCTGGGACGCCAGTGCTGATCCTCCTTCCATGATAAGATTCCCTTTCCAGGTGCCGGGGCCGTGCTGAGTCGCTGTGTAGGTGCTGGTCTGTGCTGCTCGTTTTGCGTTTTGGGGGATTTTTTTGTTTGTTTTGGAAAACTTGAAGAAATGTATCACTGGGTTGTTTAATGTTCTTTATTCTGACAAGATATAAAACTGTGCTGAAAACCCTGCTTCTCCAGGGCAGTTTCTCAGAGTCATCTGGGAAGCGGGCTTCTGGGGTAGTCCTCAGTTTGGCTCCAATAAAACTCTTTTCTCTTCTTATTATTGATTGTTTGTTGATTATTTTCGTTGACATTGCCCTGCATTTTATCTAGCAACTGTACCCCGGCCCTGCCCACCCAGTCCTCCAGATCCCCAGCTAACCCCCCATTTCCATCCTGCTGGATGATTCTGTGCTCACCTGAGTCCCTCCAAGGCTGGCAGGAACCCCTCTCCTCTTACGCTGAGTGAGTCCCTTCCTACTTGTTCTGGCCACAGGAAAGGTGGACGGCGTGCGGGTGGGATGGATGATGCACGAAATCTGAGGAACTTGGTGCTGGCAGAGCCACTTCATTTGCTTCGCTGGTCTGGGGCATCATTTATTTTCTGTTCAGGAAAGCATTTCCCAGATGGAAACATTCATTTGTTTCATTGTTCGAAGTGCCATCCACTGTCCCAGGAAAGCTCCTTCTCCAAGCCGAGGGCCCTGGACGTCCTCCTCCTCTGTGTGTCACCTCTCCAAGTCACAAAAGGAAACCAGGCATGCTGACAATCTCATCATGGCTCCATAACAACCCTGTGAATTCACCTTCCTTTTCGCTATGATGATTGAATCTCCTGGACTTGAAATATTTCTTGCTTACACAGAAGTTTTCTTCTTCCCATCAGTTCTTCATTCCTCCCCAGATGGTCTCATCAATATTACATGATTATAAGAGATCTATGTTCCCTGGACCCTGGGAAACCACGGCAGTACTTTGCCAACTTTGTAAAATAAGAGAATTTTTCTCAATGTTGAGCAAAAAGGCACAGCTTTATTTTCAATAACAATGCTATTTCCGAATTTTTTAAAGCATCATTTTTCGTGTGTGGATCTTTGACATGAGAGCACGTCAGAGCTGCAACTTACCTAACATGTTCTTAGAGATTGTCACTGAATAACTATGTCTGAATCCCGATCAAACTTTTCATGTCAACCAATTGCCTCACATCAAAGTGGAAGAGGGCTTGTAGCTCCTCGTAATGAATCATGACTTTTGGCGCCAAGTGCAATCACTTGGAGGCTACAGATACTTTAATTACCACGATGGCGCCATCTGCTTTAACTTGCTTTTTTGGGAAAAGCAGCAAACGAGAGAAAACCTGTGTCTCTAAGAAACTTGTGTCTGTAAGGGGAACCTGGGCCCAGTGGAGCCCGGTAAGGAAGTCCTCTGATTTTTACCTCCCAGTTCCTCTCATTACTTCACATATTTGAGGGCCTGCTCAGGGCTAGGCAGGGACCAAGTGTGAACAGGAAAGACGTAGTTTCTGCTGTCTTGAAATTTACATTATGTCCCTCCATGTAGCCTCAGGGAGGCCGTTCTGATCGCTTCCCGTCACCCAGAAGATATGATCACCATGCACACCAACCCAGCTTAGGTTGTTTTGGGTTATTTGTTGGTTTTTTTTTTTTTTTTTTTTTTTCAGATTATGTTTTAAGTTCCTCTAGTAATCGATACAGCTCTATTTTAGTAAAACCAATTTTAACAGAAAAAGCCCTGGTCTAATCATTAGCTCCTTCTCACTGGATGCACAATTATTTTTCTGATGCAAACTCTCTCTGACCGAACAACACACTGTGGGAAGGTGACCAGCCTGCTTACAGAGTTCTCTGCTCTGCAATCAGGCAGAGCGGAAGAGGACACGGCCCCACCCAGCAGCAGCCAGCAGCCTCCACACAAGGCAGGGCCTGGCAACTCACTGGACTGGGGACCAGCCATGCCTGCCAGACTGCCCACAGCAGTCAGCCCACCACAACAGAAAGATTCGCAAGCCCAGACAGAGGGCACCCCTAGAGCAGTAGCTCTGCTGACCAGAGGGGGTGCCCTGCTGGGCCCCACAGGATGTTTCCTGCATAAGACCACTTCTCCAAGATTGGGAAATATTACCAACATACAAAATACATAAAAATAATGACAGTGGATTAGGCAAAATGAGGCAACAGAGAAATAAGTTCCAAACAAGGAAGAAGAATAATTAAGTGAAGTAGAGATAAGCAATCTACCTGATAAAGAGCTTACCGTAATGATTGTGAAGATGCTCAAAGAACTCAGAAGAATGGATGAACAGAGTGAGAAGTTAGAAGTTTTTAAGTTTATATTTAGAAAATACAAAGAATAACCAAACAGAGCTGAAGAATACAATAACTGAAATAAAAAGTACACTAGAAGGAATTCAACAGTAGATTAGATGATAGAGAGGAATGAATCAGCCAACTGGAATACAGAGTAGGGGAAATCACTCAAGCAGAACAGAAAAAAAGAAAAAAGAATTTTTAAAAATGAGGACAAAACAATAAACAAAAATGAGGACAGTTTAAGAGACCTCTTAGACAACATCAAGTGTACTAACATTTCCATTACAGGGGTTTCAGAAGGAGAAGAGAGAAAGAGGCAGAGAACATATCTGAAGACATAATAGCTGAAAACTTCCCTGACCTGGGAAAAGAAACAGGAATCACAGAGAGTCCCAAACAGGATCAAACCAAAGAGGTCCACACCAAGACACATTGTAATCAAAATGGCAGAATTTAAAGATAAAGAGGGAACACTAAAAGCAGCAAGGGAAAAGCAACTAGTTATGCACAGGAGAACTCCCATCAGGCTATCCGCTGACTTTGCAGCAGAAATTCTGCGGCCAGAAGGGAGTAGTGCCATATATTTAAAGTGATGAAAGGGGAAAGCCTACAACCAAGAAGAATCTACCCAACAAGGCTCTCATTCAGATTTGATGGAGAGATCAAAGGTTATACAGACAAGCAGAAGCTAAACGAATTTCAGCACCACGAACCCAGCTTCACAAGAAATGTTAAAGGGACTTCTCTAAGCAGAATAGAAAAGGCCACAACTAGAAACATGAAAAGTACAAAAGGAAAAATCTCATTGGTAAAGGCAAACGTACAGCAAAGGTAGTAGATCAACTACTTATACAGCTGGTACGAAGCAGATAAGGGGTTTATATCCAAAATATACAAAGAACTCACACAATTCAACATAAAAAAAAACCAAACAACCCGATGAAAAAAACGGGCAGAGGATCTGAATAGATATTTTTCCAAAGAAGACATACAGACAGCCAACAGGTACATGAAAAGATGCTCAACATCACTAATCATCAGGGAAATGCAAATCAAAACCACAGTGAGATATCACCTCACACCCAGAAGAATGTCTATTATCAAAAAGACAACAAATGACAAGTGTCGGCCAGGATGTGGAGAAAAGGAAACCCTCGTGCATTGTTGGTGGGAAGGTAAATTGGTGCAACCACTATGGAAAACAGTATAAAGTTTCCTCATAAAAATTAAAAATAAAACTACCATACAATCCAGCAATTCCACTCCTGGGTATTTATCCAAAAAAACCAGAAACTCTAATTTGAAAAGATACACTCACCCCTCTGTTCATTGCAGCATTATTTACAATAGCCAAGATATGGAAGCAACCTAAGTGCTCATCAGTAGATGAATGGATAAAGAAGATGCAGTACTGTATATATACAAATGGAATATTACTCAGCCATAAAAAAGAATGAAACATTGCCAGTTGAGACAATATGGGTAGACCTAGAGGGTATTATGCTAAGTGAAATAAGGCAGCTAGAGAAAGACAAATACTGTATGATACTGCTTATGTGTGGAATCTAAAAAGGAAAACAAATGAAAAAACATAACAAAACAGAAACAGAGTCACAGATACAGAGAATAAACAGATGGTTGCCAGAGGGTGGGGGGTGGGGGAGGAGAGAAACAGGTGAAGGAGGTTAAGAGGTACAAACTTCTAGTAACAAAAGAAATGAGTCACAGGTATGAAATGTACAGTGTGGGGAATATAGTCAATAATTTTGTAATTTGTATGGCAACAGATGACAACTCGATTTATCATGGTGCTCATTTTGAAATGTATAGAAATATTAAATCACTATGTTGTCTACCAGGAACTAACAACAAACACACAAACTCATAGAAAAAGAGGCCAGAATTGTCATTACCAGAGGCGGGGTAGATTAGATGAAGGTGATCAAAAGGTCCAAACTTCCATTTACAAGATAAATAAGTACCAGGGCTGGGATGCACAACATGATAAAGACAGTTAACACTGCTGCACGTTATAAACGAACGACATCAAGAGGGTAAATCCTGAGAGTTTTCATCACAAGGAAAAATATACATTTTTTCTATTTCTTTGATGTCGTAGCTACATGAGATGATGAATGTTCACTAAACCTACTGTGGTCATCATTTCATGGTGTATGTAAGTCAAATCATTATGTTGTACACCTTAAACTTATACAGTGCTGGATGTCAATTATACCTCAATAAAACTGGAAGAAAAAAATCTATTTAAAAAAGACCTCTGTCACCCAGAGCTGCAGGACCCCACATCTCTGCAGTAGCCCAGGGCTGAAGTCAGGGGGTCCTGTGCCCAAGCCCTCTAGGTGACCTGAGGCTGCAGGCCACTGCGGGTGCTTCCAGGAGACAGGCCACCTCCACCCACAGAGTGACAGGTGTGTTCTCAGCGGGTGAAGAAAGCACTTTGCACTGAGCAGACTGAAGAGCCGCAGACTTAATCGAGCCGCCAGCTCCGAGCTGTAATATGCTCAGGTCCTCTTTCCCTTCCTCTGGGAAACCAGCTCTGTCGCTCAGACTGCTCCTGGCGTCCACCACCAGCCTGTGACCTGCATCACCGAGATGGGGACTCCGGCCACCCTCTGTGGCTCTCACAGCCCTGCCTCTGCTCACAAGCTCCCTGATGTTCGTCTGACGAACCCCTGCTCGTGCCTCATGTAGAAAAGGTCCCCATACACGTCGAGCCCCTGAACCCACGTGAGATAGTTTGGGGGAGGCCGCGCTGTGTACTTTGCCTGGTCTTCTCTTGTTAATTTCTCGTGCCGCCTTGAATGGAGGTCGTGTTTTTCCCGTGTTGGATCTGATGTTTCAAGTGGACCGACCTGTCACTGTCTGACAGGCACTGCATTAATTAAACAGGGGATGACACTGCACAGAGCAGTTGAGACCTGAATCCATTATTTCAAGGCACGTTTTGTTAGTTATTACAGAAAAGGGTGTGGGTCTCGGACAATATTCTTACAGAGTTTGGGGGCCTCCCAGGTGCAGCCCTGGAGAGGGTCCCGACTAGTGTCCCCGACGCCCTCACGCCTCCTTCATCCTGGTTTTGAAACATACTAGTGTCAGCGACACCATCACCCCGAGATGCTGGGAACGGCCTAAGTCCATTCGTCCTCAGGAAACGGGCGCCGTCTCCCTGCTGGAGAGACTTGCTGTCTGGAGGAGGCTGACCAAGCCCCGGACGGGACCCAGACACACTCTCTCTCCAGCAACCGCACACACTCTCACACTCACACCCACCTCGGTCCATGCCTGGGCCCGTCTCCTGAGGGCCTGCCAGCTCCCGGGCCGGCTGCACCCTCCAGTCCTCGGGGGGAGAGTCTGCGGGGATGGCACTCACCCACCCGTTAAGCCGGATCCCTAACCCTGCCCGCAGGAGGCCCTGTGTGCCTGTGGTCTGGAAGATGGAGGCACCTGAGAAGAGCACGAGGAGAAGTGGGGCTCCCCGAGGAGGAGAAAGACGGTCCTCGAGGGGCCACCAGCTGGGGGCGCCCTGCCCCTGCCACCCACGTCCCCTTACAGGGACCCCCCCCGCCCCGCCCCGGGTCTAGCAGGGAGGAAGCTGAGGTGGGCATGGCGCACGGGTTCCTCTGTATCACCCTCTTCAGCCTCCATCTCTCACCCTGATTGATGCCACCACCGCGCCTTCTTGGTCACCAAACTGATGCACAATCGTCTTGATACAGGGCTCTGCCTGGGAAAAGGTAATCTCTTCACTAAGCAGACAGATTTCCCACATAGTTATTTGGAAACAACATATGTGGGCAGGCGTGTGCACGCTCGTGCACACACACACACAGAGAGTCCTACTGTGCCTGCCACACAGGAGGAACTCAGGAAATATCAATGGGTTGACAGTCCATGAAAGAGCCAAGGCTACTCCAGAGGAGAACAAAGGCTTCTCTGCTGAGAAATGCTGTTGGTTTTCCCCTTCCTTCTGTTCAATAGGGATGAGTAGCCACCTAACGGCCGATACCACGTTCTCCGGAGCCATTGCCCTGCCTCTTGGGATCACATAAAATCCGTCACTCCCTGCTAGGCTCAGCTCTTCAATCAAACCCCCATCTCGTTCACATGGAAGGGTCTGGCAGCTCTGGGTCAAAGCAATACCGATATTCAACAGTCTAGTTTTGATTAGGGAAAAACGGGCCTGGGAGCTCAAGGGCTACGGTCTAGGCGTCCGTGGCCCGGGTCCTGTACCAGCTGGAGGAGGAAGAGTGTGGAATGTCTCTTCCAGAAATCAACCCTTGTCACCTCTGGCCTCTCCATACACCAGAGAGCAAGGCTTTTGAGCAGGAAGCACCAATGTCTCTCAGTCACTGCACAGAAGAGAGGCTTCCAGAAGCATCTCTTAAATCAGCAGTTCTTGGGGGGCTGAGGTGGCGGGGAAGGTGCGGGACTCAGAGCTGGGTAACTTGAGATAAAACACTTACGATGGTGATAACAGTTCACAGCCACGGGGTGAAAGCGGGTAAAATATAATTGTATTTCTCTCTACCTGAATGTACTCCAGCTCTCGAGGCTTCAGTTCCTAGGTGATAACTGAATCTTGCCAAGGTGAACTTTTTCCTTTTCATTTAGTCTTCACTGTCTTCAGGTTTCCTACAGAACTGAATCAGGATCGGCCTTCTTCCTGGACACGACCTGCCTGTCATTTGGGCATCAGGGGGCAGTTCCCGGTCTGTGTCACCAGCGCTTACCCTCGCTGCTCAGGGAGATGGGGACCCTTCCCTGCCCACTGGCCACAGGCCCGTCCCGTCACTCTGCACCCATGGTCGCAGCCCTCGGGTCCCCTGCTTCTGGACACCTTGTCAGCGGCCATCACCATGAGTCCTCTTCCTTCTGACCCTGAGGGCTCTGCAGGCATCCCCAGCGCCTTCTCGGCCCTACTGCACTCCTCTGAGCTCAGGAACCATCCTGAAATACTCTCCATAGGCGCGTCACCCAGGGGCCCCAGGCTGGACTGCACACAGATGACAGGGAGGGGTTTCAGAGGCTTTCACTGAAACCGGATTGTGCTTGCACGTCTGGAGACAGATGCTGGAGCTCTCTCTCCAGATTTGGGATGGTGACACCCTAATGTCGACCATGGATGCCAAAAATGTTCTAACAGGGAGGCCCGTTATTCAGACTTCCCCACTCACAGCAGTTCCGTGCCTTTAAATTATTGTCCACAGTATAGCAAATCTGCAGAGTTCCAACCTCCTAGGCTGCCCCCATGAGCGGAGAGGCCGTCTCCAGGTCATGGGGCTCCCCACACAAAGCTCCTGGTGAGGCCCCCAGTGCCCAGAGGGCCTGGCCACCTGCATGAAAGGGAGCCCTTCGGACACAAATTGCATACAATAAGCATTTTGGCCAAATTGCATTCGGGAAGGTAAACTTCCCGCTTGGATCAGATGTCTTTTGTCTGATGGGTGTGGATCCTGGGACTCCAATGCAGTGTTTCCTTGGCACGGCTGTGAGCTAGCTCACAACCCAAGCGTGCTGGGTGACTTCTGCTCCCACGAAGGGCTGGTGATGAGGGCTGGCAGTGGCGGAGTCTCCCTCACCTCGCCACCTCCCCGCTCGGGGTTCCGCGTCCTCAGAGGTTGTCTCCAGGGCCTCAAGGCAGCTGCATCCATCTCCTCAAGACCCCAGGGCACTGGGCCCACCGCAGGGACTAGAAACACTGCCGTGCACATCCGTGAGCCCCTGAGCCTGGGCCAGCCCTTCCCGTCCTGGTCGGGACCACCCAGTCTGCTCCAGCTGAGAGGGGGGCTCATCCCCATCATAAGACCCCACAGTCCTCCATCTAAAACTCCTCTGAAGGAAACCAGACGGCAGTGCTCCTCCTACCCCACCAGGAGCGCTGCCGAGCATTTCGGAGAAGCAGCGGGTCTACACAACGGAAGCCGAAGCTCAGATAAATACCGTCATTCAGTGAACAAACGCGCTTACTGCCGCTCGCCTCCTGCCCAGCTGAAACACCAGCCTCACACGCCCACCGAATCGGGACCACAGGACGCTGAGGACCAGCCCCTCCACGTGTCTCCAGAAGACAAAACTGAAAATGAGGGAAGAGCGACTCCATTCTGCTGCCCCGCGACCAGGAGCTTGAGAATCTGCTACTGAGGGGGAGACGCAGAGCCCCTGCCTCATGAAGCCCACCCTCCAGTCCAGAGAAGAGACAGTAAACCAGGAAACTAGCAAGGGTGTCAGACGGAAGTTAGACCTCAGACGCAGAGCATCAGAAGCTCCAACAGGGAAGCCATGGGGGCGGCAGCGGGGAGGGGACTCCTGAGCAGGGGGACGGAGGGAGGAGAGAGCTGGGGATGCGGAGACGCCGGGGCATTGCGGGGAGCAGCAGAGCAGGTCGGGGAGCGAGTGGGCGCGGGCACTGGAGGAACGGGAGGAGGGGCCGCGTGGCAGAGCTGGCGGCCCGGCCGGGAGTGGGATGGAGAGAGGGCAGGGCGCTGAGCGGCCTGGATTCCATTTTGCCCTGAGAGGTCGTTCCAGCTGCCCGGGGCCAGCGCGGTGGTCCAGGTCCCACAGGAAAGGGTGATGGGAGGAGCAGAGATGGCGGCTGTTTTAACCACAGCTGGTAGCGCCTGCAGGTGGATTAGACCAGGAGCGGGAGTGACGGAGGGGGCGGAGGATGACCCCTGCGCTTTGTCCTGAGGAACGGGGTGGACAGCGATGTCATGGGGCCGCTGGCACTGAGGAGAACCCCAGGACCTGGGGTCGGGGGCAGGGCTTGACGCCCAGACATGGGGTCTGACCTTGGCGACAGACGCCACATGCAAGACCTACTCCTGTGACATCACGTCCTCGTCCCTCTGGGGCTGCTTAGTGCTTAGCTGAACCGGACCCGATTCCTCTCTTCCCAAAGGACACAGACCAGATGCTCAGGGGACTGCGAACTGAATTCTTTCTGTCTTGAGGAGGTTACAGCCTCCCTTGAGATATGCAGAGACCCCACAGGGGTGCACAACGAGGACAGGGGTCACTGCAGCCAGCAGGGCACAAGCTCATGTCACAACTCGTCCAGTCGGGCATCCAGGAGCTGCTCGGCATCGCTTTCCACGGTGCCCTGGCTAGTCAGGGTCCCTGCAGACAGACAGCACCCTCAAACCTGTCCTGATGTGGGTCTAATGGGGCCACTGACAGGAAACCGGCAAGGGATGGCGTAGGGGGAGGGTAGCTTCGGGGCCAGGCCATCCCACTCCGCCCAGCTCACCTCGCTGCAGCTACCAGAAGCACCTCCAACTTGGGGTCTGAACACACCACGAACTGGTTTCCTGTTGAACGGGCAGGGACAACACATCTGGTCAGTAACAGTGAAGCATCCTGACCAAGAGGGAAAACTCAGCAGCGAGCCCGGCACTGCTCCGGAGCGGGACAGGAAAGCGCAAGTGAGGAACGTCACCGACGTGGCGGACAGCTGTGGAGAGGAGCGAGAGTCTATTCTCCACCGTCCTCCAGAGCTCCCAGCCCCATCTGCTGTCCCTAAGGAGGGCAGCCTTGGGCACAGAACGGGGGCGGGGGTGGGGATCACTGATGCAAAGACTGTGACAGGAGAAAGCAGAGCTGTGGTCCCTGATGAGATTCCAGGGACAGCCAGGTGGAGTGGCCAGGGTCCCTGTACCAGCCAAATCCGAGGAGCAGTAGTGGACCCAGAGCAGCTGACATGTTGTCACTTTCTTAAGCTCTGGCCCAAGGAGGAGTGTGATGAATGTACCCTGGACCAGAGAATAAGGACAACCAGCCATGGGCTGCCCCCCACTCTCTTACCCCTTGGGAGGTTAGGATGCCCGGCTCCCCAGGTTTTTGTTTGCAGGGTTTGTTTTTTGGGTTTTTTTTTGCTAATTATTTTTAATCACTTTGATTGAGGCATGATTTACATACTATGAAATTCACCAGTTTTTTTGTTTTTTGGGTTTTTTTGCGTTACGCGGGCCTCTCACTGTTGTGGCCTCTCCCGTTGCGGAGCACAGGCTCCGGACGCGCAGGCTCAGCGGCCATGGCTCACGGGCCCAGCCGCTCAGCGACATGTGGGATCTTCCCGGACCGGGGCACGAACCCGTGTCCCCTGCATCGGCAGGCGGACTCTCAACCACTGCGCCACCAGGGAAGCTCGAAATTCACCAGTTTTAAGTGTGCAGTTCAGTGAGCTTTGACAATGCACAACCACGGTGCAGGACGCCTCCCCTCCCACAAAGGGCCCCCTGCAACCCCACCGCAGTCATCCCGCTCCCCTAACCCCATCCCTAGGCAACCACTGATGAGCAATTTTGCCTTTTCCAGAATTTTCTGTAATTGGAAGAATCCAGTATGGAGTGTTTGCGTCTGTTTCCTTTTTGATTCAGATACCATTATTGAGGTTCATCCGTGTGATTAGCTGTTCCTTTTATTCTGAAGAGTATTCCCACCATTTGGATATTCCATGGTTGGTCCACTGGTTGGTCCACTCTCTAATAGGTGGACACTTGGATCCTTTCCAGGTTGGCGCTGATACAAAAAATGCTTCTATGGACATTTGTGTGCAAGGCTTTGTGTGGACGTAGATTTTCATTTATCTTGTATAAATACTGAGAAGTAGAATTGCTGGGTGATACAATTAGTGTGTATTTACCTTTATATAAAAAAACCCTTCCAAACTCCTTTCCAAAGCACTGTGCATACTACATGCCCACAGGAAGGCATGAAAGCTTGCTATTTCACACCTCATCAGCACTTGATGTTGTCAGTCATTCTAAAGAGTGAGTAAAGGTATTTCACTGTGGTTTTAATTTTCCCTTCCCTAAATAAATATTGATGTCAGCAGTTTTTCCTGTGCTTTTTGTCCATTTGCATACCTTCTTTGATAAAGTGTATTTCAAACTTTTGTCCATCATTTATTGGGGTTTTTGTCTTCATTTTATTGAATATAAGATTTCCTTATATTTCAAAAAAATATTTTAAGTACAATTGAATATTTAAGTCATGAATATTATTATTAAATCTAATATTCAACTTTTTTCTGTCTATCATTGTCATTTCCTTTTTTTTGAAGCATATTTGATTTACAGTGTTGTGTTAGTTTCAGGTGTACAGCAAAGTTTTCCAGCTTTATATACATATATATTCAGGTTCTTGTCCATTTTAGGTTATTACAAGATATTGAATATAGTTCCCTGTGCTATACAGTAGGCCCTTGTTGTTTGTTTTATATATAGTTGTGTGTATCTGTTAATCCCAAACTCCTAATTTATCCCTTCCACCCTTTCCCCCTTTGGTAACCATAAACTGGTTTTCTATGTCTGTGAGTCTATTTCTGTTTTTGTAAATAAGTTCATTTGTCTCATTTTTTTAGATTCCACATACAAGTGATATTGTATGATATTTGTCTTTGTCTGACTTATTTCACTTAGTATGATCATCTCAAGGTCCATTCATCTTTGTATATTGTTGATACGCCTCCTTTATCAGATATGTTTTGCAGATATTTTCTGTCTGTGGCTTGCCATTTTATTTTCTTTACATGTCTTTTGAAAAGCAATTTTAAAAAATGTTTATGAAGTCAAATTTATCAATTTTTTTTTTTCTTTTATGGTGTGTCCTATCTGTATCTTAAGAAAGCTTGTGACTCCCAAGGTCACAAAAATTACCTGCAATGCTTTCTTAAGAAGTTTATACTTTTAATGTTTATATGGAGGGCTGTTTTATATAAACAAACAAACAAATAACTAACAGATAAACTATATATTATATATACGTTTCTTTTACATCATACACAAATATTAGTGTGTAGATAAACAGATATTCTAGCACCATTTTCTGAAAAAGCCATTCTTTCTCCCTTTTAATTACCTAGGCAAATTTGTTGAAAATCAGTTAACCCTTTATGTGTATATGTGTAACCACATATATATTCTGTCTCTTGGGTGTTTGTGTCTGTCTTAATGCCAGCACTACAATCCTAACCTCTGCCACTTTACGTAGTAAACCTGAAATCAGGTAGTCTGATTCCTCTGGTTTTTTGTTTTTTTTTTTTTTTTTACTTTTTCTTAAATTTTTGTAAGTCCTCTGCATTTACTTATAAATATTAGGAAATGAAGTTTGAAGGGATTTTAGTTGAGCTTGTGTGAGTGTCTAGATCAGTTAGGGAAGGACTGAGAGCTTAACAATATTGAACTTTTTGTGCCGTGAACATGGAACTACTCTCCACTTATTTAGGTCTTCTTTAATTTCTCTCAGGAGTATTTTGTAGTTTTCGGCCAAAGCATCATGCATGTATGTTGTTCAATCAATTCTTAACTATTTCATATTTGGGGATATGTGGGTGGATATGTAGGTGTTTAATGTAAACATCTTTTGTATTCACTACGTTTCATTTTTTGGATTCCCTAGCCGTGGTGTCTCTAAAGTTAAATGTATATATATATTTTAACAAATTACAGGGTTTTTTTTGTATACGGGCCTAGTATCCTGTGACCTTGTTAAATTTACTCATTAATTTTAGTAGCTTTTTTGGTAGATGCATTAGGATTTTTTTAAATTCATATACTCCGTTAATAAAGAGAGTTTTAGTCTTTGGTTTCCAACCTACTACACTGGTTTCCAATGACTTTTATATTTTATTTATCTTCCCTTATTGCACTAGCAATGGGGAGGGGGCACAGAATCAGTCTTTTGCTATTAAGTATGAGACTGGCTGTAGGTTTTTCTAGATGCTCTAAGATGCTCTTAATCAGGTCAAAAAAGGTCCCTCCTACTTCTATGATTCTGAGAGTTTTCATCATGAATGGATGTTAAATTTTGTCAGACATGATTTCTGCATCTATTAAGATGATTGTATGGTTCTCATTTTTACTCTGTTATTAGGGAGAATTACCCTGATTAATTTTCAGTGTTAAACCATCCTTAAATTCATGGAGTAAAATTTACTTCATCAGACTGAAATATCCTTTGATATAGTGATGGATGCAACTTGCTATTGTTTTGTTGAGGATTTTAGCATAGATATTCATGAGGAATATTGATTTACTTTCTTATAAGTCATACTTCCTTGGAAGAAAGTTAAACTACAAATCAACATTCCTTAGAACATATACTATTTTGATTTTGGTATCAGGGTAACACCAGTCTCATAGATTGAGTTGGGATGTATTCTTATTGTTTTTTCTTATTTTTCTTGTGGCTTCTTTTTTGATACATGGGTGCATGTGTGTGTGCATGCACACACACACACACGGAATGTTGTTTAATTTCTAATAATTTGGGATTTTTCTAGATTTATTTCAGTTATTGATTTCTTATACAATTTGCTTGTATTCAGAAAACATTTTCTTTGGTTTTTCAATCCTCTTAAATTGAGATTCTTTGTGGCCCAGAATACAGTTAATCCTCAGTCATGTGTTGATTCTACTGTGCATGTCTCTTCCCAACACAGCACCAGGTGACGTCGTGTTGGTAGCTTGAAATCATGGGAATGTTTACACCACGGAAATTAGCCAGCACTACACATGTGATCTTTGGAGAGCCAGATGTTAAAGCATTGTCAGCACACAGCCATTTATGTCCTTGAAGGGTCTATGTCCCTTGATGAGTTCTGTGTTTATCTGCACAAACATTAAAACAAGCGTGAGTTCCTGGCATGTCTGACTCAGCAGCACCACGGGGTTCACTCTGGTCTTTCCTCCTGCTTATTTGTAACTTCTTTTCTCACACTGAGAAACTTGGCTTCATCAGCAGAATTCATGTACTCATTTATTCAACGCTAGTATGCAGGGGAACGGATCTAGACTTGCTAAACTGTACCCACGTGGGAAACAAATCTGCCCACTGGAGTATAGGGCTTACATATGGTTCTTGGCATCTCGAGACTTACAGTATCCACCTAAAACCCCCAAATGACTAAGATTAGTCCCCCCCCCCCGCCCCGAGTGTGGATGCATCACTCATTAGTAATACAGTTGGATACATTTGTCTCAGTCTGCATTCTCTCCCGGGATCTGCAATTTACAGGTTAATTTTTCTAAATTTGCACACAGTGTAGTTCACTCTTTCTGGGGCACAGTTCTGTGTGCTCTGAAATACACCTGGGATATTTGCAATTTCTAATGTTCTTTTTTTTTTTTTTTTTTTTGGAGGATCCGATTTTCTATCTAGTGGCATTTCTCTTCAGACTGAAAAATTTACGGCAGCATTTCTTATAGCAAAGGTCTCCTGGCAGCAAATTATTTTAGCTTTTCTTTATGTGAAAATGCCTGTATTTTCCCTTAATTCTGAAGAATGTTTCCACTGGGTGTAGAATTCTGAATAGAGTTTATGTTTTGCTTTCAGCACTTTATAGACATTGTTTTCTTTTCTTCTGTCCTACATTGTTTCTGAAGAGAAGCCAGACATTAATTGCCTCCAGGTGCCCTTGTAATGGGCAACTTTCCTCTTGTTCCTTTCAAGATTTGATCTTTATCTTTGGTGTCAACACTTCGATAATTATGTGCTTCCACATGGGCTTCCGTGTGTTTTCTCCTTTTGAGGGTTCGTTTAGTATCTTTCTGTGTACATCAGATGTGGAATATTTGGGATGTTACCTCTTCAAGTATTTTTCTGTCTCAGCCTCTCTTCTCTCTCCTGGCGACCAAATTACATGTATGCCGAATTGTTTGATATAATCCAACAAACCACTCAGGCTTTATTCTTTAAAAAGGAAAATAAAAACCCTGTTTTCTCTGCTCCGCTCTTGGATAGTTTCCAGTGACATCTTCAGGTTCACTTACTGCTTCCTCTGTCACAGCCATTTGACTAGTACAGTCATCACATAAATATTTCTGTTCACTAGCGACTTCATGGTTCTCTGCAGAGATTTCCTTTTAATTACACATAACTAAAGCGGGCCCAGTGTTTGGGGGGCACACTTGTATGAGTTTGACCTCCAGGACCCTACCAGGCCTCACTGTGGATGAACATCAGAGAAAAAGCCCCTACCGCTCCCCATGGGGGGAGAGAAAGCTATCCACTGTGAAATACGCCCCCAGTGTTCTGTGCTCCTTCACAATGCCTGCCCTCAAGGGAAATCCCTACCCCATGGGATTCCACCTGGGGAAAGAAAGCACCCAACTCGGGCTCACTAATAAAGGGACCCCTAACCATAGAACTGCAGAACACCCCCTTCCCAGCAAGGCTCCTGTGTACTAACTGGGGCTACCGCTAAAAGTGCTACAAGCCCCAGACCCTACTTAAGGGATCTCTAGGGAAAATCAAAGACAGCAGGGAAGACAAGAGCCAGGGCACCAGAGGAAATTTAAGTTCTGACACCGCAGCTGCAGCAAAGAGCAAATACAGCCTGACTCCGCACCAGGCAAACATAAAACCTCCTCTACAGCTGCGGTCCCCAACCTTTCTGACACCAGGGACAGGTTTCGTGGAAGACAGTTTTTCCATGGACTGGAGCCGGGGGGGGGTGGTTCAGGCGGTGATGGGGGCGATGATGGGGGGCGGCAGGTGAAGCTGCGCTCTCGCTCACCCACCGCTCACCTCCTGCTGTGCAGCCCCGTTCCTCACAGGCTGCGGACAGGTACTGGTCGGCGGCCCGGGGTTGGGGACCCTGCTCTAAAGCATATCTCCCTCAACTTGCTTCACCCTGTACATCACGCCTGGCTTTCCAAAAACAATGACAAGGCATGCTAAAAGGAAAGAAACACAGACTGAAGAGACAAACCAAGCCTCAGAATCTGGCTTGGACACGGCAGAGATTTTGGAATGATCAAAGCAGGAATTTAATATAACTATTATTTATATGCTAAGAGCTCTGATAGAAAAAGTGAACAGCATACAAGATGGGGGGGGGGGCAATGTAAGCAAGGAGGCATAAAATCTAAGAAATAATCAAAAAGAAAGCCTAGAAACAAAAATAATAGAATAGAAATGAAGAATACCTTTGATGGATTCATTAGACTGGCACAGCCAAGGGAAAAAAAATCAGTGAGTTTGAAGATATGTCAATAGAAACTTCTAAAACTGAAATGCAAAGAGAAATAAGAATGGAAAATATGAAAGAGAATGTCCAAGAACTGTGAGATAAGTACAAAAAGCATAACATTTTATGATGAGGATATCTGAATGAGAAGGAAGAAAGGAAAGAACACATATTTGAAGTAAAAATGGCTGAGAATTTTCCAAAATCAATGACAGACACCAAAGCACAGTTCCGGGAATCTTGGAGGACACCAACCATGCATGATAAATACCAAAAAGTCGACACCTTGGTAGATCATATTCAAACTTCAGAAGATCAAAACCTAAAAGAAAAACTTGAAAGGAGTCAGGGTGGGGGCTGGAGGGTGGGGAGAATACCCCACCTGTAAAGGAACAAGGATAAGAATTACATTGGACTTTTCTTTAGAAACCAAGCAGCAAGAAGAGAGTGGAGGGAAATATTTAGTGTTGAAAGAACAAACCAGCAAGCTAGAATTCTGTATCCAGTGAGATTTCCTTCAAAAGTGAAGGAGAAATAGACTTGCTCAAACAAAAAAAAAAAAAGAGGGTTTTCGTTGCCAGCAGACCTGCCTTGCGGGACATATTAAAACTTCTTCACAGAGAAGAAAAACGATATAGGCCAGATATTCAGATCTACCTAAGAAAGGAAGAACATTAGAGAAGTATAAATGAAGGTAAAATTTAAATGTTTCATTTTACTTTATTTAGGACAATTATGATAACCTCTTAAAATATAGTTTTGACATCTTGTTCATGCCAGATTCTGGTCAAATTACTTGTCTTTTCCTGTATCTTTAGAATGTATTCCATTTTCTTGTTGTTTCACATGTCACGTAATTTTGGACTGTATTTTGGAAACTGTGTGTGTTCAGATGTTGAGATTCCAGAATCTGTTATTTTATCTGAAAACCACTGTTGCCTTTTTCTTAGTAGGTCATTTCCTTGGCTGGGTGTGAACTGCAAACCCTTGCTCTTGGGAGGCAGCTCAGTTCATGAAATTTGCCTTTAGCTGAGCTACATGGAGTCTGTTCTGCACATGAGAGTTTCGGGCTCCATCAAAGACATGGGTAGATGGAAGGGGCTTCTCCTCCAGTTCTTGCCTTCAACAATCCCCTACTCTCTGCAGTGTCTGTAATTTCTCAGCCTGACTTTCTGGTTCCCTAGGTAAGAAAGATTACAGGTCACCCATGTGGATTGTGCGGTCACTGTGCGTGCTGTCGGCTTCATTTAGCACTGGGTAAGCCTCAGAGATGGACGCGAACTCCGGTAATTCCCCATCTCCACTTCTCAGGTGAGGAGGTCTCCCACACAGACTGTAGGAGTTCTCCCACACAGACTGTAGGAGTTCTCCCCCTACAGTCTATGTACTTCTGTTCACTTTCCAGCACATTCGGGTTGAATCCTTTTGGTATCGTGTCATGGATCATAGTTGTTTCCTGAAGGGGGATGCTGTCTTATTGAGAAGCAGAAGCCCACCTTCATTTCTGAAAGATGTTTCCGCTGGGTATCGGATTCTCAGTTGAGAGTAACTTCCTTTCAGTGTTTTAAAGATGTCACTCCATTTCCTCCTGGCTTACATCATTTCTCATGCAAAGTATGTTATTCTTATCTTTGTGTGTCTGATGTAATTACGTAGTATGTGTCTATGTTTCTCATATAAACTGCTTTTAAGATTTCTTCTTTTCTGGGAATTCCCTGGTGGTCCAGTGGTTAGGACTCCATGCTTTCACTGCCGAGGGCCTGGGTTCAATCCCTGGTAGGGAAACTAAGATCCCACAAGCCCCGCAGCACAGCCAAAACAAAAAAGATTTCTTTCCAGCATATTCAGTGTTACATGACATGCTTTCTTTGTTTCTTCTGCTGGACATTTGTTGAGCTTCTTGAATCTGTGGGTTTATGGTTTTCACCAAATTTCTTTTTTTTCAGCTATTATTTCTTCAAATTTTCTGTACCTCTTTCTCTCTGTTCTCTGTGTATAGGATTGGAATTACACTTAGTTTAGACCAGTTAAATTCTCTCACTAATTCTAATGCTCCATTCATGTTTTCTATCTGCTTCCTATGCTTTATTTCATTTGCTATTATTATATCTTCAAGTTCACTAGTGTGTGTGTGTGTGTGTGTGTGTGTGTGTCTGCATGTGTGTGCTGTTTTAATGTCCTTATCTGCTAATTTCATAGTCTGTCATTTCTGGGTATATTTCTATTAATAGAGTTTTCTCCTGGTTATGAGTTTTATTTTCATGCTTATTTGCATAGCTGGTATTCTGGGTAAATGCCAGGCGTGAATTTCAATGTCATTGGATGAGATATTGCTAAAGGAATGTTGAACTTTGCTCTGGCATACAGTAATATTACTTGAAGTCGGCTTGATTATTTTGAGGTATACTTTTAAGCTCTTTTGCAGAAAGGCCAGAGCAGCCTTTCATCTAGAGTAACTTATGCAAACTTCTAAGGTGATATCCTTCTGAAGGGTCTACCCAGTACCTCAGATACTACTAGGTCTCTCCAAACTTGTTGGTGGGAACATGAAATTTCCTATACCTGCATGAGCTCCAGGAATTTCTTGTCCCAATGCTTTCCAGTGCTTCTCTTCCCAGCCCTGCAGAGATTCACCCTACATATGTAGTCACAGGTGAATATGATGCAAAGATTCTACAGGGGCCTGCAGATCTCTGGAACTCTCTTCCTGTGCAGCTCTCTCTGGTCTGCAACTAAAAATTCTAGTGGCCTCTGTCTCTCAGAGCTGCAGCCTCCTCATCCCAGAAAAATCTTCTGGGCTCTGCTTCTTGTTCCCTTTTCTGTGCTTCAGCCTGGAAACTTCTAAGCAGTAAGCTGTGCAATTGTATGGCTAACTGTGTTCATTTCCTTGTGCTTTCTATTGTTCAAGGTTGGAAATGGTCGTTTCACACATCTTATTTCATTTTCTGGTAATTCAAGGCACGAGGTTATGGACTGGAAGCAGCAGTCCTCAGAAAGCTTGTTTTTCACGGTGGAATAAATTAGCAATTCTGAAAATGTTTTCTGCATTTGTAGGATTAAGCAACTAAGTAAATATCATGATGACATCAGGTGGTACGTTTCTCCTGTTGGCAAAGGAAGCTACATATGTGAAAGGTAGGCAGGCTGGGAACATAGAGAACAGACGTGTGGACACAGGGGTGGGAGGGGGGGTGGGATGAACTGAGAGATTGGGATGGACATATATGCACTACCATGTGTAAAACAGATAGCTAGTGGGAACCTGCCGTAGAGGGCAGGGAGATCAGCTCGGTGCTCTGTAGTGACTTAGATGGGTGGGATTGGGGGGGTGGGAGGGAGGTCCAAGAGGGAGGGGATATATGTATACATATAGCTGATTCACTTAGTTGTACAGCAGAAACTACACAACATGGTAAAGCAACTATATCCCAATTTTAAAAAATGTAAAAACCAAAAAACCCCACAAAATCCCACTGTGTTGGATTGGAATTGTGTTGGAGATCTAAGCATGAACTGGTGGTTTTAGCAATATGAAGTAGATACAAATAGAGACACAGACAGACAGATCATTTGTTTCTTTGCTTTGTTTGCTGAGAGAAGCAGAATCAATGACACTCCATTAGTAATGAACCCACCTAGCACATAGAACTTGGTTTCTGAATACTGTTTCCCACTATAGGATGCATAACATAGATGAGTGACTAATTCCTAGCATGGATCAGGTAAAATATAAACTAAGCCCGCAACAGATTTTTGTGCAAAAAAAAAAAAAAAAAAGGGTCCAAAAGTATTGTAAACCTGTCAAAGCAAAAAGAACCAGGGCTTCCCTGGTGGTGCAGTGGTTGAGAATCTGCCTGCCAATGCAGGGGACACGGGTTTGAACCCTGGTCTGGGAAGATCCCACATGCCGCGGAGCAAATAGTCCCGTGAGCCACAACTACTGAGCCTGCGCGTCTGGATCCTGTGCTCCACAACAGGAGAGGCCGCAATAGTGAGAGGCCCGTGCACCGCGATGAAGAGTGGCCCCCGCTTGCTGCAACTAAAGAAAGCCCTCGCACAGAAATGAAGACCCAACACAGCCAAAAATAAATAAATTAATTAATTTTAAAAAAAGGAACCAGTTTGAAGGGGCTCTTCCTAAGGAAATAGAGAATTTTAGCTTCAAAATCAATAACAACATTAAAGAATTTTAACCCATTTAATTGTTTAAACGGGTTAAAATCCGTTATCATATCAGCACTATTACAATAAATAGTCTGTTAATATCATTATATCAGTATGGGCTTACAGATTCTTAATAAAAATAAGGAGAGAGAGAGAGAAGAGAGACTATTACAGTAAATACGGCAAAATATTAAACGTTAGTGAATCTAGAGGAAGATTCGATGGGCGTTCTTTGTACTGTTCTTGTAGACCTTTTATAAATTTAAAATTATTTCACGATTAAAAGTTAAAAACGTTTAGCTTATTAAAACAAGTCCTAGTGGCTACACTAATTAAAGGGAGAAGGCCACACCCTCCACGTCAAGACACAGAGTGCCTCCCATCTCTCGTGCGTCATGGAACACGCCGACGTCAGCTCTCTCCCTGAAGGAGCAGCCCCAACCCTCACAGCGCCAGTAACAGGCGGGGGCCTGGGCATGTAGGATTCGACCCTCAGAAGGGAGATCCGGCTAGGAGTTCACATAGCAAGCATCTTCGGGGCAGAATTAAAATGTGCACATCGTGTAAGATTGGTCCATCTCAGCCATTCCCCATGAGTTCTGAAACTGTTTAGGATAAGGGATGGAGCATGTTTCTGGAGGTTTTATAATCATATCTATGTTTTATTCATGACGCTTCCACTGCCCTTCCCCTCATTCCAAATCGTGTTTAAATATAGGACTATCTTTATCAATTGCCAAAGGACATCTTATAAATCCAGCTCTTTGGGATTTCCAGCTCCAGCTGAACTTGGAGAATGTGAAGGAAGCCCAGCCAGCAGCAGTGATGGTATCCGCTTTAGCCATGGGCCCCCTGTGAAAACCCAGAGAGCATTTCATTTACAGAAGAACCAGGTGAGTCGGTATTCGCGTGTTCACACCTGCAAGAAGGGAGCGCCTTGGGTTCCGTCCGTCCGTGGCCAGGAATACAATCTGGCTTTGGGGCAGAGGAGAGGGATGGGGAATCAGGAAACGCAACAGCCTTTGAAACGCCAGCCTCGCCTTGGGAGACACAGATAAAACCGTGGCTGTCTGGAGAAACCCTGCTGCCTCTGCAAACCCCATGGATTGTGAGCACAGAACCAAATGGAGCCCAGCAATAGGGCTGACACCTCGTGAGTGCTCAGAGCACCCGTGAACTGGAAAGGTATGGGGAAGCAGCGCGAGTAGAATAAGCCTGAGTTAGAAGGGATCTCGTGGGGTGGAGGTGGCTCTCTGGGATGCGCTATTGCTCGGCCCATGGGACTGTCCTGTTGCATCGTAAAAGAGTGACCGTCTCCAGCCTCGGGGCTCTAAATGCCGGTAGAGTCCCCAGTCATCTGACAACTGAAAGCACCCCCATTCATGTCCAACACCCCCAGGGCAAAGATTCCACACCAATTAAGAACCACTGCTTTCAGCCATTTTATTAGGTTGGCCATAAATTTCGTTCACGTTTTTCCGTCAGATGTTACAGAAAACCCTGAATGAACTTTCTGGCCAACCCAACAGAATTGCAGTAACATCGCTGAGCCACCCAGGAAGCAGGCTTTTCCCTCACTTAGACGTGAACTGCACACCTGACCATTCCGGAGTTTGCTCAGCTGCTTGCTGGTCGGTCTGCAGGAGCGGAGGTGAGGCTTCTCTGGGACTTTATGCTTAGTCTTCTACTGAGGAGATTTGCACAGACGTGTCTAGATGCTGCACGGACTGAGGGTATAGGCGGGTGACCAGTGAGGGGTGGTGTGGGGTCCTTCGCCAGGGCACAAAGCCCACCCTGCCAAACCCATGACCATGGCCTCTGAGCTCCGAGAACTAAGCCTACCCATGACCACGGCCTCTGAGCTCTGAGAACTAAGCCTACCCATGACCATGGCCTCTGAGCTCTGAGAACTAAGCCTACCCATGACCACGGCCTCTGAGCTCTGAGAACTAAGCCTACCCATGACCATGGCCTCTGAGCTCTGAGAACTAAGCCTCAGCTGCCCACTGGGTACGGGAAGCAGAGGCCTGCGGCAGGACGACCTTGAGCTTCAGGGGATCAAGCAGAGAAGGACAAGGGATGGAATGAGAAGTAGGAGCACAGAGCAGGTAGATAGGCCAAACCGAGAAGCAGAAAGTCAGGGACATTTGGGAAAGTGGTAAGAAGCTGTAGTCTCAAAATATAGTTCCCCCAAGTCCCGAAGCCCCCAGATTGCCACAGGCCATCCTGGCCCACGATGTTTACAATCAGTTCAGTGATGAAGGGCTTTTCCAGCCTCCTCACACGGACACATTTGGATTAGAGGTTTCCTCAAAGTGTGTCTCTCACCGTGGGGATGTTTCTGAGATGCTAAAAGCAGACGCAGAATTAAAGAGACTGCTGAGTTTCCTAAGAGAAGAACAGGGCTGTGCCGAGAGCTCCAGAGCGTCGCGGCCGCGTCCCAGCGGGGAACAGAGACGCTTTATCGCAGGAGTGGCCGTCACACCAGGGCGGCTCCCACCTCCACTCTCTGCCGGGGGATGAGGAGCTGAAGGGTTCACAGAGTGAGACACGGACATCCAGGAAATCAACATAAAGTAAAACACGGGCTGCGCTGGGGTGAGTTCCAAGTCGACAGAGCAGGGTACCAGGCTCCTCTGGGAGAGGCCAGCACCGTGCAGGCATTTCCCGACGTGCCAGCGTGCATCACCGCTCACCCAACCCAGAGACTGAACTGCTTTGTCGTCACCAACCTGACCCTGAATTTGAGGCTTCTGCCACGCCAGCAGTAAGGACACAGTCTTGCTTTAGGAAAAGGAAGCTTCCTGGAGACCTCCCGAACATCTTGGCTGGAACTGTTGGCCTCGGCAAGAAAACTAGTGATCACCCAAATGTCAGGGGAGGCCAGATTTTCTCATGGGACTCGGAAGCGCACCCTGGGGAAAAGTGCACGTTCTAGGCAAGGCCAGGGCGGGGCTTGGATCTCACCGTTTTCCCGAGAATCGGGTGCCGGCAGCAAGCACCACATTAGAGCCACTGCCTGGGTAGTAGGGGTGACTCCATTGTCCTCACCGCCTGCATCAAAGGTGTGCTTGACGGGGCAGGTGCGTGTGTATACACACAGCGATATCTAGGAGTATATATATCACACATATGCGAGCATATATATGCAATATACATGTGTAAATGTATATGTATGTATATATAATAAATATATACGTATTTTATATATACAGAAGTATTAAATATGTATATGTTATAGTGTAATATATAAGCTTGCGTGTGCATATGATATACGTATATAAATGCTTATAATATATACCTATATGAATATATAAATATACATGAAGATATGTGTGTGTATATTTATGTGTGTTTATACACATATTGGGTCGGCCAAAAAGTTCATTCGGGCTTTCCCAATATCTTACAGAAGAACCCAAACGAACTTTTTGGCCAACCCAATATGCACGTATATACACATATATATGATGCCTTTGTGCACATTTTAAATCAATGGCAATGGCCCTCCTTCCCAAATGCATCATGAGATAGAGACAAAATCCCTTTGCCAATCCAGCAGAACTGCCAAACTGCCTTCCAAGTTCCCAGCCTGTCGGAAGGCGCCAGAGATGAGCTCCTTTTAGGAATCTCACAGTGCAGCGTTGACAGCTTTTTTCTCTACCAGATTTGTGGTGTTTTCATGAGTAAACCAGCAGCAGAGGATACAGCTATCCTCTGCTTTCACAGCCCAAGGACGGATGGTCCACAGCATAAGTTCATACAAACAAACCAACTGAAGCAATTTGCACTATTGCTCAAAGCAGAGCTTCTTAAATTCTTCTGTTGCAGCCTCAATTGATTCAGGGAAAATCCACATTTGGCTTTGTTTTTCCCTAGTTAGTAAATGAACTTGTCCTGCCCCCAACCCCACCAATAGCCAGAGAGAAATATTAAAGGAGCAGATTGCAGGATGGGGATGGGGGCCATGATTCAGCAGCAAACCCCACAGAGAGGATCTCGGCGTCCCGCTGCAATAACTCCATTTCATAAATATTTAATATTTCAGCTATGTTTTCTTAAACCAAGAGTTGACCCTTATTTAAAGTAATCATATAAATGATCAGTATTTCACTGCCTGAGGAAACAGGAAATTTGCATCTGGCTTATCTGAGCCAAATTAAACATTTATACGTTGTGTTCACACTGCCTGTCATTAGCCCCAGCTTACTACTTCCCTCTGCATTCGGTTTCGCCCTAGAAAAATGTTTCTTCTTTGAAACAAAATCACCCATGAAAATTACACTTCTTCCAGGAATGGTAATGTGCCCCTGTCAGATTTCCTAAATTGTCTTTTCAAGGGAGAGAAAGTTTATGGGGAAATGCTCTTAGCTCACGCACAGACCTCCATGTCTAAGAGGGCCCCATCTCTCAGACTCCAACACTGTTTGTTTGTTTAGCATAATTCAATTCTTGAATAACAATTTTGTGTCCTTGTTTTTTTTACTAACAACTCAGTGGCAGGGAGAGCTGGCCAGAGGGACAGAAAGAGATGGTAAATAACAGAGAGGTTGGCAGCTGGAATCACGGACAGAGAGAGGGTGTGATTTTTCCAGCGCTGTGGAGTTGAGTTTGTCATCTTTCAGAGCTGGAAGTGGGGTTACTTAGGTCTTTCTCAGCCTCTGACTTAAGTAACATCTTAACCAAGTGACGTGAGGGCCGCCCAGGAGCTTAGAATCCTCTGTTCTTCCCACTTTCCTTTTTAGACTCAAAAAGAGTTTCCATTTCCAGGACAATAGTTGGATTTGGCTTGTCCTGTGTCCTCTTCCTTCTCTCAGTGACTCCTGTGATGTCCTATTGTGGGGTCTCAGCAGGAAGTCCTTGTGAAATTACCTGACTGGCCATGCACTATGCCTAAAAATGGTTATTTTTAACCATTTTATTGTTTTTTAAAATTTTTATTTAAATGTACAATAAACATCAATGTCAACTGAACGAATTAGTATAAAGTGAAGGATCCAAGTCATCCATAGCACATTGTCGGGATCCCAGGAATTTTCTAAATTCCCTTTCCTCCCTCCTTCCCCTTTATTAGCAATATCTGTCTAGGTTTTCATGGTGATCAATGCCTTGCTTTTTCTATATTAGCAACACTGGGAATTCATCACTAAACACCACAGTTTCATTTTACATTGATTTTTCACTTTACACAAATGCTGCTTTTGTCTGGCTGCTTTCACATAAGGCATTACATTTGTGAGTTTCATACACGCCGGTGTGGATTAGCTGCAGTCTCTTAATTTACTCACAGAGTCCACATCTGAGTTGTTTCCAGTTTTCAGCTATTGGAAATGATTAAAGCGCTGAGCATTCTTAGATATACTTTCAGGCTCATGTGTGCATGCATGGCCACTGGGTATTTACCAAATGGTGGAATCCCTGGGTCTTGCAGCAGAGATGTGCTGAACAATTTTCCAAAGTGTTGGAAATTTACATTCATATCCATGAGTACATGAGAGCTCCCATTGCTTCACATCCTTTCAAGGCTAAGTATTTTCTATCTTTTAAGTGTTAGCCAGTGGGTATTGGTATCCCATTGTGGTTTTAATTGGCATGGTCACAGCAGCAAATTTTTTGAAAACTCCATTCCTGCCTCATTTTGTAGCAAGTGCCAACTTTGCAGTACAGCTCTATTGTACATCAAGTGGTGACATAAATACATCTTTATCTCTGAACTCCTTATTCTGTACTGTCGTGGTCCAAGTGCGGGTTGGAAAAGAATTTCCAGACACAAGGCAGAATGTAAGGAAGATAGAGTTTATTAAAGAGAAGGGTTGCTGCAAGAACAGCAGGCTGACTTGCTGGTAGCCAGGGAAAGTCGACCATGAGCACGGGTTGCTTGTCTGTTTTTACAGCCAGGGAACCTGCAAGTCATCTGCTGACTGGGCAGACTATGTATACTTTCAGTGTGCTGAGCGGGAGAAGAACGGGGCAAATGTCTTTCCTTATATGGGATGGAAAAGGGACAGGGCATGCTGCTTGGGAGGGCTCTGGGACATTGCAACGGTCGCAGCGTGACAGAGTGATAGGAGTCCTGTAACTCTCTGTTCTGGCAATGTTGGCCCTTTGAGTTTAGCTTGTTCTTTGTCCTTGGAGCACCACATGTACCATTTGTTTATACGTCCATCCTTGTACTGATACAAGCTTCACTCAATTCCTGTAGCCTTTGTACCTGGAAAAGCAAGGGTTTCCGCTTTGTGCTTTGTCTTCAGGAAGGCTTTGCCTGGTCCTGGCTTCCTTGTGATACAGAACAGAGCAGAGCAGAGGGCGGTGGGGCACTTACCTGGGAGCAAGCAGGCGACGAGCTCCCCTCTGACAGGTAAGCTATTATCTTAGGTCAACCAGCTATTAAGATGGTCCACGTATGTGCGGTGCTCCTGTGGCGACAACATCCATTAGATTCTCCTGCACACATACCTCTTTTCTGTTCTTCATTCCTTCCTGCATATCTTACATGGATATGCATCTTACGTCTTCTTCCGCCTAAAGAACACCCTTTAGTACTCCTTCCAATGTGCATATGCTCGGGACTTGTCTTTCCGTTGTGTTTGCCTGAAACCTACTTCGTCTTCATCCTTAAAACACAGCTTTGCTAGATTAACAGTTATTCTCACTCCGCTGTCTCTGCCCCTTTTTAGTGTGTTCATCAGTTGGCTGAGGAACCCATTTCACCCCTGGAGGTGTCCTCTAGCTGCCTTCAAAAGCTTCATCTCTAGTTGCAATGTCCCCGATGGTATGTCCAGATGTATCCTTCTGTTATGTATGGTGTTTGAGGTTTGCACACCGTCATTCACCAGTTTGGGAAAATTCTCAGCTATTGTCTTTTCAAATTTTGCTTCTTCCCTATTCTGGATACTCTCTCCTTCTGGGTCTCTAATTTCGTATGTTAGGTTAACTTGCTATACTCTCAATTTCTCTTACCTTCTATTTTGTGTGTTTGATCCCCGTGGCTCACTGTGAGTCATCATAAAAAGACTTTTTCTGATATCTTTTGGTTTACTAATTATTTCTCTTCACTGTGCCCAGTCAGTTCCTAAGCCAGTCCATGGCATTTTAAATTTCAATTATACTTTCTCATTTCTAGAATCTATTTCAAATCAAATTTTTGATTTCTAGAATCAGGTTTTTTTTCAGATATGCTGTTTCTTTTGATTGTTTCCAGCTGTCTACTGCATTTTTAAATTTTTGTCTTTCATCTCCTTGAACAAACAAGTAATTTTGAAATTTGTACCTGATAATTCTAGCTAATTTTGAAGATTCCATAGGATTTTTTTATGTCATCAGCAGATAAAGAGAGTTCTATTTCATCTTTCTAATCTTCATTATTTTTTTAATCCCTTTTTCTCACTGTAGTGCCCTGGGTTGGACTAACAGGCCAATGTGGACAGTCTCCTTGGATGCAGCTCCCTGGAGACTTGGATGGAGTGGGAAACGCTCTTACTAAACAGCTCCTAGAGCAGAAATTCCATGACTGGGGGTGCTGTGCATAGGGAGATAGATTTTAATTATTTTGAGGGGAAGCTTAGTAGTGGAAAGGGCGCTCAGTCTCCGGGACACTGCTGTCTGCGTCCACGTGGCAGAGGGACATCAAATTGGGTCATGAGGGAGGGTGGACAGGTGATGTCTGGAACCTTCTGGCCTCCCTCTGGGTGCTGGAGGAGTGTGGTGAGCTGTGCACAGTCCCAAGTGGTCCCCCGCATCCTTCAGGGCCTTTGCAGCCCCTGACACACAAGCAGGGCAAAGTGAGGCCAATCTATGGATGGCCGTAGACACATAAATCGTATTTGTCTGAATATTAGCACATAACATCTTTAAAAAAAAACCCAATTTAGTGTGCATTCTGCCTCAGTGGTCAGGTGAGAGTTATGCGGATGGGGTCGGGTACCCTTGGCAGGTCCTAAGAGAATGGTCTTTCCTGTTATTCAGGGGAGCAGGTGGCTGAGGTAAGCAGACCCACACGGAAAAGCAAGAAACCAGCAGAAGATGTCTGCACCACCAGGAGGCTCATGCCTGTCCTCCATGTCCAGCTGGAGTGGTGGCCCTGCCCTCCACACAACAATAGACCAATGTGGCAAATAAAATGAGAGCAAAGCCAACCGTTCCCTCCTTCTCAAAGATGGGAAACAGAATCCCACAAGATCTGTGCAAGAACCCACCTCAAATCCAACAACAGGGAACTGTGGACGGCAGCTCTCCACACAGCTGGATTAACAAGAAATGAATGAACATAGAGAAGTCTGTACAATGGTCCAGTAACTAAAAGAAAAGCAATAATCTGTGTTGTCAGAAATGTCCTCCTATGAAGGAGTTACTACAATATCCAAAGGAAATGTTTAAATTCCCTATTTTTACTTTTTTAAATAAAATTTCAGATGACAGTCACTTTTCTATCAGGAATATTGCTTCCAGTTGAAAACACTAATTGCTGAATTTAAAAGTGCAATGGAAGGAGAGAACAGAAGCAACACAGAAATTCTCATCAGTGAGTTAGGTGGCCAGCTGGAGGATTTCTCCCTCAGCTGCTGATAAAAGGGATAAAGAGAGCAATGGAAATAAGATATTAAAATGAACAAAATAACTATGTGCTCCTATAGGACTAAGCGGTGAAAGTGCATCACAGTCCTTGGAGCTCTGAGTCCAGCTGAGCTCACACCCTCACCTGCCCATTTTCACAATTAAATTATGGAGTTGCTTGTCAAGTTGTTCTGAGGCCCAGAGGAGGTAACACAGTCCTCAGTACATTCCAGATGTGTGTAAGCATAAGCACAGAGTAAATCAGAGCTTTTATCAACCTCAAAAAAAGTCAACAATTTCCATGAAAATCTCACAATGAGATGCACATCTGCACGTAACACAGAACATTGCTAAAGTTTAAGACCCATGGAAAGGCTAACCAGATAAAGCAGTTTAACTAGAAGAGAGTGAGAATTCAGGGGTTCTGTCTTTTCCTCTTCTTCATGGGGAGCGGATGCTTTCACCACCTCTTTCCTCCCAGCTCCCTCACCGAAGTCAACGGACCCCATGGTCCACCCCCGCCAAGCTCTGTGACAGTCTACCTCCTGGGGTCATGACTTTGCTGCCTTGTCCATGGAAGAGCAAGGAGAAAGCTCACCATGGTTTGCACAAATTCTTAGAAATTCACGTTTCACAGCATACATTCAGAACTATTCAATTTGAGCATAACAGACAGCAGGTGAGTATCACACCAGGAAGTCAGTGGATGGATTTGCCATTGACGATCAACAGACCAACAAACGATACAAGCCCAAGCCTTTCCACAAGAACATGCAAAGCCCCAAACACTAAACACTAAAGAAACAGAGTAAAGAAACGAGGCATCTAATTTGAGAATTTAGAAAAACAAGAGTAAAGCAAAATTAAAGAGAAAAATCAATACAGTTAAAAGGAGAAATGAAATAAATCCTTTTAAAATAGTAGAACCCATAAATTTTGTCTGTGGATTTTTCATTATGGGAAAAAATGATAATAAAGAATAAATGAATTAGAAAACCAGGTGTTCCAAGCAAGCAGAGAAAAAGGAGACAAAAATGTAAAACTCTGGGAATGAAAACAAAGATAATCGCAAACAGGGAGTAAATTTCACAAAGAAAATACCCTAGAAATATGGGTTAATTCTTTTAATGATTGTAATTTTAGTAAATCCAAAGGTATAACTTTAAAATATGCTTGAATGTCAGCAGAATGAGGTCAGGGATTTTGGTCTGTTTCATTCAGAGGTGTCTGCTAAGCCTCTAGAAAAGTGCCTGACACAGCAAGTGTTCAATAAATATCGTGGAATGAATGAATGCATGCATGAGTGAAGGGAGGGAGGGAGGAAGAAAGAAAGCAAATCTGGATGAAATTAAAGATCTTTTAGCAAAGCAAATGTTTCCAAGTGATTTCCAAATGTTCACGGAAACATTAGAAAATACAAATATACCAGTAACCATAGAATAAACACCACAAAAGGCTAATTAAACTAAGGTGATTTCCATCACACATTATTCAGTAGTCAAATAAAGAATTAGATAGAGCCACATAGATTCACATGCAAAGATTTCCAAGATGTATTGCTAAAAGAAAAAGGCAAGTTTCACAACATACACCCAGAATTATTCAATTTGTGTAAAAATAAAGCAGAGAGGAAATTTTTATATTTCTGTAAGTGCTTCTCCATGCTTTGAAATATGCAGAGGAAAATCTGGAAGAATCCATATTCAGTTGATGTGTTTGCTTCTGCTGAGGCAACATGGGGAAAATCAAGAGAGACTTTGGCTCTATCCATTTTTAAAACTCACATAGCAAAAGTATATTTATATATGGCTTGGAGTTAGAAATTAATTTAAACATGAAATGTTTAAAACTGCCCAAGAACGAACTTCATAAAATAGCCTAGGTCCAGGCATTTTTATGAGCAGGTTATTTCAAAACTCAGAAGGAGATTATTCTTATGCTATTTAAATTACTTCAGCACATAGAAATCTGGAAAACTTCCCAGTTCATTGTACATAACCCTGACACCAAAAAAAATTTTAGAAGCACAAATATAAAGCTATTTAATATCTTAGCTATTTGAAATCTAAAGCTATTTGTGAATAAATATTTGAAAATTCCAAATGAGTATCAGTCAATATAATCTATCAATATATCTAACAGAAAACGACCAAAATGTTTAATTCTAGAAAAAATTAGTAAATGTATTAATATAATTTACAATAGCAGGTCCAAGAAAAACAATCTAGTTGATTATTGATTAAATGTCTAAAAGCCATTTGGCAAATTCAACATTCCTTCCTGATTTTTATTTGTAAAATAGTGATAGAAGAATATTTCTAAGATATATTTTAAAATAAGATAGAAAAGATTTATCTCAAATTTTCTCTTCCTATTAAAGCAAAATTCTCATTATCACTACTATTTCTGAAATCAAAGCAAATTTTAAAAACATGATATAGTTTAAAATAAATTATATTGTAGTTTTTATAGGTGATATGACATTTATCTTAGAGAATCAAAGAAAAATGTATTAGAATGAATTGTTTTAATCTTTGTAAGTTTAATGGACTCCAAACCTAGTAACTTTATTACAGTCCAATAACAACCAAGTATAAGGTAAAAATACAAATGTATCTGTGAAAATTAATAAAGGGAAACCTCGCTAAAATGGAGCTGGGAGGACAGAAGGGGGAGCTCTCCTGCACTGGACATCAATACAGACCCCAACACAAAGAGATGTCCCTTGCATCTCCAGCAGGAAGTGACTCTACTTGAGTACTGCCAGCAGGAGGAAGAAAAGCTTTCTCCTCTCCTGGCAACAGTTCAGCCAATAAGAGACCATCACAACTCTGCCAATGAAAAACCACTATACTTCAAACTCCCAGTTTCCTCCAATCAACTTTTTGTTTATAACAGTCACTCTCAACTTCCGCTTCTCCTCTATAAGAGTTTCCTCTGCTTTGCTTTACTAAACTTGCATGTGATTCACCATAGTTGCATGTCCCAAACTGCAAGTCTTTGCTGCTCCCAAATAAAGCCATTTTGCTGGTAAAAATTACTGGCCATTTTAGGTTATGGATCCCATTTATGAGAGCAACAAAACTGCAGTCTTCCCAGGAACAAAAATGGACAGAAATGTGTTAAGACCTGCATAAAGAAAACCACACAAATTCATTTTTATGAAAGTCATAAAAATGACTTGACCAAATGAAGTTGTGCCACGTTTCCAGACGAGACATTTCAAAATTTGAAGGATATCATATTTTTCCCAATTAACCCTACAGATTTAATGCAATTTCAATAGAAATCACAAATAGACAGTCAGACTTGACTCAATGTTTGTAAAATTATTTTGAAAGGAATGCATATAAGCATATTAGAGAAAAAATTAAAAGAAAGTAATAAAGGCATTTACCCTATAAAATATTTTTTAAATGCACACACACACACACACACACACTGTCAAAGTCAGAACACTGGAATATTTTAAAAGTTAAGAAATTCAAGTGCATATAACTACTGGAAATATTACACTGGAATTTCAAAGAAATGGGAAAAAGATGACAGTCGATAAATGATGTTGAGAAAATGGGAAACCATATGGAAATAATGTTTAGATCCCAAAAATACATCTTTGGTGGACAAAAATTTAAATGTAAAATAAGCTGTAACTGTATTGAAAGAAAATGCAGATGCCTTTAGTATGTGGTGGAAAGGATATTCTAAATGTAATACCAGATGAAAGAAAAAAATGCTATATGTAACTATATAAAAATATAGAACTCTGTATGTACAAGCATCATAAACACAATTAGAAAGTAAACAAACCCTGGGGGAAATATTGATGGCACATATGACAATGGTTTAGTAATCCTAATACATAAAAAGTTATAACAACTCCATTTAAGAAAATTACCGTGAAATAGAAATATATGCAGAGTCAATCCACAAAAGAGGAGTTTTGAATAGCTCATAAACATATAAAAACATTCAGTCTCAAGAGCAATCAAAGAAACGTAAACTACAACAACAATGCAAAAATCAAGTTACAAAGCAGATTGGTTTTACATTTTTAAAATCTAATAATAGAAACAATAATATCAGTCAACCATAAAAAACAAAAATCAATGCTTATAATGCAATGGATACAACTGGACACCCATTTCCGATTCATAAAAAAAGAAAAAAACGACTTTTGAAAACTAAGCATATTCAGATACTTCTATCACACATAGGATCATAATTAATGATAAAAGACTAAGAGCATTCTAATAAAAATAAGAAAAAAACAATACATCCAGTCTCATGATAATTACTTAAATTCCTTCAGAAGCGTGGCCAATGTACTCCATCATAAAGCAGAAGAGGAAAAAGTACATTTACTTTAAAGGGAGTTTTTTTAAAATCACAGAGGGAGGAAACAATTGCAGCAAATTGAAGTGGTCATGCAAACTCTCCCATAGGTAGAACTATAAAACCTAGATAAAATAGCTAAAACAGCTACTTAAAGACATTTAGAACGCAGGAAACAGTGGACAAAAGCCAGGGGAAGTGTTCATGCCCTTGAAAAATTAAAAAGCAACTGAAAGGAGTAAGAATGGTGAGTTTGTGGCATTAGGGGCCCGAGGGAGCTCTCCAGTGCCCACAGCTACTGCAGCAGCAATGACCGGCAGCATGACCACCCAGGTGCAGGAGACAAAAGTCAGGACTGGAAAAGAAGCTAGAAATTTCCAGGGGAAACTCTTGCAGTGAGAGTGGGATAAAAAATGTAAATATAAACTCCACCCAATCACTGGCTGACAGCAAACTCTCTTCAGATGGGGCACCACAGTAGACACAGTGGAAAAACCAGAGACCCAGGAGTGGGAGGGAAGGCTTCTCGAAAACGAGAGCCGCACAGGTGAGGTCTGTGTTTGCTGCTTTACCAACTGAGCACATTCCCCAAACATGCAGCTCAGGAGGCAAGCATCTAACACCTCCTGGGCTTGACATGTCGGAGGACAGAGCCTCAGATGAGCAGAGCTGTTGGAATCTAGGGGAACCCCTATGAGCTAGGAAACCTCAGAGGAGCTCCCCAACCTGAGTCTAATCTCAGCTTAAATCTCTGATGGACTGCTGAATTATTCGGGCAAAGGTCAACTCTCCAAATGCACAAAGAGCTATGATAAATTGGTTTTAAAACATTACAATGACATACAAATATTAGCAAGTTCAATTTACAAAAGCAGGCTACCTAATAGCAGCTGGAATCCATAAAAACAAAGCAGAGATTTCAGCAGCATCATGAAACAGAAAAGCAAAGTTTGTAATTTGAGGCCGGGCAAGTTAACTGCATGTTAGAACGAGAAAAATAAATACTCAGAACACAATGGACTCCCAAATCACTATACTATACCATCTACAATGTCTAGTTTTTAAACCCAAGTTACTAGACATGCAAATAAAAAGAAAAGTGTTCTATACGCAGGAATAAAAGGCAGTCAACAGAAACTGACTACAAATGACCTAGGTATTGGATTTAGCAAGCAGAGATTTCAAAGCATCTCTTATAAACGGAATTAAAGGATAAAAGGGAAAATGGTCTTAATAACTGAAGAGATAGGAAATCTCAACTGAGGAATGGAACTGTAAAAATGGAAATTCTAGAGCTGAAAAATACAGTTACTGAAAATTTAAAAATTCACTATAAGGGCTCAATAGCAGATTTGTGATAGCACAGAAGAAAAAAACCAGGTTCTACACAGATAAATAGAAATTAACAAGTCTGAAAAACAGTGAAAAAAAGTATTGAGAGCCTCAGAGACAATATCAAGGCATCCATAATACACACTCTTAAAGTCCCATTTGGTAAAGAAAGAAAAAATTGGACAGAAAAAAAATCACATTTAGAAATATACAAAAGATTCCCAAAGCTGGCAGAAAACAGACCCAAGAATGGCCATGAACTCAGCAAGCTAACACAAGGAAACCATTGCTAGGTACATACTAGTACTTTTCCTTTTATCTATGCACAAGCTAAATAGAGAAAATATTAAAAGAAACCAGAGAAAAAGTGACATTACATATAGGGGAAAATGCTATATCAATAATGGAAAAATAAAAACAATGCTGTGTCAATGAAAACAACACTTATATATCAAGATACCTATTACCAAAACCAGCACAAGAACACACAAAAATGACCAAAAGTGAAGATGCTGAAAATCTGAATGTCCCTATATCCCAAGAAAACGTAAAACCTTCCCACAAAGAAAACTCCACACCAGGAATGCATCAATGGCAGAATCTATGGAATGTTTAAAGAAATTACACCAATCCTCCACAAACTCCTTCAGAAAACAGGAGGGTAAAATGCTACTTAATTCATTTTGTGAGTTCAGTATTACTCTGATACCAGAACTACAACCACCATCAAAGGAAGAAAACACCAACAACCAAAGAATAACCCTTATAAACATACACACAAGAACCCTTAATAAAATATTAGCAAACCAAAGACAACAATATATAAAAAAGGAGAACACATGACCAATTAGTTTTTCCCAGGAATGCGAGATTAATAGTTTTAAAAATTATACATTTAATACACTATATTTTAAAATGAAAGAGAAGACTATACATGATTATCTCAATTGGTGCAGGAAAAACTACTTAACAAAATCCAAACTGTTCACAAAAAAAAAAAAATCTCAGCAAGCCCGGAAAAGAAAGAAACTTCCTTCATTCAGTTAAGGACGTCTATGCTAATCTGACAGCTAATGTCACACTTAACAGCCTGAATGCTACGAAATAAGGCAGAAGGGCTGCTCTCAACCCTTCTATTCAGCTCTTAGTGAAAGTCATACCTGATGCAATAAGACAAGAAAACAAAATACAAGGAGTGCAGGTTGGAAAAGAAGAATTAAAGCTGCCTTTGTCACAGATGAGTTGGCGATGTAAGTGGAAAATACTAAGCAAGGTACCTAAAAACTACTGGAACTAATAAATGAATTTACGCAAAAATGTTCTTGAAGACAAGGTCAATATAGAAAAACCAACTGCATCTCTATATACTGGTGACAAAGAGTTGGAAATGAAATTAAACACTTAATTTACAATTTAATTTACAATAGCATGCACAATTATGAAATATTGGGGATGAATTAAACAAAATATGCATAAGAACCATACACTGAAAATGACAAAACATACCTTAAAGCAATGGAGCACTAAGGTGTTAATTGATGGGAAGACCCACTATAGGAAACAGGCTGATTCTCCTCAGTTGGCTCTTCTGTTCAACACAATCCCCATCAAAAGTCCAGCAAGTTTGAAATTTGCAAGATGATTTTAAAATGTACATGAAAATGCAAAAGGACCAAAATCATTTCTATGAAAAGGAAAAACGATTCGACAACATACTGTGTTTGCCCAAGTCCTCTGAGAGACAAATGCAAGGGTCTCATTAGGGGAAACCCTGTGTCCTCATAGAAAGTAAGAAAACGGGAGCTGGAGAAGATAGGAAGGGAGGTCAGACTGTGACCCAGGAGAGGGGGAGAGGGTAGGGAGACTGGTGGAAACACCCCAGGCTGCCATGAGGTCTAAGGAAGTTCTGCAAGGCATGGGTGCCCTTGAGCCAGAGCAGCTGTCAGACAAGCCCCATGCCTCCCAGGGGTGTGTCTGGCTGCACTGAGCACGGGTGGATTTCGGAGCCCAGGGCTGGGGCCCTCGGTCATGGGCACTTCTCTATGGCTGCCACATTTACACTATCCGATTTCAAGACTTACCATAAAGCTACAGTAAGGGACAGTGCAGTATTGGCAAAAGGATAGGTGTATAGATCAACAGAACAGGAAAGAAAGCCCAGAGATGGACCCAGGCATACATCTTCAATTGATTTTTGACAAAGGTGCCAAAGCAGCTCAATGGGGAAAGGAATATATTTTCAACAAATGATGCTGGAACAATTGGATGTCAATATGGAAAAGAGAACGTCACATCATATACCAAAATTAGCTTGAAAGTTCTCATAGACCTAAAAATCAAAGCTAAAATTGTAAAACTTATAGAAGGGAACGTAGGAGAATGTCTTTGCCATCTTGTGGTGCTCAAAGATGTCTTAGAAAGGACACAAATCTATCATGCTCATAACAAAACCTGTGAAAGAGGTGCCTTTATTTTCTCCATTTAAAAGTGAAGGATCAGAGACACAGAGGGCTGATGTTCACACCCTGTAAGTGGCAAACATGGGCAGTGTAGATGCAGACGCCACCACCGGCTACCCCGTCAAGCCCATCAACACCAATTTCAAGCTAAATCTCAACATGGACTTTCTTTTTTTCTCCCCCCCTCAAATTATTCTAATGATTGGGGGGAAAACACACAATAGCAAGAAGGAAAATAAGAAACACTGCCCTACGTAATTCTAAAATACACTGTAAAAATACCAAAATTAAAACTGTCACATTGGCCCCCAGGCCAACTGTGATCCAACAAAAATATCCCCAGATGGACCTTCATCTAATCAGGACTGTGTGACAGGAAGGCAGCATGAGTGACTGGGCAGAGAGGCGCTTCATATAAGATGCAGGCAAAAGTCACCGGTGAGCTCCTTGAAAAGAAGTTGACTTAGAATACCATTTCAAACCACACAGAACATTCTAAATGGACTAGGAATCGAGATGGAAAGGGGGAGAACTGGGCTTCGTTCTGCTTTGCTTACAAGTCCCAGAGGAGCCTGGGGTCTTTCCACTCTGAGCCATGAAGGAGGAAAAGAAAACAAGAGAACTCAGTTGACCTGGGTTCCAAGCAGGGCTGGTCTGGATGTGTCCTTTCTCCAAGTGGGGACAGGCAAAACCCCCTAAGCCCACGGGTGGAGAGAGAGGGCAACAGACATGTGGACCTGCTCCCAGAGGACCGCGCCGCGCCGGCCACACTCTGGTGTAATCTGGGGATGAGAGGGTCCCCGGCAAAGCAAACCCCACCCACCACGGACCCAGACAGGGTCACTTGTGTGACCTACAGTCATAGAAGGGACCCCTCTGCTGGTGGTGGGGGGCAGCTTTGTCCTTGATTCCCGACAGCATAGGGGTGAGCGTGGAGGACCAAAGTGAAGGAAAAGCAGAAAAAAGCACTGAGGTATAGAAACGTATTAATTTTTTCACACACTGAGTTAGCCATGTTTTATTTTTAGAAGACTTTGGAAAACAACTTAGAACACAAATCCGAAGCTTCAGAAGCACTTCTGTTTGGGCCAATCTGCTCTGGGCATCATTCCAGCTAATCCTCTAATTGATGAGGGGATGGCAGGGCAGCCACAGAGACGGCGGTTAGCCCAGCGCACCAGGGGCCAGGCTCTGGTCCTCACGTGCCTCGCCCCACCTTATAAGGGTCTCCGCCACCTCATAAGTCATCCGGCAAATGAGGACGATGGAGCACAGAGAGGTTTAGTGACCTCGCCAAGTCACACAGCTGGTAAGTGGGGAGCTGGGGTTTAAACTCAAGCTGGACCCCAGAGCGCATACTGTGTCTCAGCGCTTCCTCCAAAGGGACCCCCGAGTGCAGACAAGAACTTACGCAGAAAAACGCTCATTCACAGCACATCTCAGAAACACATCTCAGAAACGCCAGGAAAAACACTCGTGCAGCACTAGGAGAGGGCCGAGTGAAACAGAACTCGTCCTGGGATACACTCTCACCCAGCCGTTAAAGGTCCTTAGGAGCGTGATAGTCACACGTGACGCTTTGGACGTTATGAAGCAATCAGAATAAAATTATCTAAAAACGCACTCAGAGAAGGAAGGGAAAACTTCAGAAGGTAAACAATTTTTATCTCTGAATGGTGCTGTTATTGTTAATTTTTATGATTGTCCTTTTCTTTATTGCTGACATTTATTTAACAATAAGCATTCATCACACTTTCCAGAAAAATCCACATTCCTGCTGTAATTACGGAAGCATTATACTTTGCTGAATTCATCTTGCTTCGACGGGTAAACGATGATTTCAGAGCCCCTGCAGGGCTTCTGCCATGAACAGCAGGCCCGTCCGCATGGGCGTAAACGGCCCAGAGACCTCAGAGGCCTTGGCTATTTACTACCTTGACTAGGAGAGGAAAGGAAATGGCTCTTGTCTCTCAGAGGTGCCTTGTCCTCCCAAAACATAGTCCACAAGATGCTGTTCCTTCCTGGGGCAAGGAGCCCAAGCCGCTGGGCTGGGCGCGACGCAGCAGCCGTCCAGAGGCAGGAAGGCTTCCTCTCTCCCCAGGGACGAAGGATGACCACCACCCCCCACCCCCCGCTGGAGTGCCCGCCTTCGTGGACAGAGACGTCGTGTGACGAGACGGGGGACCGTGAGTGTGAGACGCGGCACATGGCAGTGGAGGCAGGGCCGCCACCCCGTCACCGCTGCAGACAGCACCACCGCGTCCCCCCCCCGCCGGCCAGCGGAGCAGAAGGGCCCTCACCCCGGCCCCGCAGGCAGGGCAGCAGGCTGCCTCTGAGGGTCTGCCTGGGCTTCCCCATCAAAAGCCTGGTGGTGACCCCAACGCAAGGTGTCAGGCCTCGGGCTGAGGCTGCAGGGGACAGAGGCTGACGAGCAACCAGTCCCTCAAGGGCCGAAGGGCCACAGGACAGGGGACACACACTCTGGCCAGGGCTGCTGGCCGCCATCCGCACAGCACCAAGGATGAGAAGCTCGCGGGAAGCAGAGCATGGCCGGAGGAGCCTCCTCCCCTCGGCTCAGGGGAAAGACGTATCCACAGATCCCACCCTGTAACACCGGTTTGGTTTTGTTTCTTTGTTTTTCAAATATCAAAAGCAACGGTGTGCCGGTAGATGTGTAACAACCAGTTCTCTTTAGGAGGGAGATCCTAAAGGGAATCCTAATGAGAATGGGGGCATCCTGGTTTGCAGCTGTGCTGATCTCCATGTGTGAATATGCCCCCATGGCCACGTGAAGCTTCCTGAGGAGGTCAGTTGAAGGTGGGGCTGGGAAGACGGGCACCGTTGGCTCTGGGGACCCCTGGGGCCAGCTCCAGCACAGCACTGAAACCGGGCGGACAAAACGGGCCCTTTCATCCCTGGATGTTAGGTACAGAAATTCCTATAACCCATTTGGAAAACAATTTGGAGATTTCATCAGATGCCTACAAAGTGATCATCATTTTTAACCTAATAATCCCATTTTTTTGAACATCTGTCTTAAAGCAAAAAAATGCAGAAAGTAGTCACTGACGTGGCTCTATGACAGAAAAAACTGGAAATAACTTAAATACTTAAAGATAAGTGAACAGTTATAAAAATTGTCATACACTCCAGGAAATATTGCACAATAATTATAAGGATGTTTGTGGACTGTTTATAATGAGACGTCCACGCCACACATTGTGCTGTAGCAATGAAAGGGGCATTTACGTGATTACTTGGAGGGTTCCTGGAAGCTGGGGGTGGACCTGGAGAAGATTGGGCTCCTCCAGGTGCACAGACTTCCTGCTCTTCGTCAGACCTGCCAAGGGGAAGGCCAGGTGGTTCCAGAGAGGACCAGGCCGATGGACCTGGGAGAGGCGGGTGGTGGTGGAATGCATCAGAGCCTGAGGACAGGGCAGGAGCAAGGACAGCTCCAGGTAGACTCCCAGTTTGCTGATGGACACAGACATCACACTGCCAGGTGGTTCTCACCTTGGGAAGACCATTTCTTCTCTGCCACTACAGAAAGTGTCCTAGGACTAAGTCATAGGAATAAGTGCAAACTTTTTAGCTGGAGGACACAATTCATATTCTATTTTGCATTGAGTTTGCAAAGGGATACTAATGGTATTTCTGCACTTCACTCAAAGATGTACACAGAGCAGGGAAAAAAGTGGTTTTACATCTTCTTCATGACTTCAAAGGAGAAAGAAATTAGGGGATATAACACCACTAAGCAATAAGTTTTTTGTGAAATAATAAAAATGGCATCCATGTTCAAGTGGGCCGAGTCCAGAGAAGATGTGGGTTTGAAGCCACAGATAGGTCCCTCTCAAATCTACGTTCCTTCTACTAGGAATTTTTCCATTGTGAATAAATGGGAAAGTTAAAACCAAAAAGAGATGTCTCTTTAGGTATCCCAAGTTTCTTCACTGCCTTCAAAAAGTAAAGCGCACACCAGAAAAGTTACAAATGAGGGCTCTGAGCCCACCAGGGTGACAGCGATCACAGCAAACAAGCCAGTGTGAAGTGCTCCTCTACGGTGGCAGCCCATACTCGGCTGACACGCAGGTGATGGGTAGAAATTGGTCCCCCCTGCCCGTGACCAGGGCTGAGTGTCAAAATGCATGGACTCAGGCAGAGGACAAGGCATTGCCTGTAGCTCAGCTCAGATTTCTGACAGCAGCCTGAGACTCAGGCTGATGAGCAGAAATGAGAGAAATAAAGAAACTGCATTGTAAGCAGCTCATGACTTGCAGATGTGGCAGCTAGGGTGGCCCCTGCTTGCGGCCGTGACCAAGAACTTCCTCCTCGGGAGAGTGGGGCTGAAACCTCACTTAACTGGGAACCCCAGGGTTGAGGGAACAGAAGGGTGGATGGACAGACAGCTGGATGAGTGAGCGAAGAACCCACAATGAATGACCAAGCAGGAGAGCAGGCCGTGCTCCAGGGACCGGGCAAGTCAGCCAGCGGCCAGGAAGAGTTTCTGAGGAACAGCTAGCTCTCTCGGAGACCCCGGCGCCCACCCCCACGGGGCCTCTCAAGCAACAGCCACGGCACAGTTTCATTCCAGCCCTGGCAAGAGCCACACGGCTGCTGTGATGTCACAGCGGGGCGTGCGCGGTGGTGGAGGTCCCTCATCCTTGCAGCCACGCTGTCGCCCCTGGTGCTAAGTCCCCGGCAAAGCTGTGCCCCCGGAAAGGCAGCCCAAAGGGCAGCTGTCTTCAGTGGATGCTTCTCTGGAGACTTGCGGACAAGCCACTGGCCCAATACACCCGTAAAGAGATGTGACACAGGCCCATCTATGGGGCAAACACGGAGAAAAATGCCCTACCTTCCATCTGCAAGTCGGGTACCAGAATCATCGGTACTAAAGTGCTCTCTTCGTGTTGTGTGCGGTTGACAGTCTCAGGGCAAGTCAGGTGTGACTGTTCCTCCATCCCCTGTTGGAAATCGTCAGTTCTAATTGAGCTGACTCCAAGCCTGTGTCATAACCCACAGGACACCGGCCGCAGAAGAGAGATCCTGGCTACTTTTCTGGGGACACGTGTTTAAGAGCGATATGCAGGAAGTGTGATCCAACAGGGCAGAGGGGGTGCCACCATCCCCAGCAAGCCAACCGGGACCCAGCCAGGACAACCGTGGGACCAGGCTTGCACAGCTGGAGCCGTCCCCTGTGTCTCCTGCCATCAGAGCCTGTGGGCAGGGGAGGTCGCTCGCCAGAGATTGCAGACAGGGCTCCACGTGGTCCCAAGGGGACCCACGTGTTCTCAGTGGGGAGGGGCTGCACGCGGACCTCAGAACCCGCAGCCCCTCTGCTCTGCCCACCACGGCATGTAACTGACTAGGAAACAAGCCAGTTCTCCAGGGGGCGGGCTCAGGCGTGCCAGCTCGTCCCATCTCATCCCCACGTCCCGTGCCGCAGAGCCTGTGCAGGTACCTCTCTGTGTCCCTTCAGTCCTCGAGACTCTCCTCGCCTGCAGGGCCCATGACTCACTACCTTCCTAGCAGAATCCGATTTCCCTTTGAGGAAAGCCCTTCTCCCTCTGTGGGAACAATCCTACCCGCCCCCCGGAAGTCGGGAGTGGGGGGCCGCAGCCATGACCCCAGGCACAGCCCAGAGCCTCCCTGCCCGCCTCGTGGCCGACCCACCGTGCCAGGCTCGGTCCTGCCCGAGCACATCTTGGCCCCCTCACGCCATTCCCCAAACTCTCCCCACCATCCTTTCTTCTCAACTTGGCCCAGAATGTGTATAAAAAATGAAAGAATCATAGAAGTAGATTTCACTTTAGAAGGATGCTGGCCTCTCCAGGAGCGATTTCCTGCTACCCTACAAAATCCAATTTGAGACAAAAACATTACACTTAAAATCGCCTTCGTATAACTCTCCCTGATCCCATCCCTTCCCTGTCTTTTCATAGGCAACAGCAAACATGAACTTATGTGTATCCTTTGTGTTTGTATTTTAATATCTTGACTACACATAACCGTAAACCTGCAAACAATATGTCGTTTGTGTGTTTTTTAAAGTACACACAAATGATGAACTATACTTTCATTCTACAACTTGCTCTTTTAATCAACACTGTTTCTATGATCTATCAAACTGATGTATTGTTGATCTGGTTCAATCATTTTAATTTCTGTATACTTATCTATATTATAAATGCACCACAATGTATAAAGTCTAATTTGTATGTCAGTGGACATTTAAATTGTTTTCAAATTTTATTACAGCCAACAGGAATGCAATAAGCAACCTTGTGCACACCTTAGGCACGCAAGTGCCTGGAAATTGAATTGTTGGGGAAGTTCCATTTCAGTTTTACTAGATACTGTGATATTGCTCTGAAAAGTGGTGTCGGAATTTACACTCCCATCATCAGTATTCCCATTTCACAATATCCTCCCCAACACTTAGTATTACCAAGTTTTAGAAGTATTTCTAGCCTTTTGAGTATAAAATGGTATCTCATTGTTTGACCTGAACCTCCAGAGTTACTGTGGATGAGACTTAGTGGAATTTATGGATGGAAGAAAAAAATGCAAATATTTAACACAGAACAACTCTTCTTCCCTGATTTCTAATATGTGATTTTAGGACTAGAAGTGCTCTAAGAAATAACCTTGCTGAATCCTATAGGATTTTGTATCTAATGTTCACATTACTATTTATCCACTCAACAAACATTCATTGAGCACCAGCTCTGCATAGGTATCCCTGTGAGTGCTGGGGATACAGATTTCTAAATATTTTATAATTACCATGAATCACAGTTTAGTTTCATATGAGCATTCTTTTTCTTACATATTTTTATTACTAGATTCTAGACGTATTGCTTTTAAATCAGAGAACCTGTTACATCTAAGATTGATTCTTCAGAATTTGTATGGGCCTCTTGTTTCATAGTTCTTGATCAATTATTGTAAATGTACTTTGGGTGAAAGAAAGGATACGAATTCTATTTTGGGACATATAAACATCTCTGCATCTGTATTATCAAAAAGTTAATCGATCTTCTAAGTATTTGCCTAATTGGTCCAATTCTAAAAGAAGTGTTTTAGTCCCATGCACTATTAATGTGATGGTAGGCTTAACGATCTTCTTCTTAATTCTTTCAGTGTTTTTCCTTTCTATTTTGAGCCTATAGTGTTTAAGTGCATATAATTTCATCATTATATCTTTGTTGATTTCCCCTTTTATTATAGCTCCTCAAAATTAATGAAAAATATAATGAGGCTCAAATTTAAGAACTAACTAGAGCTTCTGTAGAGAAACTGGCAAAGGACTTCAAAGTTTGTTCGAACAGATAAACACATTTGCTTATTTATTCAAGGAACCTTATCCACAATGTGTCAGGCACTGTCTTGGATCTGGGTGTATACTGATGAATGAAGAGATATGGTTCCTTCCTTCAAAGTGTTAATAAGAGCAAAGGACACCAGTGAAATAAGCACAACTTATATTTAATATCAAAGAACAGGTGCAAGGAGAGAATGATGAGAAGAAACTGATTATACTTGAACAGTGAGGGAAGATCATTCTGGGGCAATGACAAACAGGCTCTGACCAGAAGAATATAGATAGGATAACAAGGTAAAGGGTGGAGGGAGAAAAAGAGATAAAAACTGTCACGTTTGGAAGGTGATATGGTTGTGTGTACGGAAAATCCAAAGCAATCCACAGGTGAATTATAAGAGTTAGTGAGAGACTTTGCCAATTTAAGGTTAGTATCGCATATCAATTGTATTTCTCTATTCCAGTAGGAAAAAGATGCAACGTGAATATTTTTAAATAATATTAAGAATAGAACCAAAAATTATCAGATAAGGTTGTCAGAATAAATCTAACAAAAGATGTATAAGACCTCAATGGGGAAAGCTAAAATTTTAAAGATAAATGAAGTAAGACTTAAATAAATGGAAAGATATTATGAAGTTGGAAATTCTGTCCAAACTAACCTATTAATTCATTGCAGTGCCAACCAGAAGCCCTACTTGTGGAACTGAGAAGATGACTGTAAAGTGTATATGGAAAGGCAGAGGTCCATGGATAGCCAAGTCTCAAGTGAAGGAAGAGTGAAGCGGGAAGACTTGTTCTACCAGATTTCAAGCCTTATTAGTGAGCAGAATAGAATGGAGAGCCCAGAGCCAGGCCCACACAGACATGGACACTTGAATTACAACAAAGAACAGTAAACTAAGATTGTCTTTTAAATAAACTGTGCCGGAATGACTGAGTATCCATGCGGAAAAAATTAAACTGGACCCAAACCCTCACACCATACACAGAAATCAGTTCCAAGTGAATCAGTGGTCAATGTTAAAGGATAGCATTAAACTTTTAGATTAAAAAATATGGGAAATAGCTTCAAGTATTTAGGCAGAAGAATATTTTATAAACAAACACACACACAAAAACTATTCATATAGAAAAGTATTGATACCTTGTCTATACTAAAATTAATAACCGCTATTCATCAAAAATCACCTCTAATTAAGTGAAAAGGCAACCACATAAGGAAGAGATATTTGTAGCAGACATAACCAATAAAAGGTGAGTCATTTCATATACATAGAGAGGACTCCTACAAATCAACAATAAAAATACAAAAGAGAAATTTAATCTAAAAAGTGAGCAAAAGACCTTGAACAAACACTTCACAAACAGAGTATCCATCTGACAAACAGAAAATGTGCTCCACTTCAATGGCAATCAGAGAAATACACATTAAAACTCTTTGAGATACAATTTACCCTACAGAATGGCCAAAATTAGAAAGACTGATAATACCAAGTGTTGGTGAGGAAGTGGAGCAACTGGAACTCTCAATCATTGCCAATGAGAGCATTAATTCATTCAACTAATTGGAGAAAAAGTTTGACGGTATCTAATAAAGCACAAGATATACATACCCAATGAGCCAGCAAATCCACATGTAGATATTTACCCTTCAGAAAGGTATACTTACACACTCCAAGACTTAAATACAAGAATATTCGTAGCAGTGTTATTTGCAATAGCCCAGTCTATAAATTACCTAATGTCTACCAACAAAAGAATAAATAAGCAAACCCTCAAACTGTGGTATATTTATACAATATTCTACTACATAGCAATAAAAATGAGCATACTACAGCTGCACTCAGCATAGATAAATCTCAAAAATATAATTTTGAGCAAAAAAAAAAGCCAGACACAATTGAACACATATGTCACCCCACTGACATAAAGTCAGGCAAAATTAAACTCTGTTTGTCAGGGATGAATGATTAGGTAGTAAACCTATAAAGAAAATCTAGGAAGAAAATACCATAACCTTCAAGATAGCATGGCTACATGGTAAGGGTATGCATAGGGATTCTGGAATGCTGACAATGTTTCAGTCTTGGCCTAAGTAGAGGTAATGAAAGGATTTGCTTTATTATAATTTGTTTGTGTGTATAATGTTTTCCCCATTTCTTGTATGTTTGTCACAGCTCACAACACAAAAGAAAAATAACTGCCACTATAATAATTATATACCTCCTATATATAATTAAAGTTAAAATAAACAAAAAAGGAAAGACAGCACAGGAAGAACATTCTAGTTTAGAGGAACAACCTAGGTGACAGACCTGACACAGAAAGGAGCTTGTGTTATTAGTGGATCAGGAAGATGACTGTTCAGCTGGGAGAGCTGGACGAGGGCCACATGCATACATGCCCGGTGAGGAGGGGGCCAGAGCGTGTAGGGCCAAACATCACATGAGGAGGCTCCTTTTTATTCTAAGTACAAGGGGAGCAGAAGAATATACTTTAAAAATTTTAAAGACTGCAGTTCTGAGGAGGGGGAATCTACACAGCTGGATATGAAAACATATTCTGAAAGTAAAACTGAAACCATTTGTATTAATTACTGAACACATATTTACTTGATACCTACCATACACAAGGCACTGTTCTAATTTCTAGGGGTGAAACCATAGAGCATGTATTCTAGAGGGGGAGACAGGCAATGTGACAGTGACTTTATGTGTCAGCTTGACTGGGCCACAGGGGACCAGACATTTAGCCAAGCATTATTCTGGGTGTGTCTGCGAGGGTGTTTCTGGATGAGGGTAACATCTGAATTGGAAAATTGAGTAAAGCAGATTGTCCTCCGCAACGTGGTGGGCCTCGTCTAATCAGTTGAAGGCCTGAATAAGAAAGGCTGACCCTCCCTTGAAACGCTGGCTTGTCCTGGGACTTGAGCCTGCAGCTTTTGGACTGGAATTAAACCATCAGGTCTTCTGGGCCTCCAGTTTGCTGACTGCAGATCTTGGGACTGGTCAGTCTCCATAATCATGTGACCCAATTCCTTATAATAAATACACACACACACACACACACACACACACACACACACATTTTATTGGTTATATTTCTCTGGAGAACCCTGAGTAATATAGGCAATAAATACAAAATTAATAAATGAGTAGGATCATTTCAGAGTGTCGTTAATACTATAAGGAAAATTAAGCCAAAACAGAGAGGGACCGAGAGAGCAGGGTGTCTTTTCTGGAGCAGCCTGGGAAAGTTTCCTGAGAAGCAGACATCTGACCTGAGACCTGAATAATGTAAAAACATGCACAGATGCCAAAGAAAACAGCAAGCCAACGAAACAGAATGAAGAGTTTGAAACATGTAAGAATTTAGAACATGGTAAAGGTGGCATCAGGGGTGGGTGCTTTACTGAGCAGATAGGGCTGGGAAGTTGGCTGGCCATTGGAAAACAATGTCTCTCTTTTTCGAGCAATACCCAGTTTTAGTCATCTGGGAGTTAAAGATTTCAATGCAAAGGAAAATCACTAAAGAGCCTCCAGAAGGTGCCAGAGAGCCTGTCTTCTCTCTGGTGGGACGTCCTCTGAGAGCAGAGGCTCCGGAGACACCGTGTGATGGTGCTTGATGCACATCTCCTGCATCAGGAAAGCCCGAGTAGGCTCTGGGCCTATTGAACATTTCTACGCCTCAGAATCCACACGAGGATGGAAGCAAAATGCTGAGATCGGTGAAGCCCCTGGGGTGTCGTGGAGCCACCATGCTGCCTAGGATGCCAACCCCCATCCTTCTTGCTGTGGGACCATCCAGGACCCCCCCTCCCAACTCTGCAAAGCAAAAGAGTATAATGGAATAAAACAAAAATCAACTTCAAAATGACAAATTCCTCCCAATTTTCAAAATGGAAATCACCATAAAACTGACCTCCAAGAAGTGAAGAAGACTCACTCAAGGAGTGAATTCACAGAAACTATCAGCAGAGTAAGTCAAAGGGCTAAGTATTTAATATATTGAGTGTTCCAAAAATCAGGGAGGAAAAGTACAGGAAATGAACACGAGCAACGAGCAAAGGAAGCAATACAAATGGAAAATAAATGCACGAAAACGTGTCACTCTCATGTAATTAAATTTCTGTGAAATGTAGCAAGATAACACTCTTGTCCCACTTGACAAAGGTTCCAAACATTTTAATATCCTTTGTGGGTTAAGTGGCAGGGAAGTCAAAATGGGGGTAGTGGAAGTTCTGGAAATCACCGGATACTTCAAGTCTCACGCGTTTGGAATGAGGGGCTGGAAACAACAACAGTGGGCATGAGCCCTGACAGCGTCACTACAGCACCGTGGCTGACAGTCGGGGAGAAGGGGGGAAGGGAGACCCAGGGAGCCTCCGTCGTCAGGGCATGGCTGGGGCTGGGAAGTGCCCTAGGGGCTCCGTCGACAAGAGGTGAGTGGCTTTGTTTGTATTTTTTTAAGCCACACTGTGCTTTAGATCCAATTCTTTAAAGAGAAATGTGTCTAGGATCTGAAGTATTGGCAAGAACTTGGTGTCTCTTCATTCTAAAAGGAGCACCTCCAGAAACGTCTTTGTATGAGGGGTATTGATTTTTCTGGGTCTCTCATGTCTTTGCTGAAAGACTTTCCTTCAGGAGCTGATATTTCCACACTGATGTCCTGACATGAGATCAACAGGTGTCTCGCGGGGCGGCGGCTCTATCAGGAGTAATAAACAGCAGGCACATCCCCCGCTAACAGAAACTGCCTCCCAGATTGAGATTCCAGATACCTTTCGGCCAAGCCTCTGCAGGGCAGCAGCTCCCGGCTCCACACCCGTTGAAGACATATTTCCACGTGGCATGTTGCCGGGCCACCCCCTGCTCCCTGCCCCTCATTAGCATCCAAACTGACAAGGCTGTGGCTGCCCACGTACCTTGGGCAGCCATATTATCATTGTGGGCTGCTGTTCATTTCTTTCCTTCTTTATTGAGGAAATTACTTGTGGTTCCACAGGACCATAAACGTTATGACAGTGAAATAAACCAATCTGAGAATTTCTTGTGTGACCCCGTACTGTTGATACATGTATTTAGATCTCGAAATTAAAGTTGCATGCCTACAAAGTCCTCAAGAATAGAGCAAAGGACACACAATGCTGCATTCCATGACAGCATTCAATCATGCATATATTATGTCACACGGAAGTAAGCACCTTTGTTAATGGGAGTCACCAAAATTTATTAATCTCTCATTGTGTGTGAGGCATTGTTCTGGGGACATAATAGCAGCTGGAATATCAAGAATAACACACAGCCCTGCCTCCTGCAATCACAGGCCAGCAGGAGAAGCACGTGAGCAATTAAACTTCATTCAACTCCAATTCAACGTAAAATGTCTTAAGGATTGAGTGGGAAATTATGGAAGCCAAAGAAATGCAACAATTAACTATGAAACGAAAAGAAAGATCTGGGCAGAGAGATAGCAGAGTGACATTTCTCTCCTAAGCTCCACAGAGATCACCATGCTCTCTATTCCAAAGACAGGCACAGGGTCCACCAACAGCCCCGGCCAGAGCCCCGGGCATCATCCTGCACATACTCTCCCCTCTAGCCCCACGTTCAGCTTGTCACTGGATCCTTCCCCCTATGCTGCTTCTCTCCACCCATCACCACTCACCCACTTCTGGGTCTCACCATCTCCTACATGGCCTGGACCGCTTCTCCAGTCTTGATCCCCTGACCACACCAAAGCTGGAGTAAGTTTATAGAATACAAGTTTGACCATGTCAGTACCTAGACTAAAACCATTCCATGGTTCCACATCACCCCCAAGATTAAGTCCAAAGTTCTTAAGGGCCTCGTAAGGTCTCCTCCCTTGCCTCTCCCTGCTCACATCCACACCTTTAGTATCATTCAGCTCTTTGCATGTGCATGGCCTTCCTCCATGCTAGAACCCCGCCTGTCCTTGCCCCGCTTAATCAACTCCACCCCATAGCATCTTCTTCACATCTCACTACGGAGATCACTTCCTCTGCAGCCCCAAATCTGCTGTGTGGCTTCCGTCCGCCACAGCCCTTGACACTTGATATCATGTGACTCCCCACCCTGCAGCACAACTGTCTGTTAATTAGATGGGGAGCTCCCAGAGGACAGGGACGTGCTGCTCAGCCACCACTGTTGTCTCCAGCACCTAGTGCAGGGCCTGACTCATAGTTGGCACTTTGTATGTATATATGTATGTATGGATGGATAGATAGATAGATAGGATACATAAATAGACAGCGAGCAAGAGATAGGATAGAGAGAGAGAGATGATAGATAGATAGATAGAGATAGATAGATAGATAGATAAGGAGTGGGGGAGTCTTTACATTGACCAGGGCTGTGAAGCATCAATAACCAATAACTGGAAGACAATGGGAAGTGGCATTTGACATGTGCATCTTAGTCAATTCAGGCTGCTATAACAAAATGCCACAGACTAAGTGATTTACAAACAGCAGAAGTTTGTTCTTCACAGTTCTGGGGCAGGGAAGTCCAAGATCAAGGTGGTCACATTCTGGTGAGGACCCTCTTCCTGGTTCATAGATGGTGGTTCTCACTGTGTCCTCACATGGTGGAAGGGGTGGGGATCTCTCTTGGGTGTTTTTTAAAAGGGCACTGATGCCATTCATGGGGGCTCTACCCTTGTGACTTAAGTACCTCCCAAAGCTCCCCCTACTAAAGCCATCACACTGGGCATTAGGAATTCAGCATAGGAATTCGCGAGGGACACAAACACTCAGATCACAGCAATGTGCAAAGGCTCAAAAGCAGAAAACATGCACCCCTTAGAGGGAATTTCAAAAGACAGGCATATCATGAAAAATTCACTTGGAAAGGCAGGTTGAGGCCAGATCCTAGAAGGCCAGATCCTTGAATGCCAGCCTACAGAGTTAGGAAACAAGACTTCAGCTACCACCCAGGGAGAGGAACAGGAATTAATGTCCCACCTGAAACAATCAGGAAAAATAAAAGTAGACAGAGGCAAAACATGCAAAATAACAGTTTCCAAGACATCAGACATGACATCAGGCAATGAAAAACAGTGACCTGTGGAAGTCAAAAAACAAACCACAGAAGCCCTTTGATGGCCCCCCTTACCGTCGTAAGTTCCCATGGCACCTGGGAACCCAGGGGGAGCTGGTGGTTCCCCTGAGTGAAGAACACAGAACTGAGACTCTAGGAAACCAATGTGGCTGCAGTTTGCAAAGCAGGTGTTGACAGAGCTGCACAGAGAGAGAACCCAAAGTTCTGCAGAAAGATGTCCTGGGATAGTGAGAAAAGTAGATCAGAGTACACATCAGCATATGTGGGCAGTGCAGGAATCTGCATGAGGCCAGGGGGAAAACTACCCCAAAATATTAGAAAACAGTGCATCACATAGGACTAGAAATAGCACTTGTCCCATCAACCAGATTGAGAATTCTCATAATTCATAGTGTCTTGGGGAAAATTCTCAGGAAGTTCTTGCCTCAATAGAGGGGAATAGTTCTAGATGGTGTACCGCTATGGACCACCTAACAAATCAGAAAAGCAAGATCTGAGAGAATCAAACTGTGTCCTTTTAACTTGACTGTGTCCCAAAACAAAGCTCAATAATTATGGGAATACAAAAATATCCAGCAACTAAGTAAAATGTATTAGTGTCTGACAATCAATCAAAGTTAATAAATACACAAAAAAGCAGGGAAACACAACCCATAATGAGGGGAATAACTGATCAATTGCAGCCAACCCAGAACAGACACAAGTGTTAGAATCAGCAAACAAGGACATTAAAAATTATTACAAACATATTCCATATGTTCAAAAGTTTCTTGGAGGCAGGAAATACATAAAATAAAGAATAAACAGAAATTCTGAAACAAAAACTAAAAGTCTGGAATGAAAATTACACTGAATGGGCAAATTAGACACTGTAGAAGACAGAAATAGTGAAGCTGACAACATAGCAACAGAAACTCTCCAAAATAAAACACAAAGACATGAAATAACAAAGCAAGATAAAACAGCCATTAGTCCCTCGTGAGACAGCTTCAAGAGCTACAATATACATGCATTCAAGGACCTGGAGGAGTGGAGGGGTGGGGAGGGCAGAGAAAAAAACTGAAGAAATAGTAGCAGAACATTCTTCAGTTTGATTAAGCAATAAAACCACAGATACAAGAAACTTAATGAATCCAAAGGCACATAATAATTAAAATGGTGAAATCCCGTGATAGAGATCTTAAAAACAAACAGCAAAAAATGATTACATACAGAACAACAAAGAAAAGAATGACAGTGTATTGCTCACCAGAAACAATGCAAGAAGATGGCAGAGCAACCTCCTTAAATGACTGAGTGAAAAAACAATCAACCTAGAATTTTATACTCAGAAATTATTTTTAAAGGGTAAAATAAAGACATTTGCATAAATGATGAAGGTGAAAGAATTTACAACGAGAAGTTGAAGTTTTCACTACAAAAAATGTGAAAGGAAGTTCTCTGTACAGAAATAAAATGATACTGGATGGAAATAAAATCTACAGAAAAGAATGAGGAGCCCTGGGAATGTTACCTTGGCAGATATTTAAGACTTTTTCCCTATTATATTAAAAGATAATTGACTATTTAAACAAAAATAATAATGATGTATTGGAGAGTTTATAACATACATATAAGAAAAATAAATGACAACAAAAGCTTAAAGGTCAGGAGAAGGGAAACGGTAGTATGCCATCATAAGGCTCTTCCACCATATGTGAAGTAGTATAGTTCCAGATAGACTGTGGTAAGTTTAAGATGTGTGCTACATACCCTAAAGTCATTGCTATTTTTTAAAAGCACTACAGTTAATAAGCCAACAAAGGGAATAAAATGGAATCATAAAATGTATACCATTAACTGAAAAGAAAGCAGAAAACGAGGGAAAGGGAGCAAGGAAAAGATGGAAAAAGTAGAAAACAAACAGCAAGCTTATGGACTTGAACATAACCAAGTCAATAGTCACATTATATGTAATTTGACCAAACATTCCAATTAAAATGAAGAGATTGTCAGACTGGATGACAAAGCAAGACCCACTATCTGCTTCCTATAAGAAATGCACTTTAAACAGAAATGTAAAAGTGAGTGAAAACAAAAACTTAGGGAGAATATATACAGCTAACCCTGCTCGAAGGAAAGTTGGATTGTCTATCCTAGATCAGACAGAAGGGTTTCAGAGTCAAGATTATTAACAGAAATTTAGAAAAGGCGGTTTCATAAGAAGATGGGGCTCAACTGATCAAGCAGCTCAAACAATCTTAAACCTTTATGAACTTGATGACAGATTTTTCACAGTACATTAAGCAAAAGAGATGTAACAGCAAATTAAAAGACAGAAACTAAAAATTATGGCATCTTTCCTTCAGGACCTGATTGAAGACGTAGAAAGAAAATCAGCAAGGTTATGGCTCACTCCTGCAGTGCTAGAGGCAAATGTAGCTGACACAGAACACTTCACCACCAACAGCAGAGTGTGCATTCTTCTCAAGGGCACACCTAAAACTGACCAAGACAGGTAATATCCTGGACCATAATTTAAGTCTAAACAAATTCCAAAGGATTCAAATCACGTATGTATGTGCTCTGACCAAAATGGAATTTAATTAACAATTAATAACAGAAAGATATCTAGAACATGCCCAGATATTAGAAAACAAAATGACATACTTCTAAATAACCCATGGCTCAAAAAAGAAAACAAAAGGGAAATCAGGAAGTATTTCAAACAGAATGAAAATTAAAAGACATCATATCAGAATGTGTAAGATACAGCTAATTAGGGACGCCTACACCAAATGCCTACATTAAAAAAGAAGAAAAGTCTCAAATCAAGAACTTCAGCTTCCTCTTTAAAAAAACTAGAGAAAGGATAACAAATTAAAGCTAACGTAGGCAGAATAAAGCAAATAGTAAAGGTCAAAATGGAAGGCAATGAAAAAACAGGAATGAATAAAATCAAAAGCTGCTTCTGGGCTTCCCTGGTGGCGCAGCGGTTGAGAATATGCCTGCCAATGCAGGGGACACGGGTTCGAGCCCTGGTCTGGGAAGATTCCACATGCCGCGGAGCAACTAGGCCCATGAGCCACAACTACTGAGCCTGCGTGTCTGGAGCCTGTGCTCCGCAATAAGAGAGGCGGCGATAGTGAGAGGCCCGCGCACCTCGATGGAGAGTGGCCCCCGCTTGCCACAACTAGAGAAAGCCCTTGCACAGAAACGAAGACCCAACACAGCCAAAAATAAATAAATAAATAAGCTGCTTCTTTGAGAAGATCAACACAATTGATACACTGATCAAGAAACAAAGAGAGAAACTACAAATTACCAATACTAGGGATGAGAGAAGTGGCATCACTATAGATTCAATAGGTGTTGAAAGGGTAATAAGGGAATATTATGAACAACTTTAAACCTATACATTCAAAAACATATAGAAAATGAAAGATTTCTTGAAAGATACAAACTACCAAAAAAAGAGACAATGTTAATACCTTTATATCTATTAAGGAAGCTGAATATGTGGCTAAGAATCTTTGCCTTGCACCCATCCTCCACCCCCCAAAATAAAAACTCCTAGAAGCAGATGGCTTTACTGGTGAATTATACCAAACATTTAAGGAAGAAATATTGATTCTGCACAAACACATCCATAAAACTGAAGAGGATGGAACACTTCCCAATTCATTCTTTGTGGCCAGCATTGCCCTGATTCCAAAATCAGACAAAGACATTATCAGAAAGTTAGAGTAGGGACCAATAACCCTCATAAACACAGATGAAACAGATCTAACAAAAATTTACTCTGGGGCTTCCCTGGTGGCACAGTGGTTGAGAATCTGCCTGCCAATGCAGGGGACACGGGTTCGAGCCCTGGTCTGGGAAGATCCCACATGCCGCGGAGCAACTGGGCCCGTGAGCCACAACTACTGAGCCTGCGTGTCTGGAGCCTGTGCTCCGCAACAAGAGAGGCGGCGATAGTGAGAGGCCCGCGCACCTCGATGGAGAGTGGCTCCCGCTCGCCGCAACTAGATAAAGCCCTCGCACAGAAATGAAGACCTAACACAGCCAAAAAAGTAAATAAATTTTAAAAACAAACAAACAAAAAAATGTTTCTGTGGTGTCTGTTCTGTGGAAGGCACAGACAAATACAATTCACATAGTGAAAAAAAATTTACTCTGGCAAATTATCCACCAATATATTAAAAGATAATATATCATGTCCAAGTAGGCTTTATTCCAGAAATGCAAGGTGTGTCTAACATTTGAAAATCAATCCATGTAACTCACCATATTACCAAACTAAAAAATAAAAACTACATGATTGTTCCTCTCAATTGAACAGAAAGGGCATTTTACAAAATCCAACATCTGTTCCCCTTAAAAACTGTCAGAAGACAAGAAATAAAAGTGAACTCCCTTACCCTAATAAGAAGCATCTATGAGAAAACTACAGCTAATGTCAAATTCAATGAGGAATGTTTTCCCCTAAGATCAGAAACAAGACAAGGATATCTACCCTCATCACTTCTGTCGATACTGTATTGAAGGTTCTGTCCAGTACACTCAGGACAGAAAAAGAAGTAAAAAGGATGCAGATTGGCAAGGAAGCAGGAAAACTGTCTTTATTCTGAGATGACATGATTATTGATGACAAAAATTCAATGAAATCTACAAAAGCTACTAGGACAAATAAGGGAGTTTAACAAGCTTTCAGTGTAGAAATAACACCAGTACCCCAAAATCAATTTTATTTCTCTATCAAGGGGCAATCAGAATTTAAATTTTAAAACTGTACAACTTACAATAGCATTAAAAGTATGATAAATCCAATGAAATAAGTGTGTAAACTAAAATCCACAAAATATTGCTAAGAGAAATTAAAGATTTGAAAGGAGATATAGGCCTTGTTCATGGGTCAGAAGCCCCAACAGTGTTGATGTCAATTTCCCCCAGATTGATTTCGAGATCCAGTGCTATTCGCAACAGAACCCCATCAAAGTTTTTTTTTTTAAGTGACAAACTGATTCTAAAATTCACAGAAAATTGCAAAAGGACTTAAAATAAGGAAAAGGAGTGTTGAAAAAGAATAGCAACCTTGAAAGTATAAAACTATTTGACTTAAGTCTTACTATAAAGTTATAGTAGTCAAAACAGTGCATTATAATTTTCAAAATGAACAAATATGCTAAAGGAACCAAGTAGAGATTTCAGTAATAAACACACAAGTATGGACACTGAGTTCTGACAAAGAAGCAAAGGCAATTCAGAGGGGAAAAGACAGTCTTTTCAACAAATGGTGATTGAAAATAAACGTTCTATATGCAAAAAAAAACCTTTGAAAGTTACCTCATACAAATATACCATATACATGGTATATACTCATACCATACACAAAATTTAAGTCAAAGCATTTCATAGACCTAAATGTAAAAGCTAAACTAACTACAGAGCTTCTAGAAGAAATTACAGGTGAAAGAAAGTATTTGTGACTTTAATTTAGGTAAAGAACTCTTAGATACCACACTCAAAGCACAATCCGTAAAAGAAAAAAATTGATAAACTGGAATTCATAAAAACTATAAATTTCCACTTTTCAAAAGACACTTTAAAAGAATGAAAGAAAATATATTGGAGAAAATATTTGCAAATCACATATATGATCAAGGACTTGTATCCAGAATTTGTTGAGAACTCTCAAAATGCAAGAAAAAATAATAACCTAACTTTTAAGATAAGGAAAAGATTTGTGAACAAATACTTCACCAAAGAAGATATATGGACAGCAAGTAATCTAATAAAATATCTTCAATAACATGAGTCATTAGGGAAATGCAAATTAAAACCAGAGTAAGATGTCACTACACATTAGAATGGCAAAAATGGATAAGAATGACCATACCAAGTATTGGTGAGGATGTAGGGAAATATCCTCAAGCATATAGAATAGTAAAACACTTTGGAAAACAGTTTTCCATACATTTAAACATACATTTAACATACCATCCTGTCATTCCACCCCAGGTATTTACCCTAGTGTAAAGAAAGCATATGTTCATATAAATATTGTACATGAATGTTCATAGCAGCTTTGTTTTTAACAGCCAAAAACTGGGGGAAAAATTTTTCACCAGAGGACAGTGGATAAATAGAGAGCATTGTACACATACCTCAGAATACCACTCAGGGTCAGTAAAAAGTAATGCAGAACTGACACACGCAACAACGTGGATGACTCTCTGAGTAAAAGCAGGCAGGTAAAAATGTATGATATCCATTTATACAAAACTCTAGCATTATAGTGACAGAAAGCAGGTCGGTGTTTGCTTGGCGGGGGGAGTGCAGGTTGAATCAGAAGAAGACGTTATTAGGGGCATGAAGAAATTTGTGGGGTGATGGACAGATTCACTCTCTTGATTGTGTTGATTTTACAAATGTATGCACATGTCAAAACTTATCAAATTGTACACTTTACATATGTGCAATTTATTGTATGTCAATTAAAAAGGGTTCAAATTAGAGCTGATAAATAACCAATAGCAAGGTCACAAGATACAGGATCAATATACAAATATCAATTGTATTTCTATATACAAACAATAAAGTATTCAAAATTAAAAATATGATATCATTCATAATAGCATCAAAAAAGATAAAATATTTAGGAAAAAATTTTAACACAAAAAGTGCAAGACCTGTACACTGAAAACTGCAAAATAATGCTGAGGGAAAATAAAAATCTAAACAAATGAAAAGAAAATCCACGATCAGTGGATCAGAAGATTAATATTGTTAAGACGACAATTTTCTCCAAGTCGGTTTTTAGACTCAATACAATGTCTACCAAAATTCCAGCAGGCTTTATTGAAGAAATTGACAAGGTGATCCTGAAATTCATATGGAAGTGCAAAAGACCTAGAACAGACAAATCATTTTGTAAAAGAAGAACAAAGTTGGAAGACCTTTACTTCCAACTTCAAAATTTGCTATAACTCTACTGTTATGAAGACAGTGTGGTTCTGGCATAAGAATAGATATGTAGGTCAACGAAACAGAATTGACAGTCCAGATAAATTCTATATCAATTGATTTTTTAAATTAATTAATTTATTTATTTTTTGGCTATAGGCGTGCGGGCTTCAGTAGTTGTGGCACATGGGCTCAGTAGTTGTAGCTTGTGGGCTCTAGAGTAGTTGTGGTGCACGGGCTTAGTTGCTCCACGGCATGTGGGAACTTCCTGGACCAGGGCTCAAACCTGTGTCCCCTGCATTGGCAGGCGGATTCTTAACCTTTGTGCCACCAGGGAAGCCCCTATCAATTAACTGATTTTTGACAAAAGTGCCAAGGCAATTCATTAAAAAAATAAAAAAGATGACTTTTTTAACCAATGATGCTGGGACCATATGCAAAATAATTAATTTGAAAAGGATCAAAGACTTATATGTAAAAGTTAAAACAATAAAACTTTTACAAGAAAACAGAAAATTTTCAAACCTTTGAGTTAGGGAAAGATTTCTTAGACACAACATCAAAAGCATGGTACATAAAAGAAAAATATTGATAAATTGGGCCTCGTTAAAATTCAGAACTTTTGCAATTCCATGACACCAGTAAGAAAATGAAAATACAAGCAACAGACTGGGAGAAAAATATTTTCAAAACACATATCTAATAAAGGCCTTTGTCAAAAATATACAAACAACACTTACAACTCAATGATAAAGAAATAAGCAACCCAATCAAAGCATTAGTATAAAATTTAAATAGACATCTCCCCATAGAAGATCTACAAATGGCAAATCAGCCCATGAAAAGATGCTCAACACCATTCGTCATTCGGAAAATGCTAATAAAACCACAATGAGATACCACTTTCCATCCACTAGAATGGCTATAATGAAAAAGGCAAACAACAACAAATGTTGGTGAGGATGTGGAGAAATTGAAACCCTCATACACTGCTGGTAGGAACATAAAGTGGTACAGCCAGTTCTAAAAACACTCTGTCAGTTTCTTAAAAAGTTAAACATAAATTTGCCATATGACCCAGAAATTCCACTCCATTCTTCTCTTCAAGGGAAGTGAAAATACATGCCCACACAAAAGCTTTTGCATATTTGTTTGCTGCATTAGTCATAAGATCTCAAAATCGGCAGCAGCCTGAACGTCCATCAACTGGTAAAGAGACAAGGGAATACTATTCTGCAATGACAATGAAAAACGACTGATACCTCATAACATGGATGGACCTCAAAAACGTTATGTTGAGTGAAAGAACCCATTCACAAGAAGCCACATATTTATGATTTGATTTATAGGAAAGATCCAGAAGAAAGCAAAGCTACAAAGACAGAAAGCAGATAAGCGTTTGCCTAGAGCAAATAAATGTGCCCAGGGAATAATACTGGGGTGATGAAAATGTTCTAAAACTGATCTATGGTGATGGTTTGTGAAACTAAGTCAATTTACTAAAAATTTTTTTTAATTTACATTAAGAAAACCACACTTTAAAATTATGACATATATGATATGCAAAATATGCCTTAATCAAGAGTTTTTTAAAAAGAAACAAGTGGTTCAAAGAAGTGTTACATTTTTGAGGATTTGTGATCAAAAACATTTTAGGAAGATCCAACCTGTATTTTAGGAAATGACTCCTATATTTATATGAAGGATGGATCAGATATGTGACAATGACAGTTTTGAAGTAATAGAACACCTATATGGTACTTTCCATCAAACACACATTATGATACAGAAACCTGAGGATAATCAAGACGCATTTCAAAAGCCCGTGTGATAGTTTTACTCCCAAAGAAAACACCTCCCCTCAAAGGAAACAATGCCACTGAATCAGGCAGAATTAGAGTTAAGTGGAGGTCATCAGGTAAGCCCCCTCTACTCACAGCATCTACTCTGCTGTGACACTTAACAAATGTTGATACAGTTTGGTGAATTACACTCCTTATGCAGCAAAATTCTGTTTCCTGTCACAGCACATCCTACTAATGTGACGAGTTGGAACTATGACAGTGCTGATGTCCTGTGTCAAAAACCATCCAGCAGGTGACTGAAGTCACTTCACTGTTTGCAAACCAGAGCCACGTGCCAATTGCAGGCGAGTGACACCTGAAAACTCCAACACGCAGTTTAAGAGAAGATGACGGATGTGGCCACCCTGCATTTGATTTTAACAAAACGTCTTGTTCCAATGCAAATACATGGGATGCATCAAAGATATAATTGTTGGTGACATCAAAGCTGGTACCAGCTCGTGTGAAGGGAATTTGCCTTCCTGACAATTTCTTCCTTAGATCTCCAGCAGAGAACTGCCACTTCAACTTCTTTTTAAAATTTTCCCTTAATCATGCCCTAATGCTGTCCTTCCTAAGACACTTTCTTGAAATCATTAATATGATTGGGTTTTGTTCTTCTCTGTCTTTGAACTACAAATGGGTTTTAAAGCAATATGCCGCAGCCAGGCAGAATCTCGTCTCTCTCAGTTTCCATTCACGCTGTCAGCAGCTCTCTTTCACATTTGCAAGGAGCCTCCCCTTACATTTGTCTGAAATGCAACCAACCTCAAGGCCATCATTTTAGGTTATGTTTGAGGTTAAAATGAGTAAGAAATAATGGAGCTTGGCTGTAGACCACTCACTATAGGCGGGCTGTCTGCAAAATGAGAAGCAGTCATAGAGGATCAAGCTGCCTGGTGAATGGGCGAAAACTCTGCCCTTGGGGGCAGGGAGGCTTGGGGGGTGGCGGGAGGAACCTGACAGTAAAGGATGAGAATGTGTATTGGAACTGACTGTAAACGCCCAGAGGTCTGTCATCTGAAAGAGCAATTCTTTTTTTGTTTGTTTGATTTTTGGTTTGGGGTTTTTAAAAATGTTTTTTAATTTAATTCTTATTTTATATTGGAGTATAGCTGATTTACAATGTTGTGTTAGTTTCAGGTGTACAGCAAAGTGATTCAGTTATACATATACATATATCCATTCTTTTTCAGATTCTTTTCCCATATAGGTCATTACAGAGTATTGAGTAGAGTTCCCTGTGCTATACAGTGGGTGCTTGTTGATTATCTATTTTATATATAGTAGTATCTATTTTATATATAGTAGTGTATATTTTAATCCCAAACTCCTAATTTATCCCTCCCCCACCCCCTTTTCCCTTTTATAATCATAAGGTTGTTTTCTATGTCTGTGAGTCTATTTCTGTTTTGTAAATAAGTTCATTTGTGTCATTTTTTTAGATCCACATATAAGCGATATCATATATTTGTCTTTCTCTGTCTGACTTACTTCACTTAGTATGATAATCTCTAGTTCCATCCATGTTGCTGCAAATGGCATTATTTCATTCTTTTTAATGGCTGAGTAATACTCCATTGTATATATGTACCACATCTTCTTTATCCATTCATCTGTTGATGGACATTTAGGTTGCTTCCATGACTTGTCTATTGTGAATAGTGCAGCTATGAACATAGGGGTGCATATATCTTTTTGAATTAGGGTTTTGTCTGGTTATATGCTTAGGACTAGGATTGCTGGATTGTATGGTAATTCTAGTTTTAGTTTTTTAAGGAACCTCCATACTGCTCTCCATAGTGGTTGCACCAGTTTACATTCCCACCAACAGTGTAGAAGGGTTATAAAGATCTAAATGGACATTTCTCCAAAGAAGACATACAGACGGCCAAAAAGCACATGAAAAGATGCTCAACATCGGTAATTATTAGAGAAGTGCAACTCAAAACTGTAATGAGATACCACCTCACACTGGTCAGAATGGCCATCAGCAAAAAGTGTACAAACTATAAATGCTGGAGAGGGTGTGCAGAAAATGTAAGAGCAGTTCTATTCGACAGTATAAATGCTAAGGCTGACGGAGGGAGGTCATGGGGAGAAAGATGGCCGGAGATATTGAGGAGGCTCTTTCCAACTGTCCATGGTCGGCATGAGCTTCCTCGGGAAAACTTCAACAGAGATACCCAATGAGAAGTGAAGTCGTCAGATGAATTCAGTGGAATTCAATGAAATGGAAAGAGCCGCCATTGTAAATAGTGGAATTTATAGGACCTGTAATTTCTCTTCCAACACTTAGATTATGATCAAGTATGATTACTGTTTCCTTCTAATACTTAAGATTTATCATTTTAGGCTTATTATAAATCTGAAATCAGTAAAGGTTAGGTCAAGTATGGTTAAAAGAAGGAATAAAAATATAGAATCCACATTATAACGAGGTCTAAAAATTATTAATTTCAAAGTTCATATTTTTGAAGAGGCAACCTTCTGTTGTCAGAAAAATATATATAATAGTTCATGCCAAATGACTGACTTGTTTTCTATGATTTTACTATTAGACAATAGTCAAAAAGGTATCTACCTCCAGTAAGTCATCAGAAATTCTTTACCTGTGATCTGAAACTCCCTAAAATTTAAGAAAAATGTTGTTGTTATATACTTTGGCTTATTTTTCTAAGGTGAAGACACACAAATTTCATCAGATCTGCAATGAAGTCCATGAATCCTCCACATGTGTAAATCTCTGCAGTAGGATTTCTGTTCGGGGCGAGACAGCACACTGGACAGCTCAGAAGTCTTCCTCAGTGAGTGTGACTTGGAAGCAGAAACCCTGTGAGTGTCAGGGCCTGTGGGGCCTCTCCCAGGATCCGTGCTCCCAGGGTAGGGGCAGTGCAGAGCTGGTGGGCGGGGCAGGCCAGGCTCCAGCCCCCCTGCAGCGGTGAGCTTTGCAGGGAAATGGGAACCCAGGCCCAGCCCGCTGCCCAAGCAGAACCACAGGGGAGCTGATGGCAAAGCACACGGCAGGCTGAGCGTCCGCCCAGCAAGAGGCCCGGGTTCCCCTGGCCACTGTCGGCCAGCAGGGCTGGCAGGAAGGAAGGGAGCTGAACGAGGAGCGTGGGGGGCTGAGGACAAGCTTGCAGCAGCAGGAACCATCGCATCAGTCTCTGTCTGACTCTGACCATGATGGCCTTCCAAGAGCAGCGGCTGCCCCCCGCGTCCACCTTCTAAAATGTATGCGACTCTCTCGGTCAATTCCATTCAGGAACACGCAAGGAAGGGGACTCTGGGGATACTTCCAACTCAATTTAACCAAGTTAACACAGGACAAAACCACCACACAACATCTCTACTACCAAAAAAAAAAATCTTAAAATGCCAGAAAAAATGCAAAAGACACTATTTCAAGTACACGAATAAGCTTTAAAACAATTATGAAAATAATCAGAGACTACAAACAGAGCTAATATATGAAATGAGGTGAGCACCAAATCTGGTGGATGCCAGGGTCACAAACGGATCTCCAGGGACCTGGGGACTCCACCGTCCATCCCTGCAGAGTGACAGCACATAAAGCCAGAAGCCCTGAAGGGTACCCTCACAGAAAATAAAAATAAACTCTAACTCACAAATGAAGAGAGCAAGGAAATTTGGCTCTGGTGGTCCCAAGTCAGTTGCAAAGGGAATGTGCCCCTGAGATGCTGACATGCCCACCCAGCTTCAAACAGGTTAGAGAAGCATCTCACTACCTGCATGACCCAACAAGCCAAGGATTCAGGTGAATGTAGTCCCAGATAGTAAGTCAGGAGTCCCTGGGTTTCCTGGTAGAAGCAACTCCAAATACTATCCCCACCAAAAGTCCCAAATATAAAGAACAGACAAACTAAACAAAGAAAAATTAAAAAAAAAAAAAAAACAGAAAAGAAAACAGGGAAGTCAAGGCACATGAACACAATTAGAAGAAATAAGAAACAGAAGAATCAGACAAAAAAACCTTCAAGTATTAGACTATTAGATTCAAAATATAAAATAATTATATGTACCATGAACAAACAAAAGAGAGACAAAGTATTACTGAAGAACACAGGTGAACAATTATGCAGATTGAAAAATAAATAGAAAACTCTTAAAATAAAAAAGATGTAGTAAAATTAAAATGCATGGGATTAAACAGAGGATTAAACCAGATGCAGGGAGAATTGGTGAGTGGGGAAACAGATCTGAAAAAAGTATTAAGAATACAGCATAGAGAGATAAAGGAATGGAAAATATGAAAGAAATGATCAGAGAGCTGGAGGAATCTGGCATACGCCTAGTGGAAGTTTCAGAAAGGAATAAAAAGATTGAGGGAGAGGCGATATTTGAAGGTATAACGTCTGAGATGCTTCCATACATGGGAAAGATATAATTCCTCAGAATCTCAAAAACAATGAATCCCAAAGAATATACATTAGAGCATATCAGAAAGAAATTCTAGAATATTAAAGTCAAAGACCTCAAGAGCAGCTAAGGAGAAAAGAAAGATAAGCTACAACAGAGGACGATTCACCTGGCAGCTGTCTGCTCAACAGCAAGAAGGGGTCCCAGAAAATAGTGCCAAGGGGTCACTGTTTCAGTCTAGAGAGGGGTACCCAGCAAAACGTCAGGAAGGAGGGCAACACAAAGATACCTTAGACAAACAATCTTGAGTGTACTGACCCCAGATCATCACGATGGGGACTTCTAACAGATATATTATGGGAAGAAAGGAAAATGAGTCCAGAGGAGTTTCTGAGATTGAAAAAGAAAATGGTAAATATGAGTAAATTTAAACAAGCATTCACTTCAAAATGCTTTCTTCAAAAATGATATTAATACTAATTTGAGACTTTAAAATAGTATTATCTGGGATTCCACTTCTGGAAATGGCAGATTAGGAATATATTTTAAAAATTCACTGAAGACACTGGGTATCCAACAACATCAGAGGAAGAAATTGACCCCAGGAGGTGAGTCCTGGGTTCAAGACCCTCTTTCCCCTGGGAGCTCATATCCATTCCAGTGAATGAGGCTAAGAAGATGAGCAATTCATGTGGCAGTATGCGGAACTCTGTAAAAAATAAATCTTAGCCAACTAGAAAGAGTAGAAACTACCTTAACTTGATACAACTTTCCTGTCTTGATAAAATATTTATGGCAAAAATGGAAGAGTTAGAAATTTGATACAATTGTGTATCCATAAAACGCAAGGAGAGGGTACAGATAAATCATTAAAGGTAGTGGGAGAGTCCTGAAAGGTTGCTGCATGCAAATTCAACCTGTGAAAAACAATTAGCCTTCTATCTACCATCAAAGTTAAATGACGGCTTATAAAGGCCTCCTTTACAAGAGTGTCAAATATGTCAAACATCCAGGAATGAATCTAACAAATAATATGCAAGATCTCTGTGCAGGGGGAAAAACATTATTAAGAGAAATTAAGGAAACCCTCAACAAAGGGAGGAAAAAAACATGTTCACTTGATTCAAAACAATACCAATCGAAATCCCAATTTTCCTGTTGAGCTTCACAAGCTTAATCTAAAATTAAAATGGAAATGCAAAGGATCCAGAACAGGCAAGGTTAAATACGAACAAGTTGGGATGTTCTATTTGATCTCAAGACTGACTCTAAAGCAAAGGTAACTAACACGGACTGTAATGCCACAAATACACACGAACCAATGGGGCAGAGGAGGAAGCCCAGAAATAGCCCCACACATGTACCGACACCTGGTTTAGAACAAAATGACACATAGAGCAGTGAGAAAAGTGGGTATTTTCAATTAATAATGCAGGATTGATTCGAATGTAGACCTAAATGTGAAAAGAAAAACAGTAAAACTTCTAGAAGACAAAATAGGAGACTATCTTTATGACTTGAAGTGGGGAAAATTCTCTTAACCAGGAAATAAAAATCATTTAACAAAAAAGATAGGATTGAGACGCTTGACTATATTAAAATTATGAATGTGTGTTCATTAAAAGTCATCACTAAGGCAGGGAAAAGGCAAGCCGACTGGGTGAGAGAAGACATTTACAACATACATAAATGTTACAGACAAAATGTGTCCCCCTCAAAATTCATGTGCTGAAATCCTAAGCCCCAGTGTAATATTGGAGGTGAGGGTCTTGGGAGGTGAGTATATCACGAGCGTGGAGCTTCAGGATGAGATTAGCACCTTTATAAAGAAGGCCCCAGAGAGCTCTCTCACCCTCTCTGCCACGTGAAGACACTGAGAAGACAGCCATCTATGAGCCAGAAGGCGAGTCCTCCCTAGAGACCAAGTCTGCTGCCACCTTGAGCTTGGACTTCCCAGTTTCTAGAACTGTGAGAAATAATGCTTGCTATTAAAAAACCACCCAGCCTATGAAAATTTTGTTCTAGCACCCCAAATTAAGACAAAACCCAATATTCACCAAAAGGGCTGAAGTGAAACTGACCAATAGTACCAAATGTCGGTGAGCACTTGGAAAAACGGGAATTCTCACACACTGCTGGTAGGAGTTCAAATTGTTACAAGCACCTGAGAAAACCACTTCGTATCATCGGCTAAAGTTGAACATATAGTGCCCTACGATCCAAGAATTTCACTCCTGGGTATGTTCGCAGTAAATATATAAGCACATAAACCACAAAAAAAAGGTGTAAGAACATGATTGCTACATTATTCAACATAGTCCTGATAACCAACCGGGACCTACTGAATAGCACAGGGAACTATACTCAATATTTTGTAATAACTTATAAGGGAAAAGAATCTGAAAAGGATATATATATATATATATATACATATATATATATATATATATATATACACATATACATATATGTGTGTGTGTATATATCTGAATCTCTGTGCTGTACACCTGAAACTAACGTGATATTGTAAATCAAGTATACTTCAGTTAAAAATTAATAAAATAAGCCCTCAGAACAAACAGTCCTAAACTGGAAATAAACTCAAGTGTCTGTCAACAGAATAAATAAATTGCGGCTTATTTATATAATGAAATAATATACAGTATGAAATGAATATATTACAGTTATACTCTACAGACTGAATCACACTGACCTTTGTCAAGGGCCAGTTCCTGAAGATTATAGATTTATATGTGAAAGGCGAAACTACAACACCTTGAGAAGACAATTAGGAAAATATCTTTATGAATTTGAAGTAGGACATGATTTTTAAACATGACAAAGAAGCACAAACATAAAGGGAAGATGCATAAATTTGACTGTGTTAAAATAAAAAATATATATTCATAAAACATACCATAAAGCCCATGATGACCTATATTAGCAACATTTAAAAACAGCAACAAAAGGTTAGTATCCAGAATATGTAAAAAATTCCTCAAATCAATTTTTAAAACACTCACAATCAATTCAATAGACAAATAGGCCAAAATCTCAAACAGAAGTTTCACAAACGTATGAAAAGTTTCCTAGCCTCACTAATAATCATGGAAATGGTAGCTAGAACCACAAGGATACACATTTCATACCTACCAGCTGAGAAAAAACTAACTTCTAACAGCAAGTGGGAGCAATTAAGTTTTTTGGTGGGAATGTAATTTTGGTGTAATTACTTTGAAAGCAGAATAAGTTCTAGGGATCTAATGTACAGCATGGTGATTACAGTTAATAGTACTGTGTTACATACTTGAAAGTTGCTAAGAAATTATATCTGAAATGTTCTCACCACAGAAAAGAAACGGTAATTATGTGACATGACGGAGGTGTTAACTAACACTATGGTGGTATTTTGCAATATATAAGTGTATCAAGTCAACATTTTGTACACCTTAAACTCACACAATGTTATATGTCAATTATATCTCCATAGAGCTGAGGGATAAAAGGAAACCAATTGGCATTACCTCTTAACTGGAAAGAAGTGCACAACCTATGCCCTGAAATATATATATATGTATATGAATATATATATATACGAAATGTTTGCTTTTATGTAGCAGGAGACAAATTCAAAAAAATATTTATAGCAGCATTTTGTAATAGAAAAAGTCTGAACAGAATCCATTGACAACAGAATGGATAAATAATCCCATCTCCATTTAAAAGGACCCTGTAAAGCAGTAAAAATGAGCGAACTATGGTTCCTTCCATTCATCACCATGGATGAATCTCACAAACATAATATTAAGTAAGAAGGAAAACTACAGAAAAATGCATACAGCATGATCACAATTATATAAAGTCCACGTTTCTGAAAAAAATAAATAAAATATTGTTTAGGGATTGCTACACATGTAATAAAAAATCAAGAGAAACAAGAATGGTAACCACCAAACTAGACCTGGTGATGATCTTAGACAGGAAAGGAGGAGGATGCTATGGGGGGAGGACCACAGTGGGCTTCAAAGAATCACTAATGTTCTCTTTCATAACTTGGGTGGTGGGCACATGGGTCTTTCGTTCATTAGTATTACTTTTACGTGTCATATATGCTATAAATATAATTCTGTCACAGAACACACCCCCTCCTCTTACTCTAAATTGTTCCTTTGGTCTATCCTTGGCTACCGCTCTCTCCTTGGGAGAACCTCTGATGCTCTGCGTGTCTAGCACTTAGCTCTCTCCAGCTTGTCCTGTCTGTCCAGCAGTTACCTTCAGTCAACTGAGCCCCATCGACCCCCTCCCCAGGCTGCACGGGTTCTGCTGCCAAAACTGATAACAGAGATGTCATGAATGTTAAATGATGTGTTAGATCACATTCAGGAAACCTTTGATGATGGGTCTCCTGGGTGTCATTCACCTTTTCGCTAAGCTACTAGCAATACCAGATGCCTAGAATGATCTTGTGGTTGACCTTGGATAATACATTTTGAATCCACTATGGCTCTCCCTTCCACAGCAGCCTAGGATTTGCACCGCAGCTAACTTTTCCATCATCGGATGTCAGAAATGTCCACAGCAGAAGATAGAAGTCAGGCACTGGCTCACTTCTCCATACGGTACACAGGGAAACTCAATGGCCGGGAATTTCTCTGAATCTCAGGGACGGCATTGGGTGCGATAGTCTATTGAAAATTAAAATGGCCAAAGATTGTGCATAGGACCCAGCCAGCAGGCAAACTAAACTCTTCCTTCTTATTTCTGGTAACAGCTATGGGATTCCAGAGGAATCTGGAAAAACATCAGGAAGAAAAAGGAACTAGAGAAGGAAAATAACAGGGAAATGTAGGAAGAGAACACAAACAGCAGCTGGAGATAACAGGAGAGGCAGATCAAGGGGGCAGTGAAGACCCTGAATTATGCTTTCATTGCTGACCTCAGGAAGGAGGCAGTGCCCAGGGTCTTCAGTGTGGGTGGGCCAGATCTGCAGAGCAACTTGGCCCTTGAGGCATCAGCCTGTCTCATAGAAGCTCTCAGCTCTGCAGCCACCACCTGAGATAGCCTGGATGCCCATGAAGGTGCCATTCAGCAGGAAGTCTGTGAGGGCCAGTGTCTCAGGTTAACTACGCAGGATATCATGCACCACTATGTATGCAGACTATTAGATGCACATGCTGACCTAACTGATGGGAGGTGTTGCCAGAATTTGCCCTCCCCTTGCTGGCCGGAGACAAACAGCTCCCTCTCACCATTTCTCCCACAGCCTCCCTCTGCTCTCCTAGCCAGAGTCTTTGAGGCCAAGTCGGGTGAAGGAGAGAATTAAAAGGATTAGAGATGTGCTGGGCAGGCTTCAGGGAGGTTCCCCAGAAATTTTGAGAGAGGTCTGGAAGCAGACAGGCCTGTAAGAGAAACAGATGAGAGAAAAGAGGGGTCTGGGTCTCCTTGATATTTTCTGGAAAATGCAAGTTAAAAAAATGAAATATTGGGAAACATGTTTTTGAAAGTAATTCTGAACACTGTTCTGAGATAGCTCATGGACATGACATCATTAGGTTACAGACAGTTTTCGAAAAGTGTGCATCTTTACGTTATAAAAATAGTTCTAACAGCTATCAGACTAAATTAACCTACCTGGAAATCAAGTTAGGGCACTAGATCACAAGGTCTGGACCCATAAGGCATAAAATGCCCCTTTTCCTCCCATTTTGAATCTGATAAACCTTTAAAGCCCTCTTCAAGTGTCACCTTACCTTCTGCAACTAAGTCTGCAGCCTGGAAGATTCCAAGTCATTGGTTAGTAGCACCAAATGACAGTTAAATAACTGGCTGGTATCACCATCATAACCACCATCATCATCACCGTCACCATCACCATCAGCAGCAGCAGCAGCAGCACCATCATCATCATTATCATCATCACCACCATCACCGTCACCATCATCACCATCACCACCATCATCACCATCATAATCACCACCACCATCATCATCATCACCATCATCACCATCACCTACACCATCATCATCATCACCACCATCAACACCAAGATCATCATCATTATCATCATCATCATCATCACTATCATCACCATCATTATCATCACCATCACAATGAATGTTTTAAATTCCTTTTAAAAAGGCTGCCAATGACTTCAGCCTGTAGATGTAATTATTATCATTATTATTCCCATTTAACATATGGGAAAATTAAAATTCAGAAAGTTTAGAAAATTTCCTCAAATCTTCCAGCACTTAAAAGAAGCTAGAACTCAAGCCCAGGACTGTCTGACTCCAAAGCCCTCAGTCCCAACCACAGGACAAGGTGTTGTGTAATGTCAGCTCTGTGGATGGCAGCCTCCCTTCCCCTACCTGAGGGCAGGCTCCCTGGGAGCACAACAGGACTGTACTGGTGACAAATCCCACGGGACTCGGCACAGAAATGGGCAAACAGATGACATTATTTTCTGATTAACGTAAGGTGCTATTAGACACGTGGGGATTTTAATCCATGTGGAACAATGTTTGTTTCCTCATTACATTGACCTCACCCCAAATTGATTGGTGGCACTCCTTTAGGAAGATAGATATACTTCATTAAATGCATATATTAGCCACTACAATTACACACACTTTATTACTCAACCTGAGAATTGCAATAATTTGTTTTTTATTTAAGCACTTTTTTGATGGAGCTATTGCTCTTGAAAGGTTTGCAAATGTAAACCAGTTGGTAATCATTTAAATACATTCCCACTTTAAATATACAAATGTGGTGACTTTTCTTTTTAGAAGAAACAAATCACTAAAAGCCAATCTTTCCAAGAATTTAGATGGTGTGTGAGGGCTTGCTTTCTTCCTACAAAGGTCCACTTTTTAATAGCCCTGGAAAATACAATATTTCAGTTTACTGAAGCCCAGTGGTTAAACACAAAGCTGACCCTTTACTGTGCCAAAGGACAACAGGAAAATCAAACACAGAAGCACATGTATACAGGCAGAAGGAAAGCTAAAATGACAGCCTGGCTGAGTCCCATGTCTATGGAGTCTAACAAAATATTATCAAAGATCCATGAAAATTCTAGAAGTAGAAGGGGACAAAACTGACTCAAAAGAGAATGAAAAATCAAGGAGTCCAATAGCTAGTGAGTAAATGGGACAATGTTTTCAATTAATTACCTTTAAAAAACCTCTAGTCTCAAAAGTTTTACTGAAGTCTTTCACATGTCAGCTATCAGGTGTTGACTGAAAAAAAATATGCACAACCTAAAAGTTGAGGATTATCAATATGTCTTATTCATTTGACATACTGAGAATTCAAGCCTAGAAGGCAGCCTCTCAGGCTGCTCTGAGTGACTGTTCCAAAGAGGCGAGGTAGGGAGCCATGATCTAGAGGAGTTTTTGCAACAAAAACCAGGTAGTTGGAACATCAAAAGATTACTGTTAATTAAAGAAAAACAAGGCATCTCAAGTAAATGAATTTAGTGCTTTTCCATGTACAGGAAGATACAAGAGTCTGGACTGATGGAAATCAATCCTTGGATGTGCCCCTCAGCCATCTAGGGCCAGTGTCCTGCTTTTCTCCATCCTGAATCCCCTCAAGGGTGTACCATCGAGGGAGGCTACACTGGCTGCTGGCTTCATGGCTACAACATCCTTTGTTTACTGACATGGCTGGCAACATTCTTCATCCACACAAGACGCATTAGCTTCTCGGAGCTGAAAAATACTGACAGCTTTCCAATTGTTCAAGCGGCATGCCTGACAAAAGTCTGAGGAATCACTGTGTTGACTGAGGAGGAAGAGGAGAAAGTAGTCAATGAAACGAAGGTCCAGAGGAGACGGGATAGGGTGAGGCTGCCCTGGAAGAGGTCCGGCCATCCTCCTCGCAGCTGGAGGGAGTGGGGAGGAAGGGGGCCCCGTCCCCGCTGGAGATGAGGTGGCCTCAGGGGGTGGGAGAACACAGAATCTGCAGGATGATGAGTGCAACTTTCCCCACCGTGTTAAATTCGGCTCTCAGAACCCAGAGCTGAGGACAAAGAGGCATCAAAGGCTTGGAAAGCTTCACATTCTACGAGTGGTGCAAACACCTGGGGGGCGGATGGCCCCTCATCACTCACTGGGAAGCGATCCCACGGCCCTGCGGCCTCCACCTCGGCCCCCCTCCCCTGCCCGGGCCCGCAGCAGCTGCAGCCCGGAGGTGGGGCGGAGGAGAGTCAAGACTTGTGCCCTCTACCTAAGGGGAGTGGCGGGGGGCACTTTCCTGCCCCCCAGGCAAAGAGAGTTAAAGAGATCCTGGCTCACGATGGAAACGAGTGTTCGACTGGGCTTTTCTAAAGGCTGGTTAACTGCCTCCTGCTCTTCCTTAAACAGGGAAGATGGCAGAGAGAAGAGCGTGGCGGCCAGTGGAGCCCCTGCACTGCCTCTCTGGGTCGAGCGGACACTGGGCAACGGTGCTGGGCTTGAGCAACCTTGCTGTCCCCACCCAAGTGGGCAGCCCACTGGACAAGGGGCTCCAAGGCAGGGTGAGAGGGCGTGGAAGAGGCTCTCCACGACTGGGAAGGGGGCCTGGAGAGGCCCTGCGGCGGCCCTCCCACGAAACTCACAGGGGCACCTGCCAGAGGGCCTCGGAGGACAGCCGCCACTCAGAGGGCAGGTACCAGGGAGGCAGCCACAACCCGCAAAGTCGTCTGACAGCAGCAGGTGACAAAGGACACAGGCCCTCTTCCAGCCTCGCAAACCAGCAGACATGGGACCTGGGATGGGAGGGGAGGCGTGAAAGCCTGGACCACACTTCCTCCCCCGCAGCTCCCTGGGGCCTCATGGGGCAGGGAGTGGGTGAGACTGGAGTTCAAGCTGGATTCGCCTGGTCTTTCAATAAACGAAGTGACCAGAAATGCAGGGAATCCTCCCAAGATGCCAGCAGGAGGTGGGTGGACACAGGCTGCAACACACAGCTGAAGATGATTCTTAGAAAATATGAAAATGGTGTCACGTCCGTACTCCACAGAGTCGATAAGCCAAATATTTGTGTTCGGATCATTGGCGGACGGAACTGGAAAAGAACGGAGACAGACAAGTAATGTCCACCTGCGCTGGGGGCCGAGGAGCTGGGAGACCATGAAAGCACCGACCACAGAGCTGTAGTTTTTCTCCAGCGAAGCTCAAAGCCCAGGTTGGACACAGAGAAGCAAATAACGCATAAAATGTTCTTGTAAACTAAAAACCACCATAGAAACAGTTTATAATGACGTCCTTTTTCTTCTAAGTGTAGTAGTTTAGTCGGTTACATACCCATTTCTAGTTTCAACTTTCCACAGACACCACCAAGGATAGCTGTACCTTGTGACACTATCCAAAGTGTCACAAGTCGCAGGTGAGAAAGGACCTCTGCATGTGCCTGCCTACAACTCTGGGTTGTCCAAGGGTTTGGGGACAGGACGGTTCAGTAGGCAAGGCATGTTTCTGGAGCTAGACTGCTACGGTTCAAATCACGTCCACCATCTGCTCACTGTGTGGTCTCAGGCAGGTTATACATCAACACCCGACCGCCTGTGCTCTCCGATCATGAGTTATTGTTGGCGCTTTCTCAACTTCATATGAAGTTGATGCAAACAAAACTTCAAGCCCTCACCAACTGGATCACCACCCAGATGGCACTCAGGAGAATTCTTGGAGCTGCTACTGGTCCCAAAGTCAGGCTACACCACAGGGGAGCCCCGTGGGTGGAGGGGTGAGATGCAGGAGCGGGGACTCTTCCGTCACCTGCATCCCCATCCAGGGCAGAATCTTTCAGCCTCTCCACCACATCCATCTCTGTGTCTTGCCCCATGTCTGCACAAGCAGTTAAGTTAAACGTCACTTCATCTTGACGGGGCATCATAATCTACTCAACACTCCAGCCCTGATCAAGCTCAGTGGGGTCCAGAACCCAACTGGAATGACGGAAGTTTGGTGGGTGAGTAGGTTCCCTAAAATCTGCACATCACAAAGCCAGCAATCGAGTCCAGCAACCCGGCATCCATCTGTCAGCTAAAACCGCAACTCAGAAGAAAGACGGAGAACGTTTTGCTCAAGTTAGAGCCTACTTGAAATTAATGGAGAATAAATGTTCCAGATTCAAACCTTTCGAGGGACAATTTCCATGAAGCCCGAGCTCAGCTTCATTTCTGATCCACTGCTGCAAACAGTAACAGCTGTTCAGGGCACTATAACTGCAATCGAACTACTGAGGCCATAAACTGGGAAAAGAAAACTCTCTGATGGTCATCAGGAGAAAAGGGGAGAGAACAGCACATTTGACGAAATCTCATCCCACTGCGAGTGGCCGTCAAATCCGCCAAGCTGCACTAAAGGTCATTTCGCAAAGAGGCGAAGCCACCAGACGACTCCCTTCCCCCTCCCTCTCCTTCAGTGGGGAAGGCAAGCCTGTGAGAGCAAAGGAGCAGCAAAGGAGTGACAGCTTAGTAGGGAGGGGACACCGTCCCGACACGTCTGGTGGGCTGGGAGGAGGGGACAGAGGTGACCTCCTTCAGCCTGTCAACCTTTCAGCGTCTGGCTCCTATGCCCAGGACTCGGGCACACAGGTGTCAACAACCTCATCCACTCCTTCCTGCACGTTGACAACCCAGCAAGGGAAGTGAAGAGGGGATAAATACACACACAAAAGGTTTTCCTTTAACAGCAATAGCTGCTATAACACTCAAGCAAATTTGTATCCTAGAGGCATCTAACACAGCCTTAGGGATTGACACGTAAGCTGCAACTTACCTGAGCCAAGGCGGGGAAGGAGGGCGGTCAACACAGAGCCCTGCAGGCAGAGGGTCTCCCAAGTGAACAGGAGCTGGAGAAAACAGGGCACTGGTGGGAAGTGGCGAGCAGAGGACAGGAGCCGGGAGAGCACGGGCTGGGCCGTCAGGGCGCTGCCACATGTTAAAAGGTTTCAGCAGGAGAGGGGCCCTGTCTGGTTTGCGTTGTTAGAGACCCCTCGCTGTGGCATCCCAGCCCCTGAGCAGACGGGAGGACGACCGCGACAGTCCAGGCGGAAAATGATGCAGGGTTTGGGGTGGAGAGGTGGAGGATAAAGACTCCCAGGACCTGGAAATGGACTGGATGGGGTGGGGGGTCTTCCGGTCTCAGCAATGCATCCTTGGTGCCCTCACTGGCAAGGGATATTCTAGAGAAGGAACGGGCTCCTCCTTTGGGTTTGCTTGTTGCCAAGTGTGGGGTGATAATCAACAAGGGAGGGAACCAGAGGGTGAAGAGGATGAGCTGAGTTTTGGACGTGTTCAGTTTATGGCAAGACATCCAAGCGGAGATGTCGGTAGGCAGGTGGATACAAGTCTGGAGCTTGGGGGAGGTCTGAATGGTGAGGCAAGTATTGCTGTCATAGCATCTGGATGGCACAGGAAACCGTGACAATGTCTTCTTACCCACGGGAGACACAGAGTCCGTGAGATGAGAACAGGGACTCTGACTAATCTCTGCTGGAGAAAGATGAGAGAGAGGAGAAGACCAGGGCGAGAAGGCTGGAGCAGGAATCCAGCCGAGAGAAACACTATGAACTCGCCTCTTCGGCTCCCTCTACAGTTCCCTCCCAGCCCAGGAGAAACTACTGCGACCTGTTAGTCTCCTAACAAAGCACGGCCGTCTCCTGCTTCTAATAGAATCACTACCCTGCACACGGAGAGCACACGTCCCAGGGGAGACAGCTGTGTCCAAGGCTGATGAAAAGTAAGATAAAGACTAAAATTTTCTACTGAATTGCGCAGCACAGAGAACACCGGTTGCCTTAAGAAGGAAGTGTGGGCGAAGTGACGGGAGTAGAATGGGTGTAGAAGCCGGCTGGAGAGCACCGTGGAGGGGAGGGAGGGAAGAAAGGATGGAATACATTGATGATTCTTTCAGAAAACCTGGGAAAGCCCTGGAGATGGTCACGGTTCCCGAGGTGGGGCATGTGGGGCGGCAGGGGGATCAGGGCACCACGCAGAGGAGGAAGCAAGCCTACAGCCACAACGGGGGTGAGGTTGGCTGCGCAGACTGAGTCTAGACGGCGAGACCCCGCTGCCACACGAGAACTCTTCTACTGAACTGAGGAGGTCGTGGGGAAATGTCCAGGGTCCTGGAGCAGAGAACACCACGGTTGGTGGAACACTGATGGCTCCCATGAGAATATGAAGTATAAGACCTCAAGGGCAAAACTAGAACCTGTCTCTTATTGGTGTCCACCAATAACATGTCACTGGTCTCCCAAGTGGAGGGATAAAAGTAAGAAATGTACACAAATCACCATTCTAGGCCTCACAGTCAAAACACAGCAATGGCTGGGATATAACCTGAATAACACAATGGCTGCCCACTGTGACTGGACCACAGGCTCCAGGAGAACACACGGGCCTCAGTTCAAGGTTAGGAAGATAATCTGGATGCAGAGCCATGCTGTGGGCATTCAGACACTGAAGTTTGTCCCTTTGAAATAAAAACGCAAATAGCCTCATCCACAGTTTGGTCTTTAATCAAGCCAGACTCTCTAGTCTTTCAGCTGATATGCCCTGAAAACCCGCCAGATGCCTGGGCTGATGGGAACCCAGGTGGGGCTTGGACTCCTATGGTGTCATGTGGGTGCGCACAGCAGGCAGGCACGTTCCGAGACTCAGGGGCCCTTCTGCTGCCTGATGGTTCCAGCAGCTTCACATGACCTCCTAACCTGCTCCATCCTAGAACCCAGGAAAGGCGAAATCACTGTACTTGTTTCACCTGCAAACTCTCCTATTAGAAGCAAGTCTCAGGTTGGTAGAGCTCAGAAACTGTCCACGAGACTTTCCTGCCACAGAGGTCCTTGTGTGTTAAAAAGCAGTTCGCTCCAATCAAGGGAAATTCAATTTTAGGGACCGAAATCTTAAGTCAACTTCACTGGCCTCCTCCAGTTTCACATGCTTTCTATGAAAACCAGTATCACAAGAATATAAAAGTTGGGCTTTCCATTGTTCTTGAATTCTTTTTAATATTTATTTACTTATTTATTTATTTGGCTGCACAAGGTCTTAGTTGCGGCATGCGGGATCTTTTAGCTGCGGCATGCGGGCTCTTAGTCATGGCACGCAGGATCTAGTTCCCTGACCAGGGATCAAACCTGGGCCCCCTGCATTGACAACGCGGAGTCTTAACCACTGGACCACCAGGGAAGTCCCTTGAATTTTGATAGAAGTAAAAATAGTTTGGTTATTTTCAAGAAATACTGTACCAGCCTGTTCAGTGCTAGCGTCACAAACAGGAGTTTCTTTGAGGTCCCTCACGATGACAAGGCCAGTGGAAATACAACCAAAACACCTGGGGTCTGTCAGGAAGTGGTCCATCAGCCTGAGACTAGTGTCAGCATGGCCACAACACATCCTGCAGACTCCACACTCGAGATGGGGGCTGCAAAGCAGACAGTGTTTCTTGGAGCTGAGAAATTAGGAGGTGAGCCAGGGCGTGGATGGGGGCTGGGAGAAGGGTGCGCCCTTTGTCAACCAAATGAGTCTTATTGAAGGGGGTCAGTCTTCATGAAATTATCCTCAGAAACTTATAACCCTGATATCTTATACCCCATGTCTTGCTGAAAGAAGACAGGAAGAGCTAAATTTTTAATTCTGTTGAAAACTGTACCATAGCCTCCTCCCAAATTCTGTAGCAAGAGAGAAACGAGGATGAGAGGGGGCTGAAAATGCAAAAGAGAACAGGAATCGATGTTTAGGAAGGGGAGGTTTCCCCAGCCCAATAAATGCAATCCAGCGAGACACAGCCGCTACAGAGCAGGTGGAAACAGCACATCTACAGAGAACTCACTGCGAAGGAAGGGGCGAAAAGTCAGTCTCCGGGTCATGGGCTTAAAGTGTTGTGATTTTAGCCTTGAAAAGAGAAGAGGTCATGACTTCTAACCTCAAGGGCAAATATAGTGTTTAGGGAGGAGAATTAGCCAGTTAATACCACAACCCTCATCCTCGAGCCCAAATTCCATCGCATTTTGTGCTCACAGGACAGAAAGTGTGGGCATAAGAAGCATTTGATAAAGGTTGGAGGGACGGATGGATGACCAGCCTCAAGGTCCACCACCCCATCCGGTAGCTCAGAGGCTTTTACAAGAAGACCTGGCCATCAGGTCAGCCGATACCTGACTCTTGGGTCCAGTTGACTGAGCTCCCTGGTCAGCAACCTCAAAGCCATTCTCCTGGACAAGAACCATTTCTACCCCCAGAGTGGTGTGCACTATGACCCTCTGCTTTGGTGGGACTTGATCTGCTCACAGGTACAACACACTTACAAGGTATGACCGAACTGGGACGGTCCAAGGAGCACAAAATCATTTTTAAAATCCAGCTCATTTTTTTATCACATATTTAACTGAAAAGAGCATAGGACTTATAGATGGAATGTCTGACTTTGAAGGAAAGCTTAGCGATGGTGGCTACATCAAAGACTCACCCTCAGCTCCCAGAGGGGCAGCTGAACGCTGAGAGGTGCCCCACTGGCAACAAAGCAGAAAGAGCCGTATTTTCGGAGCCCGTTTAGAAATGGGTCCCCAGAGGGTGTCTCCTCTCTGTCCACTGTGGAATATTTTAAAGTGTGAGTTAACATCGACTGAGATTCTGATTTCAGTATCACTGATCGAATCCAATGATGGAACTTCAGGGAGAGTTATTGTATTTTCAGAGCTTTTTCACATAAAAATATTCAGGGGCAGGTCCTATATTGCATAAACATGGTGTTTCACACAATATAAACTCACTCAAACCCGGCAGAGGGTAAAGGCGCGGGGGGAGAAGCGGAGACGTGGAGAACAAGACCCATCCTGTCTGGGACGCCCCTCACCGCCACAGAGAGGAGGGGGTGACCCCAAGACTTATATCTGATCTGGGCCTGAGGCACCACCTCCAACAGAAAAACACGGAAATCTTGCTACCCGCTCACACTTCCCAGTGTCCTCTGCAAGGCACCACAGTTCTGGAACCCTCTCTCTGGGTCAGCCATCGAGCCCCTGTGCCCTTGGTGCTGGTGCAGAGCCAGTAGCGACAGGTGTGCACCACCTGGGGCCCTGCAGAGATGCTGCGGGGAACTGGGGGGCAGGGGGTGAGGCCTCTGCTGGCCTGGGGACCGGAGGGGCTTCCTTAGAGACCCCCAGATCCGTGCCTCAAATCACTCTGTTTTTCCCTGCAGTTAACTCAGATTAAACCTCACTTTAAAAAAAGAAAGGGGTTTTTAGAAGGAAATGACAAAGGAGATTTGAGCACAACCAGAGGAGAGGAAAGCCGATGGGCCTGAATCGCCACCTCTCGGCCACTCACCAGCTTTTCCTCCCAATTTCTCAGCCAAGAAGTGCGAGAAGGAAAGAATTACAGGCGATGAGCTCCATGTCCTTTCCAGCTTTTAAAAATTCCCTGTGATTGCACTGCTCTCTGAAATGAAAACGGCATCCATTTGCTGATTGGAAGTGTGGTTAAAAGGTGCCACGTGTCTTTCCAGAAAAAGCAGTTCTCGGTCACTTTGGAGGAGGGCTGACAGCTCAAGGGCCACCTTCTCTTCCCACAAAGCTTCAGCTTCTCCACCAGGTGAGGGAGGGTCGGCAGCCCCCAGCCCCCAGCCAGCGCCCCGTTGCTGCTCAGCCTCCGTGGGGACAAATGATGCATCCACAGCATCTGGCTTTGGGGGACCACTTTCCCATTTACATCGTCAAACAAAGTTGGTTTCATTTTTCATAAAGGATGACAGGATCCGGACTTTCTCAAATTCTTTTCCAAAAGAAATTAGTATGGAAATAAAAGCTCTTTCTGCTGTAATGTTACCAGCTTTGATTTTGAAGCAGGTGGCAATCAGTTCGTGTTTACTGGAGGAGAACAGCTTGAACCTGATGCTATTTCCTAGCACTCCATACCCTCCAAGGAGACATCGTCAACTTCCATGTCATGATGATGTGATTTACCTAGAAGAACCACGTCTCCTCATTAGTTTGATTGGAAATTCAACAAAACTTGATGTGCTCTCTCACTAAGGAAAGCCCAGGAGTAATGTGTGCCAGCAGGCAAATCAGTTCCAGCCACAGCGTCCAGGGGTAAACAAGAGCCCGCCACCCAAGTCAGCCCCTCCCGGCGCCTGCCTCTCAGCCACTGTGCATGATGACCAGGGAGAAGTGGTGCCCAGCATCCCCATCGACCTGCTGTCAGGTGTGAGGGTGATGGGTGCAGGAGATGCATGCCTGGTGCAGGGCTCTCCATTTTCAGATAACTCAGAATGACATCCCAGGATCCCCACTATATCTTTTCTTTTTTTTAAGATTTTATGAGCATGGCTTTTAATTTATTTATTTATTTATTTATTTTGGGGTGTGTTGGGTCTTTGTTTCTGTGTGAGGGCTTTCTCTAGTTGCAGCAAGCGGGGGCCAGTCTTCATCGCGGTGCACGGGCCTCTCACTGTCGCGGCCTCTCTTGTTGCGGAGCACAGGCTCCAGACACGCAGGCTCAGTAGTTGTGGCTCGCGGGCTCTAGAGTGCAGGCTCGGTAGTTGTGGCTCATGGGCCTAGCTGCTCCATGGTGTGTGGGATCTTCCCAGACCAGGGCTCGAACCCATGTCCCCTGCATTGGCAGACAGATTCTCAACCACTGCGCCACCAGGGAAGCCCCCCACTATAATCTTCATGATATTTTCCTCTGTTACACTTCTCCCAACTATAATTGAATTATGACTTACGTAATTATTTGATTAATATCTGTCTTCCCCCGCCCCCACCGATGAAGACAGGCAGTGGCCTGTCTTCCTAATCTCATTCTCCTCGTGCAAGGAAGCTCAGTGTCTGAAGCAGAGAAGACATTCAACTGAATGAACAGACAAACCATTCGCTGAATCAATCAGGGAATCAGGGTTCTACAGTGATACCTATTTTCTCTTTGGGGTAGTTGTGAAGGTGAGCATTGCTGGAGTCATCAGAAAGAACAGGGATGCGTCCGTCCATAGCAGATCAAGATCTTATGCATTCCTCTTACAATCCAGTGTGTTTGGATCCCACAGCCAACTCACCCCCACGAGGCCCCATGGCAGTGGGCCCCAGACTCATCTCAGAGGAAGACTCCACACCCAGAACAGACCCTTCCTTGCTCACCCTTGGGGGGTGGGACATGTGCTGCCCACCTGGGCCAGCGCCGACGGGCTTCTTCTGAATTGCACTGGTCCCCACGTGGCCTCGATCCTCATAGGTGCCCAACACACACACTCTCTGAAGCTTTGTGCTACCCCTGTTTACAAAGCTCAGAAGAGCCACAGGTTTGTGTGGGACTGATAAGATGTACAGCTTAGTAATGGAAAAATGCAAAAAGACCTTCTGCTAACAAACTAGAAAACTAAATGTTAATTCTTGGCCCAAGAGAGGAAAAGTGGGTTCCCAGAGGTCTCAATATGAGTGAAAAGGTCACCTTTGGATGAGCAGCTGGAAATGGCTCCCCCATCCTGGGAGGCTTGGCAGGTAATTCGCCCCAGGTGATGCCTTAGTCATGCGACACCTGCAAGGGATGCTCTGCCACTGCTGGCGAAGGACCAGGCCTGGGACATGCGCTCGTGGTCCCTGAACGCCTTTCACATGTGCGGGGTGCAGGGGGAGCTGAAGAGCGGGGGTCGGGCACCCCTCTAGACGCTATGCCCTCTGCGGACGTCACGAGTCACGCCCTCCTCCGCTCCTGCCAGGGCCCCACGTGCCCCTGTCTCACTCGCCCAGCTGCTGAAGGCAGGAGTACCGTGATGCTCATAAAGAGAAAAATATGTTCTCAATAAGAATAACACTTAATATTCACAAGTAACAAATCACGGCACTGGTAGCACACCAGTATTGAGAACTTAATAACAGGAGGTTAATAACCATAAAATACTAGGATCCATTTTCCTGCGGGGCTGAGGAAACGGTTCCAGCTGTTCGCCAGCAACAGCCTGTTTCTGGAAGGAACCTTGATGGAGCGAAGACATCACGGTCCCCGCCTTGGCACTGATGTGTGTCCCAGGCACAGACCTCTAGCGGAGCTGTGCATGGGCACGGATTTGGGTTTTGTTTGTTTGTTTGCTTAGGCTACGACACAGATAAAACACAAAACAGGACAAGCTAGAAGAATGGTAATCATTTATCACAAAGTCAACATCAAAAACGGGCTTTTGTTACATTGCATTATTTGCAGGTTTCTACGTATTTTCAACAAGCCCAAGAAAGTGCCCTGAGGACGGCCTGGGCGCTCTGTCAGCCCTCCCATCGCTTTGTCTTGGGTGCTGAGTGAGAGGGCCCAGCAGCCGCCCTGACCACTGCACTCCCCGGCCTCCACACGCTGGGATGTCGGGGGGCTTCCTCCTCATCAGTGACGAGTCTTTTCGAATATTCTGTCCACCCCACACATGGAAAACTAATTATCATAATTAAAGTGAAATACAGCAATAAAGAATCAACTGATCTGTAACAAACCTGCCAGTACGTTCATTCCCAAACTACTGACGCTCCTGATGTGGTCAGCTGGTGAGCTGTGGTCCTGTCCTCACTGGAGGCGGATCTTGGCCCTTTGAGGGGGGCTTGAAGCTCCCGAATGGCTACGGACACAATGGAGGGTGATGCCCGCATATGCGTCTGAGTTATTGAGGCTGGACCGAAGAGGCTGTAAACTCCTCTGCAGTTCATTCCAGAAAGACATTTGTAGAATGTCTACAAACGTCATTCTACAAACGAATGCCTCGTTCAAAATTGTAAATGCTCTTCGCTGTTAGGGCTCAGGTATAGTTGATGAAAATAGTCTTGCTTTGTACACGGTCAGGAGAAAATGGTTGGTTCAGAGTTTTCTTCGCACATACCCAGAGAGTTCACACACACACACACACACACACACACACACACACACTCCAAAGAGAAGCTCAATCTAAGCTGCTCCCCAAGTGGATCCCTGCAATGTCCTGAGCAGAAATTTATAGCCATTTTCCTGGTAGAGCTACCAGAAGGTCGCCCTTTGACACCTCGTCACCATATTGGAAGTCTCTGTTCCTGTGGGCTTGATGGGGGCAACTGGCAGATGAGTGATTCTGAGCGACCATCAGTGGGGGAGCCTCACGGCGGCTTAGGGGATGTCCCTCATGGCAGCAAACAAACTCGAGGGTAAGCAGGTCGTTTAAACAGGGGTTGCCGGAAGCCACTCAGTCTCAGGCACAGGCAGGGCTCACGGCCACCAGCCACTGAGCCCACAGCCATGGAACAGGGGCCCAGAGGTCCGACCCACAGCACTGACCTGGAGGAGCCGACAGGGGCCTCTGGCCTCGCCACCAGGAATGCCGCCCACGGGTGGGCACTGTCCCCACGCCTCTCGAGGGCAGCACCTCACAAACGCAACAGGATGAGTGGACGTTATAAGTGAAGTTGGGGTGCAGCACTTGGAGCAACCACGGCGCTTCCGCCACGGAACGATGCTGGCGGGGGAATGGTTGGGGTGGCCACGGGCCTTCCGCAAGTCGTGGGTCCACAGCTTCACAGCAACACGTGGACATCTGTGGTCCAGGGGACAGGGGGCGGGCACTCCCGGGGCCGCGGCGGCGGCGAGAGGTGGGCGTGCCTGGCCCCCAGGTGTGGCAGGGGCAGGGGGCCCGGGGCCCAGAGAAGCCCATGGGTCCCCAGGAACCTCTTGGGGGTCCCTCCACAGGGCTGGCCGGCTTCTCCCTGCTTCCTGCAGGGCTGTGGGGCCCCTGAGAGCGAGCGAGCTGGGCTGCAGGGCAGGTGGGCGCGCCTGTTGATGCCAGCGTCCCCTCCGTGTCTCGCTCTGAGCTCACCCCCGTGAACGTCCTCCCCGTGAGCAGGCTCGGTGAGCCTGTCGGAGACACTGACCTCCCGGGGCCAAGCCTCACGCGGAAGCTGGGCCCTGAGACCCAACCGGCGTGACTCCCAGGGGACACACGCAGACACACAACAGATACAACACGACATGCACACAACACCCATACATGTACAATACAAAAACTACACACATGCAACAGAACATACACACGACACACATACACACACGCGACACGATATACGTGCAACACAAACACATGTACATACAACATACAACTCACACACACAGACACACAAACCACAACAGACACACAACACACCCACAGACAACATATGCACACACAGACACATACCACAGACACGTACAACACACACGCACAACACACAGCATACAACACATGCACAAAACGCACACGCACAACACACAACACACAAAACATACAACACACGCACAACACACGAAACACATACACACAAACCACAACATACATACAACACATGCACACACAGACACATACCATAGACACGTACAACACACATGCGCAACACACAAAACATACAACACACACAACACATACCACATACAACATACATACACACAACACGTCCAACACACATAATAACACAAAATGCACACAGACACGCATGACACACACACATAGCCCTGTTCAGGGGCCACGAGCAAACTTAAATCTAAGAACACCCTGCTTCAAGTTCCATCAACCCTCCACCTCCCCCAGGAGGGAAGCACGACTTCCGCTAAGTGTGGGCCGTGCAGAGTGACTTCCTCCCGAAGAGCACAGTGTGGACAGGGCAGGAGCCACTGGACAGTGAGGACACCTGGCAGACATGGCCTCGGCCAGGTGGTCAAGGTCAACATCAGCAGAAATGCGTCGTGTTGAGAGTACGTACCCCTGATAGGACGTGATGAGAAGGACACCTCATCCGTGTCTTCCTTCTAGAAACACACCACCCCAGTTCAGCCACCAGACAAACCCGAGACGATGCCCAGCAGAGGGACATCCTACAAACTCCCCGCTCCTCCAGTCGTCAAGTCATCAAAACTACAGAAACACCGAGAAACCGTCACAGCCAAGAGGAGCCAAGGGGGCCTCGAGACTAAATGAAATGTGGTGCCCAGGGTCGCCTCCTGGGGCAGAAAAGGGATTTCAGGTAAACACGAAGAAGATAAGAATAAAACACACACTTTAATTAATAATAAATATCAGTGCTATGCATCAGGTGTGACAAATGTACCACAGAAAGGTAAGATGCTAGCAAAGGGGGATCCTGGGTGTGGAATGTGCTAAATATGTCTGTGTATCTTTGCCACTTTTCTGTAAATCTAACATTATTCTAAAATAAAAAGGTGGTTAAAAATAAACGAGTAAAATATAGTTACCTCCCGTCGGTTGTGGGTGCTTTGGGAGGGGTGCCTCTGACCCAGCACTCAGACCCCACCTCCCTGCCGCCTCAGTTTGGCCGAAGCATGTGGGACCCGCAGGACATCCTCACCCATCCGCTCATGGACCCCTTGGAATTCTTTTTTTTTAATAGATCTTTATTGGAGTATAATTGCTTCACAATACTGTGTTAGTTTCTGTTGCACAACAAAGCGAATCAGCCATATGCATACACATGTCCCCATATCCCCTCCCTCCCACCCTCCCTATCCCACCCCTCTAGGTCATCACAAAGCACTGAGTCCATCTCCCTGTGCTATGCGGCTGCTTGCCACCAGCTGATCTCTAAAAATGTCCATTACAGGTTCAAATAGTGGGAAAGGACATATATTCTGGCATGTTGTAAATATTCTAGTTTACAATGAAACTGTTACGTCATTATTAAACGCTTCACATGGAATCCAGATGGCAATGTTTACCACTCTCACCAACTCCCATTTTAAAAATTCACAGACAGGTTCTTCTTAACAGCCAGAAATCTTCCATATTTCTGTTTCTTCCTCTTTTTTTTTAAAATTTAATTATTTACGTATTTATTTATTTTTGGCTGTGTTGGGTCTTTGTTGCTGCACGTGGGCTTTCTCTAGTTGCAGCGAGCGGGGGCCACTCTTTGCTGCAGTGCACGGGCCTCTCACCGCAGTGTCCTCTCTTGTTGCGGAGCACAGGGTATAGGCACGCGGGCTTCAGTAGTTGTGGCTCGCAGGCTCTAGAGCACAGGCTCAGCAGCTGTGGCGCACAGGCTTAGTTGCTCCGCAGCCTGTGGGATCCTCCCAGACCAGGGCTTGAACCCGTGCCCCCTGCTCTGGCAGGCGGATTCTCAACCACTGCACCACCAGGGAAGTCCCTGTTTTCTTCCTCTTAAACTTGTATTTCCATTTCCCTTCTCCCATGGAATTTTAACTCAACAGGATCAATGTTTATGCTTGAAATTGTGTTATTTATCATCCTATCATGCTTCTCTGCACAAGAATGTTGATATGAAATATATGCACAGTTTATATTTCCAGTGACCGTAAGACTGAAAGTGTTAAAAATAATCTGCTTCTGGATTGAATTTTTCTACATTATTACTAGTGCACAACTCATCAAAATGGCATAAATGTTATCTATATCTCGATAAATACACATTAAGCATAAAAGTACAGTTTTATTAGAAGTGCATCATTTAATGAAATGGACGGGGTTGATTTTTCCAAATGATTCATTTCTCCTTGCATGACTCCATGACTTATTGCTAGGTGGGGGCTGGGGTCAAGGACTGATTCTCTTTCCATCTATCTTTTATAGGCTTATGAACTGAGAAAACTCGTTCCCCTACAATGTGAGGATGAGAACCGAGCTTTGACTCAGTGTCCAGTCAGCTGTGCTTCTGGACGTCTGCCCCTCAGACAGCAGCTCAGTGCAGGCGAGACGGGCCTGGACCCGGGCGTGGGCACACCCCTGCCCCCCACCTCTGCACAGAGCATCCCTGGGAGGTGCCCTCACTCTGAAACAGTCGCCAGAGGATGCCGCCCCTGGGACACACAGGCTCCCTCCCAAAGGATACAGCCCACACGCCCGCGAAACAGCCCTTTCACTGCTGGTGTCAAAAGCCCAATTTTGTCAAGTTCCCCCACTTCCAGAACAGGCATAGATGTAAATCCCTCCCACCTCATTTCTGCACCTTGGGAGGAGGTAACCCCAAGGAGATCAATGTCAAACCCACTCTGGACTGCAAAGGGCTCCCTCACACCCAAGGTGACCGTCAAACAGAGCTTCCTTCTGGTGCCCGGCATCCCTGGAGGGGAGGGTCAGCGTCCAGGGCAAATGCGGGCATCCTGAGGGAAGAAGGCCGTGGGCCAGGAAGAGTGCCTCTCGACGGGAGGAAGGCATCCCAGGGAACCGGGACGCAGGTCTTCCTAACTGAACACGGCCATGAATTCTCTGGGCACATTCGGAGCTGCAGAGGTCAAGAAGGAAACAGCATGGCATGCCTGGATCTCTAGAACGTTCTCCCACAGGCCATCCAGAGTAGGCAAGGCTCGGGGGCAGGGGCAGCCTGGGGCTCCTACTCCAGAGGGTGAAGGGACCACAAGTGAGGAGGTGGGGACGGTAAGAGGGGCCTCGGCAGAAGGGGCCAGGAGAGATGGCCAGAAGGACAGAGCGGCCGAGTCCTTACCGACCCAGGCCCTGGACTCCAGTCCCGGGTCTGAGACTCGATGAAGGCAAATGGCTAACCTCTCCAAGCCCAGCATCATCGTCCATGAATGACAGGGCCTCCCGCATAACCTTCCAAAGGATGCCATCCCTTTAGGCAGATGTGATGAGGGGTGTCACAGCCGATGCCTGCGTGGTCCTCACTGAGGGTCAGCACCGCCCAGGTGCTTTCCTAGACTCACTCACCAGCCCCAGGACCGCCACGCAGTCCCATCTGCATAGAGGGCTGGCACAGCAGCCCGGGGAACACAGCAGAATGTCAAATGCAATTTGACAAGGAGTCCCTGACACCTGCTCAGAGCCACCGTCAGAGTGTTGACTCAGGCACGTCCCAGCCTCCAGGGGCAAACGTCCCCAGCTTCTGCAGCCCTGGAGGCAGGGCCGGGAGGCAGCCACACCATACCCTGGGCAGATGCGGTGTCCAGGGCGCCCCAGGGTGGCCACTTTGGCCTGCTCCCACCCTTCCAGGACACGCTCAAAGGACATCTGCTGGCAGACCCCCAGGCTTCCTGCCTGGAAGTGTAGAAATCCATCCTGGGACAGGGGGCCCCAGGGAGATGTGTTTCAAGCCCCTAGGTCTCGGTGCCCCTTTCACTTTTGGTGGTAGCGAAATAATTACATGTAATCGTAGATCGGTAGTTTTGCTTCTGAAATAAAATGCAGCCGTGGTGCTGGCTGCAGGTGATGGAGGAGCGGACACAATCTCACTGGGCAGGATGGTGCTGGTTGGAGGCCAGAGGACCATCCCCTTGCAGGCCCTGGGCACATGCAGACCTGGCCTGACGTGTCCAGTGTAGCAGGGACCACAAGGGCTACGTGCTGAACGACACAGACCCACCATTAACAGCAACAGCACAAGCCTCAGGGAATCCTGAGTGGATATTCCACTGGCTTCTGGCAAGTCTCCCTAAGCTAAGTAATAGCAGCCCATTTTTCTTACATCCTATAAGCTTAATTTTGAAAATTGAAGTAACCGAACACAGAACCGCATTAGCCATTTTAGTCGAGCTACAAATCCCATAACTGCTCCTTTAAAAGCAACTGGAGGGTTGTGATATTGCTTTAAAGAACCAAAGGACAATTTCTGGCCCAAAACAAAAAAACAAAAAAGTAATTTTATGCATATTGGTTGCTCGCTACAGAGGTCTCGTCAAGAAAAGGAGTTGGGACAAGAGGAGAATTGTAGGGTTACATCTCCTTGGTCTTGGGTCTGCACATCCTCGCACATTTGCAGCCCCTCTGTCTGTCATGAACGTGGGTCTGGACTGCTAAGGACACTGGCTGCTTTGCAAGGCTCCCCTGGAGCTGAGCATCGTAATTAAAATTCACAGCTGAGGCTACTGAAACATGTAATCTATGCGCAGAGGAAAAACAAAGAAACATACCAGTTCTGGTAAATTGCTAAAGAAAATTTCAAATAACAAAACAAACAGACACAGAAAAGGAAAAGCAGAACAGAATCGCTCCATCAATAGAATAAAAAGATCCGTCTCCGGGGAGCATACGGGGTCCCTCCGTCGCCCACGCTCCGCTCAGTCGGGTAGGACGTAGGGCCCAGCGGAGGTGCTGCCGTCACCCCCTCTTCGTTCCTGGAAGGGACTGTGTGCCCTGAAAGCCTTGCTCCTTTGCCAATCATCAAGCTAAATTCTAGAAGAAAATGCGAAGATCGGGCATTTTTCTGTTCTCTGCAGCCGCCTGACGTAGGCAAATTGCTTCCCTGGCCCCCAAGAACATGAGTCCCCATCAGGGCCCAGCCCTGCATTCAAAGGAGGCAGACCCCACGCCAGGCAGTGCCCCGAGGGTCTTCTTTCGAAGGCTCTGCTCAGGGAGCGCCGTCGTCACAGCCCCTGCCCCTGCGCCCTCTCCCACCTCCCAGATCCTTTCGGCTCGGCAATGACACTTGCTGAGTCGGCGTGGGCAGTGCTGGTGCCAGTGACGTGGGAAGTGGGAGGCGGCAGGAGGCTGGCCGCTGAGAACTGTCAGGTGGCCCAGGGCAGTGGGTCCATTGGCAGGCACTGACCCGGCCGTGGGTCGCCCGTTCTCCACTCTGGAACCATCCTCAGGGGCAGCCCCCCAGCATCGCTGGTGCTGCTCCCACTCAGAGCCCCTCCCCTCCACTTCCCAGATGAGCGGAGGGTGACCCCAAAGTCCATTCATTTGACTTTAGTACAGCCATTAAATTTTGCAAACATCTATTCAAATATATGCTCCAAGATCACCTTACTTGGGAAACCGGGGCCACACTGTGGGTGGAAGAGCAGCTTCCCTCCCACCGCACCTGCCATCTGCCCACCCTTACACGGCAGACCCTCAGCACTGTCTGGCAGGGGACATGCTGACAGATAGAAGTCCCTGTGTCCCTGTCCACCAGGGCTCTGTCGGGCTTGTCGCTGGACACTTGGCATTGAGAACAGAGCTCAACAAATATTTGTTAAGTGAAGGAAAATAGGCAGCAATTAGGCACCACCGTTTGCTGCCCACTGGATCAGTGAAGATTTAAGACGTTCAGTCTTGGTTTGCTTTAAACAAAAGCAGCATATATATCTTCACAGCAATATAGAGCTTCTTGGCAGTTCAAGACACTTCTGCGCTTTCTAGAACATAATAGTGCAAAAGTCACGATTCTAAGGATCCATCAAGACGGTTGATGAGCCCTGGCTCTGAGTCGCCAGTAGCACCTTTAAGGCTCAGCGAGGCGGCTGCACATGGGCGGGTCTGTCGCCCAGACAGATTTCAGAACTCACCCGGACCCAGCACAGGGCTGGGATCGCAGCCGGGCTGTTGCCCCAACAAACACCATCAGGCTCCCAAAGGGCCTCAGCCCTCCCCCAGCCCTGCTCAGGCTCTGGCTTGCTGATGGAAAGTGATTTTTCTCAAGCAAATGTCAGCCTCCAACTCTCGCTGGAGGTTCAAATAGCTCTCCTCACTTCAAAAGGCACTGCTGTTTACCACCGGCTCCTACTGCATGCACAGTATCTGTAAACAGAGATACAATCACAGCGGGTAATTGAAATTTCAAAATACTAAGAACTTAGAGTTTTAGGGATTTGGTTTTATAACAGAAACAAACAAAGGCCTGCCATATTGGCAAATAAAAGCTGACAGTTAAGAAATTAGATCTGCATACCAAGTATTTCATATTACGGACTAGTTGGCAGCCAGCTTTGCCCTAAGTCAGCCCGTAATTGGGGGGAAAGCAGATGTGGACACATCCAGCCCTTCTCCACTCCATGGCCACGGAGCCTGAGCGCCAGCCCCCAAGGGCTACCCTGCCCGGCTGCGATGCAAGACAGAAGGTTGTTCTGGTTTCTCTTCTCCTGAGTGAAGAACAAGTGAAAGCACAGGAGCCGGAGCATCCATGGTGAACCTGCCCGCACAGGAGGGGAAATGCTGAGCGTTCAGACCATGGCACGGCTCACCAGGGCCGCTCCAGAGCCACGAGGGAGTGAGGAGGGCAGAGCCAGCAAACCAAAGGGATTTAAAATGTGACCAAGTGTGAAGGAACTTCCTCCCCACCTCCCCTTCTCTGTCAAGCACAGACCGGAGCCAGCGCCACTTCATCACACAACCCCAGGGGCACCACTGTTCTCAGAGCACGCGGCACGAAGGCTCCCACCTGGAGAATCCGACCCAGAGGTAGGGGCAGGGCTGTCCTCCGGAGCAGTGGGGGTGGAGAAAACAGGGCAAGCGAATGGAGGGGGAGAAAGACTGAGAACGTCACACGATGCGTCCTCGTTTTCACAGAAGTAGAACCAGATCATAGGAACCTTGCGACTTGCTGCAGATCAGCTTTTACCTTCCTACCACCGTGACACGCAGCTCAGTGGGGAGAGGAGGCTTCAGATGGCTCAGGACAGGGCCTCCCCCTGTTTGCTGCCTCCCCATCAGTGTGTAGAGTGTGGCCTGAGTTCCTGAGCAGTGGCCTCAGGACATGCAGGGCAGCAGGAAGGGGACGGGTGGCACCCAACAGTCAACAGGGCGCTGGTGCCCTGGACGCCCCACAGGAAGTAAGTCTCCTCCACAGTGAGAAAGGTGTCCCCAGCAAGGCCAGTTAGAAACTGCCCCTCCCCAGAGACCCAGGGTTGCTGTGCTCTCACAGTCTGGAAAGAGTCTGGGTGGACCGGGCAGCAGAACAGAAGCCATGGGCTCTGCCTTATCAAATAATGTTCCATCATTTTTACGGGGTGACTGCTCTGTGCCAGGAAAGGTCCTGGAGGCCCCAGAGCCGGCAGTGAGCAGCCCAAGCAAACCCCTGTGGTCACGAGGGTCACGTTTAGGGCATGCCATGAACGTGCCCGAAGGCGAGAAGGGCCGTGGGGACAGAGGTCAGGGAAGGGACACAGGGAGTGCCCACAAGGCTGTGATTCTGCCTCAGAGGTTCCTGTGCAGAAAGGCAGCGGACCAGTTAGGGTTTCCACAGAAGAATGTGGGTCCAGCCAGCAGCCGGAGCTACCGATACAGCGATGGCTCCCTGTCTTTAAGTCTGAGCTCTGAGCAGCTGCAGACAAAGAAGCTGAAGATTCTCAGCAACTGGTACGAAGTCCTGCCTGAGGGATGCTCTTGGCTCGCTCAGAACCTTGGGGGGCCCGGGGGAGGGGCAACACACAGGGACACGAGGTCCAGTGCTCCAGGCAGAGATGTGTCCTAACTCACGACAGCCTCAATCGTCCACCCCTTCCCGATCAGGGGGCCGCAAAACAGGTTCCAGAACCACACGCTGCTTCGTGGCGACCGGAGCTCACGTCACTTTTCCATAAGTGCATTTTGTTCTCATTCCATGCCGGGGGGGCGGGGGGGTGCTCCCCACTCATTGACTGACTGTGAAATGAAGAGCCTGTCCTGGTCTCGAACCAATTAATGGACCAGGTGGTCCTCCTGGACAGAGCGGAGAAACAGAGTTTCATCTCTGTAGGCGCCGTGGAAGGAATAACTCTTTGGGGAATCTCAGGAAAAGGAGAGAGGCAACGCACCGATTCTGGCTGGGGTGGACGCGGTGGAAGGGAAGGGGTCCTGCGGGGATACAGTCAGAACCCCAGGCACAGATGGAGGGGACCCTCTGAGACCAAAGAAGTAAATAAAGAATAAAACTTGGCAGAGAACGGAGTGGCAACAGTAACTAAAAGGTGCCTCCAGACATGCAGTTAGGCTGGGCTCCCCGCTGCCCGGCTTGGGGCTCCTAAATTCTCCTGGCCACCCTCCTTCTCCACACAAACGTTACATTCATAATATTAATCACCTGTCAACTTACTGCAGAGGCAATTAAGATAAAGTTGATTATCACAGTTTAACACACACTGGAAAGTTCTGGCCAACACCAAAGTAGCCTGGGTAACTTCTCTCCATCTAATTACCTCCGAATGCAGCCCAGGACTTCACTCCCCGTAACCCTGAAGCTCTGAGGCTACCAAGTGAAGCCGAAGCACAATCTAAGCACTTTGTGGAAACGGCATGAAACCAGAGTTGGTTCACTTAGCCAAGTGAGCTCGAAATAAACTTACTTTAATGCCCATTTTCTGAAAAGTTGTCAAATGCCTTTAAGTAAAACACATCCCCTGAAATAGTTTTAAAATAACAAACTTGAGCCTTAATCTAATTCTGATATCTCAGAGGGAAGGAAAAGCCATGATCCTGATCCCTCTAAAGAAGGGTGAAGACTTCCCTTAAAATCAATCCCAGGGCGCCTCTTCCAGGAAGCCCTCCAGATCCTCCCCAGGCACAACTACTCTCCCCAGTCCCCTTTCTTTTCTCAGAACTGTCTTTCTGAGAGAGCACTGTCTACCCCACGATAGAATAATGCTTTGGAAAATATGAAGTGCTATATGAACACTCCTAGTGGTTGCTGTCTGTCTGCCACCTGTCATTCCACTGCACCTGAGGTCAGGTAACAAGGGGTATTATCCAAGAAGAAACCTCCCCAAGAGGAACCACAGTGCTTAGTAATGGCAGGCAGGCTGGCAGGCAGAAGGAGAGGGTTTGGAGGCCAGCGGTCCTGAGCTGGTCCTGCCTCTGCAGCTACTGGCCCTGTGACTGAGGCAAGGTTGGCGGGTACAGGGGGCAGTAGCTGTGGGGAGAGGCTGGGACATTTCTCTGCAGTCCACTGCATGGAACATTCTTGTGTTTACAATCCTGTCCATGCCAGAAAGTGACAGGCTCCTTCCTTCCGCCACCTCTTCTGGAACCAGAGACAGGGAGAGGCGCTCGGGTGGGCCTCGTGCATCAGGATGGAGGAGAAAGCTCAGTGTGGGAGTGAGGACGCCTGCTGGTCCCACCCGCGCCAGCAAGCTGGGCAAGTCACGCTGCCCCAGTGTGTGGGGCTGCAGGAGGCCGTGCCCAGGGTCCTTCCCACCCTGGACAGCGATGGATCCAAGCGGCGCCCACAGGAGGCCTCTGTTACCGTAACGTGGGCTGTATTCATTTTAAAGTAAAGAACAAAGATAATTGCCAACAGTACTCTTCTCTAGGGGCAGAGAGCCAGGTGCTGGGGGGAGCAGTGAGGGTGTTCATGAATATTTACTACATTTATACTATTTCTAAAATTAAATTCTACGCTATTTCCCACAGCAAGCATACATTACTTTGATAATCATTACACAACACAACTTTGAAAAATCATTCATTGAGGCGCAAGACCGGTGACATCTCTTACATTTAATTTAGCATGATATTAGCCACGATTTTCCAATCAAACCACAGGAATGTTTGGTGCCCTAGTCGGCGGGCCCGGGGAAGCCCACAGGAGCGCTCTGTCACGACGGAAGCTTGTTCAGACTCCCACGCCGGCTGCCCATCCCTCCTGCCCCCTCCTCCCTCCCCAGCACGAGGGAGGAATCCGATCTGGAGCATCCATGGCTCCAGATGCCGCCTTCCGACCCGGTGCACGCCAAGAGGCAGTCCCGGCCAGCGGGCATTTGGGAAGATGAAAAGCAGCCGCTTCTCTTCCTGAACCAGCCGGCATCCATGGCCCCGCGTCCCTGCCTGTCACGGATCAACCCCCTCAGGCGCCTTTGCTGGACGTCCAGGGAAAGTTCCGGAGGGTGGGCGAGGAGAGAGAACAAGGTGAAATACCTTCACTCAAGTGATCTCTATTCTCACACCTTCCCAAATAAAGCCCAACTCCAGGCAATGTGCTGCGGCCGCAGGGACAACTCGGAAGCCTGCCGTGATGCTGAAAACTCTGGGGATGCAGTGCAAGTAGCAGGCAAGCTTCACGGAGCACCTAACCGGCTGCAGGCCCAGGCTAAGCGTCCAGGAGGTGATCCGTCACCAGGGCCACTTCAGAGACAGAGGCCCAGGCTCCCTGGACCCCCAAGAGTGGCCCCAGGGCCCTCTCTCTGGTGCTGGAGCCAGGCCAGGAGCCCACACCCTCGCCCACAGATGGTGGGGCTAAGAAACAAGGGCATCAGGTCCACACACCTCCTTTAAAAAGTTCCTCTCTGAGTCCCACAGCGAGCACCACCACGGAGGAAGGCTCAGGCACTGATCCGAACGTTGCTCACACCACACGCTTAGAGTTTTGAGTTAAAATGTTGGCAACGTGAGCTGCCTGGGTCTCTTGATGTCTATTTCATGGAACTTGGACGTAGATTCTACTAGTTTAAATGTTATGGAAACGTGCATTGCTTTCGTGCATTTATTTCATGTTACGGGTCAGATCTGTGGTTACTGGGAGACTGTAGTCAAAAATATGATCAGCAATGAAAACACTGCAGTCAGACCAGAAGATACATGGCTGCTTCCGAAGGTGATAAAGGGGGCGACGTGTCACTTCATTTTCATTTTATCTAATGACATTCTGACTTTAAGTCAACTGTTCTTACAAATATGATCATGTAATTGGGGCATCTGTCTTGTTCATTATTTGGCAAACATGTCCTTTTAGCACCAGTCCAAATGAAATTTGGGGAATTTGGCTAATCACAGTTTAACAGATGTTTTGCCCAGTTCTACACAATCTTAATTTTAACAGACACAAAGCCCTCCACTCCCTGGCGCTCTAACTGGCGTCTCTCCACGCCTGTACAGAACTGTAAAGGTGAGAGAATAATAATTTTATCACATCTAGTCTTCATCCTGCAGTTTTATTTAATTCAACTGGCATCCCACTTGACCTAACAGCAATTATTTAAAGCAAGTCTTGACAAACCGGTTTCATATAGAACCAGGTTTTTTCTGTACTGTTACCTCAATAGCCTCCCAAAGCTGACATCTTAAATATTCAACAGCAGAGGTTCAACGTTCTCCCACGTGAGCTCTGACGTAAAAGTCCATGAATCACAAAAAGAAACTAGAGTCTATTTAACATACAGGAGATGTAAAAGGCAAACACCCTCAAATAAGATGGGTTTCTAATCCTTACCAAGGACGGCAGGGGCCTCATCTAAGGCACAGTAACATCAGATAATGCTGCGAAGGCTCAGGGTAAAAACAACATTTCAATTACCCCTTTCTGCAGAAAAATCGGTTCTCTCTGCCTTGGACCGTAATTACCCAGGTGCCGTCTCTGTCTGTCTCCCAAGTGCTGGCTTTTTACCTTAAGTGATTGGCTTCTCGAAATAAGAGTGCACACCCTGCTTTACTTTGAGTAAAAGTGAGAGCTTCTTAAAAGGACACATGTGAGAGAAATTAAAGGGAGGTAATAACACTATCACATCAAGATATGAATGGAAAAGACACGTTTTGACTAAGAAATAAGACAGTTTGGGCTCTAAGAAAAGCATCTAGCACGTTGTCTCTACTTATCTTGTAACAAAATTATGCCTCTTTTCATGCATAAATCGGAAGCATTTTCCATCATTTTGCTTGAGGAAAAGCACCAGCTTTCTTGGTTTCCTGATTTTTAACACTGGGAGTGTCTGCTTAACCCCACCCTGGCCCCCTGGATGACAGTGACACCCAGAGCCCAGGCCTGGACCTAACTCACCACTGACCAGTGCTGTGATGCCAGGCACCCCAATAACCTCTTGATTCCTCCGTCTCTTTATCCCAAAGATGAGGATAGTAGGGCACCTACCTCCGGGGTGCTGGGAGGAGCAGAAGAGGTGATGGCTGCTCGGGGCCCAGTACGCATTGCTGTTATTCCCATGGGAGGACCCTCTCTGGAGGAGCCGCCAGACACATCATGGCAGGACCTCTAGCCCCGGCCACCCACTGGCCCCGTGGCTCCCTCCCCCACCTCTCCTATATCCTCAGAGCCACTTACAATCCCCTTGGTCGTCCCATACACTGCCCCTGCCACCACGGACGAGGGACACCCAAGCGTCCACGGTCACACCGCCCAGAAGGAAGAGCTGCAGCATGGTGGGAATTCCTGCCTGGCATCCGTCACCTCCACAGAGGTGCCCCTTCAGCCGCATCCATGTCTGCATCCCTCCAGAATCGAGCACAGACAGACATGCCACCACGTGTGTGCCCTTACAGGTCAGCCTCGTACGGAACGGCTCACCCCTCAGCCCGAGACTGACGCGCCCATGTGTCTCCTCCGTCCCCAAGACACTCAAAAAAACCCTTCCTGAACTATATTAAATTCATTCTGATTTTTTAAAAATTCATATCTGAGTCAATGTATTGAAATGAGATTTCTTCGTTTGCTTTAAGTAACCATGAAAACACACAAATGAATAAAAAGCTGCTCCTACCATAGGACCTAAGAAGCATTTAGTGGCAAGAATCCAGGCTCTGGAGGCCAGAGTGTGCTTCGCAGCAGGACTCCTGGTCCCCACCCCACAGGGATGCAGAGAGAACGCACCAGAGGCACCGGTGACAGACCCCAGGGCACAGGGGGCTCTTAATATGTGGACGTCATTTCATTCAATAATTACTTATTATCCAAGCGTTTTTCAAAAAGAGAATGTCAAGGGAAAATTAAGAAGTGACGTTGGTGTCCACCGACATGCCACCTTCTGGTCCCAAACAATGGAAAGTGGGAAGCAGCATCGCAAAGGGCCTCCCTCTCATCTCTGAGAAGCACACGTTAGGTGTCCAGCAGAGCCATGCCCACCGGGCGCCGGGGGTAGGGGAGAGGTCAGCTGCGCACTGCCCCCTGGGCCTGCACTGCGGGAGGTCCGAGGTCCTGCCGGTAGCATGAAGGGAAGAGCAATGTCCCTTTACGTCCAGGCCCGAGGAGCCTGGATCTCTGGGTCTCAAACATGTGAAGCCGAGTTTCAAATAAAAGTGGATTCCTTAAATCCATAAAATATGGATTCCTCCATATCATGGGCTGCAGTGGGTAAAGCGGGCATGGTGATGAGTGGTGCCGCCAGGTTAGAATCCATCTCACAAGCCTGAAAGGCTTTCCAGAACCTCTCGGGATCCATGGGTTCCAGTTGAAGAACCTGACCGAGGTCTGATCTAACAGGGAGCCAACATCAGTGGGCTGTGCATCTCACAACCAACTGCAAAGGGATGAACGCTTGCAAGCTGCGGCCTCGCATTTCCAATCTGAGCCTGAGTCAGGCTCACTCTCTCCTTAAGAAACACAGAACACTTTAACATGTGGCTCATGGTGAAATTCTGCAGCCTGAAAGAGTGAGAATCATATCCTGGGGATTGGGAAGAAAAGTCTGCTGAACTATGTTCGTGACGACAAAAGAATGTTTTGTAAAACATCAGACTCTGGTTACCTGATTTCAAGCCATTATAAAGTAATAATAATTAAAATAGTGCAATATTGGCATAAAGGTAGACAATTAGATCAACTGAACAAAACAGCTGCCAGAAGCAGATCCACACACATATGGACAACACAACCGAGTTGTGACAAAGATACAAAGGCAATTAAATAGAGAAAGGTAATCTTTTCAAAACATGGTCCTAGAACAACTGGATAGCTAAATGCAAAAAAATAAAAAGAACTTCAATCTATAGATCATACTCTAAACAGAAATTAATTCAAATTGGGTAATAGACCTAGATATAAAACCTAGAATCACAACACTTCAAAAGAAACGTAAGATAAAATCTTTGTGACCTTGAGTTAGACAAAGATTTCTTAGATATGACACTCTAAGCACAATCTATAAAATAATAAATCAATAAATGGGACCTCATCAAAATTTAAAACTTCTGCTATTCAACAGACACTGTCAAGAGAATGGAAAGGCAAAGCACAGCTTGGAGAAAATACTGCAAAGTATATATCTAAAAAAAAAAAAGGACTTGTATCCAGAATATACAAAGAACTCTCAAAACAGCAAGGAGAAAATATTTGCAAATGATGTGACCGATGAGGGCTTAATTTCCAAAATATAAAACAGCTCATACAGCTCAACAACAACCAACCAACCCAATCAAAAAATGGGCAGAAGACCTAAACAGACATTTCTCCAAAGAAGACATACAGATGGCCAAGAGGCACATGAAAAGATGCTCAACATGGCTAATTATTAGAGAAGTGTAAATCAAAACTACAATGAGATACCACCTGACACTGGTCAGAATGGCCATCATTAAAAAGTTTACAGATAATAAATGCTGGAGAGGGTGTGCAGGAAAGGGAACACTCCTACACTATTGGTGGGAATGTAAGTTGGTGCAGCCACTATGGAGAACAGTATGGAGGTTCCTTAAAAAAATTAAAAATAGAACTACCATATGACCCAGCAATCCCACTACTGGGCAAATATCTGGACAAAACTATAAATGAAAAAGAGGGGCTTCCCAGGTGGCACAGTGGTTGAGAGTCCGCCTACCGATGTAGGGGACATGGGTTCGCGACCCAGTCCGGGAGGATCCCACATGCCACGGAACAGCTGGGCCCGTGAGCCATGGCCACTGAGCCTGCGCGTCCAGAGCCTGTGCTCCGCAACTGGAGAGGCCACAACAGTGAGAGGCCCGCATACCGCAAAAAAGAAAAAAGAAAAAAGAAAAAGATACATGCACTCTGATGTCTATAGCAGCACTATTCACAATAGCCAAAACATGGAAACAACTTAAATGTCCATTGACAGGATGAATGGATAAGGAAGATGTGGTATGTATGTGTGTGTATACACACACACACACACACACACACACACACAATGGAATATTACTCAGCCATAAAAAGAATGAAATATTGCCATTTGCAGCAACATGGATGCATCCAGAGATTGTCATACTGAGTGAAGTAAGTCAGAAAGAGGAAGACAAATACCATATGATATCACTTATATGCGGCATCTAAAATATGATACAAAACTCAACAATCAAAAAAATGAGTAAAAGATATACAGACACTCCACCAAAGAAGAGATAGAGATGGCAAATTAGCACAGGAGAAGATGTTCCACTTCATGGGTCCTTGAGGAAATGCAAATTAAAACCACAGTGAGATATCTCTCCAACCTATTAGAAGAGCTGAATCAGTAAGACTGACCCTGGAGAGACTGTGGAGAAATGGGGACGCTCATCCACTGCTGAGGGGAATGTAAAATGGTGCCACCACTTTGGAAAACATTTTGGCAGTTTCTTCAAAGGTTAAAGGTTAAACGTATGCCTAACCAGGAACCAGCTGTTCCACTCACAGGTGTTTTTTGTAGGAAATGAAAGCGCACATCCATACAAAGACTTGTGAGTGAATTTTCAGAGCAGTTTTCTTTGCAATAGCCAGAAACTGGAAACAACCCAAATACCCCGCAGCAGGTGACCAACTGGGATGTGTCTGTGCTGTGGAATCCGGCTCAGCAATGAAAAGGATGAACTCTGATACTCTCAACAGCGTGAATGAACCTGAGAACAGTTACTCTGATTGAAAGAAGCTGGACAAGAAGGAACACACACCCTATGGTTCCTTTTTTATAAAATGAGAAGATTCGGTGACAGAAAGCAGGTAAGTGGATGCCTAAGAGCGGGAGGGGGCTTCGGAGGGTGGGAGAAAGGGGTTGCCAATGGGCATGTGGTAGTGGTGGTTTCAAGAGCATAAACACCTGCCAAAACGTCAAACCGTATGCTTTAAATGTGTTCGTTTATCGCATAGCAATTAGACCTCAGTAAAACTGTTAAAGCCGCGCTTGTGAAATTAACAAATGTTATTTTTTAAATAAGGGTCTTGTTAACTCGGCAATAGCATTGTCAAATGCTTATGATAAAACACTACAAGATTAGAACAGGAATTTAAACAGTATACCTAAGTTCAGCTATTTTTATGTAAGAAAAATAAAACAGCCTTGTTAGCAAAAAATGACTGAAGTAGCTGAAAATGTAGACAGTGCCTGTATCTGCGTGGTAAGGCTGAGGAAGATATTCTTCCCAAATTCTGATCATTTCTTGATTGCTATTTTAATCTGCAAGGACCTGCCACGATGCTTCTCAGGAGGGAAAGCCTGGGTGGGAAGGGTGTGTTTCCATGTCTCAAACCACAAGGGCAGGGTCTGTGCAGAGGTGGGAGACGGTGCTCAGCACGCAGGAAGTCAGCAGCTCCATATGCTGTCGGCTGTCCGTCATTTTTCACTGACTAGGAAAACCAGACCCCAGCCTCCACCCGCACCCACCCCACAGCTGCCCCTGCTGCTGCCTGGTCCTAATCGCAGTCTGCTGTCTGTGCGCTGTAACCCAAACACACTCAGAATTGGCTTGTCAGCTGCCAGGCCTGAGGTCTCAACTCTACCTTCCCACTCAGCCTTTTGAGAGGTCGATGTCCTCAAGGAAAACGGTCTTGCCCTTCAAAACCACCATCACGTTGAGACATGAGTTCAAACTCCTGCAAACAGCTCTGCTGAGATTTCCCAGGATCCGGGGAGGGGCCTGGTTAGGGTCCCTAAGGTAGCAGTTTGGAAAGAGAAAAACAAAGCTGGTTTTCCACGCAGCAACCCAAACACTTCTTCTTGCCCCTGAATAATTAAAAACACTGATTTTACAAAAAAATTTAAAAAAGAAAAGGAAAAGCAATAATAATAAAAGCTCATGGATGAAGAACTTCACCCTGGATCAGACACCATGCTGAGCATCTCATGTATGTTTACCCATTTATCCTCCCCTCTTGTCAGGTTCTGTGTCCTGAACACAGACAGGGAAACGGAAACGCGGACATGTTAGCATTCTCAGTGGCCGTCCGGGCGGGGTCAGGATTTGAACCCTGGGAGCCTGTACAGCTCCTGCCAGCGTCTTCGCCCTGTTCAACAAGCACCAGCATAGGATCCACCAGCCCCCCGCTGCCCGGTAAAGGGCTGTGTGGTGCAGCAGCCACAAGCCTCACAGGCAACCGCCAGCTTCACTGCTCAGAGCAGACCTGTCTACATGCGCCCAGGTCTCCCCCAGTTCCTTCCACCTCCTCTCTTCCCCTGCTTGCAGTTCTCTTCTCCAGCATCATGACTTACACCATATTCACTGAGGCTTAGCCCTGGAATTTAACAAAATAGCTTTAGAATTGCTAACCCATGCCTCTGCGAGAAATAAGCCCACTGACTAGAGTTCAGACACGGTTAGAGTTTTTTGTCCTTAAGGATGGAGAGTCCAGATGCTGTGTTCAGAAGTCACCCGGCGAGTCCCCCACTGCGTGCCCTTCCCCTGCCCTCGTGAGGGTGTGGTCTTCATCTTGGAAAACAAGTCACTTTACTTTTTCTGTGTTCCACTCCAGGTTGCCCCAAATCCCTGTTGATTTTACTGATTTCCTTTTTGGAGTAGTGAAATATGAACATGGGTCCAGAAGTCTGCACAGTAAGAGGGACATGGAGGCATGTCATCCCCCACCCCCCATCCTTCCTGTTCTTTCACCCAGTTCTTTTCACTCAGGCAGGCACCAGTTCCGGTGGTCTCTGGATTACCCTTCGTGTGTGGAGTTTGTTTGTTTCACAAATGAACAAATGCAGGTATATTTTCCTATTTCCCCCCTTTATGCAAACAATGGCATACTACATTCTTCTGCACTTTGCTTTTTTTTTCCCACTTAATAATATACCCTGGTTATGATTCCATACCAGTTTACAGAAATCTTTCTCATTATTTTTTAAAGCTGTATAGTAAATACTTCATGGTTTGCATATGTCAGGGATTATTCAGCTGCTCTCCTGTGTAGGAGCATTTAGGTTGTTTCCAATATTTTATAATTACAAACGATGTTGCAATAATAACTTTGTAAATGTGTGTTTTTATATTTGCATTGGAAGGGATTGATCAGTATCTATCAGTTACTACTTTCTTGAGTATTTTTATCAGGACAAATTATCAAATTTTATAAGAGACTTCTTCAGTACCTAAGGATAAAACCATGCATTTTCCTCTTAGATCTATTAATATATATTGTATTATATTAAGGGGGTCTCCAATATTAAACCAACATTGAATTAACAGGAAAAAAAATCCCACTTAGAGTGTGATATCATTTTCTTAACATGATATTAGACGGTTTATTTCTGCCTTCATCTCTCTTGTTTCATTCAATTGTTTTGGTTTACTTTGTGGTTCCTTTTCCAACTTTTTGAGAAGGAAAATTAATTCATTTATTTTCAGCCTTTTATTTTTATTTATAAAGATATTTAAGGCTTTACATTTTCCTCTGATCGTGCTTTTGGATATGAACCAAAGGATTTCATACAAAGTGTTTTCACTGTCGTTTTTTATGAATACTGTAATTTTGGGTTGAATTCTCCTGCATCCAAGAATTAATAGGGCTTTACCCCACATTTGGCACCTTCCACTGCCATCCCCTCAGCTTCACTCGTTCTGGTTTGTTCTCTGAGAAATCACCCAGTTCAGCTGGCTTTAGAGGTCACCTGTGACCCTTCCCAAGATTAAAAGTCAATCTTCAGATTGGAGCAACACCAGTTTGGATCTTCTGCTGGGGTCATGCCCACGTCAAAAGCAGCAAGAAAGCGCCACAGTAGGAAATGGCAGTCAGTTGGTGGGAATGTAAATTGGTGCAGCCACTATGGAAAACAGTATGGAGGTTCCTCAAAAAAGTAAAAATAGAGCTACCATGTGATCTAGCAATCCCACTCCTGGGCATATATCTGGACAACACTATTAATTCAAAAAGATTCATGCACCCCTGTGTTCATAGCAGCACTATTCACAATAGCCAAGACATGGAAACAACCTAAATGTCCATCGGCAGATGAATGGGTAAAGAAAATGTGGTTGACATATACAATGGAATACCACTCATCCATTAAAAAGAATGAAATAATGCCATTTGCAGCAACATGGATGGACCTAGAGATTACCATGTTGATACTAAGTGAAGTAAGTCAGAAAGAGAAAGACAAATACCATATAATATCACTTCTATGCAGAATCTAAAATATGACACAAATGAACTTATCTAGGAAACAGAAACAGACTCACAGACATAGAGGAAAGACTTATGGTTGCCAAGGGGGAAAGGGGTTGGGGGAGGGATGGATTGGGAGTTTGAGATTAGCAGATGCAGACTAGTATATATAGGATGGATAACCAACAAGGTCCTACTGTATAGCACAGGGAACTCTATTCAATATCCTGTGATAAACCATCATGGAAAAGAATATGAAAAAGAGTGTGTGTGTGTATATAAATTTATACGTTTAACTGAATCACTTTGCTGTATAGCAGAAATTAACACAACACTGTAAATCAAGTATACTTCCATCAAATACACTAAAAAAAAGGATTAATAGGCTTTAAAGTTTGATGGAAGGGGCTCTTTTTGTTTGTTAATACTTGTATTGCATTGTGATCAGAGAGTGTTCTTTGTAATATTCCTGATCCATGGAACTATTGTTTTCTCTGCAGCCTAACAAGCAGTCAGTTATCATTAACATTTCATGTGTGTTTTACATGAATATGTGTTGACGATTATCAGGGTGTAAATTACAATATATCCAAAAATCTACCTTATTGACTACGTTGCTTAGGTCTTCTGTGTTCTAACTTGTGTCTTCACCCCTTTATCTATCTTGTACTGGGAGTGATGTCTTAGCATCTTCCTTTTCCATATAAGCCTCCTTGAATCTCTTGTAGTTTTTGCCTCTTAAAGGTGATTGTTTTACTGTTTGGAAAATGAATATTCATAACTATTATAACTTCATTGTGAATTATGACTTTTAGCAATAAAATGTGTCCTTCTTTTTTACATTTAATACTTGTGTTTGGAATTCTACTAGGGCTGATGAAAGTATTGCTACCCTGACTTCATTTTTATTTCCAGTGACTTAGTATGTGTCATTATTTTCACCCTCCTTGAATCTTTTTGTTTAGGTAAGTCTCTTGCTTTCAGCATATATTTGGGACTTTCTTTCTGAAGCAAACTGAAAATCATTTTCTCTTACACAATGAGTTAAACCCATTCACCTGTATTGATAAGACTGATATATTTGGTTTAAATCCCATCATATTATTTTTAACAGCTTTATCAAGGTATAATTTACACATCATAAATTCACACACTTTAAGTGTAAAATTCAGATTTTTAGTAAACTTCAGAGCTATCTAATCAATGTCACAATACAGTTCTAAAGTATTCCCATTACCCCCAAAACTGCATGTCCATTTGAACTCACTCGCTATTCCCACCCTTAGTAGAGGCTACTACCAATCTACTTCCTATCTCTATAGATTTGCCTTTTCTGGATGTTTCATACAAATGGGACCACACAATACATGTGTTCTTCAACTGTTGTTTTTTTTTGTTGTTGTTACTCAGAATAATATTATTGAGATTCATCCATGTTGTAGTAAAAGTACCAGTACACCTTTCCTCTTTCTTTTCCAACAAAGAAACATTGTATGGATACCCCACATTTTCCTTATCTATTCACCAGTTGATGGAAATTGGGGTCATTACCACTTTCCGGCTGTTATGACTAATGCCACTATAAACATTTCCGTACAACACTTCTTACAAGACTTTGTATGGACATATATTGTCTTTTCTCTTAGATGGATACCTAAGAGTAGTACTGGGAATATGGGGAATTCTAACATGTATTCTTTCAGGGAGTACATGTTTAACTTTTTAATCAACTGCCAAACCTTTGTCCAAAGTAGCTACACCACTGATCTTCCCACCAGCAGGATGGGGGTTTCCTGTGTCTCCCATCCCCGCCAACACTTGCTCTTATCATCTTTTGGATTAAAGCCATTGCAGTGTGTGTGTTTAAAGTGGTTGTGATTTTAATTTGCATTGCACTAATGACTAATGGCGTCCATCGTCTTTTTATGTGATTATTGGTCATCATACATTACTCTGGAGAAATTATTCAAACATTTTGTCCATTTTTAAATTATTTGTACTATTATTGAGTTGTAAGAATGCTTTATATATCCTGGATATAAAGCTTTTGTCAAACATATAATTTGCAAATATTTTCTTCCACATTGTGGATTGTCTTTTTATTTTCATACTGGTGTGTTTTGAAGTGCCAGCGTTTTTAATTTTAATGAAGTCCAATTTTCATTTATTTTCTTTCGTAGATTGTGCGTATGGTATTTTATCTTAGAAATCTTTGCTTACCCCAAGGTCACAAAGATCTTTTCCTTAAAAATGTCTTTTAAAAATTCCATAGTTTTAGACCTTACATTTAGATCTACGATCCATTTTTGAATTAATTGTTGTAAATGATGTGAAAGAGGTCTAAATTTGCCTTTGTTCATGTGAACATCCAATTTTCCCAGTACCATTTGTTGAAATAATACATTATTTGAACCTCATTATTGTGCATATTGTATTTGTTGTTTAACTGATGTGTTTTCTTTGCTCTTTTATTTCTATTTTATTTATTTTGGCATTTATGACAGTTTACATTTTTGTTCTAGATGTTATCTTTGTATTCATATCTTTTTAACTGATCTTATTCTCATTGATTGTTTGGAGTTCCATGTTTTATTTCCTTTTTATAGTAGTTTTGTCTAGATAAAGATTGTCCCTGCTTCTGCATTTATGTAGCCAGGGCTGGAGATTGAGTGGAGTTTATAAGATACTTAGTTACAACTACCCCTTTCTGTTTCCTGCCAGGTAATGAAGTATGGTTCTCTACTGAACGGATTATTTTCTCTCTGTGGAGGTGGCCATGGAAGGAAGGAGTGCATGTCTTTTGATTTTTTTTTTTCTTGCAGGACCTCGGATTCCCTTTGCTTCCTTCTCTCTCCGCTGTGTAGCACTCACAGAGCACCTCTCCCTTCTGTTAACCCCTCACTCTTCCCAGAGCATTTACCTTTCAAGGTTTTGCTTCCTCACATCCCGGGCATGCTTTTACATCTCTTCACTGTAGCAAGTACTTTGATGTCTACCAGAAAACTTTCTATTTTCATGCTAAGACTTCCTCTTTCCAGCAGTGGCTTTAGATCAAGTTCAGACCCACAGCCAGGCCCCCTCTGCTCTGTGAACTGCACTTACTCTCTGCAAGGACTTGAAGAGTGTGGGACTCAGCTCACTGCCTTTGGGGCTTCTTTTCCTAATTACAGGGATTTGATATTCAATCCCTCTCTGTTTTCTGGTTATGCTGAGGACATTGGTTTCACATAGTTTTGTTCATGTTTCTTATTCCTCTTTATTTTACTTGGGGGATACATTGAATGTTTCAGATATATGCGGTCACCATCGCCTCTGCTACACAGAACTCCCCCAAAAGTTTATTCTTCAAAACTCCAACTTATACTGGAAAAGAAATACAGGCATTTATCCAATATGTATGAATAAGTTCAAGAAAATTAAAATTAAAAACTCTGTCTGAGCTAAATAGACATTTCTCCAAAGGAAAAATACAAATGGTCAATAGGCACATGAAAAGATGCTCAACATCGCTAATTATTAGAGAAATGCAAATCAAAACTACAATGAGGTACCACCTAACACTGTTCAGAATGGTCGTCATTAAAAACTCTACAAATAACAAACGCTGGAGAGGGTGTGGAGAAAAGGGAACCCTACTACACTGTTGGTGGGAATGTAAGTTGGTGCAGCCACTGTGGAGAACAGTATAGAGGTTCCTCAAAAAACTAAAAATAGAATTACCATACAATCCAGCAATCCCACTCCTGGGCATATATCCAGACAAAACCCTAATTCAAAAAGATATATGCACCCCTATGTTCAAAGCTGCACTATTCACAATAGCCAAGTCATGGAAGCAACCTAAATGTCCATCAACAGATAATGGATAAAGATGTGGTACATGTATACAATGGAATACTACTCAGCTGGAAAAAAGAATGAAATAGTGCCATTTGCAGCAACATGGATGCAACTAGAGATTATCATACCAAATGAAGAAAGTCAGAAAGAGAAATACAAATACCATATGATATCATTTATATGTAGAGTCTAAAATATGACACAAATGAGCCTATCTATGAAACAGAAACAGACTCATGGACATAGAGAAGAGACTTGTGGTCGCCAGTGGAGGGGGTTGGGAGAGGGAAGGACTGAGAGTGTGGGATTAGCAGATGCAAGCTTTTATATATAGAATGGATAAACAACAAGGTCCTACTGTATAGCACAGGGAACTATATTCAGTATCCTATGATAAACCATCATGAAAAAGAATATTAAAAAAAAGTATATACATGTATAACTGAGTCACTTTGCAGTACAGCAGAAATGAACACAACATTGTAAATCAACTATACTTCAATTAAAAAAAGTTGTCCATGTATGACCTAAAATCAAGCCTCAGACTCCACTGTTCCACCCACTTTGGGAAACACCAAGCTTACATTGTTCTCCTTCTGTAACACCCTCCTCCCATCCCATGTACACTTCTTAAAGCCAAGTGTGTCTCTGGCGATCCTTCTCAGTTGCCACATCTCCTATGAAGCTTCTCCTGAGAACAAACTGTGAATCTTCCTCCCGTGGATTCCCTCTGCGCTTCAAGAGATTATTTCTTAGAGGACTCATTTCACCTCATCCTTGATTGTAACCATTTGTCGCATGGCCGTTTTGTCATCTATTTCATTCTCCTGGCACTGAGCTCACCATCAGTGCTCAATAAACACTCATGAAATAATCTAATTTTCTGCTGCCAAGGGCAGCCAGGAAGACTGAACACTGGTGACCACTCAGGGTGACAGCCACATGTGATGTGACCGTTCTAGATGACATCATGACTCCCCAGTGGTCGTGGATCTTTCCAAACCTCCCACCTACTGTCCAAGGGTACAGGGCATGCCTTTTGGTAGAAACTCGGTAACTATTTCTGAGGTGAGAAGGTGCGAGGACAGAGGGAAGGAGGACGGAGGTGAGCCATCCTCTCCGCTGGCCCCCACCTCCTGTCCACAGACAAGCCTGAGACACAGCGCTCTTTGACTCCGGGTTGGCTGTCCTCACTAGGGGCTCAGGTAGGCACGTGACCAGGAAGGGATGTGCTGAGCAAAACAAAGCTTCCTTTGAACAAAACTCTCCCAAGTTTACCAGCATATCATTTCTGAACAGATTACGGGGACATTTTTTAAGCCTTTTCTAAAAATACCTGTGGACAATGGACTGTGTGGCCAGTTCAGACTCCCCTCAGGAGAGGCATCCCAACAGGAGAGGCAACTTATGTTGTGCAGAGAGAACCCCAGAATGTCACAGCTAGAAGAGGCCCGACCCAGCACGCGTCCAGTCCCCTCACCTGGGAGGTGATATGTTTGAAGCCCAGAGGAGATGGTCTCAGTCCAGAATCCAGGCTTCCATCCCAGTCCAGGCAATGTCCACCTGCTGCAGCTCAGTCCTCCAGCTTCTCTCCGCTGCAGCCGCCTGCCTGCTGCCCTGTGCCCTTTGACTCAGCCACTTGTAGAGCATCACCAGTCTTCCCATGATGTGCACTCATGGAGGTGTGCAGGGGGAGACACATGTAGCAGGTGTGGGGCCAGGGGAGAATCTGTATCATTCCCTGTGCCCAGCATCATACCACCTGAGAGGTCCCCACGAGTGGGAGACCCAGGCTGTTTAAAGCCACAGAGCCTTCTCATCGAGAAGTTTATGAAGCAACACATGACCAAGCACAGGAGAACAGGCAGGGACTTAAGAAAATAGACTTTTGTAGAAAAGAGTGTTTAAAAAACTTCATTTTGGTTTCTTCCTTTTCAGTGGTTCACATGAAAGTTTTATCTTTAGCTGCATTATACTGTAAGTATGGAAAAAGGTGTCATGTCTCCTTACCTATAAGAATACTTTTTTTTTTTGGACACGCCATGTGGCATGCAGGATCTTAGTTCCCTGACCAGGGATCAAGCCCATGCCCCTGCAGTGGAAGCATGGAGTCTTAACCACTGGACAGCCAAGGAAGTCCCAAGAATACTTATATTTCATACATTTAAAAGACTTTTCATAGGAACACGAGTTATTTCTAATAACGATTAACACCTTTAGGGATATCAGTTAAGGAAAGTAGGACCTGAGGGAAAAATGAAAATTACTCCTCATCTGTGTTACCTCACCATGAAGAAGATTCAAGGCAAATGAGAGTTGATAGATAGATAGATAGATATAGATAGAAGATATAGATAGATATAGATAGAAGGTATAGATAGATACAGATAGAAGATATAGATAGATAGATACAGATAGAAGATATAGATAGATAGATAGATACAGATGCAGATAGATAGATAGGTAGACAGATAGATAGATAGATAGATAGATACAGATGCAGATAGATAGATAGATAGGTAGATAGATACAGATAGAAGATATAGATAGATAGATAGATATAGATAAAAGATATAGATAGATAGATATAGATAGAAGATATATAGATAGATATAGATAGAAGATATAGATAGGTAAAGATAGAAGATAGATAGATACAGATGCAGATAGATAGATAGGTAGATAGATACAGATAGAAGATATAGATAGATAGATATAGATAGAAGATATAGATAGATAAAGATAGAAGATAGATAGATAGATACAGATACAGATAGATAGATCGATAGGTAGATAGATAGATAGGTAGATACAGATAGAAGATATAGATAGATAAAGATAGAAGATAGATAGATAGATACAGATGCAGATAGATAGATAGATAGGTAGATAGATAGGTGGATAGATAGATAGATACAGATAGAAGATATAGATAGATATAGATAGAAGACACAGATAGATATAGATAGAAGATATAGATAGATAGAGAGATAGATAGGTAGGTAGATAGATAGATACAGATAGAAGATATAGATAGATAGATATAGATAGAAGATATAGATAGATATAGATAGAAGATAGATAGATAGATATAGATGCAGATAGATAGATAGATAGATAGATAGAAGAGATAGATAGATAGATACAGATGCAGATAGATAGATAGGTAGATAGATAGGTAGATAGATAGATACAGATAGAAGATATAGATAGATATAGATAGAAGATATAGATAGATATAGATAGAAGATATAGATAGATAGATAGGTAGATAGATAGATACAGATAGAAGATATAGATAGATAGATATAGATAGGAGATATAGATAGATATAGATAGAAGATAGATAGATGCAGATAGATAGATAGATATAGATGCAGATAGATAGATAGATAGAAGAGATAGATAGATAGATAGATAGATATAGATAGAAAATATAGATAGATATAGATAGAAGATAGATAGATATAGATGCAGATAGATAGATAGATAGATAGAATAGATACATAGATAGATAGGTAGATAAAGATAGAAGATATAGATAGACAGATAGATATAGATAAAAGATATAGATATAGATAGAAGATATAGATAGATAGATAGATAGATAGATAGATAGATATAGATGCAGATAGATACATAGATAGATAGATCGAAGAGATAGACAGATAGATAGATAGATAGATGATAGACAGATAATTCTGTAGAGCAGCCTTCTCTGCATTATAGTGTTACAAATCTCTTCTCCTCTCCATGGCTTGCACTTTGGCCTCTTGATGGTCTCCTTTGATGATCAGAAATTCTTAACTTTAACATGGTCTAATTTCTATTTTTTTTAATTTGGCCTCACCCCGAGGCATGTGGGATCTTAGTTCCCCGACCAGGGATTGAACCTGTGCCCCCTTCAGTGGAAGCACAGGGTCTTAACCACTGGACCTCCAAGAAGTCCCCTAACATGGTCTAACTTCTAAATCTTGTCCTTGATGAATAAAACTTTAATTTTTATTCTGTAGTTCACATTTATGTCAACAGTTCGGCTGGCATTTGTTTTATTTATTGGTGAGGCAGTGCTGAAATGTATTTATTTTTTTCCACATGGGTATATAGGTGACCCTGTATCATTTATTGGAAAAAAAAATCTCCTTCTATCCGCTCTACAGTGCCACCATTAAATTAAATCAAGTGTCCATACATGTATGGGTCTGTTTCTAAACTTTATTCTATTCCTTTAGTCTAACACTACTGTAAATGGCAAAGGATTTCTGTGTTAGATGCGTTAGTTCTGTGTTAGTTTCCAATATTTGTTGATAGTATATAGAAATTGACACCAGATTCAGTGTTATTGCTGAATTAATATAAAATATAATATTAAATCTCATAATTTCACTACAGATTCTTTGGGATTGTGTGCGTAAACATGCCATCTCCAAATAATGATAATTTTATTTCTTCCTTTCCAATTATTATAAACTTTCTTTTTGTTTCCTATCACACTGGCTATGAACTCTAGGACAATGTTAGAAGTGGTGAAAAAGGACATTCTTGCTTGTTTCCAGTCTCATGGGAAATTTTGAATATTTCACCCTTTGATGTAATGGTGTATGTGGGTTTTTTTTCAACCTTTTATCAGGTTAAACCGTACACCTTTGCTTCCTTATTTTCTAACAGTTTTTATCAAATGCTTTTTTCCTCATCTATGGAAAGATCATGAGTTTTCCCCTTTATTTTGAAAAAATGCTGAATTATATCGATTGACTTTCAAATGTTAAATCAATCTTAGATTTCAAAACACACACCACCTGGACATGATATATTACCTTTCCAGCATTGCTGGGCTCACTTTGCTAATATTTTGCTTAGGATTTTAAAATCTACATTTGTGAGTAAGGCTGAACTTAAGTTTTCTTTTTTCGTAATATCTCTATCAAATTTAACTTTTTCACATTATTTAGTTCTTGTGAAAGAAACTGAGAGGTGTTTCTCCTTTTTCTACTCTCTAGAAGATTTTGTGTAGGGTTGGTGTAAGTTCTTCCATAAGAGTTTGATAGAATCTGCTGGTGAAACCATGTGAACGTGGAGTGTATCCTCTGTATGTGTGTAAAGATGTAATTATAAATATGACATATTTTACTCTGAAGAGCATATTCAGATTTTCTACTTGGGTCCATTTTTTAACATGTGTTTCCAGGAATTTGATAATTTCACCTAAGTGTTCAAATTTATTTCCATAAAACTGTTCATAATGATTGTGCTCATGATCTTTGTAATGTATCTTTGTAATATTATCTTTGGCACTATTGCCTGTTGCAGTCCTGATATTTTCTTGATATCACTAGGGATTTATCAATTATTGAAGAATCGTTTCAAAGAGTCAGCTTTGGATTTGTTAAATCTCTGTATTGTATATTTATTTTCCCTTTCATTAATTTATATTCTTATCATATTTACTTCCATCCTTCTACTTTCTTTGGATATAATTTACTTCTTGATGTTGGATTCTTTGATGATTAATTATTAGCTTTTATCTTAATATATTAGTATAAAGCTATAAGTTTCCTTCTAATTAGAGCAATGGAGCTTCATTAACCCTCCTCAACGTGTATGCTATTGAATTTATGTATTTTAAGACTATATATGTCACACCTCATAAGACATTATTATTATAAGTATGCTGTTAAATGTACCCACATATTTACCGTTATCTGCTTTGTTTGTTCTTTTTTTTTTTTTATCTTACTAGCATCAACATTTGTAAAAATTGACAGTAAAATACAAGGGCAAGAGCTTCCTTACATAATTTTTTTCTTTAAGTGCTACTATCTCTACAAGTGTCATTCCAAAAAATAGTTTATATTGGTCAACTAATGGTCAAGCTGGATCTAAAATAAAGAAAATGAAAAGCACCTTGTTTATCTTGTGGAAAGTAAAAACATGATCATCTGCAATCTAATTGACTCAAACTATGATTTGAGAGTTTTAACCACATCTTCTTGTTAACAGTGGCAAATACAGACTGAGCAGGATTTATCTAGATGGGGCTCAACCAAGAGACAATATAAAGCGTGCAGAAGTTGGTGCTCTCCAACCCTCTTCTCCAGGATTCTTTTTTTAGGTCTTTAAAAAAAATTATTGAAGTATAGTTGATTTACAATACTGTGGTAGTTTCTCATGTACAGCAAAGTGATTCAACTATATATACATATATGTGTATATGTATATATATGTATATTTTTCAGATTCTTTTCCTTTATAGGTTATCACAAGATATTGAATATAGTTCCCTGTGCTCTACAGTAGGTCCTTGTTGTTTATCTATTTTATATGCAGTGGTGTGTGTCTGTTAACCCCACACTCCTATATGTCCCTCCCATCCTTCCTTTCCCCTTTGGTAACCATGTTTGTTTTCTATGTCTGTGAGTCTGTTTCTGTTTTGTATATAGATTCATTTGTATTATTTTTTAGGTTCCACATATAAGTGATAGTATATGATATTTGTCTTTGTCTGACTTACTTCACTTAGCTGATAATCTCTAAGTCCATCCATATCACTGCAAATAGCAATATTTCATTCTTTTTATTGCTGAGTAATATTCCATTGTATATATGTACCACATCTTCTTTATCCATTCATCTGTCGATGGACATTTAGGTTGTTTCCATGTCTTGGCTATTGTAAATAGTGCTGATATGAACATTGGGGTGCAGGTATCTTTTCGAATTAGAGTGTCTTTTACAGATATATGCCCAGGAGTGGGATTGCTGGATCATATGGTAGCTCTATTTTTAGTTCCTAAAGTATTGCTTTGTTTGGTCCTAATTCCTCTCCATATCCCCAAATTTCCACATGGGATCATTTTTCTTCTGCTTGTATAATAATAACTTGTATTTCTTCCACTGTTGTCTCTGATGATTTTTCATTTGTCTTAAAAATCTCTATTTGCCTTCATTTTTCAAAGATGCTGTCACAGCTTGTATAAGTCTAGGAGGCAGTTTTTCTCCTTCAGCACATTAAACTTATCTTTTCGCTATTATCTGAGTTTCATCATTTTGTTTGAAAGTCAGCCGTCAATCTTACTGTCGGTTCTCTGAAAGTAATGTGTTGGGAAGGGGAGTTTGGTTTGGGCTCCTTTTAAGATTTTCTCTTTGTTTTTTTATTTTAGCAGTTTAGCTATAATGTGCTTAAGTGTGGTTTTCTTTGTATTTATGCTAAGTTTGATAGTGTTCCCTGAATTTGTCATGTAGTGTCTTTTATTATTCCCGCTCTTCTCTCCTGAGCCCTAATTTTATGTGTCATGTTCAACCACGAGGAAATGCCAATATTCAACCATTTTTTTACTCCCTATCTCCTTTAGCTCCTCCTAATATTGACCACTTTGGGGATTATTTTTGTCCATCCTTTTGTCTCTCAATGACTCAATCTGGATGTGTTCTTCCAACCTTACCTCAGGGTTGCTGATTCTTTCCTCACTTGTCTAATGTGCTGTTAAACTCAACCACTGATGGTTAATTGTAATTATTGGACTTTTCAGTTCTAGAATGATCATTTTCTTCTTTTTATAGTTCCTAACTCTTTGTCATTTTTTTCATTCCTATCTTTTATTCGTGTAAATATATTAGGTGTGGCTCTTCTAAATTTTGCATCTGATAACTCTAGTTCATATCTGATCATTCTGTTTCCTGGATACTGTGTGTATCTGCTTTGTTTGCCTATTGTTCTTTTGATTTTTCATTATTTCTTATCTCCTAATACATTAGCGGTTGTGTGCTTATTTCCTCATACATCAGCTGTTGTGTGTGTGTTTTTAAGAAATGTAAAATTTTGCACGTGAAAAAGTAGCAGAGATCACTTGAGGATTTTAATGATGTATTTTCCTTTGGAGAGTATGTCCTTTTCTTCTTCTTTTAGGTGGTAATCATAGATCATCTGTAATCCAATCAGAGACTGAGGTGGTTTAAAGCTAGTCTGTGTGGGCTCCTCTGTTTCTGGTTTATCCTTTTGCTTGAGTTATAAACTTTTGAGGTCCCAACACAAAGCCTAGGGGCTGCAGATCTATTTGGAATGAATGCACAATCCTATTATTTGCTTTCTATCTGTCCTGATTCTTTCTGTATCCCTTTTGTGCCATCTTTTAGATTCATTAGATATTTTCATTCTTCCCTTTGTAATCTCTATTAGTCTCATAGTTTCATACTCTCGTACAACTCTTTTTGTGCTTGTCCTAAAGATCACAATTGCATCTTTTCACTGTCAAATCTGACTTTAAGTTTTGGCTTCCCAGCCCCCAGAACCTGCTGAAAACTTGCTCGGCTTCCTGGCCGCTGAGACCCCACATTCAGATGCTGCAGACACCCCCAGGGTCAAACCTGCCCCAAATCACAGGCTCGTCTTTCTGTATCTCTCTCCTCCTCTGGAACCTGACAGTTCTGAAAGTGCTTTCAAACGGAATTTTCAGATTCCTTTTCCAGCTCTTCTAGCTGTTCTTAGTGGTCGGTCCAAGCTCTCATCTGCCACCACCACCAGGTATGGAAACGTGGTAGCAATCATCTCAATTGTTGCTTGGTTCATCTCCAATTTTTTGAGTTTTCAATTGTCAATATGTATGATGGGGGACTTTGGACCCAATAATATTCAGGATTTTTTATTAAGTTCTTGCTATGTTGGACACTGGCCTGAGGATTTTGCACGTGTTGCTTCACTTAATCCTCACAGTGAGGCTCTGATTTGGGAGTACTATTGTAACCTCACTTTACAAGTCATAAATATGAAGCACAGAGGAAAGCCTGCCAAGGCCATATGTCAGGGCTGGAAAGGGGTGGAAGTGAACCAGCAGAATCTGACCCCAGAGTCTCACCTCTAAACCACTGCACTATATGGGTTGACTGGGAAATAGTTAAACATCTTTTGAAGAACCACGGACCCTGGAGTGGTAGGGAAATGACAGCCTGTGGTTACAGGACTCGAACTTGCCAGAGGGAAAGAGCAAGAACGTGGGAAGAGAGGTGTGTGATGAGCAGCCTCTGATGGAGCAGTAAAAGCGCGTGTTTCTAAGGGGATCCTTTTCTAAATACACTGAAACTCTAAATTCTAGAAATTACACTTGAAGAGTTCAATCGTTACACTGCTAAAGAGCAGTAAAACCCTATTCATACGAGTTTAACTCCAATGCTATTCTCCCAGGGGGACGGTGCCACACCCCCCCTCCCCCAGTTACAAAACCGCCCGCCCTTGGGGGCAGGGCTAGCAGGAAGGAGGGAGAAAGCACAGAGACTTCGCAACATCTGGTGAGGCTGTCCCTCCTCAGCCAGAGAGCGGTCACCACTGTCCCCTGATGGATGTCTGCTGGTTCCCTTCCCCATGGCAGTTCCAGCCATGGTAGACTCCCCACACCTCCTCCCGCCATGAACACAAGCACCCAGTACACTGGAGCCCCATGGCCCCGCCTCTGAGCCAGGACAGGCAAAAGGTCCCAAGAAGAAGGGCAAACCAGTGAACGGGGAAAACGACATCGCGGCCGCCTCAAAATCCCAGTTCAGCTTTTCCCCAAAATGTCATCCATTGATTTTGAGTCCAGTCCAACATTTGTACCAAAATGAATAACTGGGAAATGAGTCCACATACACACAACACAAATGGCCGACTACCTTGACCACTTCCGGCCACCCTGGCTCCTGGGGCAGCAGGGTGGGGGGTGGATTGCAAAGCAACTGCCTCTTGAGTAGGACCCATGGGCAGGGGACCTGGGAAGGAGACCCGCCAAGTCCTGGACCCCCACCATGCAGAGCGCTGCTCACAACACACAAAGGAGCCCCCGATCAGGAAGGATGCAGAGCCCGCCAGGGCCTGGGGCCGGTGGACCTCTGGCATCTGGATTCCTGCACTGTCCTGTGGATGCCCGTGAAACCTCCCCAATCTCATAGCCCCAACCCTGTGGCAGCTAAGTGACTACGGTGGGGGAATCACATCCCAGTCCTGGCGTCTGCTTTTGTACAAAACACCCAGAGTTGTTCCAAATGCACATGGAAGTGTGGGGGGGTTTGAGGGAGCCCTACTATCTGAATTGTTAATGGTTCCAAGGCAGCTCTGTCTACTGTGGGTCAGAGCCTTCACCAGCTGTCACGGGCTGCCCTCAGCTGACAGCAGAAAGGCGTGCTGCTGTTCAAATACAAGAGTAAACGCTGCATTAAAACTGACAATTGAAATAATCGACATAGGAGCCTTGATGGAAGCAAACGCTGGCGCGCTTTTCGTCCTCCAATGCTTGAGAACAATATGACCAATACAATTAAACAGCAGTTTAAGAGAACGGCAACCAGAAGACAAAACGGGCCGTTTTCCACAATTCATTCTTATTACCTTGTTTCATTTTTGGAAGGCCCTTCGAAGGGATTTTGCCCAGGATGGTCAGAGGGCAATGATTTTCCACTGTTTTGCGGACCACAGGTGGGTCCCTGTTGGGCCAGCGCTCGGGGAAGCTGCCGTGTGCGTGTGGACAAAGTGGACAGCGGGCACCAGGGCAGCCAACAGAGCTCCTGCCCTTCTCCTGGGGCCGAGCACAGACCGGGGCTTGACTCCAGAGGAAGAGGGGCTGAGAGGTTTTCTGCTTACGTCCTGGAAGTCTGCTCACCAAGGAAGAGAAAGCAGAGGCCGCAGGGCTGTAAAAAAGGTGATTCCGTAGCCCCGGTGCCACCCCACGGGCACCTGCCGAGCCCAGCTCCCAGATTTGCTGCAAGATACCCAACGGGCTGTGGTCTGCAGAGACCACCCTTCTGTGCGCCCCTGCCTCCCCCGTCCTACATCACGCTCCTCTCCTTCCCTTAGGACCCTCCAAGGCCCTACCCACCTCACCAGCATTTATCCCTTTGAACTGGACCACCCACCTCCTTCCCTGCGTTCCAGGGCCTGTGGCCTGGGAGTCAAGCCACAGTCCCACAGGCCACTGGGAGGGCGGCCTGTTTTCATATTCGGTTGCTTTTGTAGAGCACGGAGGGGCTGAGCTGGGGATAGGTGTCAGTCACAAGCCCTTAAATAAAACAAACGATGTGGAAAAAAAAAAAAAAAGCGTGGCAGCAGCTTCAGGTAGGTGAGCCCATGAAATTTTTTTTTTTAATTGAAGCATAGTTGATTTATAATACTGTGTGAGTTTCAGGTGTACAGCAAAGTGATTCGGTTATACACATACATATGTATATATCTATATTCTTTTTTTATTCATTCCATTTTAGTTTATGATACTTCAGTTCAAGATACTGAATACAGCTCCCTGTGCAATACAGTAAACCCTCATTGTTTATCCATTTTATATATAGTTGTGTGCCTCTGTTAATCCCATAATCCCAATTAATCCCCCCATCCCCCTTTGGTAAAGGGGGGATAAATTTGTTTTCTATGTCTGTGAGTCTGTTTGTTTTGTAAATAGGTTCATTTGTACTGTTTTTCAGACTCCACAAATAAGTGATATCACATGGTATCTGTCTTTCTCTGTTTGGCTTACTTCACTTAGTGTGATAATCTCTAGGTCCATCCATGTTGCTGCAAATGGCCTTACTTCATTCATTTTTATGGCTGAGTAATATTCCACTGTATTACTGAGTGGGGGAGGGAGGAGAACCGTGGGCAAGGCTTCACGGATGGGAGCTCAGCTCCTTCCCCAGTGGGAAGGCACTTCTCCACCGCCCAAACCTGCTCCCAGGAAGGCCAGTGCCCCAGGTAAAGGGAAAGGTGAAAGCACATCTTTCACACCCCTTCCTAGACGCTACTCTGTGCCCTCATGAGCATCCTCCCGGGGAGCTCATTAGAAACAGCTCTCTCTGCTTCTGAGCTTTCCCAAGGATGAAAGCACCTGCTTGGCTGGGGCAGTTAATATGCAAACAGAAGGGATGAGAGGTCCTGCACATCTGTCATGGTAGCATCTCTAGAATACCAGATAGCGCATTCCCCACGCGCCTCCAACTGGACCAAAGAAAGCACAAGTCATTGTCAACATTCGCTCCTCTTATATTCTCAGAGGTTTTGGTATCTACACGTTAACTTCATATAAAATATTTCAGAAAAAGCAAATTGCCCTTGTCAAGGGAATTTTGGCTTTTGAAAAAGAGCCATACAATAATTCAACCCCAAATAGCAGTTCAGATCTTAAAAAAACCCTAACTTTTAAATATGTATTGAGTTTTTGTAAAGGCTGCTTACTTTTACTAGTATTTTATTTTATTTTAAAGGAACATTTATTTATTTATTTATATTTTGGCTGCGTTGGGTCTTCATTGCTGCACACGGGCTCTCTCTAGTTGCGGCGAGCAGGGGCTACTCTTCGTTGCGGTGCGCGGGCTTCTCACTGCAGTGGCTTCTCTTGTTGAGGAGCACGGGCTCTAGGCGCACGGACTTCAGTAGTTGTGGCACGTGGGCTCAATAGCTGTGGCCTGTGGGGTCTAGAGCACAGGCTCAGCAGTTGTGGCACATGGGCTTAGTTGCTCCGCGGCATGTGGGATCTTCCCGGACCAGGGCTCAAACCCTTGTCCCCTGCATTGGCAGGTGATTCTTAACTACTGAGCCACCAGGGAAGTCCTACTCGTATTTTAAAATTATTTTTCCCTGAAGCATGAACAGAAATTTCACAAAATGCAAATGTCAGGACGCCTGAGCTCAATAAATTCTTTTCTATTTTCCTAACATTCTCTACTCCCTCCCTTCAGCCTGGCCATCATTCCAGTCAAGAATTAAATAAAGTAAGAATCATCATTCCTTAATGCAGACTCGCCTTGGCAGGAAGCTTTTGGTAAGTCTAATGTATTATACATTGAAAAAATTCTTACAAAAAGCAGCACAGCTATCACGGCTGCTAGATTTTCCCCTGGAAAAAAATGCATTTTAAAGTAATTGGTGTATTTTCTTCCTTCTCCCTAACTTGAGATTTCCCTTGGTAAAAGTCAAGAGAACAGAGTTCCAGCACACATATCATTCAAGGATCAATCAATTTTCTGGAGGCATTTTTTCTCCCTGAGAAGAGACCATCATCTGCTCTAATCAGTTTGGATTTTTTTGCCTGACATAACACTTGTTTCCTAGGGACAAACTGAATAACCAAGTTCCATGAACTGAATGCGTTTTACAGCACACTAACTTGACAAGGCAAGGCATTTAAGCATCAGAAGACTGGCTTTATCCATCAATGGGTGACATTTTAGAAACAAAACAGGACGAAAGGCTAGAAAAAGAACACACAGTTTACTTAGTCTACGGAGGTAATGAAGAAGACATTTCTGATGCAGAACAATCGTTAGTTTTAGGACTTGTTGATGAAGCCCGGCGTGCCTGTCAAGAGAAGCTAGGGTCTCACCCAGAGATGAACAGGCTGAAGACCATGGCCACTGCAGGCAGCAAGGCATCCCCTACTCACGCTCCGTGCAGGGTCATTCTCACTGGCACCTGCATCCTCGACCTGGAGGTGACATCACTTCTGCCAACCCATTGGCCAGAACTGGTCACATGGCCAAGGCTGATTTCAAGGGGACAGGAAATACAGTCCCACTGGCACCCCAAAAGGCAGTGACTCTTGTGAGGTTGGTGAGCACTGTTACACCAAGCACACCACTTGCCTCCACCTTTACCCAGTGATGGACCCCAAAACCTGACTCAGAGACATGTGGTTCTCAACACCAGCCACCCATGAACAGCACAGGGAAAGGTCTTACAGATCAGCATGGCTGGCCCTCCCCAGATCCACACATCCCGACTCTCTGGGCTGGAGCCCAGGCATCAGTAGCTTTCCAGAGCCCCACAGGCAGCGTCGGTACCCAGTGGGTACTGAAGTCCCCCTCTGAGAGTTCTCAGTACCTCTGGATGTGGTTCAGCCGGGCGGGCCTGCCTGGGACCCCGCCACGCTCAGTGTGGTGCCCGGCTTCGGCCCCTCGCTGTCCGGAGAACGAGGCTCTGGGCCGGCAGCGTTTCTAAGACACGGGAACCTCCAGCGTGCGAGAGAATCACCCGAGATTTGGTGAGACCCCTCCCCCCACAGTCCTGATTCCGGGGCATCCAGGTGGGGCCTGGGGGTCTGCATTTTGACTGGTGACCCCGTTTGAAATACACGGCTAAGGAGGTTCCCACATGTGACCGTCAAGTTTCTGTGCAAACTTGTCCAAGCTGGGGCTGAGGGATGATGATGCGGTAGCTGGTGAGCATGGCCTGTGGGGGTGCCGGGGAGGGCGTTTCTGAAAGAGATTAGCATTTGATTCAGTAGAGTGTGTGAAGAACACCACCGTCACCCACGCGATGGGCCTCCTCCAGTCCACTGAGGGCCCGAAGAGAACAAGAAGACGGAGGACGGCAAACGTGCGCTTTCACTCGAGCTGACACGCCCCTCTTCTCCTGCCCTCAGAGCTTGGACCTCAGAGCTCCCGATTCTCTGGCCTTTGGACTTGGACTAGACCTCACACCATCGGCTCCCCTGGCTCTCAGGCTTCCAGACTCGGATGGAGCTACACCCCCAGCTCTCCTGGGCCTCCAGTCTGCAGACAGCAGGTCGTGGGACTTCTTGGCCTCCATAACAGAGAAAGTCGGTTTCTGGAATAAACCTCCTACGCGTCCGAGTCTCCATACAGTCCAACCACAGACAGCCAGCGAGCCTTCCCCACTGGAGGCAGCCGCTGAGCTGTGGCCAATCAGGTCGCTTCCTTGCTTTGCTCCTGCATCTTCTCTGTAGAAACCCCTCCCACACCTGTTCGGGGAAGCACTCCAATCACCTCCAGTTTGCTGCTACCCGGTTCGAACCGATGTTTGTGCAAATAGACTGAAAATGTTAGTGTGTCTCGGTTGACCTGTAACAGCGCATCTCAGATGGTGGAGGAATTAGAAAGAACAGGACAGCACAGGAACGACAGACAAAGGGGAGACGGTCCCTTGGGTCCAGCGGCTCCCACTAGGAATTCACTCATTCGTCCCCGAAATAAACGTTTCTGAGCACGAAATAAGCACCAGATGAGAAAATACGGAACTTGACACTTACTCTCTCCTCTCCGCCTGGGCAAGACTCCACAATGTGAAGGAAAAGCCTCCATCTTGAGGTTCTGTTTCACACAGAAAAGGCTGTTTTTGCCACAGGGTCCAAGTAATTTTTCCATTTCGTGGAGACCTGGGAGTCTATTTCATCAAGGACTTCGGAAATGATCCATTACGGTGAAATGTTACCCCAAATCCTGAGTGGAAATGTTTCCCCAGCACTCACCCTCTCGTAATCACAGCAAAATAGCGAGAGGTCCATGGTCTGTGAAATGGGGCTCGCTGTAGCAGGTCAGCCTGGGCCCTGGCAGCTGTTGCGGCCGTAACTGGACGCACATCACCCGGGTGGCCAGGTGGGGACCAGGTGCCTGCATGGCCCTGCTGGACCAGCACACGCAGACCTTCAGGAGCTGGATTAGCTGGAATCACAGAAGAGGTGAGGTCCCAGGGAGATCATGAGTGCTTTACGAACCGTCTCTGGGTGTTGCCCCTCGTACAGATGGACTCTGGTCATCTGTCCAGCAGTGAGACGAGCTGGGAAGGCTCCAGTCACGGCTCTGAGGGAAGAGCGTGCCTGGTCCTGCTCCGAGCTCTCCCCTTCCCCACACCACACACCCACCACATGGACGACCGGCCCATTCCTGAGGACGCAACCCACGTCCTGCCTCACCTGGCCTCTGGTTTCCCAATGTCCTGCAAAGGGAGAAGAAGGATTTGGGTTTCATGGTGGGGACAGAGGAAAGCCAAAAAAAAAAACAAAAAACGCTGGACCCAAGGTCCAACAAAGAAAGTGCAGGGGGGGCCCCACTTCTAGATTCCTCAGGGCTTGCAAATCTCAGGCGGGTAGGAATTGACATAAACAAGCTTCCTGGAATATGAGACAGAGGAGGAACAGAACCTCAGCCAGCAGTGCCCTCCCACGACGGCAGCTGTGGGCAGTGAGGAGGTGATGGCCAGACCCTCGCCCTGCGCTGACCTCACACCTGGCCCCGCTCTCAGAGGTGAAGCGTCTGTGGGTCTCATCGCACAGTCCCTGAGGAGGATGCTCCCCCTAGAGACGAGGTCACCCCGTCACAAGCTTCACAGGGAGGGGGATTCCCTCTCGGTCCCGCCCCTCCGGTCCTCACCAAACATCCCCCATCGACTTAGTTAAACCCCAATGGGGTGTTCCGCCATTTTCATAAATCACCAGTCCCGAAAGGATGCCTCTCATCTCATTCCTAGGCGAGGTCTCCTCCCAGTCTTCCTTTTCCTGTAAGATGCTACCCACCCCCAGGCGCCGCGCCAGACTCTCAGGGCTGCCTCTGATTCACCAACACCTCGCCCAGGTGGTTAATCATTTGCTAAGTTCTGTCATTCCTGTGTCTGCTTAATGCCTCCTACCTGGTCTTCCCTTCCATTCCCGATTCTAGCACCTCGCCTGCCCCCCTCAGGTCTTTCTTCCATCCTCTGCATTTCCCCATTTACACCTACCCAACCCTCACCCACCAGATCCTCCTCTTGTCTTACATCATTTCACTGGGTCCTCTGTTCCTGTGAAAAGTCTCCAGACTTCCCAGCCTGGTCTCCAAGGCCTTTCCCAGCTTGTCCCAGGCTCTTATCCCAGCACAGTGCCAAGGAGACCGTCCAGCTGCCCTGATGTGCCCCCTCCAGGCCTCTGGCAAGACGCCCCTCTGCCTGCAAAGCCTGCCTCTGGCACCCCGCCACCTGAAGTCCCACTGCCATCCTATTTCCAGCAGCGTGGCAGGATGGATACTCGAAGGGCCCTCGTCTTGGAAACATTAAAGTGGTGCACAGATCTATGTTATTTTAACGTGTTGGCTGAACAGGAAACCCAAGGACCACTAGAGAATCACAAGGGAGCTTCCCAGGTAAATACAGGGTTCCAGAGGGTGCGTCCACCTTAAGTATAAGCAAGAATTACGCACCCCGCCCCCATGCAGAAGACAGCAAGGGAAGGTGCTTGTCTCAGCCCTTACACGGGGGAAGGAGAAAAACTTCCCTGAAAACCACAAGCCAGTCCCCTCGCAGTCTGCTGTCTGAATCACCTCTGTTATTAATCCAAACACTTTCGTGCAGGAAATTTAAATTAAGTTGGTGCCTAGTGGCAATGTCCCAGACAAGAGGAAGAGGTAAATATGGAACCTCTCTGGAGGAAATCAATCTCCACACACCTCTCAAAGAATGCCACAAAGTCAAGGGAGAAGAGAGGCTTGTCTTCCAAATAAGGAGATAAATCGCATGAGTGAGAAGCAGCAAAAGCAACAGAAGCAGGCATGCAAAAGCTTATTACGATGAACATTTTAAAGAAATAAAAGAGAAAGATAGAAGCAAAGAGCAGAGATGAAAAAATAGCATTCCTAGAAGTGAAAAATACGAAGATTAAAATTAAAAACTCAATGATCTCCCCATCCAGAAAGACGGAGAAGGTTTACAAGCCCTCCTGCTACGTGTGACTACAGACCCGGCCACTATGTGTGAGGCCAGGTAAGGAGATTCCGAAGGTGCAGAGAAGGCAGAGTGGCAGGGCCCCGGGGAGCTGAAGAGCAGCAGGGTTGAGGGGGCTGCGTTTCCTGTTCGCCGCAAGCATCCGTGATTCAAAGCTGAGTAAGCCAGCCTCCCGGAAACACCAGCCGGAGGCGAAGAGAAGCCCCGCCCAAAGCTGCTCTCCAGTCTCGGACCAGGAAAGAGGCCCCATCAAGACGGAAGAATGGACTTGAGGATATGGGGAGGGGGAAGGGTAAGCTGTGACAAAGTGAGAGAGTGGCTTGGACATATATACACTACCAAACGTAAAAGAGATAGCTAGTGGGAAGCAGCCGCGTAGCACAGGGAGATCAGCTCGGTGCTTTGTGACTGCCTGGAGGGGTGGGATAGGGAGGGTGGGAGGGAGGGAGACGCAAGAGGGAAGGGATGTGGGAACAGATGTATATGTATGACTGATTCACTTTGTTATAAAGCAGAAACTAAAAAAGAAAAAAAAAAAAAAAAAGAAAACAAACCTACGATTACCAAAGGGGAGAGAAGCAGGGAGGGATAAATTAGGAGTTTGGGATTAACAGATACACGCTACTATATATAAAACAGGTAAACAACAAGGACCTACTGTATAGCACAGGGAAATACATTCTATATCTTGTAATAACCTATAATGGAAAAGAATCTGAAAAGTATACATATAATATATATGTACATGTAACTGAATCACTGTGCTGTACACCTGAAACTAACACAACATTGCAAATCAACTATATTTCATTTAAAAAAAATAAAAAGGTAGAAAACGGTCAGACAATAACAGTTCTTCTCCAAGCACAGGAAAAACCGTGGTCAATCCCCACCCAAGCCAGCAAAGGCCGAGTGGGGACCAACTTCCACCCGCCCTGGGCAGTCACCTCCTCCCCCTACCGGGTGTGTCAGAGGAGACCCAGGACAGAGTCAGGACCTTCGCCAGCATCCAGCAGTATTAAGGCCACCCTCCTCCAGACTGCTTTCCTATCCTCTGCTTTTCCCCAACCCTCTGTGGTCCTCTCGTGGGGACCACATGGGGAGAAGTGATGAGGAGCTCCCGCACTCCACACCTCAGCTAAGGAGGCACCAGTGGATGCCCAGTGGGGATCTGGAATCCCATCCCCATCCCACAGTCAGGAGGAGTGGTCCCGACGGTGAAGATGGAGTGGGGAACCTCCTGCCGTAACAGGACAGCTCACCCCCTGGAATTACCATCGTCACTTCAACTTGAATCTACTCGTTGGAAGCAGATAAGTAAATCCAGCCCACGCTCAAGGGAAGGGGGGATGGACCCCAGCTCCTGAAGGGAGAAGAATCAAATAATCTTTGGACACGTCCTAGGACCTCCACAATGTCGCTTATAATAGCAACAAAACTACAAAGTATCTGAGAATAAATATAGCCAAATATTCACATCTCTTGTGGGGAAAATTATAAAACTTTATTGAAAAGAAATGAAAAAGACCTAGGAAAGTGGAGATGCAAACCATGGCCTTAGAAAACGTCGAGGTCCCCAAAATGTTCACCTCTCCTCAAACTCATCTACACATTTGACCTAAGTCCACCCAAAATCCCAACAGGTTTATCCTTAATATAGAACTTGAAGGATTTTTCTAAGTTGTATGTGGAAGAATAAATGAAAAACACTCCTGATAAAGGATAATGGTTGTCAGGGGTAGGGGGGAAATTCTTGACCAGATATTAAAACTTAGTATGACCTGAAAAGTATTTAAACTACTCTGTCTTTGGAGAAGAGGTGGGAGAAAGTTGGCGACTCCAGGGGTGGAGAGGATGCAGACCGCAGGAGCTCTGACTCCTGCAGGGAGAGTGCACACAGCTGCACCCACTTTTCAGGAAGCGTGGCGTCACCTGATAACTTGCACATGTACTTACCGAGGCTCCAACCAAGAAAGAGCCCTCAGTGTACATCCTTGAGGAACAGCTGTCCAGAAACCAGCAGAATGTGGGAGCGGAGTCATCCAGAGTTTACAAGGGCTGAAACAACCCCAATGTCCACCTACCAACCGCAAGTGGGAAAATAAAGTGTGGTGTACACAGGAGGGACTATTACGCAGCCGTGAAAACAGACTAGTCATAGGCATGGACACAGGCAGCCTCAACATCACAATGTCAAGCAAAGAGACAAACCAACCAACCTCCAGATGGTATGCTTACTTTTTTAACTTCAAGAAGAGAGAAACCTAAATGAAATACTGTTTAGCAGTACACATCGAGGTGGCCCAGCCATAAGGAACAGCAAGGGATGAAGCTAAGTTTCAGGACAGTATTTGCCAGGTGGGGAGCTGGAGAGAGACAGCGAAGGTAATCAGGTTGGACTCATGGATGCAGGAGGACCAACTGCCCCGTTTTCCAGGGACTGAGAAGTTTCCCAAGATTTGAGAATTTCGGTGCTAAAACCAGAACAGTCTTGGGCAAACTGGAACGGTTGCCTACCCCACACTGAGAACTTATCAGGTTCCAGAATATTCTGATTTGCCCCTGCTGCTCTTCATTGCATCCTTTTTTAAACTGGGTGTAGTGGGTGGAAGAGTAACCCACCCCCACAAAAAAAGTATGTCCACCTCCTAACACCTGGTACCTGGGAACGTGACCTTATTTGGAAAGCGGGTCTTTGCAGACGTGAATAAATTAAGGATCTCACGATGAGACGATCCTGGATTAACCAGGTGGGCCCTAAATCCAGGGACAAGTGTCCTTATGAGATGGAAGAGTAGAAGGCTTGTAAGGATGCAGGCAGAGATGGGGGTGATGGGGCCGCAGGCCCAGGGACGCCTGGAGCCCCCAGAACCTGGGAGAGACAGGCAGGACCCTCCCCTGGAGCCTCAGAGGGAGCTCAGCCTGCCAGCACCTTGATTTCAGACTTCTGGCCTCCAGACTGTGAGAGAATAAATTTCTGTTGTTCTAAGTTTGTAGTCATTTGTTTCAGCAGCCCCAGGAAACTTATGCACTGGGCACGTATGTTTTTATACGCTGCTTCGTATGTATATTTTAAAATAAGAAGAATCGTGTTCACCCCCTCCTGTCCTTCCAGGCAACAGCGCGAATGCCGCGCCCTCACCGCCACCAGTGCCCCCTACTCCGCAACTGGTTTTCAGCCCATGTTCGAAACGCCCCTGTTTTGGCTTCTCCTATGAATATGAATAAATGCATCTAATCTTCCCTCCTGGATGTAAATACCCTTGAAAGCACTGACCAAGCCCTTGGCAGCCCACACAGCATCGAAAACATCAGTGCTCGGTCAACGCCAAGGGCGACACCAGGTCGGGTGAGACCCTTACACACACCAGACACCAGGGCACCTGGAAGGCCACACCTGGTCCTTGACAGGCTGCCCGGAGCCAGTGAGCCGCAACCCCAGTCAGACCACCTGCAATTTCCAGCTCGCGTGCTCAGCCCTGCAAACGAGCTGCCCCTGCGGCTCCTGGACCTGGCTCCTCTTCCAGAGGCCCGCGTGGACCCGTCAGCCTGGGCCTTCCCTGTTCCGACACCCGGCCGTGGACTGGGGCCCCACCCTCAGCGTGGCCTTGCAGCCCCGCTGCACTGTCCCTACTGGACGCCTCCCGGGCACCGCCTCTGGGTCTGAGCCAGGTCTCTGCCTCACTGGGCCCACCTGGCAGCTTCTTTCTCACAGATCTCATCGATATGTGGCCACTTATAAACCCAGCTTCTGGAAACACCCTGGGGCAACCCTGCTGTTTCCGTGACTGGTCACCTAGGTGCATGAGACCCAGGAGTGGACTCGGCTGAATCATGGCAGGCGCCTCGTGCCGCCCGGCGGACTCCTGTGACCAGCCCGCGGGGTCCCGAGGCTCTGGGTCTCCGTCTGCTCTCACCGGAGTCCCCAGCTTGGGCAGCCCGCGCATAGTTACTGGGACTCGCCCGAGAGGCTGACACACCTCAAATCTGTCTCCCAAGGGCGGCAAGAGCAAAGGGCTGTCGGACCCAGAGAAAGTGCAGCAAGCTTAGGACCCCCCCACCGCCACCATCAGCAGAGCAGCTTCCATCCCCCAGACCCACTCCCATCCTCTCCTGCAGACTCTGCAGAGCAGGTCTACACCTGCTGCGTCTCCAGGCTCCATGACCCCATCCAGCTGGGATCGGCCACTGGGAGGGGAGGGAGGGAGGGAGGGAGGAGAGCGAGGTCGGGGTATTCACTCCCTCTCCCCACCTCTGCTCTCTCCCTGCAGGACGCTCTGGGGCTAAACGCTTCCCCTGGTGAGGAGGAAGCTGCTCCAAGCCCCGCCCCTGCGTGCATTTCCATCCGCGGACGAAGCTGCTCCAAGCCCCGCCCCCGCGTGCATTTCCGAGGTCCGCGGTTCTCTCCCCTTCCCCCCTTCCCGTCTGTTCCACCCTCCCGCCCTCCTGCTGACCAACCTCACAGCCCCAGTTCAGGGGCACTCACTGCTCCATCCCTGCACTCCGCCCACCTTTAAGTTCTCCTTTCCCTAAGACTCCTCTGAAATCACGCAGTTTGAGGGTGCATCTGTCTTCCTCCAGGACCCAGCCGGCCCAACACCCGCGAGGTCTCCAAGACACACGGCAGGGGTCCACCGCTCCTCCCAGCTCCCAAACCAGTGGGGCACCAGGCAGGCAGCTCTACAACTAGGCGCCAGGACTGACATATCCCAGGGCCGGACTTTGAAATACAGCTTCTGTGTGGCGGGAGGGCCCGGGAGCCCTGGGCTCTGATGATGCATCTGCGTGTACCACCCCAGGGCCAGGATGCCTGGGGCTCCATTTAGGGCTCCATCCCAACCACACTGACCAGGAGAGCAAGGCCAAGCCAGTCAGGTGCATCCCAGGACCCCTGCTCTTCCCCCAGACACCCAGGTCCTCAAACGACTGTTCTGCAAAAAAACCTGCGACCGCAGCTCAAACCCCAACCAGTCAAGATGGCTTGGGTTGCTGAGCAGCTGGGACCCGAGACTGAATTACAGGTCAGGAGGTACAAGCGAACCACCCGCCTGACTTCTAGTTAAACCAGAGGGCGGGAGAGATGGGGGTTTTCTGGGACTCGGGCAGGAGAGCAGAAGTGGCAGCAGGACCACAGGTGCAGGGCTCAGCTGGGGCCACCTTTGCTCCTGCCCAGGTGGCACCACTTACAATGTGAAAATGATGACATTCAGCTTTCAAGGCTGGGTGTCCAGTGGAGGGAACTGCAGTGAAAGATTCTATTTTTCCCATTTGTCACTGATTTTGAGCAGCCCGTCGATGACTTAACTTGTACACACACACACACAGTTGTCAGTAAGCCGCCTTGCCCTGATACCCCTTAGGAAAGGGCGAAGGCCAAGGCAGGGTCTAAACCCTGCCTGGCCTGGGCACCCACCTGACCCCACAGACGGAGATTCCTCCCGGAAATTTGCATGTCAGGGTCCCCCTGGGACACCTGCTCTGGGGGAAAGGGCAGGCCTGGAATCCAAATTATTTCCTGCCTCAAAGTTGGCGGGACATTTCTTGGGCCTGAAGTCACCGCTTGTTAACAGAGGTCAGACAGCGCCTCTGACTTCACGGCGAGAGTGATGGGCGGCTGTGACGTCATTTCACGAGAGAAAAGGCTTCCCAGAGGGAAGTGCTGAGTCCAGCTCCTGCCCCCTTGGTCTGAGTAGACCGGTCACGCGGGCCCCCCGGGCACGTCCCATAATCGAAACTGCTGAAAGCTCGTGCTTGGAGTTCCAGGTGTTACTGTTACTTGACAATCACCGTGCTCAGCTAACTGTGAGAATTTTAACAGAGTGACTGCATCTGAACAGCCTTGTGAGATGATCCCAAAGCTTAATTATCCACAGTCAGCTAACCAGCTACTGCAGCTTTTAGTTAAATTGCAGTGGCTATACTTACTGCATGTTCTGGTTACGACCTACTTCAAGAAAAGGATAGTAAAAGAGAAATACAGCTGCTTCCATATACGGAAATGAGGTCCCCAGAGAGCATATCTGTATCAAAGATGATGATTTTCAATAACAGAATAGAAAGGACGACAATAGCTCAGTCCGTGGAGCACTTACCGTGCAGCAGGCATGTGCTCTAAGTGCTTTATGTAATTTATCTCAATTAATCCTCCTGAAAAATCCATGAGACACGTGTCACTGACATTTCCATCTTACGGTTGAGGAAACTGAGGCAGGGAAAGATGGAGCCCCGCTCGAAGGGCAGAGCTGGGATTCGACTGTGGCCGTCAGCCCTGATCGCTCACAGGTCTGGCCCACACTCTATACTGCCGATACCCTGAAATACCATGTGTTCCCGACACGCCTGGGGCCCGTGGGCTCCAAGAGCCCACAGCGATGGGAGGCGGAGTCACACACAAGCCAGCGTGGCATCGGTGCCCACGCAGCCACCAACCAAGGTGGCACCTGCGTCTCAGATTGGACCGTCCCCTCCTGGAGTCTGAATCGTGACTGGAGGCACCTGAGCCTATTCCCGGATCCAGCCCCGGTCTGCACCTCATCCTGGGCCCTTCCACTCACAGAACACACCAGCGGGAACCACCCCTTCACAGCGATACATGCACAAATGTAACTCCTCCAAGGAAGGGTCATCCCTCAAGACCTGGGAGCAGCCCCACTGCTGGGCACACACCGCGCTCTGACGACGCGCTCTAGGCTCACCTAACACTGGTCCTTCTGGACAGCATGAGTCTCCCGAGCTGGGAACAAGTCTCGTCTCGAGTGAATAAAAACAGGATCTGGTTAAACTCTTGCTGTGTGAACAAACAACGATAAGGCTGACCGAGAAACTGGTGGAGAACAATGGGAATATTCTCTCTCTGCTCAAGATAAATTGAGACAATAGCCTCGGCTGTCACCAGGGGTGGGGCACACACAGGAGCGCTGGGCGTGCCATAGACCCTTCCTGAACGTCTTTACGGCTCTAGACTGACTCCCACCAGGGTTCTGAAGGCAATGACACAGCCTCCAGGGGTGCCTGGTCACATGTCATTCTTCATCCAATCAGAAGCCAGACGTCTGTTGTACTCCCGGGATGCTCTGAGCGCTTCCAGAAAACCCGGATACCAGGAAATCACCCCAGCACCTGGTCCTGAGAGCTCTCACCAGCTAGGTGGTCCACCTGCAGCCCCGGTTCCCTTCCACACGCCCTAGGCCCCTGCCCACCCCCGCCCAGCTCAGTGCGGCCGCCTCGGAACCAGAGACACTCCAGGCTTCACAGTGGCCACAAGCCTCCCATTTCCCGACACCTGATCCTGGGTCTCTCCGGGCAGCAAGGGAGGGGGAAGCACGCAGGGTCAGATGGACGGAGGGAGCGAAAGCTTCCGGCTCCGCACCCATAGCCCCACTCCTGCCACATGTTTGGAAAGCACCAGCTCCCCAGCCTTTTGAAGTGGACAAGAGTCTCGGGCTCTGCAGAAAGCATTCTTTCTCGAGGTACCGCTGACCCGGGAAGCGTCAACACTGGAAATGAGTTTTCCGTACTCACCGCGCCGTGTGTCGGTGCAGCATACAGGGAAGTCCATGGGCGGCATCATAGTGTCCTGCAAAATGAAAAAGAAAATAATTGTGTAGTCCAAGCGAACTGCTATCATAAGCAAATTGTAATGATCTGGGCTTCCCTGGTGGCGCAGTGGTTGAGAGTCCGCCTGCCGATGCAGGGGACACGGGTTTGTGCCCCAGTCTGGGAGGATCCCACATGCCGCGGAGCGGCTGGGCCCGTGAGCCATGGCCGCTGAGCCTGCGCGTCCGGAGCCTGTGCTCCACAACGGGAGAGGCCACAACAGTGAGAGGCCCGCGTACCGCAAAAAAAAAAAAAAAAAAAAAAAAAGTAACGATCTAATATGTTGACCGAAAGCTGCATTTTCAGCTCTCCTGCTCTTGAGGATCTACCATACGGTTCAAACAGCCAGGGCGCTGTCCCCCCAGCAACAAAACGGCAATAGACCGACACCGTCGCGGATTGTATGACTATGCAAGTGATGTAGTTTACTTTTATAAGATGCCATCAATAATTCAGAAAAGGTATGGTGCAACACAATACTGTTGTTTCAATTTCAAGACCCAAATCTAAGGAAACTCCGAGGGAAGACCTGGGTGGATATTTCCCGGACATGGGGATTCTAGATTCACAGGGAAAAGCCACAGGGGCTGAAGTGTGGAAAATTGATTTTTAAAAATCCCTCTCTTCTACCCGGTGTACTAAGGAAGCCATAATGGAAAAAGTTATTTTCTAAATGAATCTGCAGAAGATACTTCTCTCCATCTTTACCCTCCTTTGACCACAAGTTGACTCTGTAGGGGGACAGGGTCCAGCACGTGTCAACAGGCTCATCTGAAAGCAAAGAGCCTCTGGAGATGGCGGGTGGGGGTGGGGGGTGGCCCCAAGCATGTGCAGGTGGTGAACGCGCGTCCAGCCAGCCGAGACCAGGGCGGCGCCGCCAGTCAGCGCCAGCGAGGTCACAAGCCAGGCCCTGTGTCCCATCATGAACCAAAGCCAGGGCTGCTCCACATGCCAGACAAGGGGCACCAGGCCCACACCTAGGCGGGCAGCGTCTGATCAGGGCAGAGCGGCCGATGCACCGGTCTCAGAATTGTTGACGTTGGACCAGAAGAGAAGCAGAACCAAATGGTTAGTGATCACTACTCGTTTCATCACGACACCTGCAAGGTCGGAACATCAGGAAGTTGTTGATGGTGGAGCAGACAGCCCTGCGGCTGCCGTACAGCTCGGTAAGGGAAAGACAGAGGCTCCATCCGTTGGTTCCGCCATTTTCTGGTCTGAGTCAGGGCTTCCTGGGCCGGCCCAGGCGGGGTTGCTCTTCTGAGCCTGGGTGGGTTCGCTCTGGGTACCCCTGCTCACCCCTCTCACCCGGGCCTGTGGGCACCACATAACTGCGCAGGGCCTACTGGGGGCCCTGGACCCCAAATCTAAGGGTTTCGACCCCTCCAGCTAGGATCAGTGTCAATGCTTGTTCCCACCCTGCACCCATGGGATTCCCGGCAGCTGACGATCCAGACTCTAAATCCCGCAGATGAAGGAAGAGGCTGCCTCCAGTACTGCTTTCCAGAAAGGTCTCTGCAAACACTGCCAGCTCAACGACAGGGCAGGAGGGCCCCGGCTGCTCTCCTGGAGAGATGACAGCGGAGGGGCATGGCAGCCTAGGACATGCCTGAACACGTCACCAGGGAAAAGGCACAGCGGGGTGGGGGGGGCTTTCCACATCCACCAGCTGCTTCAGGACCCAGGCCGGCCAGCTCGGCCACTGCTGGGCACTGCACCCCTGCCCCGGCCGCTTGCACTTTTACCCGTGTCATATGACTTATTGCCCTGGCGAACTTGGCCTTCTCACTGGTCCTGATGGGAGAAGCTATGTGTTTCCCACAAAACCCCCCACGGCACTGCGAGAGAGGAAAGGCCTTCCAGGCAGGTGGCCTGTCCCCCAAGAAGTACAACCACTTGGTCTCCGCGATGCTTTATCTGCCCTTTGGAAACACCCTGCTGCTCAAAGTAGACACAGTGCAGCTGGCTCACTACTGGAGCCTAAGCCCTGTCCAGGCCCTGGCACATAGTAGGTGCTCAAGAAACATCAGCTGCCACAAACCACCCACCCGGGCTATGGCTACAGCAGAGGCAGGGGTTGGGCTCAGTTCTACTTTGTGTTTAACATAACAAAAGGAATAAACTGTAAAGAGATGAGTGATGACTGTAAACCACTATCTACATGCTTAAATGTTCAGTCACTATGTGTCAGAAAAGCACCTTCTTCAGTTTAATAACTAGTTTGCACTATGGAGCCCATCACATAGCAGGCCTGGCTAGCTCTTTATTGAGCACTGAAGAGCAACTATGTTCCTACAACATGTGCACACATACATGCACATATATACATACACACAAATCCACATGTACACACACACACACGTGTGCACAAATATACAGGCACATACAGACACATGCACGCATACACATACATGCATGCACACATGTGCACATGTAAACACACATGCACATAACGGGCACTTGCACACACAAATACACGTGCGTGCACACACAAATACATATACATGCATGCACACAGTCATGCAGACGTGCGTGTGTGTACACATGCATACAAGAACACACATGTGCCCACACAGCATGCACACACATATGTGCACTCTGATGCCTACCTGTGGGTGCCCGTGCCTTGCCTGCACACATACACATATGTGCACATAAGAGGGTATGCACAAACATGTGCCTACACAGACACATGTGTGTGGATGTGTATATGCAAATACAAACACACTTGTGTGCCCATACACATGTGCACGACATGCACACACACACACGCGCACAGAGGAAGCCTCTGGTAAAACTGCCTTCTCGTGGCACGATTGCTAAGATTGCTCTGGATTGGACTTGATGCTGGAACCTACAGCCAGACAAGAAACAGACCCTGAGGAAAGAACCCTGAGGTTCTCCTCCAGCAGGACCCTGAGGCCAGGCCCCAGCCCCCTACTCCGCAGAAAGATAAGTGCCCCAAGGTTTGATTCAGACTAGAAAATGCTTCTTCTTTGGTATCTCTAGGCCGGTTTTCATTTCTCCATCTACATGGTAATATACCTCAACTCTGCTTCTCATAGAAATGTTCCAACACGCGTGAAAGTAGAGAAGACGGCCTAACAACGCGCGTGGACCCGTCACGCAGCACCTCACCCGCCCCACGCCTGCCTCCGCCTCCGTCTTCCTCCCCCTCCTGTGGGGGGGTGTGGAATGCAGAGGCCCAGACCGCGTCCCGAACCTCACAGCACTCAATTAACAGTAATTATTAAGTAATAACTGTTTTAGATGAACTTCAAACACCCAACCACAGAGGGCAGACAGCTGGCCCCAGGCTCTGCCTCTGACCCCGGGAACTGGGGGACGCAGCTCTCGTCTCCCTCAGGCACCCCCCAAAACGCTTGGCTTCATCGGAAGCTTAAGAAACAGAGTCATTGGTATTTGAATTCCAAAACATCACACTGAAAAACAGAGAAACATTCTTAAGGCATCAATTTGTGAGTTTAGCAAGCAGATGTCTGAAAAGTTCCATTAAGTCTGAAAGTCTCATTTTTCAAACTCTTTTTTTCACTCCGCTTTTAACCTAAAGGACAGCATTTTGTTTCTAGAGTTCGAAGCAGCCTGGCTGCACGGGGCACGTGCCATCCCCCAGCTTGCAGTCGATCGACCTTCTCCACTTCCGTGCGTTTTATGTGTAGACCACCGCCTGACGTGCCCCTCCTTTGTCCCCCCAGAACGCAGGGGAGCAGCATTGGAAAGAGAAAGGGCTGCTGGGCTTCAAGACGAGGAGTGACGAGAGGCCCTGCGTTCAAACGCTCCTAAGTGTCACCTGGAGTCCACTCTCCCCACTTACGTCCATGCTGACAGGTGTGATGATACGTTTCCTCACTCGGAGCCCATCTGAGCTGCACCCTTTGAACGAGCTGGCACCTGCCATGCGCTGCCGGCAGAGCACGGACGAGAGGGAGGACGGTTTGCATACGTGGGAAGCAGGGGGTCTGCGGAGACCCTCAAGAGGCACCGCACAAAGCACAACATCCTCTCCCTGCGGGGGCCAGACACACGTCCCCCGGCACCTGGGAAGCTGGTGGTGGAGCAGGGAGTGGCCCCCCATTTACAGAACAGAACCTGAGCTCCAGAGAGCACACTGCCCCCCATGAACGGCAGGTGGCGGTCAGAGCCCCGTGTCCACACCCCGCGTCCCAGGCTCCATCCCCAGCCACATAACAGGGGCAGACAGGGCAGAGTTCTCAAAGACGAAGTCTCCTCTCCGCAGGCTGTGCTGGACCCCTCGCCTCTCCTGCTCTCCCTCCTCCAAGCACTCACCTTTCGTGATGCCTTGTTCTTCTGTGTAATTTGGAAAATTACAAGAGGGTGGCTGGGACGTGGGGTGAGAAGAGGGGCAGGAACTTCAAAGCACTTGGGTTAAACCAAACAAATCATAATGTGGTATTTCCAGCTACAGCATGAGCGTTCTCCGGTTATGAGAAGGGCCAGCTTTCATTGTCCTGGATTTATTCACCCTAGAAAATGCTTTGCCACATGGACCGCCCAGCTCGACTCTCCAGCCGTCTGACCTGACCCGGCGGTAGCTGGTTTTCCAGGGTGAGCCGCTGGCACTGCGCACAATTCTTTGGTCAAATTAAATGTTCAATAAATCCTGGGTGCACTGAATCATAATGCTATTCTCATGGTAATGGGGCTTTACGTGGCTCAGAAATTGTTCCTTAACCACAAATTCATTTCAAGTGATGCGTCCAATGAAATTAACGTTCTCCTGGTGGCTGGACGTCATCCCTCATTCAAGACTGTGCCCCTCTACTTAACGGCACACTTTAAAAAATGACAGTGCTAGTTAAATCTGAGTGGTCCTTTCATTCCCAACTCATCTTTACAGCTTTCAAAGAATGTTTAAAATTCCTTCAGCCGAGCCACAGGCAAAATGTGAATTCTTTAGGAAAGTAAACAAAAATCACGATTGCCACCTGGGAATTAGTGAGGGATGAACAATTCATAGCTTGATTTTAAAGTAATGGCTCTGGCACTGGCTTCGGTAGAAGCTCGAAAATGCAACCTGGGCTGACTTGGGAAAAGACTTCTTTTCTGCAGATGAATAACTGTTTGGAAGCAAAGTGAGGTGTTTTTCAAAGCAAGTACCTTCTGCAGCCCGTGCAAGGCCTCCAGGCAGCAGGAGGAAGCCCTCAGGAAGGTCCAAAAGGGCCACTTAACCAGGGACATTTGGGAGGGAGAAGACACCCCCACCCAGGCCACATCACCCCCTCTGCACTGAAGGACATTTACAAGCCCCTTAGAGGCAGTGCGCAACTCAGAACATTTCATATATGGATGGCCCTCTCCTAGAGCGGGGTTAAACTTACACAGTGGGCTATTTTCCCATTTTCCTAGATAATTTAAGACATTAGGGCAGCAGTTCTCCACCTTAGCTGCACACTGAAAACAGCTGGAGAGATTCAGAAAGATGGACGCCTGGGACTCACCACAGAGGTTCTGATATACTTGGTCTGGGCTGTGGCTGGCTTCAGCATCGTACTTCAAATGTGCAGCCTAGAACACCAGTGTCAGCCAAAGGAAAGAATCTGGAAGCAGAGAACAAGGGAGAGAGGGAGAGAGACATCAGGGGAAGCGGGACAGGGAAGGAGGGAGGGAGGGGACCCGGCTCGTGAAGGACAGACAAACGGCCTGGACGGAAGCACACGTTGCCCAAGGAACAGAAGCAAATGTCCCATCTGTGTCCTGCTTGGGAAGGACATAACAAGAACAGAAATTCAGTGAAAACAGTGACTCAAAGGCAAGATTATAAAGCAAGAAAATAAGATGAGACTGGAAACGGCCGGCTGCAGGAAACAAAGTGCAAAAACACCATCATTACAGAAAGGCTGTGTAAAGTCAAAGCATCAAGAAAGAGGCAACAGCTAACACGGAATCACTGACACAGAGAAAAGACCATGATCACCAAGGAGGAAGCCGGGAAAGGGGCGAAGGTGATAAAAGGGCAAAGATCAAAGGGAAGACTGAGCGGGAGAGAGCGAGCCTGTGCATCTACGGCTCAGAATCTCCCGTCATGTCTCAGGACGAAATGACGCAGGAGAACCCACACCAAGACACATCCTGGTTCAGGTGCTGGTTGTCAGCCTTAAAGAAATGATACTTGGCCATCTAGGCAGATAATTCACCGACACACTGAGAACCACCAGACTGGCTTGGAGTCCCCCTTGGCCAAAATCGGCGCCGCAGGAGACAAGGGATCACCAGGCACAGAGTTCGGGGGAGAGAAGGCGGGGCCGTCACAGAGCCGTCCAGCTGCAGAGCCCAGAGGCCGACACCTAACCACGAAAGGACTCAGGGAAGGTGCACCCACCCCAGAGGCCCTTTTGGCAACCTTCAGTCACGAAGTCCAGCCGGCAGGAAAGGTGGGGGACAGGTCTTCACTGCTCCCACCCTGGAGGCCAGAGATGATGAGAAAACTCCACGGAGTCTCAGGGGAAGAAAGGCAGCCCACCGTAGACGCAGAGCATAAACAGAAAGAGACAGACACTCAGGGCTCCCAAGACCTCGGGGAGTAAGACAGCTGGGTTCTTCTAGGAAAAAAAGGATTGGCTTCATGTCCAGCCAACGAGGAAATGAATTTAAATAACCTAGGGATGGAGCAGCCCTCATGGACAGGACTGGGCTCAGTGGCAGGTCCCTTACATCCAGGACCACACAAATGTGGGAGTTCATTCCAGAGTGAACAGACGTGACAGAAGCTTTGACGATGTTACAATCAGAGCTGACAAAAGACTGAAGGCAGGGGAAGGAGAAAGGCGGTACGGCAAGGCATAGTCCTCATCTTCCCTAACACACGCAGTCTGTACACAGAAAGGTGAATGCGTGGGCTTTCATCAGCCTTAGGCTCCAACCTTAGGAATCTCAGGATTATTTTTCATCACCTTGGAGACATCGCTATGTCACTAATATCTCTTTTAATTAGAAACGTTCATCTGAAGCTCAGCAGTCCCTTCTATTTTACTTTCGTCTCTGTTATCTTCAGGCAAAATTAAACTTGGTACATATTCTAAGAGAAGCACGTATGGCAGAATCTCCCTTCACCGCTGACCGCGAGCTCCCCGCATCCTCCTGTGTGTGCATGTGCAGCGATGCCCCTCACCAAATGTCCACCAGTCCCTCCAGGGAATGGGAACTGGGGGAGTGCCTTTGTGTTTTTACTTTCTTATGCAGATCCTCCTTTAATGCATAACTTTTAAAAGAGCATGTTCCAAACCAGAGAAGTCAAAAAAAAGAAAAAAGGAAAAAAAAAAAACCCTTAAAAGTCTTTCCAGTGGACAAAAGCTATAAAGCCCCTATTGCCCAGTGTGGTTCCATCTTTTCCAAGCCAAGCCCCTCCCCTGCCTCCCCAAGTCCCCCTGGAGCCCACTGCCTCTCCCATCAGTCTGTACCCCCTGCCTCTGCCCTCGGACAGTGAGCCCTGGGGGATGGACTATGTAGCCCTGACAGCGCCCAGGTTCACGGAGCAGGGTTGGCGTGGGGATGCCGCCACCACCACCACCTCCTCCTCCAGGCTCCCAAAGGATGGAGGTGCCCTCTCTACGTCCCGGATATGAGGGAAGCGATGGGCACACAGTGACGCTTTGGTGAAAGTCGATAAAAAGTACAAGGTGATATTATGAAAACTTCACGCCCGTAAATATGACAACGTGGCTGAAATTCTTTTCTAGTCCAATTCAAAACACAAAATTATCATGGTCAGTGCTTGCTAAGGGTTTGCTTTTTTTAGTGGAGGAAAAGTCTGCAGGACGAGAAGTACCCACGTGAGCACAGGGGCCTGCAGCTCTCAGGAAAGACAGACGTGAGGGGCAACAAAGACGGGGCGGCGCTTTGGTGCTGGGGGCGCGGGGGGTCCCGGGTGTGCGGCCGCATCCTGGACAGTCTTTATCTTTATCCGAGTACAAGCCCTGAGCACAGTTCTGGGAGGACCTGGGGTCAGGGAGGCACCACGGCACCCTGGAAACCCGACACCCTAGAGCCGAGGGCGGGGGCCCCTCCAGCAACAGGGCTTCGAGGTGGGGTCCTCTCTCAGGGGGCTCTTCTGCAGCCGAGGGAGGAGGGGCACTCTGCACTGACCATGGCTCAGCCCGCGCCCGCGCGGCGGTGCTTTCACCCCCAAGGAGGTGAGGGGTCTGGAGAGCAGGACGGCCCCCCGAGGGCCGGCTTGTGTGGCTGAGGGGCAGGAGAAGCGGGGGCCACTGAGAGCTGTGCCCAAAGGGGTGAGGAGGCCAGCGTCCCATCGGCAAGTCCTGGACTGTTTCCCCTGCACTGGGGTGAACCGTGTCCCACCAGAAGTTCACGTCCACCCAGAACCTCAGAACGTGGTCTTACGTGGAAACAGGCTGAACTAGGTTGCGCCCTGATCCAAGGACCGAGGTCCTCCTGTAGAGCACAGAGAACTGTATTCAGTATCCTATGACAAACCATAATGGAAAAGAATATTTAAAAAAGAATGAAGAATAAAAGGTCATCTGAAGACGCAAACGCACGGAGAGAAGACGCTCACGTGACCACAGAGACCCAGAAAGGAGTGACACGGCTGCGGGCCCAGGAGCACCAGGCACAGCACAGTGGCGGCACCAGACAGGCTGGACCAGGCAGCAGGGATGTCCTGGGGCCTCCAGAGGGAGCATGGCCTGCCGACTCCGGGGTCTCAGAGCTCTGCCTCCAGAGCTGGGAGGATAAAGCCCTGTGGTCTGAAGCCAGCCAGGACGTGGGGCTTGGTGAGACGGCCCAGGACACCCGCGAACGGGCAGCACGTGGAGAGGAGGGCTTGCTGGGAGCAGCCCCCGAGCAGCGGGAGAGCCCGCCTGCGGGGAAGAGCTGACGGGAAGGAGTCCCTCCTCTCCCAGCACCACTGTGCTGGCCACTCCCTTTCCCAGCCCCTCACTTCTTGGACAAGTTCTAGAACTTTCCGGTCACGTTGAATCCAGGTGTTTCAGCTCTCCCATCTTTACCTGGCTTAAAGCCCTCGCCCCACCCTGTTGCCAGCCTGGCCCCGCGGTGGGACCTGGGGCCCTGCGCTTGCTGCCCTCCTGGTCCTGGGCGCTCACGAGTGGCCAGCACGCCCGTCCTGCCCTGACCGTCTCATCCCGAGTCCTGGACTCACTCGTCCACAGTCTTTGCAGAGCCTCCCGGGTCCTGGGCCCTGGGCACAGCCATGAACTGATAGGCCAAGCCCGCCCGGTGCTCACGCCGCCGGCCCTTCCAGCAGATCCCACCCGCTCCCGGCATGAGCGTGGAGTCAACACCTGGACCAGCCCAAGCTGCAGTCCCACCGCTGGCTGAGCTGCCCTCCACCCCAGGCCAGGCTGCTGTGCCCCTCGGGGCCGCCCCTCCGTGTGCCCCTTCGCACGCGACCGAGGGAGGGAGGCGGGGAGGCTCACACTGACCGGCTCCTCTCACTCCGCCCGCCTCGAGCTGCGGCTGGAGGGGGACGGCCCGGGAGGTCTGACTCTGCACTCGTGTGCGGACGGTTTCATGCACCTGACGTCTACAGTCTCCTCGGCCTGCAGCTGGCGGCCGCGCAGGTGGCAGGCCTGGCTTTCTAGGGGCCAGTGTCCAGCCTCGCTCTGACCCCTGGGGGTTGAATCATGTCACCCCAAAAATATGTTGTAATTCTAACGCCCCAGTACCTTGGAATGTGACCTTTTTAAGAAGTAGAGTCTTTACCATTTCAGATGAGGTCGTTAGCGTGGGCCTAATCCAGTGACCAGTGTCCCTATATAAAGGGGGGGTTCGGCTCACGGAGTCAGACACACACAGAGGGAGACTCGGGAAGACACAGGAGCAGGCCATGAAGACGGACGACTGTCTGATGCAGCTACAGAGCCCGGAACGCCAGGAGACAGGCGAGGAACAGATGGTCCCCTAGAGCCTTTGGAAGGAGCACGGCCCTGCCAACACCTTGATGTCAGGCTTCTGGCCTCTGGGGCTGTGGCAGAGGAATATCTGCCGCTCTGAGTCAGCCAGTTTGCAGTACTTTGTTACGGCGGCCCCAGGACTCTAACACACCCCTACAACCTGGAGAAAGGTCTCCAAAAGACACGGCGTGTCCCTCTTTAGCCCCCGTCGGGCTGTGGTCCCCACCCGGCATGGCTCCCCCAGGCCTCTTCACTCCTCTCCCTCACCTGGAGATCAGGACCCGGGGGTCCTCTTCCCCCCTGAGCTTGCAGGTCCCCATCCTTTTCCCCAGCACACTCCTCCCGGCCCCAGTGAACGGGCAGGCAGGTCTGCAGGACCCGCCAGGACAGGAGCCCCAGGCCTGCCCCCAGACGCACCCACACAGGCCAGCCCCTCAGCAGCCACAGCAGGGGTGTCACGGCCCGTTGCTCCTGGGGGCCTAGATCACAGCCACGCTGCAGCAAGCCCCTCCAGCAGCGAGGACACTCGATTGTTTCCCTCTCATTACCACACTCGCAGTTTGGTGACACCGACCCCGCCAATAATATCCTGTTTCTCTCAACTATTCGGAATGGGGAGGACTTTCGTGTTTTGAAGTTTCCACGTGCAAAACTGCAGAAGCCAGAGAACAGGACCTAATCCGCTCCTTACTTAGAAAAACTAATGCCGTTCCCGCAGTTTTTGCTTTTACAGAAGAAACTGCCGTAGTATAAACATTCCTGCTTGTACAACCTGGGCTCTGAGAGTGAGCATTTTGTGCTCAAGGGCGGCCGAGAGCAGGACCCGGGGCACACAGGCAGCGTGAGCCCCACGGGGCCTGACTCAGCATGGAGCGTTCTTGGCCAAGTGGATCAAGGGACAAAGGGCATCACCTACGGTGAGGGGCTAGCGATGAAATAATCTTACACCCACTATGAAATCAGACTGAGTAGAGGAGAGCTTGACAAAGACAGACCCTTAGAGCAGGTGGTCTGCATTACAAATCTCCCAAGACCGGAAGAAGGTTCCCCCTTCCGGTAACTTCCACCCAACCCCGCCCTCACTCCACTCCCAGCTGGTCTTCTAAACACCCAGGGCCTTTTCAAAACGACAGCGGGCCCAGAGTCCCGGGGACCCCCCTTCGTCCCTCCCTTCACCCAGCGTCTGTACCTGTAGGTGCCTAACTGCGTCCGAGGCTGCGTGTGTGATGGGGCCCCTGCCCACCTGCAGCTTAGGGACCAACAGTCAGAGACCTGAGGATCCTGACAGGCTGAGCCGTGCGGGTTTAGGGCACGAGCCGAAGTGGCAAGTTCACGTTACAACACGCTCCTGTGGGCATTTTTATCATCTTGAGACATCAAATAGGTGCCAGTTGATCTGCCAGCTTAGCATAGACATGCTGCCCAGCCCACTAGGAACTGGGGCCTGTGGGGCAAGAGAGCCTGAGAGATTTGCAGGAAGGCAGAGACGAGCTGGACTCCCTCCAGCCTGGAGCCGTGTCCACGGGGTCCTGAGCCCCAGGAAACCCACTCATCAGTCTGCTGAGGTTTTCCTTCTGGGCAGAGCCAGCCCCGTCCTCCTGAGCCCTGACGGTTTAGCTTTTCCTAGGATTTGGACGGCATCCGTGTCCTGAGCATAAACCTCCACTTCATGAGCTGCCTCAGTGGGTTTCTGTTTCTTGCAGCTGAATAACTTCTGACCAAGAGATGCTGTTCGTGCCAAGTTCTCTCTCGGGCGGTGATGGCCAGCCCGGGTCCCACACGGCTCAGGCACCATCATGGAGCCTCATGTTTCCTTTAGGAAGGAGCCGATGACGGGCATCAGCCCAAGTCACGCCAGGCTGGCGATTCTGCTTTCACAGATCAGACAGTACATCAGAGGGGGTCGGGTGTCCAGGCACAGACTACTCGTGGAAGTGAGCTGACAGGGACCTAAGCCTGCCGGGACCACCCGTGCACTGGGCCTGGGTCCCGTGCACGCCGGCTCTGTTCAGGGCTAGATCCCCAGTTTGCCGGTTCTCAGGGAAACCTCCTACAGCTACTGTGGAAGATTCCCCAGAGACGGGTGCCCAGGAGAAACGAGCCTGTTCAAAGCCCACACGAACAGTAAGAGCAGCAGATGGTGATGGGGGCCTGAACAGGGGGGCCTGCACACGTGGCCTGCACAGGGGGGCCCTGCAGTCCCCTGGTCCCAGGCCGGCAGGAAATGGGAAGTGGCAATCGTTTTCCCCAAGCCGCTGTGAGTCGTTTCGAAGGGCTCTTCCTCGTGCCAGCAGGGCAGAGCTCCCCGAGCTCTGCACGGCCCTCAGCCCTGAGGGCAGGGCTGCCCCACTGACTCAGCAGCACTCAGAATGCAGCGAGTCCTCATGCGTTCAGGGCAGCACTGTGGACAGCCACGTGCTCTCCAGCAAACCCTTAAAGGGAGAAACAGGCTGAGTCTGAAAGCAGAAACATCTGGCCAGGCTGCAAAGAACAGCAGAGACGAGTCTCCAAGAAGATGGTACAGGAGATGCCATGGCTGCCAACGTGGTCCCCACGGGCTGGACGTGGCAGATCCTGCTGGTAAATCCCCTGTTCCCGGGACACAAATCTGTCATCCTTACGCCTTCTGGGGCCTGGGCTAGCAGGAGGCCTTGACCAGGGTTTAGAATCCATTCCTCTTTTCTTCCCAAATATTTTCTTTTTTCCATTTCCATCACTACTTCTAGAAGCCCAGCGTCTAGAAACACTTTAGTTTCTCTCGAATAATCTCACCAGTGGCGTGTCCTGGGCTTCCTTGCTGTTGGGGTCATGCCCCATGAGGACACGGTGGGACAAAGCACACAAAGCCCTGTGGTGACACTGCATTCGGGACAAAGGCGGGAACGAAACGCAGTCAGACTCAGAGACCCAGAAGGTGTTTCTCTACACCTGGCGGAGGCAGGCCAGACCCCGAGTCAGAGGTCACATGCTTGCCTGGTTTCCAGCCCTGCCAGTGCAGGCCCACAGAGGACGGCATGGGTCTGGGAGCCTCTCTGAAAACCAGGGAGACACGAGGGCCACACCTTCTCCCTACACTGCCCGACGGAATTTCAGGCAAAGGTGCTCGGAAACCGGATGGGGTGCGGAGGACCTGGTCGTCCCGATCAGTTGTGTGATGCGTAGGGCCTCACAGCTGCCACCCAGAGGGAATCCTCCCCTCGGAGCCGCAACTCCCTCTGTGGCCACCCCAAAGGGGTACGGAGCACGGACTGAGCCTTCTCATTCGGAAGCCTTCCTGGAGGCGGCAGTCGGTTCACTGCCGCTCTAGAGATGAAAATCCTGAGACTCAGAGCAGCTCTCCGACTTGCTCAGGTCATGAGGCCGCCAAGGGCCAGAGCCAGGACTGAAGTCCAGGCCCCGCCCAGGCCAAACCCTAGCTCTACTCACCACATCAGGTTAAGTCCACATGGCTTATTCTTGTGATGACGGTTATAATTACAACTGATTATAAGTATGGTTACGCTCATACTCAGAGGAAGTGCACTGGGCAGCGTAAGCTGGCACAGAGTTACAGGAAATCAGCCCACACAAAGCTTTGCCCTAAATTCAGCATCAGGAAGAGACAAACACTGGGGTCACCTCCAACTCCACCCACTTCTTCCCCGGCAAAGTGTTTCCACTTAGGTAAGGTCTTCCGAATGAGATTTGGAGGTAGTATTGGGAAGAAAGTGCCCTAAGGAAGAGCAAAACAAGCCACGAGAGCTGTGAGCTGTGGGAAGCTTTCCATGTCCCCTCCCCAGAGCATCCCCACCTTGGCTCACTCTGGGGACCAGACGGCAGAAATTCTTGTTTGGACCAGTCAGCAACACGTTCTCCCAATGGCCGAGATTCAGAGCTTGAAGGTGGCTTCCGTCAGCGTAAGACTACAAGGACAGAGACTGTTCCACGTTCAACCCCGGCCAGCATTTAAAGAAGCATCATATGGAGAACAGTATGGAGGTTCCTTCGGAGACTAAAAATAGAACTGCCGTATGATCGGAAATCCCTCTTCTGGGTATTTACCCAAAGGGAAATGAAATCAGTACCTCAAAGAGATACCCACGCTCCCGTGTTCACTGCAGCATGATTCACGATAGCCAAGGTATGTACAACAGCCTAGGGGTCCATGGATGGATGGATGAAGATGTGGTGTATGTATACAAGGAATATTATTTGGCCCTGAAGCAGGAGGTCCTGCCTTTTGCGACATCATGGATGGACCTGGAAGACATTGTGCTGAGATAAGCCAGATGCAGAAAGAAAAAACTGCATGATCTCACTTATGCGTGGAATCTTAAAAAGTCAAGTTCATAGAAGCAGAGTAGAACAGTAGTTACCAGGGGTGGGGAGGTGAGGAAAATGGGGAGATGCTGATCAAAGGAAGGGCACAAAGCTGAAGTTCTATGGAATGAATAAATCTAGCTATTAGTGTATTGCATGGTGACTGTAGTTGATGATACGGTGCTAAATACTGGAATTCTGCCGAGACAGTAGGTTTCAGGTGTTCTCATCACACACACACAAAAAGGTAACTATTTGAGAAGACGATGTGTTAATTAGCTTGACTATGGTAATCTTTTCACTATGTATCAATACATGTTTACCAAATCATCACGTTGCAAACCTTAGATACATACATTCCTTATTAAAAATAAAAGTTAAAAAAAATTAACACTCCCCCAAAAAGAATGCATCAGCCTTGGTAAGTACTCGTTGAGTGAACGAATGAACGAACGAACAAACAGACGGAACACCGGCTTCCTCGTCATGACACCACGAACCCTACGAGGTCTCACGCAAACTAAATCAGAATTCCCAGGCAACCTTGCTCCTCTCCCAGAAGGCTCACTGGTCTCCCTTCTCTACACCTGCTCCCAGGAGGGGCCAGTGCGAACTGTTCCAGCAAATCAACCACCAAAACTAGTTCGCTTCAATCCTCCTCTAACACTAGTGAAAATGCAAAGTATCGCCATCATTCAAGGTTTAAAATTAAACCAGAATAAGTTGAATAGTTCCCATTACTCTTATTATCGTTCGGGCTGATCTAAAAGATAATATTTACCAACTAGCGGTCAGAATGAAAATTAATCTGAAAATTAATCTTTTAAGTACTTAATGGGTTTTCTGATACAACTCCCCCTCCCCCCCGCCACTCAATTATTCTCAAGCAGCTAGAATTTTAAATGCTGTTCTTACTCTAGTTAATATCAGGAACTCCTAGAAGCCACCAAGAGGAGAAGAAGGGTTTTAGGACCACTGAGAGGGACAGCAGCTCGAATACGGCCACCCTGAGGTGAGATGCTACTCAACCAGCTGAAAGTGCCTTCCTGAGGCTGGGATACAAACCCGGATTCGATGCATCCTTCCCAGCCCAGGGAAGACTCTTTTCCAACGTCTTCCACAGGGACGCCACCCAACTCTCCACCTGAGCTTCAGGCCACACTGTCTCCCGTGGCTCGGCACCGTTAGTGGGAGCAGCAGGTGACTCTTACAAGATGTTTCCCCAAAGGCAGCTCCAGGTTAATGCCACGCTGCCAGAGACAGCCTCTTGGTTCTCCCAGGGAAAGCAGGCGCTGTGGCACCGCCAGGGCCCTGGCTGTGAGCTTGGACTTTAGACCACATGGCAGTGACATAATCGGCACCATTGGCTTTGAGATCGATTCTCTCAGAGGAGTGATTCAGGAAAAAGAAGTGAGGCAACAGGGCCTGTAACGAGGAAAATAAACATGTATTTTAAATGTGAATTTTCCTCATAACATTCAATAGCCACTAACTCCAAATGTTGCAGCAGCCCTAACTCCATGCCAAGTCAACTGTGTTATTCAGTTGTATTTTTTCTCTCGATTAAACATTGCTGACTGCGCTGACTGCGGCCGGTTTCACTTATGAGGGAAGAAAGGGTTCAATGCCGTCCCAGCCCCAGGTTAGAGCTGTGACTACATCCAACACGTGAATGGTTTCAACTCTGAAAACTCACAGTTGCTAAAAGGGATAATCAATAGCCATCATCTCATCATAATGGTATTGATTCTAAGGGGAAGGGATTAAATTTGACCTTAGTGCTCTATGGTTTTATCAGTGTGTTTGACTAAAACTTCAGGGTCTACACAGGCCTTTGCCCCATTCAGATATTCAGTGTTTCTAGCTTGTTACAGAGCCAGGTACCTGCTTATCAGATTAGAAATCAAGATGGTTTGGGGGGCAGTTTAGATCCAATCATCCATTTCTAGGAAAATAAAGATGCTGGCCACACTTCTTTAAAGAAGAAGCTGCTTTCCAAGGAGATAAGGTCTCTGGGAAACAGCGAACGTCCCAGGGCAGAACAGGGCTGACTAGCTACCTAACCCAGGGTCCCACCACATTCCTTAGGAAGGCCAGCATGCAGGGCTGGCCCTTGGCCGGGATCTGGGCACCCAGATCTGGGCAGGGCTCCATCACCCTAACCAACAAGGGTGGCTCACAGAACCTAAATTCTTTGTACAAACACTGCGGTGTACACTAAGCCCCTGCTTTCCTCCTGGAGTCTGGAACTTCAGTGCACGCCAGACAGAGGCACCCCCATGCCCAGCCCCAGATCAGTAAAAGCCTTGGGCAGAAACGCTGCACATGTGTTGCTGCATTTTCATTGCTGGGTGGGGAGGGGCCGGGGAGGGGGCGAGGTGTGCTGTGTGACGCCCTGCGGGAAGGAGAACAGGGAAGCCTGGGTGTGGATTCCTCCAGACCCCAGCCCTGGTCCCCCCTCCCCACCCACAATCCCTGCGTGTGCCCTCCTGTGCCCTGTAACAACCCTCGCCATGAGCAAGCTGTACCTTGGGCCGAGCCTGGCATGTCTCCACAAGTGGGAGTGCTGGTGGGGCCCCTGCCATGGTCCCATCGCTAACCTGGGTCATCTGTGTGCAGGGAGCACACTTGTTCTGGATTTCCTTCTCGGGATGCAGAGACTGAGCAGAGCTGCCCCTGGCTTGAATCTGCCCAGCCCTGGGGTGGGTCTGCCCTTTGACCCCATCACAGAGGAGAATGGCTGGGTTGGGGATCCTGCAGAAAAGGCAAAGCCCCTCCCTCCCAGGAGCTGACGTGCAGCCCCGCACCCGGGAGGAGGACGGGGAGGGGGACATTGCTTGGGCTGCTCACCACCTTTGTCTTTGAGAGAAGAGCAGAGATGAGAAAAAGAGAAGCTGAGGGAAGACAAAGGGGCAGCATCAGAGGGACACTGTGCACTTAGGGGGCGTCTGTGCCCCCAGACTCACGTGTTTAAATCTAAGCCCCAGTGGGATGCTGTTGGGGGGTGGGGCCTTTGGGAGGTGACCGGGTGGAGCCCCCGTGAACAGGATTAGTGCCCTTATGAGAAGAGACCCCACAGAGCTCCCTCACCCCTTCCTCCATGTGAGGACCCAGTGGGAAGACAGCAGCTGCAACCCAGAAGGGGCCTCCCCAGAACCCGAGCACACTGGCGCCCTGATTGTGGACTTCTGGCCTCTGGAACCATGAGACATAAGTGTCTGTGTATAGAAGCCACCCAGTCTGTGGGGATTTATCACAGCAGCCTGAGCTGACTCACAGGGGCAAGTCCTGGCCCCATAATGAAAAAAACTTAAAACTAGTCCCAGCGAGGAAATGTCAGGGACTGAGGCCAGACAACCCAGGAGTGTCACGAAGAGGACCCAGGAGGACCAGGCGGGGGCAGCAGCAGGAGAGGGCCTGGGCAGCAGGTGGGAGGGGCCGGGAAGGGAGGAACACACCCCCGGGGATGGAGGTTCCTGTGAGTCTCATTCGCCGGCTGACCTGCCAATAAACACACAGATACTTCTGCCCCCAGCTGGACCACGTCACGTCCAGTCAGTTCCCTTTCCCTGGAGATCTGGAAGGCCACTGGCTAACCCAGCATGAGGTCAGCACAGCCCTGTCCAGCTGGAAGCCAGCAAAGAGGACTGCAGGCCGTGGGCCTCACTGCCCACTGAGTGGCACGTGAATGTCACCATGATGCAGGACACCAGACACGGTCAGAAACTGAATCGGGGCCGTGTTTCTCGAGTTCCCACTGGAACACCAGTAGCACATCCTTCAGGTTACTCTCTGTTGATCGCGTGAGTTTCTGAGCACATCTTATATTTTCACTGGAATCCCCATTTCCCATAAGACATTTAGTGGAATCTTAATAACAGTATTGGTACCTTCCTAAAATTCTGGAAGCATGTTAATTATCATAAATAAACCTAGACTGAGACCCCATTCACAGAATAAAGACCCCATCTCCAATCTAATTAGCCCACAGTGAAGGAGTCAGTAGGAGAAGAAGTATCCATGGAGTAGATAGAATATTCCACATCATAAGCACGAAAGACAGGGGACTGTGTTAAGCACACCCTGAATGTAACCCTGTCCGTCTCCCGTTGTGGATGACCCCCAAAGGGGGCTTAGGCCAAAAACAGGGGGCACAAGGGTCACCTCCAACATCCAATTTATCCACCAAAGTAAGAATTTCACATCAAACCCAAGGAAGCCTATACATTTTAAGATTCTTTGTGTTCTGTGTGCATATGAAGAAAACCCTGCAGGTGGGGAGAGGGTTGGATCCTCCCAGCAGGGGGCGTGGCCGAGGCCACATCTGGAGTAATTGGCAGAGAGGAGCACAGTGATGGGGCCTGGACCAGCCGGGTTTGGGCATGTTTTGTGGAGACTCATTCTTAAAGCAAGACCTTCAAAGTGTTTCTGCCCATGGGTTGGAGGAGCCTGGAGAGAGATGGTTCACCTTTTCAAAAGACGGGACCTTGCTCGTAGAGCGTCTTTGTAACAGTGAAATGCAGACTCTATGATCAAGCAGTGGTCTCCAGACAGGGTATCCACAGGCTGAATTTTCCCTGCTTTGCAATTCTTTCCTTCCCTTCCCTGTCCATGTCACAGTTTATTAGCACGGACAGAAGGGAACAGGGTAAACGGTGAAATGCAAAACCCACCAAGCCGATTACCCCTCCACACCTGCCGTAAAAATGGGGTGGAGGAATGGGCAAGAATGGCTCTAATAAGCGTAGGGTCATCGGCGACTCCCTTCTTACCCCAGAACAGGAATCAAAACTTAACCATATTTTCCTGAACCACAGAGGAGCTAACAGCTAGAATGACAACAAGGGGAAATAATGACTTTCCCTGTTAAGCACCCGTTTCAATGTCCCACTATGAGGATGCTACGCTTACGTAGTCAGAATCCAAAGAGGGATCATTTACGATGTCAGACAGGTCCAGGTACGGAGGCAGGGACATAATGAATTAGTATGACATGTCTGCAGACTCTGGTGCTGAGAGCTGATGTATTCTGAAACAGCAGTTGTATCTCCCAGCACTGAAGAGGGAAAGGCCCATTGAGGCTTAACTGCATGGGGTCATTCCATTATTTCACTATAAGTACTTCACTACACTTTTCAATTGGAAAGTATTTATAAACATTAAATAGTGCAAAATAATCAAGCTATTATTCCCTTAGAATGAAATGTGCTTTTCCCCCCTCCATGCTGCTTAAGAAATCTATAAAGATTCCACACAGAAGACATGATAAGAAAATAGTGTGTCTACGGTTAGAGATTTGGATGCAGATCCAGACCGTCCACTAATTAGGGGTCGTCCCTTGGCCCCTCTGCCAGAGAACAAAGCCCGTCTGCAGAGGGCTCTGCCAGGTCTCCTGAGACGGGCGGTAGGGGACTCAGCACAGAGCCAGGCATACAGTAGATGCTCAATTAACAAGGAGGAGACACTGTCTTCACTTTAAAACACCATGGCGACTTTATATCGTACAAGGTGCGCCAGAGTCAAACTTCTCTTTAAGGTGAGAGTGGCGTTCTGTGTCCTCTCGGCATCCACCCCGAGGAGCTGTCCCCCCTCCGAGGTGACCAAGTTTGCCTCAAGGACTTCTTCTCAAACGGGAAAGGTGCTTTGTCTTTCGAGGTGGCCCTCAAAGAAGCTTCACTCTCGATTCCCAGGCCTGGGCTCCCCCAACACCGATAAACACCCGAGGCCTGATTCCCAGCCACCAGCAGACCAGTTCTGGGCCAGAGGTGGCCGGGACTGGACAGCAGCGACTTCGTCCTTTCCCCGCTGGACCCCGCTGGCTGCTCAGGCAGTGAGGGCGCCCACTGTGGGCGGTGGCCTTGCCCACAGGAGGGCCAGTGGTGCTCCATGGACAGGTCTGTCTTCTGGTAGGGAGATAAAGAGAGAAATGCATGCTCTCGGGATCTTTCACCTAGTGTGGGTCCTGTGCACCCACGATTCCTTTACGTGTGTGTGCACACCTGCTCCAGACCCTGATGTAAAATGCATTGTTCACTCCGAGTCAGGCCAAAAAAGTCTGAAGACCCCTGATTTTGCAGGAAGGGATTGGCTCCGGGTGGCTGGCTCTCTTCCCCGGTCCACTGGGCTGACCGGCATTTCAGGAACACCACTGATGTGTGCGGCCATCAGGTGTCAGACACCTCCTCCCATTTCCTCCTCATGAGGACACGTGGCCAGATGTTCCTGCCTGGCCCAGGACCGCTGGGCTCTCTCACTCGGGTCTACAACCCTTCTCTCCTGCTTACACGAAAACAAGCACATCCCCGTCCCTCAGAGACAGGAATATAATTAAGAGAAGAAACCAAACACCGTACTGACTCCCCCCTTCTACAGCACATCCTGTGATTCACTTCGCTCGCCCTGGGAACCCCCCGTGGACCCTCTAGATGAACTCTTTCCTTTCGAGCATCATTATGGGCTCAAGCTATTCCCACGACTACAGCGCTCTCCTGCGGAGCCCACATTCCAACACTTGGCCGTGACGCCCCTTCCAGCTGGATCCTCATCCTTCTGACTTTGCCCCTCCAGTCAGGGAATATTCTCTCTCTCTGACCAGAAAAGCAGGGTCCAAAGCCACCTGATCTTTTCCTGCTTCAAGACTGAAATAAAATCCACTGCCCTCCAAGAACTCCCCGTTACATTTATTGGAAAATAGAACCGTAAACCTCGATCTGGCAGGAGTGTTTGGGCTCTGGGGGTGAGCAGAGAGGCAGCCGCGGCTGCGTACAGATGGAGCTGAAGCAGGCCTTCTCTTAAGGGTTTAAATTCACCTCGAGTTTATCCAGATTTTACACACTGTCGGCCCTCGGGTCCGTGGAGCATGAGAGGTCATCCATGACCAAGAACTTTGGTCTCCTGAGCATGAAGGAAACAAAAACGGAGCATCAGGCCCACCTGTGGGTGTTCACCCCGTTCAACAGACCCAGGTTGTTACGACACAGGCCCAGAGACGGGGCACGCGGGGCCCTGGCAGCGGAAGGGGCGGCCTTTGCTCCGTACCCTCTGCTCCTCTTTTGTGGAGGGGACATTTCATGAGTCATTTAATCCAGCCTGATCCTCCCCATTTAGGTCGCTGTCTGCTCGGGGAGCCGCTTGGAGCAGGCTCGGGGCTCCCCAAGGACCACCCTGCAAAGCCATGGCCCCAGCCGCCAGCTGGCTTGGTTCTCCTACCGCGGTCGAGAGCACAGCAGAGCCTCGCGGGGTCCCAGGGTGATGGTTGCAACATGGCCCGAGGTCTGCATCTCCCAGAGAGGCCGAGGGGGGCACCCAGGCACTTCAGGGGCCACCCCGTGGAAAGGGGCCCAGCCCCTGACAATTACTGCTCCCAGAAGAAACGCCAACCCACCTCAGCCACGCATGTCTCTGATATTTTACAGACACTGACACGTCATCCTGATGAAAAGCACCTGAGGCCAAGCCTGAATTTTCCCCATTCACCAGGTTTTCCCTCTGGGCAGCACAATGAGAGCAGGTGCCTGAGCCATAGCAGATTCACGGTCGGTTCTCGGCTTCCCGGGTTCACCGCAGGTCGGCAAAGGCAACTCTGCGCCCGAGAATCCCTCAAAGCCCAGAGAGATCATCGGACCTCGGGGCGATCTGCCCCAGTCAGTGGGCCACTGGACCCTCCAGGTCCACGTGTGATCACAGATGCACACACACAAACACACACATACACAACACATAGACATACACCTAGGTACAGACACACAGACACAGACACACACATAGACACAGACAGACACATGCACACATAGACATGCATGCACCACACAAACACACATGTACACACACACACACAGAGACACACATGCATGGACACACACACTGAAGCCTAGGAAGAAGAAGAGGGAAAACAGTGACCTGCTTCTGGACTGTTCCTGCAAGAAGAGACATCATGACCATCCCTTGATCTGAGATAATGCACATAAAACACCTACTGCAGAACCAGACGTACATGTTTCTTTTTCTACATTATTCATTTAAAAACACATTAGGAAATTCACGTCTATCACAGAATTAATATTTTTCCATAAATGGAAATAAACAAATTTTCCATAGATTTATTTTTCTATAAATCCTTTCAAATTGACCAAAGGTGTTCATCCAGCTCTCCGTCTCTTCCAGCACAAGGACTTATTTTCCCGTGCAGTTACGCATGTTTTGCAACGACGGATAAACCGTCTATTCCTCTAAACGCTCGGCTCATCCTCAGAGACAGTCACCCGGGGTGCAGAAGATGGAAACCTGACAAATGGCCACATCAAGAAATCAAGAGCACTTTGGGAAGACAACACGGATTTTCTGCACCGGGGTCAGCGCGGCGGCAAGGCTGGGCAGCTGCCCGACAGAACGTTCCATCGATGTTAACGTGACATGACAAGGCTATTTTCTCTCCCCCGGATCAGCTGCTGGGCAAATGCAAGAGACTTGACCCCACAGAGTAAGTCAGTCTGCTGGAAATGAGAATTAAACAGAGCAAAACAAACCTTGTCTTTGGTGTTTAAGATTAACTCTGTAGAGGGAAGAAAAGCACTTGTAGTGAAATAACTTCACAACCACATGGTGGGTTCAGGCCCTGCTGTGGCCCTGCAATGACCAAACGCTGGTCCTGCTTTCTTCCCACTTATTTGTTTGTATTCTTTTTTCCAAATTGAGATGAGGTATAAATAACACAGAGGCAAGCTCACCAAAGGAGCTCCCAGCAGCCACAGGCCTCTCCTGAATTTCTTTTCTTCCTTATTTCACATCTCACGCAGTTTTTCTGAAGCACGGGGAGTAACTGTGTCCCTAATTTGGGGGAGGAAAGAAAGCCAAATAAAAAGGGTGAACCTCTTGAATATTCAGAGTAACCTGGGGCAGAAACAGAAATGCAAGCTGGTCAATCTGCCACTTCCAGTCAGACCTTCGCCACCAAGGCCAGCCGAAAGGCTCCAGACGAACGTTTTGCTCAGTGTGGGCATTTACTAGACAGCTACTGCGTGCCGGGCAGGGGGGTTACAGAGACAGATGGGAGGGGGACCCTGCCCACAAAGAGCACAGATGCAGGGGTGGGTGGAGCCATGTCCACACTGACGTGAGGTCCCATTAACGTTGGAGGAACACAGGAGAGGGAGCAGGATGGATGTGGGACTGGGACAGGTGGGCCAGAGCATCTACTGCCCAGCCTAAGTCAGGGGGAGGAGGAGAAGGGTGCCCACAGGCCCGGAAAGCACGGAGGATGCAGCGGGTTAGGTCAGAGGCTGGCGCGGGCAAGGAACGGAGGCCGGTGGGCACAGGGAGGTGAGGGGCAGGCCAACCAGAGAGAGCCGCCAGTGCTGGCAGAGAGGACGGCGAAAGATGGAGTCGGGAGAAGACAGGACGCGAGGACCCATCAGATGGAAGGGATGAGGGAGAGGGGATTCACGGGCGACACTGAGGTTGGGTCTCACAGGAAAATGGTTCCTTCATCCGAGACACAAAGTCAGAGGGAAAGATCAGTGCGGGACCACGGAGTGCGAGGTGTCAGCAGGCTGGGTGGGTGTGTAACCCAGAGGCTCGGGAGACATCTCTGCCGGGCTCAGCCCGATGTGGTGCAACCGCCTGGGATCAGCAGAGCAGAGTGTGTGAAGGGGGGAGTGGCTGGAGCCCTGTGGAGCATCTCTGGGGCACTGAGAGGGAGGGCAGGGTGGGCTGAGAAGCTGAGAAAACTAGAAAAGTGTCGTCACAAATAGTACGGGGAATTGAGGGGTTAGCTAACGGTAGGTAGCAGCTGGATCCCATGCAATTGCATGATTTCCCTCCAATCTCACTCAGAGTCCTCAATGAGTGAAGAAGCAAGATGACTGACTGGGTCCCCCTGGCTGGGTAGTAAGCTCCTTCTGTAGATGTCTAGTCTAGCAGGTGCTGTGGGGAACAGAAGATGCAGAAACGTGGCCTCGGGGCTCGAGGACCCGCCATCTAACTGGAGATGAGACAATCACATTAATCGCATTAATGACAAGAGCATGGCACATATTCTAGATCATGCTAAGAATAAGTCCTTCAGAGAGAAAAAACACACAGCAGGTTGGAACTGGAAGAATTTGTAAAGGAAGGGAGGTAAAGCTTTTAAGAAAATAGCACACTAAGATAATCAGAGGAGAAAAAGAAACAAGTAGCTCTATGGTAGTTGTAACTCAACATTATGGATAATTACATCAAATGGAAAGAGTCTTTAAAAACAAACAATTAAAAGACAGAGATCATGGGCTTCTCTGGTGGCGCAGTGGTTGAGAATCTGCCTGTCAATGCAGGGGACACGGGTTCGAGCCCTGGTCTGGGAAGATCCCACATGCCACGGAGCAACTGGGCTCGTGAGCCACAACTACTGAGCCTGCGCTTCTGGAGCCCGTGCTCCACAACAAGAGAGGCCACGATAGTGAGAGGCCCACGCACCGCGATGAAGAGTGGCCCCCGCTCGCCACCAACTAGAGAAAGCCCTCGCACAGAAACGAAGACCCAAGACAGCCAAAAAAAAAAAAAAAAGACAGAGATCAAATAAAGAAGCATGACCAAAATATATAATGTCTACAAGAAACACATTTTCGACATAGAAACATATATCTGTAACTATATCTCTACATGTGTAACATGGATTATATTTTAAATGGGTTTATACACACATGCTTAAAAAGCAAAAGGATAGAAAAAGATACAATGTACAAACACTAATCAAAAGAAAGCAAGCTGGAGTGGCTATGTTAATATCAGACAAAGTGGACTGCAGAATACTGTCAGGAACAAAGAGGGACATGATGTAACTTATCAAGAAGATATAACAATCCTAAATGTCCACGCACCTAACAACAGAGCTTCAAAATAGCTGAAGCGGGCTTCCCTGGTGGCACAGTGGTTGAGAGTCCGCCTGCTGATGCAGGGGACACGGCTTCGTGCCCCGGTCCGGGAAGATCCCACATGCCGCGGAGCGGCTGGGCCCGTGAGCCATGGCCGCTGAACCTGCGCGTCCAGAGCCTGTGCTCCACAACGGGAGAGGCCACAACAGTGAGAGGCCCACATACCGCAAAAAAATAAAAAAATAATAATAATTTTAAAAAAATAGCTGAAGCAAAAACTAAGAGGACAGAAAGCAAAAATAGACAAATCTATCTATCTATATATAGTTGGAACTTCAGCAATCCTCTTTGAGTAATTGAAAAAGTAAATAAGACAAAAAATCGGTAAGGATATGGAAGGTCTAAACAACACTTTGAACCAACAAGACCTAACTGAGATTTATAGGACACTCCATACAATGACACATCCTTTTTAAGAGTAAATTAAATATTCACTAGGATAGGCTATATTCTGGGCCCTAAAACAAACCTCAACAAATATAAAAGAACTGAAATCATACAAACTGTGTTCTCTGACCCAAATGGGGTTAAACTAGAAACCAATAACAGAGATATCTGAAAATTGCCCAAAATGCCAAATTAAACAACACATTTATAAACAACCCATGGGTCACAGAGAAAGTCCCCAGGGAAATCAGAAAATATTTGCAACTGAATGCAATGAAAACACAACACATCAAAATGTGTGGGATGCAGTGAAGGCAGTGCTTGTGGAATGATTTTTAACATCGAGTTCTCATATTAGAAAAGAAAAAAATTCTTCAGTTGATGATCTAAGTTTCCACTACTAGAAAAGAAGAACAGCCCACAGCAAAGAGAAGGAACAAAGTGATGTAGATAGAACAAAACCCAAAGAAATAAAAAACCATGGGGAGAAACGGCTGCTGTTTTCACTCTACACTTGTGACTTCAAGATGCAAAGCTGTGCCTACCGCCCAGTGGTCTCCCCTGAACTGAACCTGCGGGTCCCCCAGTCCCCTCAAACCCAACCTGCCCTCACCTTACTCCTTGCCTGCTCCTCTCCTGGGCTCCCACCGCCATCCACCCACTCACCCAAACTCAAGTCCCAGAGAATGTCCATTCATCTCTCACCACCCTCTGCATACTAACAGACACCAAATCCAGCTAAAGCTCCCCCTAAAATTCCCCTGAATCTGTTCCAGGCTCTCCATCCCTATGACTTCTGCTCTGTGTTAAGCTCACATCTTCCATCTCCCTCCTTCCAACAGCCTCCTAAGTGGTGCCCCGCCCAGCCACCACTCCCACTGCAGCCCTAGCGACCTCTAAAATAAGATCCCGTGTTTGAGGGGCAGGGTTGAAGCTTGCCAGAGCCAGTCAGCTCCCAAGGCAGGGCTAGGCCACCAACAACACCTAAACTGGGCTCCCAAACAACGCAGCAGAGAGTTTTCATTCCAATACTTAGGAGAACTGTACCCGTAAACAATAATTTATGTATTCTCTTAAATCCAATACACAGTACCCATAAATAGGCCACAATGCAGCAATTCCTGTTAAGGAAACCAGAAAGTAGTTTTCATTAATTCACCTCATACCAAGACCTCTGGGTCAAAGCAAAGTGTACATGATGGCACCACATGTGAAAACACCAGCTCTAACCTCCCCAGAGCCTGCTGGCACGGCAGAGCGCAGAGCAGGCAGAAGGCTGCCATGAGCGAGCTGCACACGGAGACGCAGGGGCTGATTTTACCCAAAGCAACGGTCCACTTCTGTGTTGTTTCCTTCTGTTTTGTTAACGCACTTAAACTGGATGTATATCTGACTGATCCAAGGCTTTTTCCAGTTTGTTTATTTTGGTGGAGAAACAGACTGAATGGGTTATTTCCATGTTAAGCGGTAGGGGGCAGGGATGCGGGGTCAGGGCAGTCTGGGCACCATTTGACACACGGGGAAACCTTGACCCAAGACCCTTCAGTGTGTCCCTGAGCAGAGCAAGGCGTGCAGACGGTGGGGCCCTCCCTCACCTGAACAGGTGTGTTACGATGACGTCAATGACCCAAGACAGGAAACCCGGCTCTGATTTCTTAATAACCAAAAGCAATTCACAGAGGAAAAGCACAGAAATCTGAAGAGGAAGGAAAGGAAAGAACCACTGAGTTAGAAAGAGTTACACTTGGTCAGAACGTAGCTGCTCGTCCCTTCAACTAGCTTGTACTCAGGCATCTGCCCTTAACCGGACCTAGTTCTTGAAAATGAAACTACTCAGCTTAGAGCCGCTGTCACCTAATCACAGTGACTTGCACTGTATTCAATGTCAAGAGGTACATCCATGGAGGAGAAGCCAACCTTGGAGGAGCCCACCTTCCAGAGAGGTCTCCTCTCCACCAGAACAGCCATGCTGGCCAGGACCTCCTCTTCCAGGCCACGCGTGGGCTCTGCCAGCCTTCAGCCCCCCAAGTGGCCCTTAATCTCTGCCCATGATGGCTTCACTGCAGGATCCAGTGACCTGCCACCGGGTACAAGGCGGGAGGAGGACACTGGTCCATCTGTCTCCAGCCTTCTCCCAGGTCCAGCAGGACGGGACAGGCTGCATCTTGGCGTGCATTCCCGCAGCACAACAGGAGCTGAAGCAACGGTCAGGCTTTAGACAGCAGTGTCTACAAAGGAGTCTTAGATCTCTTGGAGTCTATCTGGACCACAACAGAAGCTGAAAATAATAATCTGAATGCAGTTTCACAGTCAGAATACGTGCCTGTGGTCAAGAACAGAGACTCAAGGTAATGTTGTACCTTTCGAGGAATGAAACGGGAGCCAGATGTTTTGGAGGGGTTGAGGTGCCGCAGACAGAGGTCCAAAGCCCGTGGAGGCCCCGAGCCCAGAGCGCGGCTTTGCTGCTGCACAGAGACCCCAGGACAAGTTCTTAGGGGGCCCTCAGTTCCCCGCCCCCGGCCTGCTCTGCCCTTCCGGGATTACAGGCCGTGGGTGGGGTGGGAGTGGGGGACGTGGAAGGGGGTGGGTGTCTCTCCTTGTAGACACGCCCTCAGCTGGATGTGAAGAGAGTTCCATCCCAAATCAACCCATACACCGCCCCGCCTGGGGTCGGGGCGACAGAGCGGCCCTTCGAGAAGAGGAGCTAAAGGCAGGCTACGCTTCCATCCTCAGACGCAAGGACTTTAACTCAAAGGGATGCCACCCAGTTCCCGAACAAGAAAACCCCAACGTGTTGAAGGTAACAAGGGGTGTCGATCATTTTGACGAAATACGAGAGTGCACCTTTCAAAGACTTGTGTATTGGAAATATTCTCTGAAATTATCTTGTCTTGGTGGTAATACACGTCCAGGATCAGTGGTTCACCTTACATTATTATTGCATTATAATTTCATAAACCTGTACCTAAAAATAACTCAAACCAGATTTCCCTTAGAGTTCAACATTAAACTCAAGGCACTTTTTTTCTGAGAACTTTACATCCAGAAAGGTCTTCAGCTGCTTGGCAGGTGCTTTCTGCTGACCCCGGACCACTGATGTGGGATTATCAACACAGATGGAGAACAGGTGGAACATTTTATTCAGAATAAATGAAAATCCTTCACCCTGTTCTCTCTCTACGCACCCAGCGATGGAAGCCTGCACCCCACCTGCCCCTGCAGAAGAGAGGTAAGCAGGTGGACGTCAGCATCAGGGGCAGCCCGGTCCCCGTGGGCTCCGGGAAGACGTGGACGCCTTCCTCTCCGGAAGCAGCCAGGCGGCAAGGGTGTCGTAAGAATTCACTGGACTCAACTACCGAAGCGCCCCCCATGGGGGGATCACTTGGCTAAGCCCGTCTGTTGTGAAGGCTCCCGAAAGTATAGCTGGAAGGCATCCTGATCGCTAACAACACTGATGTCTTTTGAGTGCCTGCTACGTGCCCGTCACAGCGCCAGGTGTTTCACACACATCCTGGCCTGGAAGCCTCATCACCCCAGGAGAAGGCCACCTTCAGCATCTTCATAGATGAGGAAACCGACTCAGGTTCAGCCCCTCGCCTGGTGTCACTCAGCTGGTATCTATCGGAGCCAGGGTTCTGACCAGGGGACTTTCAAGGTCCTTCCTAAATCTAAGGTCCCAGGTGTGCAGCCACCCCCAGGAGAGTGGGGGGAGGCTGACACCCCACCCCGTTCCCCTCCCCATGGAGGGGAGGACCTAGTGCATGACTTGGCTTCTCTGAGCCTTCCCATCACAGCAGTTGAGACTGCGCAGAGCCCTGACCTCTGCCCTCTTCTATCAGCACCCCCAGGTGACCTCATCAACCCACCCCTACGCCAGAACCTCCCCAAAAGCCTGACCTTTGCACAGTTCCAGATCCATATTTCCAACCACCAACCTGGTGCCTCACACGTGCCTCAGACCCAACTTGTCTAAAGATAACTCACCTTCCTCCCCAGCCCTGCTCATCATCCTCACCATCCATCCGTCACCCCAGCCAGGACCAGGACTCACGCACTCTCCCACTCACACACTCATACATAATCACACACACACACACACACACACACACACACACACACACACACACGAGCAGACACAGAAGCTGCTCCAGAAGGCTCAAGTCCCTAACTGGGCTTGGAGGGAGGGGGCCCACAGATGGTGTTGACACTAACTCCACAAATTAGCAAATCAGGGTCTTACAGACCAAAGGAGCTAATTCTTCTTGTACCAAGGTTCTTTTATGCCGGGAGGTTTATGTCAGTGATCATGAAGGACTTACGCAAATCATCTTTGCCCTTCATGGGAAATGCCCGCAGACGTCAACTGTCATCATGGTTCTCAAGGTTCAAGCCCTGCATCACCTCTCAGGGACCAACCAGGTAGTGGTATCAGTGCCCAGGCGTCTATAAATAGCACCTCCAGCTTCCCACGCTCCCAGAAAGCCTGTTGGTTCCCATGGGTCCCAGCACCCTATTGAATATTCAGTAGCCAGGTGGTTTTGATGTGGAATTTTTACCAAGTTACACTCGCAACTTCCTTCCCTGTTTCTTCCCCAGGCTCCCATGGGTGGCCATACATCAAGGAATCGGGGGTCACGTATGTATAGTCTCTATAATTTGGAACTGATCGATACAGCCATTAGTTTCTATGACCTTTTTCTAACACATGTCTTACTTCTTGCCCCTTTTGAGTATCATCCTGGATTTACAGCCCTTTACAAATTCAGCTATAAGCACTGAGGTCTGTTTCTGAGGTTCAAATTAGAACACATCAGCCAGCGATGTCCCCTCTGGCCTGGCTGTGCTGGCACCACACCTCCCGCAATGGTTGGATGCATCCTTATTTCTGCGCGAGGTGTTGCAGGCCTGCCTTCAGTTCTCTTGCTCCAAATGTGGAATCCAAGGCTCTCCAAGCAGTCCTGATTCCTTGTAGGGGAGAACGGCATGAGAAACCCAGGTCTGAGCACCAGGAGGTCACCGCACACCTCAGAGCCGTTTACAAGGGCATCAGCTCCCACTGGTACTTTCCGTCCACCCAGCGCTTACCCAGCACATTCGAGGGAGCGCTCATCTCTCCCCTCTGGTCAGCCTTACCCGCCTTGGTCTTTGTCACTGGTTTGGGTACCCTGCACCACAGTCTCACAACGAGCAGTGTTTGCCCCACGGTGATGCCAAGAAGTGTGCAAGGCTCCACTCCCTTCCTCTCTTCGATTGCTGGGTCAGGCAGCCCGGACTGAATTTCAGAACGTGCTGTCTATACAGTCTCCCACCCCACACAGCCCAAGCTCCAAGGGAAAAGGACATCCCCACCTCTCTGGGGGCAGAGTGTTCGGAAAGAATTCCAGGCACTTAGGAAGCAATGTCAAGGAAAGGAAAACTAAAAACCCCAGAAAGTTCCCCACGGACTCTCCATTTCCACAAGCAGTAATGTCATTATGCGTCTTTCATCTCACGTAGGGTGGTGTGGACTCGAATTTCTTTTAGCTGTTGGATAAATACAAATATTTGAAAAGTCCATCATCTCAAAAGAAAATGAACACTTGGGTAAACCTTGAGGACATTATGCTAAGTGAAATCGGCCAGCCACAAAAAGATAAATATTGTCTGATTCCATTTATATCAGATCCATAGACAAGAAAAGGGTGGGGGCCAGGAGCTGGAAGGGCATGGGTGGGGAGTGAGTGTCCAGTAAGGACACTGGTTCAGTTTCACAGGATGAAAAGCATTATGGAGATGGACGGTGGTGACAGGTGTACAACATTTTGAATGTATTTTATACCCATGAACTGTACACTTTAAAATAACTAAGATGATAGGGATTTTCCTGGTGGTGCAGTGGTTAAGGATCCGCCTGCCAGTGCAGGGGACACGGGTTCGAGCCCTGGTCCGGGAAGATCTCACATGCCGCAGAGCAACTAAGCCCGTGAACCACAACTACTGAGCCTGCGCTCTAGAGCCCATGAGCCACAACTACTGAGCCTGTGTGTCACAACTACTGAGCCCATGTGCCACAACTACTAAGGCCCACGTGTCTAGAGCCCGTGCACTGCAACAAGAGAAGCCACCGCAGTGAGAAGCCTGCGCACCACAAGGAAGAGGAGCCCCCACTCACCGTAACTAGAGAAAGCCCGCGTGCAGCAATGAAGACCCAAAACGGTCAGAAATAATTAATTAATTAATTAATCAATTAATTAATTAATTAAAAGATAAATAAAATAAGATGATAAACTTTGTTATGTGTATTTTATAACAAATTGGAAAAAAATAATGAAGGCAAATAAAGACATTTTTGGATAAACTTTAATGTAAGAAAAAGAAAATTAACACTGTCAGAAAATATCACAAGTTAGTATCATGAATCTGTGTAAGACTTTTTAAACTTTAGCAAAAGAGTTCAAGAGAAACAGTTTCTATAGGACCATATAATTTGCACAATAATCGTGGGGTTCCATAAGAACCAGTTTATCGAAGACACCCCAGCATAGTTTTATTATAACATCCTTAATTTTTGTTCATATTACATGTACATAACCTCTGACACCAAGCCAAGTAGAGGTATAGTTTGATTTTTCTTACAGAAACTTCAGAATGTTACAGCCCTGGAAAATGATTGTGCAAAACACCCAAATAATTAAATGGAATGAAATATACCATTCTGTACCCCTAATTTTGTGTTCTTTGATGACCACACAACAAGGACAAAAATAAGACCCATCTGGGTACCTTGGCAGATAGGATACAGTAAAACACCAAGTGGGGTACAGATTCGCCAAATCCAAGGCAGGCAAGTGGGCCTGAGATTTCCTCTTGGATCAGGACAGGGCCGGGCCACTAGTGTGTTCCTAACTCCTGATGTTCTGCTGCTGGCGGCCTCCCAGGCTCTCCCAGGATGGCACTGCTTCCTATTCGCCATCTGCTTGGAGCTGGTAGCAAGGAAAGTCCGCCTTGTGAATCACAGGAAGGCCAGATGACAGGAACATGTGGCCTGGATTTACTGCCTGTCCTTCCCAGAACAACCCATGATTCTCAAATATCTAGCCAGGAGCCTTCTTTCCCACAGATTGGAAATTTGTTTTCCAGCTGGAGTAAATGTGTGGGTTTCAGTTGGTCCGCTACTTCCCTGCAATCATTCTCAACACACTGTGTATAAAATATGTGTATTTCCTGGGAAGAGGGTCTCAAACACTCATCAGATTCCCATGTAAGATCATCTGCCATCCGCGATCATTATTTTTGCCCACACTGGCCGATGCAGGGCCGAATGTGCAAGGCACACTTCCCGAGGCAAGGGTGACGGAGGAAGCCTTAAGAACCAGCTGCTAAACGTTCACACCTGCTGTCTGGACATCTCCCAGAAGGACAGTCCAACCCAGGAGGTCAAGACAAAGCAGCTACCATGACGGAGAGGCGTGGTGTGCGGTGGTGTGGTTTGGTTTCAGACTACAGGAACTCTTTTTGTCTTTTTCCCACCACGTGAATGCACAATATTTAATTTAGGCAAACGCAAACAACAAAAAGTTTAAAGTGCCAACAACAGAACAAACCCTGTGGCATTTCTGCAAACACCTTAGAATTTAACATGGCTTTGTTCTCCTGCCACTGCACAAAAATATCAACTTGGCACTTAGGGAATCCCGTGGAGATGTGAATATTGAGGTTCGCGCTGAAGCTCACAGCTCTATTATTCAGCTTCTCCGGGGGAAATCAGGGCTTTATGCAGCCGCAAAAACAAAAAGCACCAGGATCCCAGGGCGTTTTGAAAATCACAGCGACTCTCATGCCTCGTGGCCTGGCTCAGAAACCGGCCCCATCGTGGGGCCCCAGTCAGAGGTGCTGCAAATGTGACTTCTTAAGAGCTGCCTCTCTGATACATTATTCAGTAACCGGAACCCTGGGAACAAACGTCTATCTTCTCTCGTTCACGCTTTGTGCAGGGGGAGCCTGGGAACCTTGAGAGCCAGGCGTCCTCTGGCCGGCTCTTCAGCAGGACATTGTCCAGTGAAGGCCAGCCAGAGGGAGGCCCGTGAAACCGGACACCCGACACAGGTCGACCCTCGCAGGGCCACCAGCCCTGGCACCTGCCCGAGGGCCCCTCTCCAGGAAGCAGTAGAAGCCACGTGTCTGGGCTCAGGGAGGAGCAGCAAGGAGGGGGCCAGGAGCCCGCCCCCCGGGAGCCGCTGCAGGCACACAGCCTCGATGCCGGCCATCCCGGCTGGGACCCCTGCCCCTAACAGCGAGGGGTCCTCAATGCCAGAGACATCCCAACCACTCCTGAACGTGGAGTGCCCTGCGCTGGGCCCTTTAGAAAACTCCCTGGAGCATCGCCCGTTTCCAAAGCAGCCACATGAGTGCCCTCCCCTTTGCGTTCACATGAGCCACCGTGAAAGCGGGCATTCGGATGGAAACTCCCTAAGAGGAGACATGGGCAGTGGGAGTCGGACAGGGGAGGGGGACCAGCCAGCCGGGAAAGCTCCGAGATACCCCCGGAAACGCCCACCTGGAGGGTGGGTGCGGCCACCCACATCCACCAGCTTCCCTCCCCCCGCAATCCTAGGCTGCACCTGTGGCCCTACCCACAGCGTCCAGAAGGCCCCGGAGCCGCACGTGCCTGTGGTGGGACACGGCCAGCAGCAGGGGGGTCTGAGCTTTCCCAGGATGCCCGCGGCAGACAGGGCTGAAACCGGAGGGCTGGCCTGCGACCTGGGCACCAGTGACACCCTCCAAGGCCACTGTCCATCAATTATGGCTTCATCGGCTCGATTTCCTACTCTCAACCAACTAAGTACACTCTGCATCTAATACAAAGCAGGACAGGCCCAGCTCTGGATGGAAGCGCAGGGAGACCGCGCTGTCAGCTGGGCAGTGAGCCCGGCCGGCACTAAGGGCACAGCCCTGGCTCCACGGTCACCAAAGAAGGCCCAGCCCAGACTGTGTCCTGTGCAGAAGGGGGGCAGGCAGGCTGCCCCATCCTGGGGCTCAGGACCCCCTGAACAGGGCCACTTGCCCCACGCCGGCCCTGCAGCTCTGGCAAACCCGCTAAAGAAGTGATTTCAGAGAAGCTGCTGAACTAACACACCATTGTAAAGCAATTATACTCCAATAAAGATGTTAAAAAAAAAAAAAAAAAAAAAAGAAGGTGCTGAGTGCCTGGCAGCATCTCGGAGGGAAGCCGGGCTCAGCTCTGGGGGGTAAGTCAGGATGCCGCAGGCGGCTGAGCAAAGACACTCGGGGATCTAGGCGCAGTAACAGCCCTCGGGGCATTCTGCCGCCACAGCCCCGGCCCAGGGCAGCTGTCACACGCGGCCGCCATGGCAGGGATGTCCTGCCTTTCCCGCCGGAAGGCTGCCCTGGAGGACAAGGCCTCACTTTCTTTTCTGCACGTTTTATGTCAATTCCCACAAACCAAACTCTGCTCTTAGAACTGGAAACATTGCAAAGGCCCGGGCTGCGGGGCCAGGTGACTTGGCCCCTGGTTGTTAGAAAGGCACACAGCCCGGTTCCTGGTGGAGACGGAACAAAGGGGCTGGCAGCCTGAGGGACCCCGGCCCACTAAGCCACCCCGCCTCACCCAGGACACACTGAGGTCCCTGGGCAGTGCCTGCAATGGCTCCCAGAGGGGGCGTGCCCATCACTGCTACTGCAAAACAGAAGAAAAATTAAATTAGGTTTTGTAAGTCCAAGCAGGTTTGGCTGCCAGATTACTGCAAAGTTAGAGCCAACACCTGTGCCCTTGGGTACCTAGGGACCCCACTCTGGGGAGCCTTCCACAGCCTTGAGCTGATGCAAAGTGCTTTCCAAGAGGAGATGCAAGCCGCCCACTCTGGGACCAGCACGGAGGCCCCATCTCCCTGGGTGGACCGGCTCTGATGATAATGGACGTGATGGACACAGAGCTCCCCAGAGAGGGAGGGGACAGTCTGGAAGCAGCCAGGAGGAGGAGGACAGGTTCCGCTAGAAAATGGTGGGAACCCACATGCCGGGCCCCCAGGGCAGCCCAGCACCGCAGATTCTAGGGTCAGCCTTGCAGACATAAGTCATTCAAATGTGTCACTGTTGGAATATATGAATATCTGAATAAAATCCGAGGAGACAGTGCCGGGAGTCGCAAGAGGGCTGGCAAAGTCATGGGTCATCGGGCTGTGCTGTGCTGGCCGACTGCTGTCAGGCAGAGTGGCTCAGGCACCCCCGGTCACAGCGGCCACCTGCAGAGCCGACCACTCTGGCACAAGCATCCAGCGGGCCTCTGTCTGCAGGGTGCGTGACAGGTGGACAGCACAGCACACACGCCCTCTCCCACTCGAAGGACCGCCATCTGTCTGGGGGAGGTGCGCACTGATCAAAGCGCCCGGCGGCTGGTGGAGCCGACAGGGCAGGTGAGGCGCTGGGGGCCCGGGCAGTGAGGGCCCCCCGCCAGCCTGCACAGCCCCGCCAAAGTAGGAGATCAAAGAGGTGTTCTGGGAAGGCACAGCGCTGAGCGGCGTCCATGCTGCTTAGGGCCAAACAACAGCAACATCCTCAGCACAGGGCATAAAAGGAGGGAGAGCAACGGAGCATGGACGGCAGCCTCGTGCCGGGAGGGCGCTCGCGGGTGTAGGTGCCTTATCTCGTTGATGGCTCACAGCCGCCTTGCGGTGAGAATCATTACCAGTTAGGCAACCACGTAACAGGTAAGGAAACCAAGGCTTGGCAAGGTCAGCTGGCCAGACATCAGGCTGCGAGTACCCAGCAACACTGGAATCTGCACCGACGTGGTCCAGCTCCAGCTCACTGAAAGCTCAAGTGGTCCACTGCCACCCCCTACAGAGTGACTTCCGTGTGCTGGTGACCGTGGCGGGAGGAAAGAGTGGATGGAGGTGGGCTGAGCAGCCCATGGAGGGAGAGACACACAGAAGCTCATCCAAGACATGTGACAGTAACAAAGAATCCTGAAATTCAGGGGCAGAGGAAGTGGAGAGAATTTTCCATTTTAATGGTATGGAATTGAACATGTTTGAACTCAGGGAGCAAGGGCTGGGAAGAGAGGGAGGCACTGAAGCTGTAGGACAGGAGGGAGAGCTGAGCTGGGGCAGGGGCGGGATGCAGAGCCCCCTTGGAGGGCCTGGCCTCAGACGGCAAGACGGCGCCTCCTGTATGGTGACAGGAAAGAAGGAGAAAGGATGAGTGTGGGTGCAGAGATGTTTGTAGGGAAAAGAGGGGGTTCCTGCTGGCAGCTTCTATTTTCTATGATAAGTAGAAGGTGATGATCCAGGTCAGAGTGAGGTGGAAGCAGGAGGGGTCGGAGATTTGAGGAGGATGGGGAAGACGTGAAGGAGCCACTGCAGGGGACAGGAGAGCCACCTGGCTGGAGGATCGTTATTACAGCAGCACGGACGGCCCAGGCGCAGCTGGAGACCATGGGTTTATAGTGAACTGATGATTTACACTACCAAGTGCCATAAAGATTTAAAACAGTCACAATAAGAGACACAAATACAGTCAAAATTTACCACAGGAACAAGAAAGTGAGGAGCGGGACAGGGACGGAGAGGGCTGTATCAACAAACAGAACAAAATAGCGCATGATATTCAATTCTGAGTTTCCTGGACACTAAGACAACGAAAACTGTATTATCTATGTATGTGGATACATATCCACTTGAGGACACCACCCTCAGCCTTGGATACTGAGGATGGTTCATTGCAGGCATGTTCCTTTTATGAAGATTTTTCTTATGAGAGGTAAATATCAATTCTACAGAAACATTGAAAAATAAGAGAGAAAAAAACACACCCAAAATTCTAATATACACAGTCCTTTATGTGAGGTCCAAAGAAATAAGAACAAGGCCATCACTAACAGGAGTTCCAAATGATGCAAGAATATTTGTATATGGCTGTTCACATCTCAGTCTTTGCACAATGGAAAGGACACTATATTAAACTGTTTCAGGGTATTCCTTTAGGAAACAAAAATTGTAGGATGGGAGTGTCTTCCAGGTGATCTGATAAATCAAAGACAGAAATAAACTAATACAAAAGGAAGAAATATTAAAACACCTTCTAGGCCAGTGGTTGTTTGCAAATACTGATTAAGGACCAGTGACAGTGTAAAAACTGCTTGTGACATAAATTCAAAGTATAGACTCTTAGCCCCATTCCTGAAGATTCTGATTCCATAGGAGAGGTATTCGTTATGGTGATGATGATGGTAATAATGGTGATGGTGGTGACGGTGATGATGTGATGATGGTGATGATGATGTGATGATGGTGGTGATGATGATGTTGATGGTGTCAATGATGGTGATGATAATGATGAAGATGGTGGTGATGTCAAAAACTATGACAATGACAGCAGCCAGCATGGCTTGGTAATCTCCCATGTGCTAGACGCTATTCTAAATCCTTTACACATCCCATACCACAAATGAGACTGAGGAAATCTTTAATTGAAACAAGCATTCCAGGGGAGTCAATCACCTAGGTTTGAGAACAAACTATTCTAGATATCTCCTCTCTTAGTCTCTCTCTTTCTCTCCCTCTCTCTCTCAATTACTGGCCATCTACCTCTTACCTACCAGTGAAAGTGGTGGAGGTAACAGCAAGGATAAGAGGAAAAGAATATTTAAGGACAGCTCAAGCATTGCTTGGTAAGAAATGAAAGCAGCTAGCCAACCAACAGAAAAGAGAAACACATCCTCTGCTGCACAAATGCAGTGTCCACATCAGCCTCTGCAGGAAAGGGAAAAACTGTTGAATATCAATGGCTGTAATAACAATATTTACCTACATAGGCATTGTTCTCAGTCATAAGAGGAGTCAACATTTTTGCAAGATAGGAGAACAAATGTCCAATAAAGAAGGAAACTATCGAAGTCTTGTCTGATAAATTAAACCACAGGGCTTTATAAGAATGGTGCCAGGTAACCTAAACACTCTCTAAGAAGGAGAGATGATGAAAAAGCATTTCAAAGTATTAATTTTCTTATTCCATCTCTAAGGATTTATCATAAGGATATAAGATTGGCCAAAATATGTTTAAGAAATAATCTATGTGAAAATGACTATACTACCCAAAGCAATCTACAGATTCAATGCAATCCCTATCAAACTACCAATGGCATTTTTCACAGAACTAGAGCAAAAAATTGCACAATTTATATGAAAACACAAAAGACCCTGAATAGCCAAAATAATCTTGAGAAAGAAAAATGGAGCTGGAAGAATCAGGCTCCTGGACTTCAGACTATACTACAAAGCTACAGTAATCAAGACAGTATGGTACTGGCACAAAAACAGAAATATAGATCAATGGAACAGGATAGAAAGTCCATAGGTAAACCCACGCACATATGGTCACCTTATATTTGATAAAGGAGGCAAAAGTATACAATGGAGAAAAGAAAGCCTCTTCAATAAGTGGTACTGCAAAAATTGGATGGCTACATGTAAAAGAATGGAATTAGAACACTTCCTACACCACACACAAAATAAACTCAAAATGGATTAAAGAACTAAACGTAAGGCCAGACGTTATAAAACTCTTAGAGGAAAACACAGGCAGAACACTCTATGACATAAATCACAGCAAGATCCTTTTTGACCCACCTCCTAGAGAAATGGAAATAAAAACAAAAATAAACAAATGGGACCTAATGAAACTTTAAATTTATTTATTTTATTTTTGGCTGCATTGGGTCTTCATTGCTGCATGCAAGCTTTCTCTAGTTGCAGTGAGCGGGAGCTACTCTTCGTTGCAGTGTGCGGGCTTCTCATTGCAGTGGCTTCTCTTGTCATGGAGCACAGGCTCTAGGCACGCAGGCTTCAGTAGTTGTGGCACGAGGGCTCAGTAGTTGTGGCTTGTGGGCTCTAGAGCACAGGCTCAGTAGTTGTGGTGCACAGGCTTAGTTGCTCCGCGGCATGTGGGATCTTCCCAGACCAGGGCTCAAACCCATGTCCCCTGCATTGGCAGGCAGATTCTTAACCACTGAGTCACCAGGGAAGCCTGGACCTAATGAAACTTAAAAGCTTTGGCACAGCAAAGGATACCATAAACAAGACGAAAAGACAACCCTCAGAATGGGAGAAAATATTTGCAAACGAAGCAACTGACAAAGGATTAATCTCCAAAATACACAAGCAGCTCATGCAGCTCAATATCAAAAAAACAAACAACCCAATCCAAAAATGGGCAGAAGACCTAAATAGACATTTCTCCAAAGAAAATATACAGATTGCCAACAAACACATGAAAGATGCTCAACATCACTAATCATTAGAGAAATGCAAATCAAAACTACAATGAGGGTTTCCCTGGTGGTGCAGTGGTTGAGAGTCCACCTGCCAATGCAGGGGATATGGGTTCGTGCCCCAGTCTGGGAAGATTTCACATGCTGCAGAGCGGCTGGGCCCGTGAGCCATGGCTGCTGAGTCTGCGCATCCGGAGCCTGTGCTCCACAACGGGAGAGGCCACAATAGTGAGAGGCCCACGTACCACACACACAAAAAAACTACAATGAGGTATCACCTCACACCAGTCAGAATGGCCATCATCAAAAAAATTTACAAACAATAAATGCTGGAGAGAGTGTGGAGAAAAGGGAACCCTCTTGCACTGTTGATGGGAATGTAAATTGATACAGCCACTATGGAGAACAGTATGGAGGTTCCTTAAAAAAATAAAAATAGAACTACCATATGACCAGCAATCCCACTACTGGGCATGTACCCTGAGAAAACCATAATTCAAAAGGACACACGTACCCCTATGTTCATTGCAGCACTATTTACAATAGCCAGGACATGGAAGCATCCTAAATATCCATCAACAGATGAATGGATAAAGAAGATGTGACACATATATAAAATGGAATATTATTCAGCCATTAAAAGAAATGAAACTGAGTTACTTGTAGTGAGGTGGATGGACCTAAAGTCTGTCCTACAGAGTGAAGCAAGTCAGAAAGAGAAAAACAAATATCGTATGCTAACACACATATATGGAATCTAAAAAAAAAAAAATAATAAGGTTCTGATGAACCTAGGGGCAGGATAGGAATAAAGACACAGACGTAGAGAATGGACTTGAGGACACAGGGAGGGGAAAGGGTAAGCTGGGATGAAGTAAAAGAGTAGCATTGACATATATACACTTCCAAATGTAAAACAGATAGCTAGTGGGAAGCAGCTGCATGACACAGGGAGATCAGCTTGGTGCTTTGCAACAACCTAGAGGGGTGGGATAAGGTCGGTAGAAGGGAAATGCAAGAGGGAAGGGATATGGGGATATACATATGCATAAAGCTGATTCACTTTGTTATACAGCAGAAACTAACACAACACTGTAAAGCTATTATACTCCAATAAAGATGTTAAAAAAAAAAAGCAAGATTGTTAAAGAAAATGAGGAACTACTCTGAATTAAGACATAATAACTGGGGACTTCCCTGGTGGTCCAGTGGTTAAGAATCCACCTTCCGATGCAGGGGATGTGGGTTCAATACCTGATTGGGAAACTGAGATCCCACATGCCAAGGGACAACTAAGCCCGTGCGCTCTAGTGCCTGCGCCCCACAACTAGAGAGCCCACGTGCCACAACTAGAGAGAAGCCTGCACACTGCAACGAACAGCCCATGCACCACTACAAAAGATCCTGTGTGCTGTAATGAAGATCCTGCGTGCCACAGCTAAGACCCGATGCAGCTAAATAAATAAATATATATAAAAAAAAAAGACATAACGACTGAACTCAACTTACCATCCTATACCAAATCTTGGTTTTAGATCAACTATTAAAGACATTTTTGGGGACAACTAGGGAAACTGAGGGACTTGTTCATTTTGATAGGTGTGAGAACAGCAGGGTAATTATGTAAGGAAAAAAAAGTTTAAACACATGCTCAAAAAATTTGGTGTGAATAGCCACATCTGTGAAATATGTTTAAATGGTTTGGGGGGAAAACCTATATAGACAAGCAAACATGGCAAAATGTTGACAATTGTTGGTAGTTATACAGGTGTCCTTTGTAATACTTTATCTTTTATTCTATATGTCAGAAATTTTTAATAATAAACTTGAAGTACACTGCAAAAAAAAAAAAAAGAAAAGAAATAATCTAAATATTCAACCACGGGCGAATAGTTAAATCTATATAGATTTTTAAATAAAGTTATAGAAGTATACTTACTGGCATAAATGTATTAAAAGGGACATGGGTCCATAGTACATTAATAGGGAGAAAACAGATTATAAACAAGTTGTCAAACTTTTGTTCCAAGTCAGATGTAATAGGCTGTAGGCAGCTGATGGTCTCACTTCAACAACTAGAATAAAAATAGATAAATTACAAAAGGCTGTATTTTTAAAACATCAGACAGCTTGGTAGAAATAACGTCTAAATGAGCAAACATCCCAGAGAAGGAAAAGTCTTTACTAGGACTGATGGTTGCCAGAAGCTTACTCTTGCGGGAACATTTGCACATTTGGGGCAAAGTCTGAGGATTTGGCTTAGCCAACACAGAAAGATTCTAGTGGGAGGAAGAAACATCAGGGGACCTGCTGACAGCCACACCAGCTGGAAAGATGAATTGGAATCCAAAAACAGGGGAAAAAGCCAATTTAAATCCTTGGGGCATTTGCTAAGTTCTAGGGTAACATAGGAGGCTGAAGGGGGCGGGGCTGGAGTCAGAAATCTCTACTAGGTAGATTGAAATATCCTGCAATTAAGACTGTTTAGGAGACAAAGCTCCACTAGAGGCAAGAGGACTGCCTAAAACACAGAGACAGCGTCCTGCTCAGGAAAATTGATGAATTTGAAGCTGCAGGGGGAGAGAGGCTAAGACTCAACATCAAACCTCTGAGAACTGACGTGAGTGCAGCAGGGCTTCAGAGCTGTGGGACAGCTTCAGAGCTGTCAGCCTCTAGACTAATAGCCCAGGAGAATCAGGCCCAAGAAAAAGAGATGGGAGTAAGACTGAGTCTTACTTATATAGCGAAGTGGCTCAATTCTTTGCTGACCAGCCATTCAAACTTAAGCATAAAGCAAAACATAAAACAAACAAAAACAAAAAACTACTTAAGAAGAAGAGAATCCTTTCCAGAGGAAATTAACATCATCGGCAGTCTCTATGGTTCTTTTATTCACAATGTCTGGCATACATTCAAAAACGATGAGACAAATGAAGAGGCAGTATAAGGTGACCAATAATCCAAACAATAAAAATTAGACTACATAACCAGATCCATAGATTGCCCATATATTGGAAAGCATACAAAGACACTTAAATAACTATGATTAATATGTTAAAGAAAATGTTAAAGTAGATAAAAGAATGAAAAGATTAAGAATTCTGAAATCTATTTAAAAAATCAAATAGACATTTTAAAACTGACAATATAATATTTGAAACTAAAATGCACTGGATGCATTAAAAACAGACTGTACACAGCAGAGGCTAATTAGTGAATTTAGAAATATCAATTAAAAAGTGTCTACATTAGGGCTTCCCTGGTGGCGCAGTGGTTGAGAATCTGCCTGCCAATGCAGGGGACACGGGTTCGAGCCCTGGTCTGGGAAGATCCCACATGCCGCGAAGCAACCAGGCCCATGAGCCACAACTACTGAGCCTGTGCGTCTGGAGCCTGTGCTCCGCAACAAGAGAGACCACGACAGTGAGAGGCCCATGTACCACGATGAAGAGTGGCCCCCGCTTGCCGCAACTAGAGAAAGCCCTCGCACAGAAACGAAGACCCAACACAGCCAAAAATAAATAAGTAAATAAATTTATTTTTTAAAAAGTGTCTACATTAAAGAACAAAGGGGAAAGTATAATAAAAAGTAAGAACATAGCAGAGCATTGGAGACATGTGGAATACTGTCAAATGGCCTAACACACTTGTAAATAAAGTTCCAAATGACAGGCAAGAAAGGATGAGGCAGAAACAACATTTGAAAAGAGAATAGATAAGAATTATACAGAACTGATGAAAGCCATTAACTCACAGATTCAATGAATCCCTCAGTGAAGCCCCATAAAAATACATACAAAGGAAACCTAAAAACAGTATACTCAAACTTGAAAACCAAAAATATGGAGCAAATCCAGCCAGAAGGAAAAAGGCATATTACCTTCAAAAGAATAATAAGACTAACAGATGGCTTTTTAAAAGAAAAAGTGGAACTCTAAAGAAAAGGCGATGCCATTGGTAAAACACTGAAAGAAAAAACAAGCCCAACTAAAAATATTATACCCAGGGAAAAGCCCCTCAAAAATAAAGGGAAAATAAAGATGTTTTAAAACCAATGAAAACAGAGGATTCATTGCTAGAAGGCCCACAGTACAAGAAATACTAAAGGAAGTTTTTAGCGGCAGAAAAGAAAAGGTATCCCAGATGCAAGCACAGAAATACATTAAGCAATAAAGAGCATCACCAAGGGTAAATATGTGAGTGAATACACAAGAATATTTACTGTCTGATACAAAGTGTGGGAAGTGTTGTAAGGCTTAAACCCAACTAAATCAGTACTTACATTAAATATAAATAGAATAAACACTTCAACTGAAAGACAAAGATTGTCAGACTACACAAGAAGATTAAACCCGGTTATGTGCTTTTTACAAGATATACACTTTAAATATAAAGACACAGTTTAGGGTAGCACCCAGCCTGGCTTTGCAGGATTGGAGAAGGCATACAATCTTAAGAATTCTGCCCAAGAGAGAACAAGAAGTGTGGAGTAGGTGTACCCATAGAAAAGGTCTCAGAAGGCCTCAGAATCCCTAGCAGGTCTGACAAAAGGCATTTCTCTCTCAAAGCCAGTCAGTAAAGACTGGAGGCGGTGACATCTTCAAATGCAAAGACAGAAACACAGGACTTCAAGGAACATGAAAAGTCAAGGAAACATGACACCACCAAAGGTACACAATAATTTTCCAGTAACCATCCCCAAAGAAATGGAGATCTGCAATTTGCCTGAGAAAGAATTCAAAATAGTTGCTTAAAGAGAGCTCAGTGAGCCACAAGAAAACATAGAAAGACAGTTTGACGAAATCAGGAAAAAAATAAACTAACAAAATGAGAAGTTTAACAGAGACAGAAATCATTAAAAAGAGACAAACAGAAATTCTGGAGCTGAGGAATATAATGAATGAAATGGAAAATGCAGTAGACACTACCATCATCAGACTGGACCAAGCAGAAGAAAGAAACTGTAAACTCAAAGACAGGTCATTTGAAATTATCCAGTCAGAGGAGAACAAAGAAAAAAGAATGAAAAAGAGTGAAGAAAGCCTCTGTGAACTACGGATACCATTAAGAGGAACAATCTACAAACTATTGGGGTCTCAGAGGAGAAAAGAGGGAGAAAGGGGAGAAAAGTTTATTTAAAGAAATAATGGCTGAGAACTTGCAAATCTAGAGAGAGATTTGAACACCAAAGTTCATGAATTTCATAGGTCCCCCTAATTTTTTCAACTCAGAAGACCTTCTCCAAGACACATTATAATAAAACTGTCTAAAATCAAATAAAGAGAGAATTTTAAAAACAGCAAGAGAAAAAAATCCCTCACATACAAGGGAAGCCCCCTAAGGCTATCAGCAGATTCTCTCAGCAGGAACCTTACAGGCCAGGAGATGGCGGGATGATGTTCAAAGTGCTGAAAGAAAAAACTGCCAACCAAGAGCACTTTATCGCAAAGTTGTCCTTCAGAAATGTAGGAGAGATAAAAGCTTTCCCAGACAAACAAAAGCTGAGGGAGTTCATCACCCCTAGAACTGCATTACAAGAAATGCTGAAAGGAGTTCTTCAAGCTTGAATTAAAGGGAGCTAATTAAACAAGCAAAAAATCAGAAGGAATATAGAAGATTTGAACATGATTTACAAATAGTACCTAATTGGAATGTACACAACACTGCACACAGCTATGACAGAATACATATTCTATATAAGTGTACATGGAACATTTACCAAACTAAATCCATCCGCTGGGTCGGAGAGCAAGACTCAATGAATTTCAAATAATTAAAACCGTACTGAGCTGTTCTCTAATGACAATGAAACGAAATAAGTAACAGATAGCAGGAAAGTACACAAATATTGGAAACAAATGAAATGCTTGAACGAGAACTCATGGTGAAGATTAAATTACAAAGGGAAATACTTTGAACTGGACAATAATGAAAATAGGAATATTAAAAATTGTGGGATAAAATTAAAATAGTGCTTAGAGAAGAGTCTATAGCCCAAAATTTATATATTGAAAGAAATGGGAAAAAATGATTGATATTCATTATCTAAACTTCCATGTCAAGAATCTAGAATAACAAATTAAAGTTGAAGAAAATAAACAGAAAAGACAAGAGGAGATGTCAATGAAACAAAAAGCAGATTTACAATATGGAAAATCAAAGCCAACCATGTTATTTAAAAATATTAATAAAATTGAAAATCCCCTTTAAAGAATGATGAGGCAAAAAGAGAGGAAAAAATGACCACTATCATGAATGAAAAGGGGACATCACCAAGATCCTATAGACCTAGAGAAGAAAATAAAGGATATTATGAAAAAATCTTATGCCAAGGAGTTCGTAAACTTAGATGAAAAGGACAAACTTTGTGAAGAGCACAACCTAAAAAGCTGGCATGAGGAAAAACAGAACATTTAAGTAGCCCTATATCTGCCTAAAAATTAAATCAACAGTGAGAAACTTCCCATAAAGAAAACGTTAGTCTCAGGTAGAGTCATGATTAATATCTCCAAACTTTTAAAAATAATAATATCCACCTGAAAAATATTCTTTCAGAGAAGGGAAGAAAGGGGAACACTCACCAATTAATTTTATGAGTACAACAGGACCCTGATGCCAAAAAAATGACAAAGACACTAAGAAAGAACCTATAGGTCAACATCTTTTATGAGCCTAGACACAAAAATCCTAATTAACATTAGCAATTGAATCTAGGGATAGTAAAAAGATGACCAGATGGGGTTTACTCCAGGAATGCAAGGGCTGAGTTAACATTCAAATACCAATACATGTTATTCACATTAACAGAGTAAAGGACCAAACCATAGGACTGTCTTAACAGATGAAGAAAAACATTTAATAACATTCAGTAACCGTTCATGATTAAAATGCTCAGAAAACTGGGAATTGAAAGGGTCTTCCTAAAAATGACAAAGATAATCTGTTGGTGGGGGAACCCTATAGCTAACAGTATACTTGATATCAAAAGAGTGAACACCTTCTCTATAGGTTCAGGAAGCCCATTACCACCACTTCTATTAAATATCGTGCTAGAGAGACTGCCAGAGCAATGAGGCAAAGGTGATGGATAAACAGACAGATACATACATACATACATACATAATTAGAGAAATAGATACATACATACACATAAAGATACATAGGTAGATAGACACATACATACAAAGATATGTAGGTAGATAGATAGCTAGGTAGATACATACATACATACATATATACATACATACATAGTTAGATAGAGAAATAAATACACACATAGAGAGATACATAAGTAGATACATACATACGTAATTAGAGAAATAGATACATACATACAAAAATACATAGGTAGGGCTTCCCTGGTGGCGCAGTGGTTGAGAGTCCGCCTGCCGATGCAGGGGACACGGGTTCGTGCCCCGGTCTGGGAGGATCCCACATGCCGCGGAGTGGCTGGGCCCGTGAGCCATGGCCGCTGAGCCTGCGCATCCAGAGCCTGTGCTCCGCAAGGGGAGAGGCCACAACAGTGAGAGGCCCGCATACCACAAAAAAAAAAAAAAAAAAAAAATACATAGGTAGATAGATACATACATACATAAATAGATACATACATACATACATAGGTAGGTAGGTAGAGAGAAGACAGACAGAAGAAATAAAAATGTCAAGATTCACAGATGACATAAATGCATAGAAAATCCAAAATAATCTACAAATAAACTCTTAGAATTAATATAGAAAAGTCACTGTAAATATTATCAATATAAAGAGCCCATTTTGTTTCTAGATACTACCAACAAAAATTAGAAGAAATTTTCCAAATACTGTTTAATATAGCATCAAAAAATCAAATACCTATGGATAAATTTATTTTTTTCAAGGGTAAGACTTCTACATGGAAAACTATAAAGCATTTCTGAAATAAGTTAAAGAAGACATAGGAAGAGATATTCCTTATTTATGGCTTAGAAAAATTATTTTTTAAAAAATGTCAATTCTTGGGGCTTCCCTGGTGGCACAGAGGTTGAGAGTCCGCCTGCCGATGCAGGGGAGACAGGTTCGTGCCCCGGTCCGGGAAGATCCCACATGCCGTGAAGCGGCTGGGCCCGTGAGCCACGGCCGCTGAGCCTGCACGTCCAGAGCCTGTGCTCCACAGCGGGAGAGTCCACAACAGTGAGAGGCCCGCGTACCGCAAAAAAAAATGTCAATTCTTCTCAAACTGATCTCTGGATTCAATGCAAGCCCAATTGAAATCCCAGCAGGTATTTTTGTGAAAGTGACAAGCCAATTCTAAAATTTACATGGAAATACAAAGAACCTAGAATAATCAAGAGAGTCTTGAGGAAAAACAAAAAAGTTGGGAGACAAACTATCAGACAGCAAGACTTACTACAAAGCTATAGTAATCAGGGCACTGTGTTATTTCTTCAATGATGAATAGACAATGACAGAGAACAGAAAATACAGAAACAGACATGCAGGTACAGTCACTTGCTTTAGGAAAAGGGCATCTAAATTCAGGAGGGATAGGATAAGCTCTTGAATACATGGTAATGAAGCAACAGAAAAGAAAAGCATACACTTTGATCCTACTCCAAACCATATCCAAAATCAACCCAACAATTATTATAAATCTAAATGCAAAAGGTGAAACAATAAAGTTTCAAAAAGAAAACATAGGAACATTTTTTCGTCATCTTGAGTAGAGAAATATTTCTTAACATGACAAAAAGCATTAATAGAAAACAAAAAACTAGATAAAATGGACATATTAACATTAAGAACTTGTGTTCAGTTAAACAAATCACTGTTGAGGGAAAATCTGCTAAACATATATCCAAGAATGAACTCAAATCCAGAATATATAAAGAATTCTCACAAATCAATAATAAAAATCTACCTAATTTTTTAAAACAGTCAAAGACTTGAGTAGGCAAAACACAAAAGAGGATATTCAAATACTTAATGAGCATATCAAAAGGTTTCCAACATAAGTCTTTATCAGAAAAAATGTATATTAAAATCATAATTAAGTACCTTCACACACCCACCAGAAAGACTAAAATTAAAAAGAAATTTGTGAGGATATGGGACATTAATTTAAAAACTATTTAGTAGCATCTGTTAAAGATAATCATGTATGCATTTTACAAGCAATATTTCTCCTACAGTACTGACTCAAGAGAAATGAGTGTATACATCTCCCAAAAGATATACACAAGCACGGTCCTACACCTTTATTCCTGGTAACCAAGAACTGCAAAGCAACCCAAATGTCCAAAAACAGGAGAACAGGTAATAATAAGTTGTGGCATATTTATATGATGGGATGTGACTGCACAATTAAAAGGAAGTAACTACTTTTATACACAAAAACGTGAGTGAGTGCCACATTTATTTCACGGAAGTCTGCATAGTGTGTGATTCCATAAATCTGAAGCTCTAGAACAGGCACAGCTGACTTTCAGTGTGAAGTCAGTACAGCAATTACCACGTATAATGCCCTCTTGTCTCTCCTGAAAAGGGTTTGAACAGAGTCTTCCAGGGTGATCGGAGGGTTTTTTGCCTTGATCTGGGTGATGGTTATATGGGTGTACATCTATATAAAAATGTATCAATCTGTACACTTAAGATTAGCGTACTTTGCTGTATGTATAGTTCAGTTAAAAAGGGAAAAGAAGGATACAATGCATAAAAATATAGTGTATATGTATACACACACGCACATATATATATATATAAAGTCTGGAAGAATATACATTATAAAACAGTAATGTTTGGTTGACTTCAGGTGCTAGGTTTATGGGTGATCTTTATTCATTTTTAAAGTATCTGTATATTCTTGTCTTCTTGAATTCTATGAAGAAGTTGAATTACTTGTGTGATTTTCATGAAAATTTTCTAAAGCAGCCTTATGAAAGATCTGTAATGCCATTTTCTATTTAATCCACACCCTGTATTTGATCATCCTGACAGGTGACCATGGGTTCCAAGTCCAGCGTGTCACCGAGTTCGCTGTAGGTGTGGGGAAATTGACCCTAGAAATCATGCTGGAGTGCTGCTCCAGACCAGAGCTCATTCTAAATCTTCCGGTGGCTGGTGGCTGCTGTGGACCACGGGGCAGGATGTGTTTGTGATCAGAGGTCCAGTCCTCCGCGGGTGCAGACGTGCCTGTCTCCTGCAATCCAGCCCTCACCCCACACTTCCTCCATCCTTAAATGCGCATCCTTCAGAGCAAAGCGGAAGGAACCACCAGGTGACTATCTGCCTTCGAGATCATGTCGTTAAACAAAACGTCAGTTTTATGGCAAAGAACAAAGAAAACCCTTTTTATTGCCACTGGGTTGGCAGCCTGTCACCTCTTCTTGTGCGTGGTTATCCTCCACTCGGGAAATGTTATCACACTGCTGAGTTATGGCCACTTCACCTTTACTAGAGCAGATAATCCTTATACCTCACAACCTATTTATTTCATTTGGATCAGCGTGATTTCCTAGACTTCTTCTCAAAGCCGTAAGCAATTATTTCTACATCTTTCCCTTTACAACTTACTGTTAGGGGACTCAAAACCATCCTTTGACCTGTGGAACTGGAAACAATATTCTCAGGCTGAGAATTCAAAGGAGGGGTTACAGATTGTTCACATCCGAGAAGGTGAATTATGCCGAGGGTTTCCAGTTCAGCTTACTGAATTATGCATTTTCTGAATCATTTCAACCAGAAATCTTGCCCTGTAATGCACATTTGAGCTTCAATGGAAGACCAAAACACCAAAAGTCTCACAGGAGCCAAAGAATTGTATTTATCGACTTTCTATAAAGTACCAAAAAAACCAATGAATCAGTCCCTCTGATCTTATTAAAACATAAAATTTAGGATCCGTACTTTCTTTATACAAAGTCTAGTTGCAGAGCCTCATAAATCTTTAAAGAAGTCATCTATAAAGTCTTTTTTTTTTTTAATGTATTTATGGGGTTGTAGAGGAGGCACTTCTCAATAAAGAGCAGCCCTGCCATGAGCTTTGGCATGAGTCAAAAAAGAGGGGGAAAAATCACCACATTTAAAGGGCAAATAGGAACTTCACTAATCACCCTTCATTAATTTGGGGTGGAATGAAGGAGGCATAATTGTCATTCTTGTGGCAGCACCACCGTCCTATGGATTCACTCCACATAGAGAGTTAAGATAAATTTAAAGCTGAAAAAAGCAGACACCTACAGACAAATGCATCACACTCTATCAAGCCTGTAGTTAATCACTGTTGCCTCAAAAGCTACTTCATTATCGGAACTGAGAAAAACAGAGCACAATTATGCAGTTTAAAAGGTTTCAATCAGGATGATGAATGGTGGTCTTAGGGGAGCTTATTAACATGTTTAGAAACTTATTTGTTTGGGTTTTTTTCCTCAAGAGAAAAAACGTGGAAGGTCAGCCCACCTTTAAAGACTTTGGGTTGGAAATGTCCAGCTGAACAGAACCAACATGCATCCCATTCAGTTGGCTCTCAAAATGGCCTGGGCAAGACCAGAATTCAGAGGGAAGTGTGCCAGGGACTATCTACTCTGACCCCTCATTTTACAGAAGAGGAAGCCAGGACCCAGACAGGGATGTGACTGGACCAGGTCACAGGCTGCTCGGTGGCCAGGCGTGGACACCACGCTGCGTCCCTGACTTGCCGTCCCTCAATCCCTCTCTGAAACCTTCCTGAAGAGCCGTCCAGCATCTCGTTAACAGAAATGAAGGCAACATGCTGACCACAAATAAGAGACAGCTGAGATAGAAAATATAGAAGGACAAAAGAGACACAAAACTACAAAGTATCCTTTTAAGCCAAAGGTATGTGTTATGTCTTCCACTGGGAATTTGAGGGCTCTGAAAAAGGGTGCCCTCAAAAGTTCAAAATACTGCTTTGATTCTCTTTTTTCTTACCTTTTTTCCTGCATCTTTGAAACAGATGATAGGGTGACATACAGTTTTTCCTTTAAACACATCATGAAAACTTCACGAAAGGAAATTAATGGAAACCTTTAAGTTTCCATTTAATAGCATTTTACAATCTACACTGCTCTTAACCAAAATTGCTCCATGTGCATGAGGATTCTGCCTCATGAATCAAAAGGCAATAAATGGTCCTCATTTCAGCAGAGCGAGAGAATGTGAGGCGGGTTTATTAGCACTCATTCCAGAACTGATTTCACATGGAAACCACATTGTTGGAGCTCCGCTTCTCCAGCAATCTTCCATTCAACAAACACTTCATACCTGGTAAGGATCAGGTTCCATGTTAGTTTACTATTGCTGCTGTAACAAATGGCCACAAACTCAGTGGCTCAAAAAAAACTCCTCAAGTTTATTCTCTTCCGGTTCTGGAGGTCAGAACTCTAAAATCCAGGTGCAGGCAGGGCTTTACTCCTTCTGGAGGAGAGTCTGTCTCCTTGCCTTTTCCAGTGTCTGGAGGTGCCTGCATCTCCTGGCCCAGGGCCCTTTCCTCCCTTCAAAGTGCATCACTCCAGCCTGAAGCAGCTTTGGTCCCGTCACTACATCTCCTTTTCCTGCCTCTGACCCTCTGGTCTCCCTCTTAAAGGACCCTTGTGATCACATTGGGCCCATCCAGGTAATCCAGAATAATCTCCCTATATCAAGCTATTTAAATTAATCCTATCTGGAGAGTCCCTTTCACCACATAAGGTGACACAGTCACAGGCTTCAGGGATAAGGGCAGGAAAATGTTTGGGGAGCCTTTAGTCTGTCCACAACAGGTGCAGTGCTAGGTAAACCAACATAAGCCAGAAACCATGAGTAAACCATGTGGCCGTGCGCAAAGGGTACTCAAGGGATCCCCAAAAGAGAGAGGTGTCCTGCCGGTGGCGGCTGAGCAGTAACTACACTGAATCTCAAACAGACCCTTTTTTTTTTTAATTTTTAATTTTTTGCTTTATAACAAATTTAATCAGTTATACATATACATATGTTCCCATATCCCCTCCCTTTTGCGTCTCCCTCCCACCCTCCCTATCCCACCCCTCCAGGCGGTCACAAAGCACCGAGCTGATCTCCCTGTGCTATGTGGCTGCTTCCCACTAGCTATCTACCTTACGTTTGGTAGTGTGTATATGTCCATGCCGCTCTTTCACTTTGTCACAGCTTACCCTTCCCCCTCCCCATATCCTCAAGTCCATTCTCTAGTAGCTCTGTGTCTTTATTCCTGTCTTACGCCTAAGTTCTTCATGACATTTTTTTTCTTAAATTCCATATATATGTGTCAGCATACAGTATTTGTCTTTCTCTTTCTGACTTACTTCACTCTGTATGACAGACTCTATGTCCATCCACCTCATTACAAATAGCTCAATTTCATTTCTTTTTATGGCTGAGTAATATTCCATTGTATATATGTGCCACATCTTCTTTACCCATTCATCCGATGATGGACACTTAGGTTGTTTCCATCTCCGGGCTATTGTAAATAGGGCTGCTATGAACATTTTGGTACACGTCTCTTTTTGAATTATGGTTTTCTCAGGGTATATGCCCAGTAGTGGGATTGCTGGGTCATATGGTAGTTCTATTTGTAGTTTTTTAAGGAACCTCCATATCGTTCTCCATAGTGGCTGTACCAATTCACATTCCCACCAGCAGTGCAAGAGTGTTCCCTTTTTTCCACACCCTCTCCAGCATTTATTGTTTCTAGATTTTTTGATGATGGCCATTCTGACTGGTGTGAGATAATATCTCATTGTAGTTTTGATTTGCATTTCTCTAATGAGTAAAGATGTTGAGCATCCTTTCGTGTGTTTGTTGGCAGTCTGTATATCTTCTGTGGAGAAATGCCTATTTAGGTCTTCTGCCCATTTTTGGATTGTGTTGTTTGTTTTTTTGTTATTGAGTTGCATGAGCTGCTTATAAATTTTGGAGATTAATCCTTTGTCAGTTGCTTCATTTGCAAATATTTTCTCCCATTCTGAGGGTTGTCTTTTGGTCTTGTTTATGGTTTCCTTTGCTGTGCAAAAGCTTTTAAGTTTCATTAGGTCCCATGTGTTTATTTTTGTCTTTATTTCCATTTCTCTAGGAGGTGGGTCAAAAAGGATCTTGCTGTGATTTATGTCATAGAGTATTCTGCCTATGTTTTCCTCTAAGAGTTTGATAGTGTCAAACAGACCCTTTTTTGAGGGCACCCCGCCAGTGTCCTCCAGCCACGTGTTGAATAATGCAGCTACGGCCAGCCTCCTGCGCTTGCTACTCTTTTCTTCTGCAAAGGGTCCAAGTGCCAGATCAAATTAAGCAGAGCAAAATCAAGAAATAGGCCTCCACCACGTGTACCCCCATCAGGAGGATAGAAGCAGCCTCCAAGGGCATGATCTTATACATACGTAATTCTAAGGAAAGCATCCGAAGCCATTATCTGCATGTATCTGCGAGGCAGCTGAAAGAGAAACTTAATGGATCCAGAAGGCCAGGAAGTCAGGGTGATGTGTTTTCATTTCCAAAATGGCCTCACTCCTGCTCTCGTAATGAACAATGACAGCGCTGAGCAGACGAAAATCCAATTCAGAGACCTTCCCAACACGGGGGCCTCTCGTGCTCACTAGGGCTACAGCAATGCACCCAGAACTAACAATTAATTACCCAGGCTGCAGGCAATTACACAGCAGTGTCAGTGGAAAATGAGGAGGGAGACAGGAGAAAACGAAGTCGACATTGAAGTGAGCTGCTGGACACAAGGCCACATGTAACAGCCCGAACTGCCAGGTTATGAGGCAAAGCCCCCGCTCTCAGGAGTGAGTGGATTTCAGGAGGCTGAGCAGACACAAGGACCGAGCATCCCCGGGGAACCGGGACAGCAGGACTCAGCGCTACTTTCCTGCCTATGGGACACACACCCGGTTCCCAGGGACGCCCCTTTGCTGCAACTGGAATCACACCCCTCAGTTACGTGCCCCTGAACTGCTAGCCATCACGGACACCACACAGTGATAGACATGGGCCCAGCAGTCTTCCAAACATGTTGTTCCAGAAACCAGAACATCCCAGGGCACATCTGGACCTTATATCACACACTCCTGATGGGCTCTGTTGGAAAATTCTAACTCAGGTCTCGTATAATCAGAAGCGCCTGTTGTGACGAGTTGTGACAGGTGTTACGTTTCTGAACTCAGTGTGGTGATCCACTTAGATGCAAAGTTGGGACGCCCTATTATGGAATTCCAACACAAGCCCCCTCGGCTACTTTCCATACACGGCCATCAACCTATTGAAGTCTGAAAGCTCTTGGCTTGAAGAGGCGGGGCCTCACTGACGTGTACAGACTGGGACACATGCAAAGAAAACATCCAGCCAAGCGGCAACCACTTGCTGTTTTGGTTTCTTTTCATTAAGCAAAGTGAATTGCAGTTCAGAATTTGTTTCTGCAAGTGATTTTGTAAAGCTATGCTGCCTGTCTCAAAATTTGTAAGTTCAGAAGACACTTTGAAATGTCTCTTCATTAAATACTGTCACCGAGAGAAGCGTGAACAAGATAAATTCATTTCTGCCCAAAACTGAGCTTGGGAGGCATACATAGGGGTATCGGTGCACGCTTTCGGTAGGGGCAGCAGGAACACCCTGCAGGCCAGCCCACATGGTCCTCGGGAGGCCACCATGGGGACCGATTGACCCCAGTTCTCAGGGGGAAATAAGCTCGAACAGGGGCTCATGACTCGGCTAGATCCACACTGCCCAAAGCACAAATCAACTCCTCCTGACAAGCCTGCAAAACTGCACGGGGAATAATAGTAACAAATGAACCACCTCCCAGGATCTTCAGTTTCCAACAAGCACTTTCACAGGCATACTCTTGCCTCCTGAGGCACCTGCCCAACACCCATCTGAGGACATCTGACCCTGGAGAAGGGAGGTGACCCCCAGAGCCTGGCGACGGCGGCAGCAGCATTCACAGCCGGGTCTCTGATCTCCAAACCCAGCTCTTTCCCCCTCCGTGAGCACGTGCACCAGCATCACGGTGACTGAGAGAAAGCAGTAAACACCAGGGGGCGGTCTGCTATTTGAACCCACGTATATGTGCGCATGGGACCCACACTGCCTTGGGGGGATTTATGTAGCCCCTCCCCAAGCCTCCTTCCAGTTACGAAGCTCTAGCCCCACTTGGCCAAGTTAGCAGAGCTCAAGCACTGTGCCCCGGGGTCTCGCACCAGAGGCTGATCCCCCTTCCAAAGGGCTAACGCACGATGCTCACCCCTGGTTGGGGCAACGTGCCTGCAGAAATCCCAGGGAAACTGCAGAAGCTCGCAAAGATGGGGACGCCCTGGAAGGGGCAGGGAGGACTGCAGAGCTCTTGTCCCTTCCAGGTATTCTCAGCTTGAGCTGGTCCGGAAGCAGGAGAGCCCGCCGCTGGGCATCCATAGCTGATCCCACACTCACAGGCTCGGTCACTTATTTGAAGCCCTCGCAAAGGACTGGGCCGGAAGTGCCCAAACCAGACTTTGCCCGAGACAAGCGTCTGCCCCAGCCAGCAGCAGCCCCAATTCTCTCTACCCTCAAAGCAAGTTTCCCCTTGGAAGGTCATCTCCGCCCACAGGTCATGAACCCACAGTAATCTAACATGGTCTAATGGCATTGAGCTTCAAAAGGGGAAGAAGATATGGTGTTTATTCCCTTTATTCCCTTTCTCCGGGGGTCTTTTTGGCTCAGATACAAACTGCTGACCCCCGGCCCTATGTCCTCAACAACCTTTGCAATCTGGGATCTAACAGGTGCTGGGATGGAGCACTTGGACAAACCTCACAGCCATGATTTCCCATCACTGCCTGTGTTACAAGTGCTCCCAGCCCACTCTGAGTAGCCATCCTGCTGGGCTCTGCAATAAAGTAGCTGCAGAAGGCTGGCCAAGGTCAGCCAGAGTAGGTCATCTCCAAGAACTGGTTTTTCAATGTGTCAGAATAAAGAGGCTGTTTCTAGGAGGGAAAATATCACCGTGCACCTACAGATCACCACAGTCAACCACTTACCCTCTGCAAGGGGTGGTCCCATTTAGCCTAACTGCCCTCCGCAGATACACGTGTTCCAAGCTGGGAGCAAATGAGCTGCAATTCAGCTCTGGGGTTTTTTAACCTCTCTTACCGGAGAGTTTAAGGAGGTGACCCACGACAACGGCCCCAGCAGGTTCCCTGGGGCCAGGCAGAGGTGCCTTGGGAAAACCTGGTGGAACACCAGTGAACAGCAGCAGGTACACGTATGAGATCAGGAATGTGGAATGGGGAGGACGCAGGAACTGGTGGGATACGGGCCTTCCCTCTTAAGCAGGGTAGTAAATCATTGTATTCTAAATCCACCTCGTTTTGGTGCACTCAGTTTCCAAGCAGGAATGGTGACGGATTTAGCTTTCAGGGTCCCTGCAGGGATGATGGGTGGGCAATGCAGAGAGAACTGTCTCTGGGCGGCAGGGACCCCTTATCCAGCAGCATCTCCCAGGTGGACAGCACAGGGGGCAGTGAGCAGACACAGCAGAGTCCCAGAGATTTAAAGGGACGCATTTAGAAGAAAAACAAACGAACAAAACACTGGTTTGAAAGAGGAAAGAAACAAAAAGAAGAGTGAAGAACGTCCAGCCAATCACAAACCAGTCTGCACAAACTCAGATGTGCAAGACAAGGCAACTAACACTCTGAGGCCCACCCAGAACCGCCGATCACATCAGGCTGGTTGGAAATTCCATGTGAATCATCTGCTGGGCGCTTTTTTCTTCTACCAATCACCTGTTGTTAGAGTTCCAGGAACGTCACCAGCACCTGGCAGGGCAGGTTTATGAGTTTCCTGGGCTGCTGTTACAAAGTGCCAAAAACTGGGTGACTTACAACAACAGAAATTTATTCTCTCCACAGGTCTGGAGGCCAGAAGTCCAAAGTCAAGGTGTCTGCACAGCTGTGCTCCCTCCAAGGCGCCAGGGGAGGATCCTACCTGCCTCTTCCAGCTCCTGGGGGCTCCACGTGTTTCTGGAGCATCATCCCAATCTCTGCCTCCTGTGCCCCGACCCCCTGCTTCCGGGGCTGCACCCGGGCACAGAGGCAGAGAGCTCTGCACACGCAGCGAGCAACACCACTGATGCTGCCCAGACCCCGAAGCAGCGCACCCCCCCAACTGACACCAGGGCTCCTCGACTCCCGCGAGCTCAGCTGAGGGCATCTGCAGTCCACGCAAGGCAGCACCTGTGTGTGTGTCAAACGGGTAGAAAGCCCCTCAGTACTTCCTTTGCGGTAGAGGCACCTCTGGGCAGCGAGCGCTCAGAAGGCAGTTATGTTGTCATGTGGGCTGAATTTTTGTGTGACTGAAACCGCCGTGAGCAAGGAGGTGCTGGCCTCCGAACATCCGCCCTGCCAGCGACACAAGCTAGATTCGGTTTGCTCTAATAATGTGGATAATTACTAGCATTTCAAAGTTAATTAAGAAAGATGCTTCTGGCATTATTTGCATTGAGCTTCATATCTCCTCTCATCTAACATCTAGGGATTAACAAGAAAAGGAACTATTTACACAGAATGTTTAGGGCATCCAAAGAGCATAATGCCTGGTGCCTTCCAGACACTGTTTAGACACCAAACCAGCCCCTCTCTGCCTACAAACACTCGGCTGCAGCTCAGACTGCAGGGCAGGGCTCCCAGGGGCTGCAGATTCAAAGGTGAAAGTGGCACTTCCCTCCCCGGGGCGGGTAGGGGTGTACTAGGCTCCAGTGTAATGGGAAAATTACAGATAGAGGAAAAATTCTCCATAGAAACCTAGAAATGATTGAAAGCTTTTGATCTGGCCCCTTAGGATCCCAAATAATGAGATGCAGGTTGTTTAGGGGGGAAAAAATGTAAGAAATTTCATCAGCCTCATGACACCCAGGACAGACCACGTGAACAGCTACGGCTAGCATGAATCCTCAGCATTTTAACTCTCATAAGTACTGTGTTGGTCCTCACAGTATGACTTCTTGTCCAGTCACCTCCTCGTCCTGCCTCCCATGTTCCCATGAGAACCCACCTAACAAGAGGGCCGGAGGGAGTTTCCTGATGTTTACCTCTAAGGGAGAATCCAGGAAGATCCTGGGATTTCTAGTTTACTTTGAGATTGAGAGATAGCAAGTCACTGAAATTCTGCCTCTTCAGAGGGGTGGAGGATGCAGAATGGAACAGAAGTATAATATTGCAATTAGCCAGACGACTAATGGAATAAAAACCCAGCCATACTGTAAACAGATATCCAAGCACATTCCCACTAGTGTCAATACCAGATTTGAAGTTTGCGTTTAAAGAGAGAGGGAAAGGGCAGAGAGGGCCTCAACTAGAGAAGTGAAATAAAAAATGGAGGGGGCTTCCCTGGTGGCGCAGTGGTTGAGAGTCCGCCTGCCGATGCAGGGGACACGGGTTCGTGTCCCGGTCCGGGAAGATCCCACGTGCCGCGGAGCGGCTGGGCCCGTGAGCCATGGCCGCTGAGCCTGTGTCCGGAGCCTGTGCTCCGCAGCGGGAGAGGCCACAACAGTGACAGGTCGGCGTACCTCAAAAAAAAAAAAAAAAAAAAAAAAAGGAAAGCTGGGATGGACAGAGAGGGGAAACCCCAGAGGAGTCAAACAATGATGGAAGGAGGCACGTGGGTGCGTGCTGGTGAGTTAGGGGTGCAGGGGGTTAGGGAGGGCATTTGGCAAGCTTGGTTTCAGGCACGTTGAGTGTGAATCAAGATCAGGGCACGCACAAGACCGTATCAGTTGCAAACACAAGTGAAGCAGAAGTTTGACACTGCAGGGAAAGAGCCTCAGGATCTGCCTTGAGCTACAACTCTGCCCTGCTAACCCGCAGCTTCAGTTTTTCCAGTTTAAATATGGAGACGTAATACTGGTGCTTTGAGACCACGGTGAGGAGTAGAGAGTGTGAGTCCTCAAAACTGGGAGCCGACGTCACTGTCGTCAGGGCAGATCTGGCATGTACTGAGAGTACAGGTTCAAGAGTCATCAGCATAGGGGGAAGCCAAGAATCCCAGTGTGGGAGGAAGATGCAGGCCGGTCAGCACCTTGGAGAGCACCTCCAGCAGGTAGTAGTTTGGGGGGCGGGGCAGGACGAACTCGCTTTCATGCAGTGAGAACATGAAGGCAGAAAGCAGAGAAGCCTCATTAGGGCAGCACAGTGGTGACGCGGAGCAGAGGAAGGAAAGGGCGTGGGGCTGCATGAGATGGGGAGAAGCGCCAGGCTGGGTTACCCCGCCCACCACATCCACCAGCTTCCCCTCTGGGATGCCCGGTGACCAGCTCTCACTGAGCCTCGAGTCTGTGGCCACCTTTTCTAGAGCCACCCACTGATCTCAAGTGATCAGGCCAGTGGAGGTGAATTGCCAGGAGCTGAGCCAATGCACAAGTCTCACAGCTAATTTCCAAACTTGGCAGTGTCTGCAGCAAAAGGGAGCTGGCAGAGATGGCCTGGCATGACCCACTGGCAGCACGAGCTTAGAGCAGCTGTCGTAAAACTGAGCTGAAAACCCTTGTTTGGAGAAAGAGCCCCTCTGTCTGGAAAAACCACCCTCTTTGACCGAATGCCCTGGCCCAGGGGGTGCAGTGGAAGAGGACCCTGGTCAGCTGACTTAGCGGGGTGAGCAGGGATGTATCCTCACATCTCACTGCAGTATACGTGAAAGCTCCAAAGACCCCTGAGTTCTAGCAATAATAACAGCTAACATTTAATGAGCACCTACAGCGTGCCGGGCACTGGTCTCCGTGCTCTACAGAGCCCATCTCATTTAATCTCCTAATCATGCCTAAAGCACTTGCTGCACAGACAGGTTATCATCCCCACCCCACAGATGACAAAGCAGAAGCACAGAGAGTCAACACCCCTATTGCAGCCAGACCCAAGAAATGACCGTGACCATGGAGCCCTTGGAGCCAGGACTTCAGGCTGCCCCGTGTCTCCAGCCTCCAGCCCACTGCTCCCTCCCGCCACGCGCAGATAGGAAGGGGGTGCTGTGCCGGGCCTCCGCACACTCCACACAGAGGCTCAAGGGAAGTGGCTGCATTCTCAGAAAGGAATCGGCATGCTCTGTGGATCTGTGGGTGACTTCCATACCCATTTACAAAGAGATTAAATTCCAGTGGCGTTGCATTCAAAATCGCTATTGCAGCTTTACAAGTAAATGCAGATAACAAACACTGGGCATTGCCTCTACTCAATGCATCCCGGGTGGTCAAGATTTCCAGTCAAGATGTGCCTGTGAATACTGCACTCAAAGTCCTTATCTGCATGCAGCCTTTTCCTACTGGACCTCAAATAAGTAGATTTTCATTTGGTCCCAGAAGTGTCATCTGTCAAAGGGCTGGAATGAGACCGATATTTTTTTTAATCAAAACTGACATAAAAAATTGGAAGATTATTCTGTCTTCAGATATTCTGCAGATTCTCCCAGCACGAGGACACTCTCCCTGAGACCTGACCAGCAAATAAGCGGAGAATAGTCCAGCAATGTAATTACCTGCAGAAGGTTCTGGAGCCTCTGGCTGAAGAGACCAGACTGTTCTAGAAGCAAGCAACCCTTGGGGAGGGGGAGGCACATAGGCCTTCCAGGGAAATTCTTAGATAGCCAGCTGCTCAGACTCCAGGATAGAAGTGAACTTTCAAATCAAAGCCTTAAAATTGTTTAAATTATTGAAGTGGTTTATTCTTTCCACATCTTCTGTAGCCCGCAGGGTCTATTGCTTTGCTGACGTATCCTTTCAAACCTGGATCAAATATTATGTTCACTTTCCTGACCAGCTCACATTGATTTATCTCTGAATCGCCCAAGCATTTGGGGCCTGGGCGCTGGACACTGGAGCTCAGCCTCCTAGACACTCGCCTGTTTGGACATAGTTGGGGACCATACAGGAAGGGATACAGGAGGCTGGGGGGCAGCCCTTGGGCATCGCAGTTCGGGGCCTTTTCAAGAAAGCCGAGGTTGGGCTTCCCTAGTGGCGCAGTGGTTGAGAGTCCGCCTTCCGATGCAGGGGACACGGGTTCATGCCCCGGTCCGGGAGGATCCCACATGCCGCGGAGCGGCTGGGCCCGTGAGCCATGGCCGCTGAGCCTGCACGTCCGGAGCCTGTGCTCCGCAACGGGAGAGGCCACAACGGTGAGAGGCCTGTGTACCGCAAAAAAACCAAAAAACAAACAAACAAAAAAAAGAAAGCCGAGGCCTCTCGCTCCGCTGTCTCTCCTCATCAACATCCCAACCTGCTTGGAGCTCCGGGTGCCCCGCTACCCTGTGTGTGTTTCTGTGGGGCTGCAGGTGCGGAAGCCTCCGGGCTGAAGTGGGCAGAGCTTTGCCTCTGTCCGTCCTTCCAGCTAACATTCTCACCGTCGTTGGTCCGATTAAGCTTCCACTCTGGCTGGAAAACCTCTTCCATGCACATCAACAGAATTGTAGTTTTGCAGCTGCTACACACTGGCTGTGAAAGCCATCGATGGCTGAGCGACGTTAACCCCCATCACAGTTATCAGCACTAAGACATATTTGGAGATACGGAGAGTGATCTCATTCATTACTTAAAAGGATGGAATCCGATTTTGCAGAAAATCAATACCCTGAATACACTTCTATGTTTCCTAAAGTAGGACACACAACTCCGTTCTATATTGTGAACAAAACACAGAAGATACAAAAGAGAATCGATATGACAACGCCAACGTTCTTCCTTGAACTTCATTTGCAGTGGATCTTCCTTGATGTGTCTCAGGAATTATACGCATCAACCGCATCGGATGAGCACCTAACCCTACGGTGACAGAGACTGTGGGGGCCAGGGAACAGGGGTGGCCAGGACGGGGTCCCTGCCCCCCAGGAGACCACGGCTTGGTGAGGGAGAGCACTGTCCAAGGCAGGCAGGTCGTTACAACGCAGTTGACTCTACCGGGACCAGAACAAGCCTTCACAGGCAGGAGCAGCTCAGGCTGTTAGCATCCAAACTCTGCTGAGTTGAAAGCTGAGCAGTAATTCAATTGGCTAATGGGTTTTGTAGCCAATGTATCATGTGCTGATGCACTGAGATGAAGTTTTGTCCGAAGCCCCAAACCCAACGCACAGACTCATAGAAAGATTTCGGGCGGGACCGCTGCCATCGCCGTCTGCTGGTTGTGGATAATAAGCATCGCTCCCCACTTGGTAGGAGCAACCAGCCCTCCTGCCACATCCCTGCCTCTGCCCTTACCTCCCCACCCCCAAGCCCCCAGCTCCTCCCTGGGGACCACGTCTGACTTCTCTGCTCTCTTCGGCTCCCCTCCCAGGACACCCTGGACCTGGGTCCAGAGGACTCTTCCTGAGGGTGGCTGTGGCCACATCTCACCCTAACCCTAACCCCACATGATGCTGCCGTTTCCTCGTGGGAATAGGACTCTGTGCCTGACCTTCAAGGCCTGGCACTACCCAGCCTCAGTCTACTCGGCAGAACACAAATTCCAGCAGAACCAGAACACGTGCTGGTCCCCCATCACACAGCCCAGCTTTTCCTCTCTTGCCCCTCACCCTCCGCTTGTTCCAAATGCCCCTGCCTCCCAAGGGCAGTACAAATGCCACCTCCATGAAGTCCCCCCTGATTTCACTGCCACCATCTCCCCAAATCAACCTCTCCCGCTCCGAGAAATCAGTGTCCATTCCTCTCACCGTGGAAGACTTTGTGCGGCTCACTGAGGCTGCTCTCCACTTGTTACCCCCGCTGCACTCGCCCCTCCTCCGGGACACAGTCAGGGTCTGCTTTACGCTGAGATCTCCTTCCTCCGTCCTCTCGCTCCTTCCACGAGCGCCCAGCACAGGCCCTGGAACTAAGCAGGCCTTCCGCACAAATGCGTAGTTACTGCAGGAACTAAATTCGACTCGGATTCAAGCGGGAGTGTGTACACTCACCAGTTCTGAACTTTAGCACAACATACAAAAGCGAGTAAACAAAACGTAGAAAATATGAGACGTTCAATGCTTGTTTTACAGAGGATGAGCACTTACTGAAGAACACCTTAATTCATAGAAAAACAAAGGCAAAAAAGAGGTACAGTATCTCCTTGGGAAAAAGCACACAAACAGCTATTTCTCTAATGGCCAAATTTAACGGTGGGGACATCCATTCACTCACTTATTCAGGAGGTGGACTGAACACCAGCCCCGCACCTGGCCCATTGTCAGGCACTGGGTCTCCCACGGGGAACTGCAGACCCCGTCCCTGCTCAGCAGGACTTTCCCCAGTGGAGAGATGGCCACGTGTAGCGGATAAACCCTCTCCTCCATCCTCCTCTCTGTTCCACGGATTCCACTAGAAACACAAAACCACCAAAACCCTCATGGTCTGGGGGCATTTAACACGGAGGCGAATAGCTCTGCACATCTTAACAGCTTGAAGGCATCGCTGCCTCAGCATCACACGGCGAGATGACCATCACAATTCTTCATCACCAAGCAAGGATACTTTACATTCAGTACAGCCCAAAAGACCTAAAAATGTGACATTTGATTTAGAAAGCTATCTTTCGAGAACTGTTCTTTAAAAACTGTTGGCTTTTAGGAGAAACTGCATTTTGACTCATGATTCAGAGCTCAGGAAACAGCACTTGCTCCTGCACAGCACACATCTGCCAGAGGGACCCCTGGAAGTGGTGTAAGGCCAAGGTCCCCAACACATTAACAGGGTCCCCCAAAGGAACGGGAGCTGAGCTTCAGCCACAGGCCAGTCTTGCCCCACTGGGCACAGCCTGGGCCTAGTCTGCTGCCTGCAGTCAGGGCCCCAGATGAGGCCACACGGGCTGCCATGCCTTCCCCAGAGGACAAAGGCAAACCATGAGAGGACTTTTCAGGAAGCCTGGGATCCTTACTGGGGTGGAAATCCTGAAACAACACCACCAGGGAGCCCTGCACTCAGCAGGAGCCTCTAAGGATGCTGAGCACAGATCCTCAGGTCTCATCACACTCCCCCACGTGCAGTCCAGGTGGGACGGCCAAGGTGTCTGTGCCCAGGGACCCCACAGCCGGCAGCAGGACCATGGACAGCTCATTCGTCTCCTGGCTCAAGTCCTGCCCCTGCTCCTCTGCTGAGGAAGGGAACATTAGTCTCCACGCCAAGCCCACCTGCTTTGATCTGAAAGGAAATCCCTGGTGAGTGCTTTTCACCAAAAAAAAAAAAAAAAAAAAAGGGCGGGTGGGCGGAGTTCCCTGGTGGCCTAGTGGTTAGAACTCACTGCCATGGCCCAGGTTTCAATCCCTGAGAAACTGAGATCCCACAAGTTGAACAGCACAGAAAAAAAAAAAAAGCCTGGAACATGATCTGTGGCTATTAAAGATAAACATTCCCTTACTAGATCCTGCACGCATGCTGCAACTAAAGATCCCATGTGCTGCAACTAAGACCCAGCGCAGCCAAAATAAAATAAAATTTTAAAAAAGATCAACATTCCCTTAAATCCTCAAGTAAAAGGATTTTAATTTTCATTACATTCTATTTGTCATTTGTCATATATCATTCATCTTCAAGATGATCCCAGAAAAAAACAGATGAGAGAAGCGATTCTGAATTCAGAACCTCTTCCTTGATCGTCTCCATTGGTTCAAAGAGAAATGTCACCCCCCTTCCCCCCGCCAACCACCCAGCCAGGCAGAAACACCTCCCAGCCAGAGATATCACCCTGTATCCTCAGTTCCCTGTACCCACCTGGCACGTGGAGATGCCCAAGAAAAGGTCAGGAAATGAGTGGATGGCACAATCTCAGACAGAAAGAGTATCTTCCTTAAATTTTTCCCCTACAATACATCCCCAGAGATTACTGATTTAAGTCTTAAACTGTATTAAAATCCATGGGAATTCACCCCACTCATAATGTGTTTTGGGGGCCTTAATTTAACATGATTTAAATTACTGCAGCTCAATAAGATCAATCATGGGTGTTGGTCCTGTGGCCCCATTGCCTGCCCTGCAGCCCACCCAGGGTCATGCCCTCTCTGGTCTGAAAGGCTCAGGCATATGGGAACAGAGTATCAAATGTGTCAGGTTTATAGTTTTCCAACTACCTCTGCCAAGAAACACGACATTTCTAAAATTTATAACTAAATAATTATATGTGGTAATCGAAAGCATCCAAAAGCACTCTATGTGCCAAACAGTTAAATAAAAATAAAAAAGCATGCAAACACAAACACTTCACTGGTTAAACAACTTCAGTCCCGCCAGGGCCAGTAGGCTGACACAGAGATACGTCAAAAAGGCTCACTGCCCAGCTCAGTCGGTGAGTAGGGATCTGAGAGGGGTAAATGGAGGAAGGGGATACTGTAGAGAGGGGGGGCCGGGAGGAAGCAGAATGCCCTCCCTCATGCAGCCCCCATGGAGTCTGGCAGTGTATTCGTTTCCTGGTGATGCCAGGACGAATTACCATGAACTTGGTGGCTTAAAACAACAGAAATTCATTCTCTTACAGTTCTGGAGGCCAGAAGTCCCAAATCAAGGTGATGCCAGGGCTGGTTCTTCTGGAGGCTCAGAAAGAGAACCTGTCCCGTGCCTCTTCCCTAGCTCGTGGTAGCGGCCGGCCATCCTCAGGATCCCTCGGCTTGTGGCAGCATCGCTCCAGTCTCTTGCCTCTGTCGTCACATAATGGTCTCCTCTGTGTCCTCCCATCTTCTTCTAAGGACACCCGTCAATGGATTTAGGGCCACCCGAGGGCACACCCTACTCCAGTATGACCGCAACTTAATTTAAATAATTACACCTGCAATGACCCTATTTCCAAACAAGGTCACATTCTGAGGTTCTGGGCGGATGTGAATTTTGGGGAAGGACAGTATTCAACCCAGTACAGGCAGCGAGGGCCTCAGGGTTCAGGCAGACGTGTCAGAGGCACGGCACCGCCACTCTAAGAGGACGGTGATGGGCTAGAGCTCCAGGTGGCAGTGATATCTGCAGCACGGCATCCTCCTGGTTGCTCACAGGCTCAGGGCAGCTCTGCAGAGCAGGCATCAGGAGTCTCCCACGGTCCTTGGAACTTTATTCCATCCCTGGTCTTCTCGCTCAGAAGGGCGAAGGTCATGTATCTGGATGCTCTCCATCCACCAGACCACTGACAGCTACTGGTTCTTCAGGCAGGAACGGTTTCCTGGTGGTGCTTGTCCTCCCTGAAAATGGTCCTTGCCCAGAAAGTGCTGGTGTGCAGCCCAGGGATTCACCGGGAACGGGACACACCCTCCTGGCCCCTCCCGTCATCAGGCCCAGCCCGCAGCAATCACTCATTGAAACCGAAGTGGCTACCATAAGGAGAGCCGCACACTGGGTTCTCTGGAGGCCTTGCAGAAGGGACATTGCTTGAAATGGCCTATGAGTAGAGAGGAGAACATTCCAGAAGCAGGAGCTACGTGAATGCAAGAAGGTGAAGAGTGCGGGGCAGGCCTGAGACCCTAAAATAGCCCCGCGTGGGAAAAGCAGGGCGTGTGAAGGGGGTGGAGTCAAACAGGATGGAAACAGAGGTGGACCCCAGAGTACGCGGGCTGAGGCTTCTCTCCGGAATCCTGCTGACAGGGGTCCCGTGCCCCTCACTGTACTTTAGGAAGATTCAAGGCAGCAGCGAGAGGCCCCATCAAAGTGGCTGAGGAAGAAGACGTAAAAGCCAGTTCCGACATGGGTGAGGGGTCTTACATTTCGAGCCATGAGCTTTGGCCGTCTGGCAAAGCCTAGGACCCCTTCTCAGAAGACTGAGTGCTAAAGGCATAAAGTAAACACAGAAGCGCAAAGGAAATCAATTATAATGAAGTATGGTTATCAAACAATTTTTAGAAAATAAGCATGATATGGTAACATGTGAGGTGTCTTATCCCTCTGGGTTCTGAGTGGGGCACAGACCATGGAGGACAAGGGCACAGCAGGAGGACGGTCTCCTTAGAGTTGTTAGAAGGTTCTGAAACCATCTAAGGGTCTCTTCTGTGCTTCTGTGTACCTGAGCACTAAAATTCTAAGGTTTTTAAGATCCCGAAGATTCTGTGGTCCCAGCGGTTCCTGCCCCCACAGTACTGTGAGCTGCCCGAGCCCAAGGGCTTTGTCCTGCTAGCAAGCCCTAGAGCAGCAGGTGCAACAGTATGTCTCTGAGTTTAGAGCAGGATGAGCAGGAATGAATGTCCAGATGTCTGCAAGCCTTAAGTGTGATAGGAAAACACGTGTGTGTCCCCTTGGGGTTTCATGAAGTTCAAGGATTCAGGAACATCATACAGGCAATAGCGCCCCCTAGAAGCAGAGCCTGTATTAGGGACAAAGTCCCAGGAAACTGCTAATTCCACGGGGCTTTGAGGCGTGTGTTCCTAATTGAATGAAATGCTAAACTTCAGTTAGAGGTTAATGGATATGAAGATGTAATTGTTTTTCCCATCCTCTTTCAAAGATCCCCTGGATTCGGCCCTGATTAGAACAAGACTGCTCGTGCCTACAAGGAAATGTCAGCCTGGAATAGGGCGGGGGTGTGAGGACAGAGAAGAGAGGATGAAAACACAAAATGTCAGAGCAGGACAGCTGGGGCAGGGCAGCCCCGGTGAAGGGAGGACTGAGGGACCAGACACGCTGAGCCGTCCTCAGAATTCCTGGAGAGACATGACGCCACCTCCAGGAAGAGGGACCACAGAAGGAGAGGCCATATGGATAGAAAAGTGACTTGCTTTGGTGATAGAAATAGAACATCTGCAGGAAAAGCTCAGCCAGCCACTGAAAAAGCGAGTTTCTACACAGGAACCATCCAGGAAGCAATCATCAATTTTGAAATGGCCTGGAATGGAGAAAGTGACAAGATATTCTGGACGCTCCACTGTTTTTTCAGCTTATTCTAGGATAGTTTGAGTGTTTTAATTTTTAAATGATATGATAATATCTATAGTTACCAGACACTTACATATGAAAATTTTAGAAAAATTTCTGGAATACATTAAAATTCCTTCAATGTTATATGAGCAATTACATCATTTTCTGACACTTGTTTTTCCAGTTTGACTGAGGCATGATTGACAAATAAAAATGTATATATTTAAAGTGTACAACATGATGCTTTGATATATGTATTCACTGAGAAAGGACTGCCACAATTAAAGGACTGCATCTATTACATCACATAGTTACCATATATTTTTTAGTGACACCACTTCAGAGCTACCCTTTCAGCAAATTTCAAGTGTACAATACAGTATTGTTAAGTATCGTCACCATGCTGTACATTAGATCCCCCAGGACTTATTCATCATATAACTGAAAGTTTGTACCTTAAGACCAATATCTCCTCATTTCCCCAACCTCCAGCCCCTGGAAACCACCATTCTACTCTCTGTTTCTATCAGTTCGACTTCTTCTTTTTTTTTTTTTTTAAGATTCCACATATGAGTGAGATGATACAGTATTTGTCTTTCTCTGTCTGGCTTATTTCACTTAACATAAGGCCCTCAAGTTCCATCCATGTTGTCACGAACGGCAGGATTTCCTTCTTTTATTTGGCTGATTAATAATCCATATATATTTACCACATTGTCTTTATCCATTCATCCATCGATGAACACTTAGGTTGTTTCTATATCTTTGGTAGTGAGTAAATGCTGCTATGAACATGAGAGTTCAGCTGTCTCTTCAAGACACTGACTTCATTTCCTTTGGAGATATACCCAGAGGCAGGGTTGCTGAATCATATGGTAGCTCTATTTTTCATATTTTGAGTAACTTTCATAACGTTTTCCATAGGGGCTGCTCCAATTTACATTCCCACCAACAGTGCACAAGGGTTCCCTCTTCTCCACATCCTGGCCAACGTGTGTTATCTCCTGTCTTATTGATAATTGCCATCCCAAGAGCTGTGAGGTGTTTTTAACCAATTTGGTTTTTACTATTGGGTCGTATGAGTTCCTTATATATTTTGGATATTTATCCCTTATCATATAGATAGTTTGCAAACATTTTACCCGTTCCATAGATTGCCTTCATTTTGTTTATGGTTTGCTGTGATTTGGTGTGGTCTCACTAGTCTATTTCTGGTTTTGTTGCCCGTGCTTTTGGCATCATATCCAAAAACTCATTGCCAAGACCAATGTCAAGGAGCTTTCTTCCTATGTTTTCTTATAGAAGTTTTACAGTTTCAGGTCTTACATTTACGTCTTTAATGCATTTCAAGTTAATTTTGTGACTAGGATAGGGGTCAAGTTTCATTCCTCTGCATGGGAATACCCAGTTTTCCTAGCACCATTTATTGAAAAGACTATTCTTCCTCCACTGTGTATTCTTGGATCTCTTGCCAAAGATTAGTTGACTATATATTCATGGGTTTACTTCTGGACCCTTGATTCTGTTTCATTATTCTATGTATCTGTTTTTATGCCAGTACCATATTGTCTTATCATAGCTTTGTAACATCATTTGACATCAGGAAGTGTGATGCCTCCAGGTTTGTTCTTCTTTCTTAAGATTGCTTTGGCTACTCAGGGTCATTTGTGGTTCCATACAAATTTTAGGATTTTTTGTCTATTTTAGTGAAAAACATCATTGGAATTTTGATGGGGACTGCATTGAAACTGTAGATCACTTTGGGTACTTCGGACATTTTAACAATAGTAATTCTTCCAATCCATGAACACGAGATATTTTTTTTTTTTTTTTTTTTTTTTTTTTGTGGTACACTGGCTTCCCACTGTTGTGGCCTCTCTCGTTGTGGAGCACAGGCTCCGGACGCACAGGCCCAGCGGCCATGGCTCCCGGGCCCAGCCGCTCTGCGGCACGCAGGATCTTCCCGGACCGGGGCACGAACCCACGCCCCCTGCATCAGCAGGCAGACTCTCAACCACTGCGCCACCAGGGAAGCCCAACACGAGATATTCTTCCATTTATTTGTATCTTCCTTAATTTCTTTTATCAACGCATTATAGTTTTCAGCATACAGGTCTTTCACCTCCCCGGTTAAATTTATTCCTAAGTATCTTACTCTTTCTGATGTATTGTAACTGGGATTGTTTTCTTAGTTTCTCTTCCTGATAGTTCATTGTTAGTGTATAGAAACACAACTGATTTTTGTCATTTTGATTTTGTGTCCCTCAACTTTACAGACTGTTCATTAGTTCTAACAGATATTTGATGGAGTCTTCAGGGTTTTCTATATATGTGATAATTTCATTTGCAAACAGAGACAGTTTTACTTCTTCCCCTCTGATTCAGACGCCTTGTATTTCTTTTCCTGCCTAATTGTTCTGGCTAGGACTCCCAGTACCATATGCTGAATAGAAGTGGCCACAGTGAACAATCCTTGCCTTGCTTCTGATCCCAGAGAAAAATCTTTCCCCTTTTACCATCGTGTTTTCTGCTGAGAAATGGATTGACAGCCCTATGGAAGTTCCCTGTATATGATGAGTTCCTTTACTCTTGCTGCTTTCAAAATTCTTTCTTTGTCTTGGATTTTCGCCAGTTTTATATGTCTCAGTGAAGTCTTCTTTGGATTGAATCTGTTTGGGCACCTATAAGCTTCATGTACCTGTATGACTATGTCTCTCCCCAGATTTGGGACATTTTCGGCCATTATTTTCTTTTTTTTAATTAATTAATTAATTAATTAATTTTATTTTGGGCTGCATTGGGTCTTTCCTGCTGCGCACGGGCTTTCTCTGGTTGCGGGGAGCGGGGGCTACTCTTCGTAGAGGTGTGCGGGCTTCTCATTGCGGTGGCTTCTCTTGGTGCAGAGCACGGGCTCTAGGCTCGTGGGCTTCAGTAGTTGTGGCACGTGGGCTCAGTAGCTGTGGCTCACGGGCTCTAGAGCGCAGGCTCAGTAGTTGTGGTGCACGGGCTTAGTTGCTCTGCAGCATGTGGGATCCTCCCAGACCAGGGCTGGAACCCGCGTCCCCTGCAATGGCAGGTGGATTCTTAACCACGGTGCCACCAGGGGAGGCCCGGGCATTATTTTCTTAAGTAAAGCTTTCTGCCCTTTCTTTCTCCCTCCCTCTCCCTCCCCCTCCCTCCCCCTCTCTGTCTGTCTCCCTCCCTCCTCCTCCTCCTGGGACTCCCATAATATGAACATTGTTCCACTTGATGATATTCAATAATTCACAGAGGCTTTCTTTACTCTTTTTTATCCTTATGTCTTTTTTCTCCACTGACTGGATAAATTCAAATGACCTGTCTTGGAGTTTACAGATTCTTTCATCAGCTTGATCAAGCCTGTTGTTGATGCACTCTGCATCATTCATTCATTCATCATATTCTTCAGCTCCAGAATATCTGTTCGGTTCTCTTTTATGAATTCCATCTCTCTGTTGAACCTCTCATCTGTTCATGTATTATTTTCCTGATTTCATTGAGTTATATGTCTGTGTTCTCTTACAGCTCACTGAGCTTCCTTAAAACAATTATTTTGAATTCTTGGTCAGGCATTTCATAGATCTCTATTTGTTTTGGGTCGGTTAGTGGAAAATTATTGCATTCCTTTGGTGGTGTCATGTTTCCTTGATTTTTCACGTTCCTTAAAGTCTTGTGCTGCTGTCTCCACATGTGAAAAACCAGTCACCTCCTCCAGTCTTTAGTGACTGACTTTCAGAAATGCCGTCACCAGTGAGCCCAGCCACTGATTCTGAGGTTTGCTCAGACTTTTGGATATGCCCACCCCACCCTTCTTATTCCCCCTTGGGGAGGAATTCTTAAGATTGTATGCCTTCTCTCTTTCCTGCAAAGTCAGGCCTAGTGCTGAGAGCCTCCTGTCTGTTTTCCCTAGCATTGTACCCTGAAATGCTCAAGTTTGTGGGCCTCCTCCCAATCCTCCAGAGCCAGGCTGGCTTCCTGTGAGTGCTAACTAGTGGTCTGCAAACACTCACCCTTGCCCCCTCTCAGGAGTGCACATGGGGAGCCTGTCACGGGGTGGGATGCTATGGGTGAGACACAGGAGCATTGGGCCAGCTGTGGTATTTGTTACCACCGTCCGGGGACCAGTTGAGAGGTTTGCAGATGCGGGGTCCCCAGTATCCCCTGGTGGGCTTCCTGATGGAGTCCATGAAGGATTAGGAGGATGAACCGTGAAGTGGTTAGCAGCATCCCTTTGGTGAGTTCCGAGCCCCGGCTGCTGTGCTCCCAGCTTCTCTCAGCCACTCAGCCATGCCAATCATCGCAGTATTCTGGGTGGGGTGAGAAATAAGCATGCATCTTGGATGGTGTCCCACAGAGCTGGACAAGCCAGGCACCAACTCGAGCTCACACCCGTGCACTTTCCCCTGCGGGAGAACTCACAGGACGGAGGTTCTGCTCCAGGCCGCTCTCCATTGTTTGGTGGTTGCAGCAACCTTTGGTTTTCCTTGACTTGTAAATGCACCACCCAGTCCTCTGCCTTCACGTGGCATTCTCCTTGTATCGTCACATCATCTTCCTTCTAAGCGCGTGTCTGTGTATCTAAATCCCCCCCTTTTTTAAGATCGGCAGTCATATTGGATAAGGGCCCCCCCAATGACCTCGGTTTAACTTGCTTACCTCGTAAAGACCCCATCTCCAAATAAAGTCACATTCTGAAGTACTGGGGATTAGGACTTCAACACATGAATTTGGGGGAGGGGTGGCACAATTCAACCCACAATAGGGGGTGAAGGCAAAGAAAATCCTGAGAAAGGTCAGAGCTGGGCAGCTTCAGGCACATGGACTATGATAAGGCCACCTGTCTCTGGGGGTGGGGGGTGGGGGGAAGGAGACAAAAGCCACGGATATAATCCACTGTTGCTTCTATGGTTTAGGCTAAGCTGGCTTCAAGAAACCCTTCACTTCTTAGACGGGCTGGGCATGTGGGGCCATAAGTAATGTCTTAGGAGTGCTGCTGGCAGCCCAGTGACTCTGCAACCCCCCTCTTCCGTCGCCAGCTTGTTCAAGTCCTTGCATCTGGCATGGGCAGCCCAGGTACCCCATCACCCACCAGACTAGGAGTCTCCTGACCCAGCTCTGCCCAGAGCTCCAGCAGTTACCAGGAACCTCAGGCACAAGTAACGGTGTGTAGCCATGACCAGCCCCTGGGAACTGCTTGCTATCCATCTACTTTGGGGACCCATTGGAACAAGTGTCAAGAGATAGGGAAGGGGCTTCCCTGGTGGCGCAGTGGTTGAGAGTCCACCTGCCGATGCAGGGGACACCGGTTCGTGCCCCGGTCCGGGAACATCCCACATGCCGTGGAGCGGCTGGGCCCGTGAGCCATGGTCGCTGAGCCTGCGCGTTCGGAGCCTGTGCTCCGCAACGGCAGAGGCCACGGCAGTGAGAGGCCCGCGTACCGCAAAAAAAAAAAAAAAAAAGAGATAGGGAAGCACAGAATGTGTCTTAGTCTCCTAGTGTTGCTAAGGCTGATGTGTAAGGACTCTGGTAGACATTCCACCCCCCACTTTTCCAGAATCAGGCTCAGAATCTGATGTGCAAGCTTCCAAGTCCCATCTGTGCTTTATTTTAAAAGTGCATAGCTAATAAACTATTTTCATCTTTTAAAATGGCATAAATGTCATTAGAAACTAACCTGAGCTTATTGGCTTTATTTAACTCTTGACAGGTATAGAATACAACATTAAAAATGCAATTAACTTGGGCAGTGGGAAAGAAATAAACCCATCAGATGGATGTCTTTTGGGTAAGGAGAGATATTTACATCTCATAAATCAAAACTTTCAGAGTCACATCCCAAAATAGGACTATGGTTCCTTATTATCCCAAACTTCTTAACTCTTGGAGGTAAGTTATTAGTTGGATGCTACCACTGATTAGATGGAAAAACAAAGATTCCCCTCAAACTAAACCATTTCCCAATAAAATAAAGTAGATTGGGAGTCAAAGATAGGTTTGGCCAGGTCAACAGAAAAGCACCATACTGTCTGTGATGGTGAATTTTATGTGTCAACTGGACTCTGGACCACAGGGCTCCCTGACATGTTGTCAAATATCATCCTGGGGGTGTCTGGGGGGCATTCCTATATGAGATGAACATCTGAATTTGTACTGAGTAAAGCAGCTCTCCTCCCCAGTGTAGCGGGCCTCATCCAATCAGCTGAGGGCCTGAAAACAAGAAAAAGGCTGACCTTCCTACAAGGAAGAGGGAAGTTTCTGCTGACTGCCTTCAGCCAGGACATTGCGTGTTTTTTTTACTGTCTTGGGATTCAAACTGGAACGCTGGCTCTCCCTGGGTCTTGAGCCTGCCCGCTCTGGACTGGAATTTACACCATCAGTTCTTCTGGGTCTCCAACTTGCAGTCCACAAATCTTGAGAGTGTCAGGCTCCACATCATGTGAGCCAATTCCTTATAATAATTTTATATATATATATATATGTGTGTGTGTGTGTGTGTGTGTGTGTGTGTGTGTGTGTATATATTTATCTCCTGTTGGTTCTATTTCTCTGGAGAACCCTGACTGATACTCTATCTCTGCACCATTATTCATTCAGTGACTTAAATATTTGCTGGGCACCATGGGAAACTGCTGTTTTTACACTCAGCGCTGATTATGCATCTTCTGATTTTCTCTGGAGGCCAACCCCTCCATCACTCTCAGTCTGTGGGGTTTAGCTGGGACCCCACCTCCCTTGCACCGCAATTCAGGATCAGCACGTGACTGAGACCTAGCAAGTTCACACAGCCCATCCTGTGGCTACAATGATTGGTTTAGGGCTGAGCATATGACCCAAGTTCACTCAAAGATAAACAATCCCAGGACTCCAATTTTGGAAGCATCAGAGGAAACGTGCTCTTCCTGCTGGAAATTTAGGTGAAAACCCTGCTGATGCTGGAGCTGCTTGGTGGGGCTGGCTCATGGGGACCCACCCAAGGGCTAAGATAACACAGATGGAATCAGAGGCCACACCTGGATGAGCTCAGCAGGGGCCCTGACTCTCTAGCACTCTTGAATTCCATGTGCAAATGAACTTCCTGTTTGCCACTGAGAAAGGGGCGTCTGCCACTTGCACCCAAAGAGCCCCACCTTCAGCCAGGTGCCTAGAAATGCTTCACTCTGGGCTAAGGAATGAGAGTAGCTTTGGGGGGCTTAGTGGAGCTGACTTCAAAACTAAAAGTGAATGGATCTTTCACTCGGCACCACAGAGAAATCTGAGACACCGCAGGCCACCCCGTCTACTCCCGTTTCAGATAAAGAAGCCACGAGGGTGTCACGTGGCCAGCTCCTGGCCACAAAGCAGGAGGTTATTCAGGGACACGTTCTCTAACTGGTAGACCTCCCCCACCACCCTAGAATCAGGAAACGCTGGGGAGAATAAGACCCACAGGAGAAGCACCTGGGATTTAAATAAAGACTATGGTGCCTGCCAGCCGCTGGGTCTAGCTCAAGTCACTCGGCTCAACTTTAGGAAACAGTGGGGGATATTTTACACCTGTTTACCCTGAAACATGTATGTTTCCTGCACACCAGCTGTGACCGTCACTCCTTACTGGTTGTCAATTTGATTTTCCTCTACCGTCTCCCATTTCACTGACTGAACACAACATAAGAAGTCATTCTACCCAACATGGACATCCGTGAAAGTCAGGAAGTTGAAAGTGAGGGCCCAGTGCAGGCTGAATCTCTCTTTACGCCTGCCTGGATGTCTTCAAGGACACAAGCGTCTAACTCATAATTTCACGGGTATGTAACTGATATGGTCCCTCTACCAGCTCAGACTACATAATGAGCTCACACACCTTTTAACAGTCAAATTAGTAACCCTGTGTGTCCAAGCTGCTCTTGTGACAATGCTTTCCTTCCTTCAGCTAGGAATGCCCCTTTCACAAAAACCCAGCTACCCCACAGGTGAGAAACCCAGGCAGAGGCTCAGTCTGCCAGGAGCCCTGACTCGTGACTGTGGTTGCTGATGCAGCTGTACAACGAAGCTACGACCCGATGCTTCAGCCCCGTCCTGCACAGTGTCCACAAGCCAGGTCTCGCCACTGCCCCAGCACTGGTTTCTCTGGGTCAGGAGTAGAACGCCTGTCTCCAGTGTTGGGCCCAGCTCTTGTCACTTTCACCACTCTAGGCTTAGGTCCGATGCCCAGTCCTTGAGGGACAGTTCTCGTAATCTACACACACACACACACACACACACACTCTCATGCAATTTTCCTATGGCAATCCAAGATGCCGGCTGCTGGGTCAGAGGCTTCTTCATCAGTCACACACACGCACTACATGGGCACAGATCTCTTCTAAGACCTTGAGGACGGATCGTTTTCTTGATGCCCATTTGCCAAAGCTCATCATTGCGAATCATTGTGACCGCACTGCCAATAGCCCAAGAAGGAGGGGGGTGGACAGGAGCTGGGCGATATACTAGACCTGGACTCACAAGCCCTCCCCTACAGAGACACACACCAGGACTTCTACAAGACCTCCCACAGTACCCTCTTCCTGCCCCGGGGAAACTGGAAATAACTGCTGTGTCTCCATGGCCCCCAAAAGGCAATCACAAGTATGAAACAGCTACTGTCAGTTCACTGCCCAGAAGCCGGGCTGACCAGCCTCAGCAGGTCACACCTTGTGAGACACCATCATGCACTCAGGTCTCTGACACACAAAAAGCTCAGTACCAATCAGGGCTAATTGCAGGCTTCTGTGCTACCCTCCTGGCTCAGCTGTTTAGCAAAAATGACATTGCATTACATTTTCTACTAATCAGCTTCAAGAGCAGAGTGTAAAATTAACTTGAAATAATTTCATGCTTTCAAGTAACCTTTATTTTCTAAATTGAGGTGCTTCGCAGTAACTATTTTATCCTACTGTATAATAACAGTGTTCTTTGCATGAGGGTATAGCACTTATATAACAGCTGCTATCGTAATCAAATATCAATAGCTCATCTTTATTTCAGCATTAAGTCAATAGCACATGCCATTTGTTACTACATAAACTTCAATACCATAAGTGTTATTGGTTAAATAAGTGTTCTCTGACGTGTGGCTTAATGAATCAGAACCAGTTTAAAGGAGTCTGGCTTAAATACTGAAATCTGCCAAATTTAAGACTTCTATAAAACATCAAAATCTTCAGGTAACCAAATGTTCAGCTGTATTTTGAACATGCACCCTCTTCCAACGAGCCCTCACATACGTGGTTTCACTTAAAATATAAGTTAGCATATTGACGTTGAAGACTCACCCAACAGCAAACCCAGCTCCTGCATTTATATTTTTCCTCTCTCCTAATAAATTTTTAACACACATTTGCCCAAACTTGTCCCTCAAACGTCAATACTGAAGGAAAGAAATACCATGCTTATTGTAACTTAATAATCATGCATGTAAATAAGATTTGGGGGCTTCAGTCCACTCTAAGCTCCCTACCAGAAAACAGAAGAGCACAGACATCAAAAAGGCCGGAGCAATCTTGAGCTACATTAATAGAACGATGCTATCTAGGAAGCAAGAGGTAACAGCCGTACCCTGTAATTGGAACTTGCCTGGAGTGTCATATTTCAATATGAGCCCCCTCGCTTGGAAAGAAAAGAGGCAACAGAAAGAATGACCTAGATGGTTTAAGGACTGAAATCGGGCCCCGAGAGACACCGAGGAATGCTGGTCAGAGGATCCGCACACGTGTCACAGTGGCAGGACGAGGGTGAATCGGTAGAGACGACAAGCTGGGAGGGGCTGTCTATACGCACAGCTGGTCAGACACAGAACAAGCCGTTGGCAGGTCAACAAACTGAAGTTCTCTCATTCCAAAGGTGATGAAAAGCTACAGAGAGAAGACCTAACAAGTGGGTTCTTTATATTTGCCTTAAAAAGTCAGTATTTCAGTGAAATCTCCTCCATGCCGAGCTCCAGGGTCTCCGGAGACAGAGCTGGGAAAGCTCTGAAAACCCAAGAGGCTAGAGGCCACAGAGTGCAGGGGAGGAGGGGACTGCACCTGTGAGAACTCCAGAGACCCTCAGAGGACTCCCCCAAACAGTCAGTGCATGCCTGTGAAAAAGCTACCCAAGACCAGGAAAAGGACCCCCAAGAAGATTACAGGGAACAATCATCAAAGCTCACACAGGGCCAAGAACAGTGCCTATTCCACCAGCCTGATTAGGACAATCTTAAGTTACAGAGAATAGGGTAAAGCACTCAAAAAAGTTTGACCTCACTAGTGGAGTAACTTAACCCCAGACAAAAAATCACTCTGGTCCCCCCCTAAGAAGCATAAAAGCAAAATCTGAAAGGATCAAACTGTTTCCAAGGAACTAAATCATGGCACAGAACAAAGCTCAAGCATATTTATAGGAATAGAAAAATATCCAGCCTACAATAAGGTAAAAATCACAACGTCTGGCTTCCAGTCAAAGACTGCTAGGCATACAAAGAAACAAGAAAATAACAACCACAATGAGGAGAAAACGCAAGCAACCAAAACTGAACTAGCTTTGACATGATGATAAAATTAGCAGAGACGGGGCTTCCCTGGTGGCGCAGTGGTTGAGAGTCCGCCTGCCGATGCAGGGGACACGGGTTCGTGCCCCGGTCTGGGAGAATCCCACATGCCGCGGAGCGGCTGGGCCCGTGAGCCATGGCCGCTGAGCGGGCGCGTCCGGAGCCTGTGCTCCGCAGCGGGAGAGGCCACAACAGTGAGAGGCCCGCATACCACAAAAAAAAAAAAAAAATTAGCAGAGACGGACATAATACAGTTATGATAACGGTTCTAAATGCTCCATAACACAGAGTCTGTGCATGTTAAGAAGAGCTGTGGAAGTCACTAAAAAAGACCCAAATTGAAGTTTTAGAAATGAAAACTATAAGGTATGAGATTAAAATAAATATGACAGATAGAATTAACAGCGGGTTAAACATTGTGGCAGAAAAAAATCAGTGAACCTGAAGACATAGCAATAGATGAAATTAAACACAGAAAGGGGGAAATGGCTCAAAAAATGAACAGAGCATCAGGATGGTGGGGGACAACTTCAAGTGGCCAAATATACATGGCCTAGCAGCTCAAATAAAGAAAGGAGAGGTTGGGGATAGAATGGCATAAAATTTTCTAAATTTTATGAAAACATAAACCCATTGGTCAAAAAAACTCATCAAATCTAAAGCACAATAAACATGAAGAAAACCACACAAAGGCACACATTACCATCAAACTGTTCAAAGCAAACAGTAAAGAAAAAAAACAAACCTTAAAGGCAGCCAGAGAAAAGGGTCATGTTACCTGGAGAGGAAAAGAAATAAGGGTAACAGCAGACATCTCGATGGGATAAGTGCCAGCTGATAAACGACGGCACAACTTAAAATTATTGAAAAACACTGTCAACCTAGAATCCTTTACTCCCTAAAAACAGCTTTAAAAGTGAAGGCAAAATAGTTTTCAGACATGCAAAAGCTGAAAAATGTTATCACCAGTGAAACTACACTATAAGCAAGTTTTTCAAGCAAAAGGAAAATGAGAGCAGATAGAACTCTGGATCTACACAAAGTAATAAAGAACACCAGAAGTGGTAACTATATGGGTAAATATAAAGACAGTTATTCTTATTACTTGTAGCACTTTAAAATATAGCTGACTTCTTAAACCAAAATTAATGACAGTGCATTGTCTGGTTTGTAATATACATAGAGGCAAAGTTTGGAAACAATAAAGAAAAGACTAGGAGTCTTTGTAAGTGGAAAAGGGAGACGAGAGGGAACCAGAAAGAGGGCAGGGTGAGAAGACTCAGTCCGTTGCTGGCTTGAAGACGGAGGAATGTGGGTGCCTCTTGAAGCAGGAAAGGCAAGGAAACAGATTCTCCCCTGGAGCCTCCAGAAGGAACAAAGCCCTCCTGACACCTTGATCTTAGCCGTGTGAGACCTCTGTCAGACGTCCGACCTCCAGAACTATGAGATAATAAATATGCATTGTTTTAAATCACAAAGTCTGTGATCATTTGCTACAGTAGCCACAGGAAACTCATACATTCAGTTCAATGAGTGAGTAAGAGGATGGGTGGATGGACGGATGGATGGATGGACGGATGGATGGATGGATGGATGGATGGGTGGATGGATGGATGGATGGATGGATGGATGGATGGATGGGTGGATGGATGGGTGGATGGATGGATGGATGGATGGATGGATGGATGGGTGGATAGATGAACAGATTCATGGATGAATGGGTGCATGGGTGGGTGGATGGGTGGAAGAATATAAGTGCCTGCTGCCACCAAACTCCTGGCGTCTATGTCATGCATCTGTCATTTTTGCTTCCCTGAGCATTGATTCCTTTTCATCTGGTAACAGCACCTTGATTTTGCTTTGGAAAACCACCCTTCTCTTATCTTCTATCCATGTGGTTCTGGTGAGGCTAACACGGACGTCCAGCAGCAGGGGTGGCCTAGGGCCTGGGTTGTTAAATAGAACACACACCCCTCTGGGCAGTGATTGGTTCAGCACTGGACACAAGGCCACACTGGAGTTTCTGCTGCAAAGTTAGGAAAGTAAAGCTCTTTCCTCCCGGGGAAGGAGGTGCTGAGCTAGGAGGGTCTGCACTTGGAGCTCCTGGTGGCTGTTTCTGTCAGCATGTGGGAAAGGTCTGCCTGAGAATGAAGATGACATGGAGGAAGACATGGTTGAGAAGTGGGGACACATTCTTAACTATGACATTTGAATGTCTGGATTCAGCCATGTCAGTCATGTAGGGCAGTCAATTCTCCCCGGAGCTTTTGAGTAAGTTAGTTACGCCTCTGTCCTTGAAATAAAAAGGAAACATGGTCCCCTACTTCTAGGCTCTTTGCTCAAGCCATACCCTCAACCTAGGATGTGCCCGCCCACCCTTGAGAACTCAGCTGAACCCTGGAAAGCATCTCTGACCCCCAGATGGTGCCCATCTCTCCCGACATCCACAGAGCATGACGCTCATTTACTGCTGAGAACCTGCCCCAAAAGGCCTTGGGCTGTGGTCACGGCCAACACGCTCATCCATCCTCACACCGTGTAAGCTCCTTGCCCTTGGATAGCGCCTTGCTCACCTTTACACTCCACTCTCACAGCCAGAATGCAAGTGTCTTCTAAACCAAACTCTGTTCATGTCCCATCACTGCTGGGGGCTCCCAAAGGGTTAGCAAAGACTGGATGGCAATTCCTGCCCTGAGCTGAGATGCACATGGTAGGAAGTGAGTGAAAGCAAGAACGCCAGCCCTGGGCGCCCTGGGGTCAGTGAGAGCAGCACTTGACCACGTGCCACCAAACCTCAGAAACTGAAACTCTGATTTTTTTTTTTTGCGGTCCGCGGGCCTCTCACTGCTGTGGCCTCTCCCGTTGCGGAGCACAGGCTCCGGACGCGCAGGCTCAGCGGCCATGGCTCACGGGCCCAGCCGCTCCGTGGCATGTGGGGTCTTCCCGGACTGGGGCACGAACCCGCATCCCCTGCATCAGCAGGCGGACTCTCAATCGCTGCGCCACCAGAGAAGCCCTGAAACTCTGATTTTTGAGGCACTCTACGGAAGCCTAACCTGACACAGAACTGTCTACGTTTGCATCAAAACAAGTGGAATGTTTTCAATGTAAACAGTAGCTGCAAAGGAAACGGTACTGCAAATACTCTTGTAAACACAGGGCAGGCACCTCCCTGCTCACGGGAGATCTACATAACATTTTATGAGTGTGCATCTGAGATATGAATGTGAACAGGCCACTTGCTGTCATTTTAGGACACTACAGACCCTGTGCATCCCACAAAATGTGCACTGGGCCAAGGCCCCCATGTCGCATGGCTCTGAGAGGTGGCACCATGCTCATGACACTAGAACAGGTAGGGTGACAGCTCCGCACCTGATCGTAGTAACAAAAATGGCACATCACTCTTTCCTCGTGAATCTAAGAGGCACCTCAAACTTGAGATGCCCACACAGCACCCAGGAATTTCTCGCCAAACTGCTTCTCACAAGTCTTCTTGTTGCAAAGACCGGCCCCATCATTCATTCACGGATCAGGTCAAACTGGGAGCCGTCTTTGACTTCTATTTGTCCTTATTCCCAACCTGGACTCCATCAGCAAGTCCCATCTTCTCTGCCTCCAAACTGTATGCTGGACCCACCTGCTTCCCACCCCAGACCCCACCCCGTCCCAGCCAGCAGCATGGCATTCCTGCAATGCACAGCAATCCCTCGGGTGGTCTGGAGGCCCGTGGTCTGTCCAAAGCATGAATCAGACCAAACTCTCCTCTGCTTAAACCTTCAAAGGACTCCCACCTCCCCTAGAATCAAGCCCAGTGTCCTGACCGTGGCTGATAGGGCCGTCCTGCCCCACCCGCCACACCACCCCTTTTGCTGTTTCATGAACGAGGTCAAACCCCCCACCTGAACTAGTCAGGAGGGAAAGCTTGCGCTCATGACAAGCAAACCTGAAGCTGGATGGCTTGACAAGCAAGGTTTGCTTCTCACTCCCATACATTCAATGGGGATCAGGTGCCACCTCCATCCTGTAGCTTCACCGTCTCAACACAGGTTCCCGCAGGTTTTGGAGGCAGAGAGGAGAGAGGCAAAGCAGGCCCCCAGCCCCGAAGCGCTTCGATCAGAGAGAGACGCACGTCAGGTTTGCTCACAGTCTATTTGACAAACAGAGCACCCCGCCTGAGCTCTGGGCTCTGCTTTCCGGGGAACCTAACCTAAAATAGGAAGGGAGAATGTTGGGGGGGTGTTTTCTGGATCACATGGCACCTTATGAGGAGCTGACTCTGGACAACGGAGCTGAATGCTGAGAAGGAGACGGCCAAGCAGGAGTGTGGAGAAGGAGCCCCAGTGGTCAGGTCCCCAAGAGCAGGTGGCCAGCCAAGACAGAGGCGGGACCCACAGGCAGACAGTCTCCCTGGGACCATGCCCTACATCCGTCCATCGGTCCAGAGGGACTTCCAATGCTAAAGTCACGTGTTCCCCAGGCACTCCCACGGAGTGGTCCTGTGTCCTCAGCCAGAGAGAGCTCTGGGCCCTGGGACTCTAAGAAGACGGAGACCCACAGTGAGTGTTTGTTGCTACACAATCATTTTGAAGTTGATTTGGCTGCAAATATCAAAACTTTAAACATACAGGAATGCCATGACTCAGCAGTTCTACGTCTAGAAAATGGTCAAGGAGATGCCCAAGTATTTAGCTCTAGGAAGATTGAAGCTTCACTTTTAACAGAAAAAGAGAATCTAACTGTCCAAAAACAGGAGAATGTGGAGGACATTTGGGAGCATCCACAAAATGGAATCTTCTTCAGATATTAAAAATGACATTTTGGAAGAATTTTTGGACATGGAAAGCTAGTCATAATTTGTGTTTTGAGCAAGAAGAAATTATACAGCAGTTCTATCAAAGCACAAAGTTCACTGAATAATTGTCATGGTCATCACTCTGCTCTTCCGTTATGCCAGCACCGTGCGGAGCCCTGGATTCACATTATCAAATTCAGTCTCCATAACAACCCCGCCGGGGACAACTGCAGTTTTAAGGAAGAGGGGGCGGAGCCCGTCACTGGGCTGTCACCCTCCATTCTCCCCAGATCCACCTGCTGGATGTGCTGTGTCCCTGCTCTGGACTGAGTCATCTCACCCTCCTTCTCTCTGCCTCCTGGTGGGATCAGCTGATGCGAGGCGCTGGCAGTAGACAGGAGGCCGGCACAAGAGGTTCAGGCGATCTGCCCCACCTGCTCCGTCACCACTGGGTTGCAGCCCACGGCAAAGGTTGTCCCGCCATCACACCTACAGCTAGGGGGCCTGCTATGGACTGGGTGCTTGTATCCTCCCCAAATCCGTATGTTGAACCCAGTCCCCCATGTGACAGTATGTGGAGGTAAGACCTTTGGGAGGTGATTAGGTTAGATTAGGTCATGAGGATGGGGCCCCATGATGACATTAGTGCCTTTATAAGGGGGTGAAGAGACCAGAACTCTCTCTCTTTCCATCACAGGAGGACACAGCAAGAAGGCAGCTTTCCACAAGCCAGGAGGCAGGCTCCCACCAGACACCAAATCTGACAGCATCTTGATCTTAGACTGTAATGGACTGTACATTACTCCACCCTTTTAAGGATGATAATACTGAAGCCTGGAGTCAATAAATAATTTGTCACAGTTATGTAGAGGTGTCCCACAATTCTGAAATACTTATGACATTAAGTATTTCACAATATTCCCTATTTATCCTTTAAATGTCTTTAGGATCTGTAATGATGCCCTCTCTCATCCCTGATATTGATAATTTGTGTCCTCTTTATCTTGACAAGTCTGACTAAAGGTTTATCAAATTGATTGATCTTTTCCAAGAGCCAGCTTTTGGTTTTATTGATTTTCTCTATTTTTCTGTTTTCAATTTCATTGGTTTCTTCTCTTATCTTTGGTATTTCCTTCTGTTTGCTTTGTAATTGGTTAGTTCTTCTTTTTCCAGTTGCTTAAAAAAGAAACCGATTCTTGATCTAAAACAGTTCTTGTTTTAAAATATAAATGTTTAATGCCATAAATGTCTTTCAAAACACTTCTTTAGTTGTATCCACAAATTTTCATATCTTGTGTTTTAATTTTCTATTTATTTATTTATTTATGGCTGCGTTGGGTTTCATTGCTGCGCGTGGGTTTTCTCTAGTTGTGGTAAGTGGTGGCTACTCTTCATTGTGGTGGGTGGGCTTCTCATTGCAGTGGCTTCTCTTGTTGTGGAGCGTGGGCTCTAGGCACACGGGCTTCAGTAGTTGTGGCACATGGGCTTTGTTGCTCCGCGGCATGTGAGATCTTCCCGGATCAGGGCTCGAACCTGTGTCCCCTGCATTAGCAGGCGAATTCTCAACCACTGCACCACCAGGGAAGCCCCTTTATTTTCATTCAATGGAAAATAACTCCCATGTGCCTTGTGTCTTCCCCTTTGACCTATATATTATTTAGAAGCACGCCTTTTGGGTTCCAAATTTGGGGGAATTTTCCAAATATCTTTCTATTATAGATTTTTCATTTAATTCCTTTGTAGCCAGAGAATATAACTTATATAATTTTAATTATTTTAAATATGTTGAGGTGTTGAAGCTCATTGTATGGCTAAGAACACAGTCTATCTTGGTGAATGTTTCATGTGCACTTGGAAAGAACGTATATTCTGCTGTTTTTGGGTGAATTGTTCTGAGTGTCACTTAGATCAAGTTGGAAAAGACTGCTGTTCTAGTCTCCCATATCCTTACTGATTTTCTGTTTACTTGTTCCACTGATTACAAAGAGAGGAGTATTACAGCTTCCAACTATAATTATGGATTTGTCTGTTTCCCTTTTCAATCCAATCATTTCTTGCCTCGCATATTTTAAAGCTCTTTTACTAGCTACATACACATTCAGGATTATGTCTCTTGATTCATGGACCTCTTATCTTAATGTTATAGCTCTCTTTGTCCCTGGTAATATTCCTTGTTCCAAGGTCTAAGTTGACTGATACTTGTTCAATTACTGTTTGCACGACACAGCTTCTCCCATGTTTATAGTTTTACCCCATCTCTGTCTTCATATGTGAAGTGGGTTTCTTATAATGGCATATTTCTGGGCCTTGCTTCTTTATCTGATCTGATAACCTTGGCTTTTAAATTATTTTAATATATTTATGATGTTTACGACATTTGCATTTAATATAATTGTTGATTTGATGGGATTAAACCTATCGTTTTGCTAGTTATTTTCTTTTTGTTCCAATTATTCTTTGTTCTGTTTTTCCTGTTTTTCTTACTATTTCTGGGTTACTTGAGTGTTCTTTATGATTTCATTTTGTCTCCACTACTGGCTTATTAGTTACACCTCTTTTTAAATTGCTTTGAGAATTGCTCAGCTTTACTCAGCTTTAAAAAGATTCAGTGAAGAGGAATCTAGATTTGCTGCAATAGGATGTGGTAGGTAACTGTTTACTTATAAAAAAATCCTCTATTCTGGAGAACAGATCCACTGGGGATTCCAAGCTCTAATCATCTCCACCAACGTGGTTGGCAGGGTTCAATCTGCACATAAAACTGACGGCTGCACATCTAAATCAACCAAGGGGGGGCTTCCCTGGTGGCGCAGTGGTTGAGAGTCCGCCTGCCGATGCAGGGGACACGAGTTCGTGCCCCGGTCCGGGAGGATCCCACATGCCGCGGAGCAGCTGGGCCCGTGAGCCATGGCCGCTGAGCCTGCGCTTCCGGAGTCTGTGCTCCGCAGCGGGAGAGGCCACAGCAGTGAGAGGCCCGCGTACAGCAAAAAAACAAAACAAAAAAAACAAACCAAGGGGCAGTGATAGAGTGAGGTTTCCAGGGCTGGCCTCAGCCCGAGCCTGTGGTGTCACTCCTGGCCCCCTCCTCTCCAGCCCCTCCACAGGGCAGTGCCCCCTCGGCAGGCTGGGCCCGACCCAGGAAGAGCCTGGACATGGCAGGTCTCCTTTCTGTCCCCTCTGCCACGTCTCGTGAGCATCTAACCTGTGACCACAAAGGGGAGCACCCAGTGACCCCATCTCTGCCCAAAAGCAGCAGGGCATCCATCACGCTCTCCCGGGGAAGAACCCTGGGGATGCTTCATCATAGAGGAATCACTAGGGACGAATCAGGACAGCTCTATCCACTCCCAGATGTCAGTTAGCTGAGCTCAGACTCACATAATAATGCTCACCTGATCTGAGAAGCTGAGCATTTAAAAGGTGAATAAAATTCTCAAAGACAAGGAAGAAGATCATTTCTCAACTTCCAATTACTCAGCAAAGGCAGGTTCTTTCTACGTTGTTGCCAGACCACTGAGCAATCATGAAGCTGCACAGAAGCATCTGAAAAGAATATCCTTCCCTTAACGATAGAGTGTACAGAGCCTCAATCATCCACTGAAACAAAGTCCTGTTAAGAACATGATCCATCACCCAGAAAATCTAAAACAATGACTAGACTTCTCAGATGCTCCCCCTTTTCATTACATACTCTCCTTTTCCTAATATTCTGATAAAACTTCAATCCCAAGATTTCCCAAGGATGATGCCATCAGCACATCCCTGCATGCAGACTGCCAGGGCACACCCAGATGTTCTTCCAGCTGCTAGGACCAAGTCCCCCCCCTGCCCCTTAGGGCTTGGCCAAAGCCAGGAAACCACCAAGGCTCTTGTGCACCCGTTTAAAGCGAGAACCTGTATTCACAGCAGATGAAGGGGTCGCTCCATGTGGCCAGGCACCGGTCACAGAAGGAGGCCAGGCCAGTTGGGTGCTCTCCCAGAATGAAACTTTTGGATTGAATGGCCAAGCACTGGTTCCGCCCAGCTGTAAGCCTGAGACTCCCTGACCTTGTTTCTCAGACCTGCCTGGACAGCTGTCCTCCCAAGGCTGTTTTTTTTTTAATAAAATAGCCGTTGGAACTGAGAGCAGGTGGTAGGTAACTGACTTTCCGGGAAATGAAGAACATTTTCACCTGGTCATCAAGATGAGGTGGAGGAGAGAGGGAACCTCATTCCTATTCTGGGATGGGAACGGCACCGTCCATAGACCTGATGCCCAAACCGTTCATCAAGCAGTCTTCTGTGCTCCCCCGGCCCGGAGCCCAGCTTTAGGGGCAGAGATACCTGCTACGAAGGAACATACGACAGTGGGAGGGGAGCTAGCTGCTTCTGCTGCTCCGGCCTGCTTGAAGCAAGGCCACCTCAAATCCCTGATTCTCACCCAAGGCGAGGCCCAGGCCCCAGGAATGCCCTGTGGCCAAGCTCAGAGAATCTCTTGTCTCCACCATCCGCAGAGCTGAGGTCAGCAGAAAACCAGATTCAGAGTTTGTTTGGGTGGCTGGATGCCAGCAGCTTTTAAATTCACGCCCTCACCAGGGTCCTCTGGTGAAAGGGAGACAGGTGGAAAGAGGAGGACACCGGTAACGGCAGCGGTGCGATTCGGGGGACCTGGGAGACCCCAACCCAGCCTGACGTGCTCCAAATCCGGCTACCGATTTCTGCAGACATGAGAAATGTCTTGGGTTCCTAGAACCTAAATCAATCTGGAAAACTCAAGCCCTTAGGGAATTCATGAGAAGCCTATGAAAGAAGCTCACAGAATCAAAGAAAAGGCCAAGGAACCGCACTCAGAGAGACAGAGACCAGGCAGCTCCAGAAAGACTCAGACTGCTAAGCTGACATGCCCGACGCCTCCACGGGTGAAGCATCTCCAGCCACTTTTAACCGTTTTGTCCCTTCACTCGGGACTCAGAGTCTGCGAAGGAATCATCTGATGGCAGTGCTGGGGTGGCACGTCCCCTCCTCCAGAGGAACACTCAGGGCACCTTAATCCAGGTCCCACGAGGCTTTGCCCAATGGGATGGGTGGGTTCCCCAAAGGGAAATATTGGATGACAACCCCAAAGGAAAGCAGAGTGGACATCAGGCAAAGGGTCAGCAACCAGCAGACCTGTTCAAAGGGCTCCCACCCAACTGGGGATCTGGGCCTGTGTTCAAGGGCTCTCGGCAGGAAATGGCCAGATCATCGGCTGAAGCCCACAGCCTTGCCTTCTGCAGTCCGGAGGTTCAGTTCACCCCTAGAGGTGCCGTCCAAGGCCCAAGGCCATGTTTAGACAAAATGACATGAATAGTCGCACACACTCAGAACCAAAGCGTACTGCAAGGGCACTTCTTTGACTTCCCAGATGTCCTCGCTGTTGAGCACGAAGCCACTCTGCAGGTGAGAGACTGAGTCACGTGTCCATCAGGACAGCCCTCGAGTGGTCAGGTCCACGGGCCAAGGCAGGGTCTTGCTGGCAGTGGTGTGCCTGGAGCCCAGAGCAGGGGGCTGCCACGTGGTTCCGCCCAGGGCTGAGGGGGCTTCAGTTATAAAACCAGCAGAGTCTCAGGAAAACCATCTCCATCTTCCTTGGAATGAAAGTGTTCCCGGCACAGAGGACTGTCGATTTTTAAATCGGGGACGTTCTGGGCAACCTGGGGCAACAAGAGCCACCTAAGCCCCTCCTCCAGGAACCTCGGGTCCCAGGTCACCCTGCTGGCCCACGCCCAGTGCTTGCTTTGGAACAGACTGCAGACGTTACAATGTAATTAAGGCATCTGATACACAAGGCATTACAAGGTGTGAGAGTCCAGCAAATTCCCTGAAATCCCTAAGTGCACACCCAACCTTTCTATAACTTCAACCCCTATCACAGGCAGCACGTGCTCTGATGCGATAGGGCTGCTACCATTGTCACCTGGTTTTCGACTGACAATGTCTGTCTGCACAGATGCCGTCTGGGTCACTCAGGACCTGGGAGGCAACGGTGGGCAGCAGTACGCCAGGACCCGCGAGGGCCGTGCCAGCGTCTGATATTTACTGTCGAGCGGCATAGCAGGGATTCATCTTGCGCTCCAAAAAAATATAATAATTACACCTTCATCAACATTAGTATTTAGGTATGAAATATTATGGCACCGATGCCTAATTAACATAGTAATTAGACATTAATATATTTCCTTCTTCATTTCAAATCCATAATCTACACTAATTGCTTGTAATGTTCTCAGTTTGGATGGATGCTGATATTTTCGAGTATAAAATTATAACTTATCCCATTAACCAAAAACCAGTGGCAGCGACGATGTCATCCCTGACGCAAATATACCCTTGTCTGTGTTGTTACCAGCCAGCAGCCAGAGACAAGGAGACTTTCGTTTGCAAATTACCGGAGCAGGACAGGTGATTAGGACGCGGTGTGAGCATTCCTCTCCCACAACCCAGCGCCACAGGGAGATGGAGATCCCAGAGAGAGCCGTGGGCGACAGTCCGCCTGATACTGACAAAAGCAACCCAGGGCACCCAGCGTGGGCGTTGTTGACCGAAAAAAAACACACAACCTAAAAGTTGAGCATTATGTTTCATTCGGCGCACTTGCTGAGGACTTAAGCCCGGGAGGCAGCCTCTCTGATGCTCTGAGGGGCCGGCCGCTCTGTAGAGGTCAGAGGGGAGCCAGGATCTAGAGAGGTTTTCCCAGCAAAAACCAGGGAGTCAGACCATCAAAAGATCACCGTAGGGGCTTCCCTGGTGGCGCAGTGGTTGAGGGTCCGCCTGCCGATGCAGGGGACACGGGTTCGTGCCCCGGTCCGGGAAGATCCCACATGCCGCTGAGCGGCTGGGCCCGTGAGCCATGGCCGCTGAGCCTGCGCGTCCGGAGCCTGTGCCCCGCAACGGGAGAGGCCACAACAGTGAGAGGCCCGCGTACCGCAAAAAAAAAAAAAAAAAAAGATCACCATCAATTAAAGAAAACCAGACGTCTCAAGTGAACGAATTTAGCGCTTTTCTATGTATGGGAAGGGGCAAGAGTCTGGGCTGATGGAATTCCTCCCTTGGATGTGCCCCCAGCTGCCAGGCCAGCGTCCCGCTCTTCTCCATCCTGACTCCCCTCAGGGTGCACAGTCCCGAGGCTGCAGCGGCTGAGGGCTGATGGCCGCAACATCCTTTGTTTACTGACAGGGCTGGCGACATTCTTTGTCCACAGATTTGTTCAGACACAGCGGTTTTCTGCCCTAAGTCAACAGCAAACAAGGTGGCACAGCCCACAATCTTCCCGTGGTTTCAGAAAAAGCTCCCGCAGGCCTTAAAAGAAGGTGGAGCTCCTGAGATGTCTGGCTGGTGACCAGTTAGCTGAGCGAGCCCTCTCCAGGCCAGGTCCCACATAACCTTCCTCGTCATCGCAGACACTCAGGCCGCCCTGGTGCCCGGCCACTGCACGCCGCACACCCGTGCCCCCGGCTCCCCGCCCCTCCAACGCCAGTCTTGCCGCCTCAGGGTCCCCCACCTGCGCCGTGCACGCGCTTCGCGGGTCCTGGAGGATGGTAAGGCCGCCTTGGTGAAAGGAGGTCCTGCAGACGAGGACTTGGGACCCCGCATTTTAGTGGGGACCTCATGCCACTCGGCTCTCATCCCCGGCCAACCACACGTGTCTCTCCTGGACATCCTCAGGGAACTACATCTGGAAAGAAGCTGCACCCCACACCAAGGTAGGTGGGCCCCGCAGCTTCAGAGGCCAGAACCATTTGTGGATGACGTCGAGCTGACCACCATGGGTCAGGCCCTGCAGGGAGAGCAGAGAGCAGAAGGGAGACCACAGTGCCCGGGGCTGCCCTGGCCTCCACGCCTAGCTGCCCACCAGGACCTCGCAAGTCCCTTCCCTCTCTGAGCCTCAGTTTGCTCATCTGAAAAGAGGAGAGGTGGATCCAGAGACCTGAAAATCCCTTCCAAATTTAACGCTGGCTCAAAGGCCGACCAAACTGTGCATTCTTTCCTGACGGCCCAGGGCACCTGCACCGGGGAAGGTAACCACCCCGCTCTGTCAGCTTTGAGCACCTGCCTATGACAGATGTTAGGGAACTGTTGACGGAAACCACCCGCTTTGGCCAGGCCCACTTGCCTGAGCTGTCTCACAACAGGAGGAACCGATAAGGAACATGGTACTGCCCCCACCAAAAACTAACCAGGAGGATTCGGGAGGGGAGGGGCCATAAGAGGGCAGAGATGCCAGCCCATAATATGTCCTGCCAACCTCCCAGAATCCTTCACACTGGAATCCATCTTGGATGAGAGATGCTCATGCACCAGGAAGGACCAAGTCAGACCAAATACGGGCCAGGCAAGATGACTGGCCAACCCGTAAACTAACCCCATCACCATAAACCCTGAGACTGCGAGCCACGTGGCAGGGCAGTTCTCCTGGGTTCCCGTACTCCTGCCTCTCTCCGCCCAGGCGCCCCTTCCCAATAAAGTGTTTTGCTTTGTCAGCATGCGTGTCTCCTCAGACAATTCATTTCCGAGCGTTAGACAAAGCCCACTCTTGGGCCCTGGAAGAGGTCGCCCTTCCTGCAACAGATGCACCCTAAGTTCCCCATTACGGGGTGTTTCCTGGGTCCCTCCAGAGCAGGGAGTGGCCCTATTCTCTCTGCACTTTTGCCCCAGCGGAGGAGGAGTGTTCCTCTAACCACCTCAGGTTCATTGGCTGGGGCCCCGCAAATTCCACGAACCAAAGATTCACAAGAGACAAATAAACAGAAGTTTACTGCACATATATCTCTCAGACACGGGCGGGTATCAGTGACTCAGAGGGGTGCTTGGAACTCTTAACAAAGGAACAATAAATGTGCAGGTGACAGGACAAAGGAAAACCACTTGAGTTTCCAGGGGCAAATTGTGGGAAGGTAAATATATAGGGAAACTAATGGAAGATAAGGCCAGTTAGTAAAGTTCGTTACATAGATTCCGTTTTCTCCAGTCATTACCTTCTGTACTCGGTAGACAGAGAAGAGGGACACCTTTACACATGGATGCCCTGCTTTTAGGCAAATAGCGGAGGGCAATATCTGCTTCTCAATTGCCTTCAGCTCAAAATAATCTTGATGCCAAAGTGCCCTGTTTTGGGGTGGCATGTTCTGTAACTTTCAGCCTCCAGCACGGAGCCCGGCTCCAGGGGCTGCTCAGCACACGCTTCTAAGGAGGTGGGTGCACCCCTCCCCGGTCTCGCTGTAGAGATGAAAATCTGCTGGGTTTCCCCAACTCTCCAGTGCTGCCATATCATCGGCTAGCTTATGAGTCTTAAATGCCAAGCGCTATGCTAATGAAACATCAGCATTCCAAATCTAGCCTCTGATGTTGGGAGGATGCATTTTATTTCTCAGCTAAGAGCTGATTTTCCATGTTCAGCCCTGTTCTGCATTACCATCACTTCTTTAATTAATTTAGCATCTCTCAACCACCAGTTGCTACATTGCCCGAGCAAAGATGGGAAAACTAAACCCAAGCAGCTCCCAGCCCAAGGTGAACAGGCCTCTGGAGCTCCAGGAGATGTTTGGCTATTTAAATTAGAAAGCATTCATCTGACAGCACTTAGCTTAAACAGCAGGTGGTCAGGAAGGGAAGGCAAAGCCATTTAGAAGGGCCACTTGGCAGGCCCTAGGCCAGTCTGGGGAAGACCGTCAGAACCCATGCCTGGCACTGAACAGGAAGCCTTAAGAAGTTCCTGGGGGAATCCGACCTCTGCTGTTTGCATTTCAGGGAAGTTTCCTAAGACCTTCTCATTGCTCTCCTGGGGATTTGTTCTGCTTTTGTTTTCATTCTTTTTTTTCTTCAGAGCTGCAGTGGTTGAGGTCCACACAAAGGCGCAGCCCCGCGGGCATCTGGGCGGGCTCCACACTCTGCTCTGGCCCAGAAGTCCGAGGACGACTGCAGAGCAAAGAGCCTCTATTTAGAGGGGCCTCCCGCAGCACCCTCACCACCCCAACCCACAAGTGGAAACCGGCGTTTAGCCGCTCTGCGTTCGTTAAAAAAAACTACCACCCATATTCAGGCACTTCGAGTCAAGCTCTTCTGAAGACCTCAGAGCCCCACTGGCAATATCACCCCGTGAAGAGTCTACTGGGTCCTCAGACTGTCCCTGAAATGTGTCCACCGCCCGCTCACTGGTTATAATGCAGCCCCTTGAATGTAGAAGTCAGACTGCTGGACGTGGAAGCCTCAGCTGACCTTTAGGGAGATTTGTACAAGGACCAGATTTGTACGAGGCACTTGCGCAGGGGCAGATACCCCGCCACTCTCCGAAGGGGTCAGGGTGGCACCCACCTGCCCCAGGGTGGTGCAGACCCACATCACCTCTCTGGGAAAGCCTGGGAAAGCTGGGTCCATGTGAGGCAGGAGACAGATGGGGCGCGGGCTGAGCAGCTGGAGTCTGTCCCCTGCGGTCAGATGTTCCAAGCTCAATCGAACGGCAGGGGCAGGGAGGAACGGAGCCCTGCCCGGGTCAGAGACGAAGAGACCACTTACTTCTCATTCTCGAAGTCAAGGAGACCTTCCCAACTACACACGCGCAGAAAAGCTCCTTGGAGGTCGAAAAGGGAGGGGGCGCCACCGCAAAGTAGGTGGTGTCAACCTTCCCACAGGCCTCTGCACTGCAACCCATCCTGGCTAAGAGATGCACGTGCACACGGGGAGGACCCTGAGTTATACCAGATACGGACCCAGAGCCAGGCAAACCAAGATGGTTGGCCAGGTGAAACCTGAAGAAACGCCCCGTGTAAGTGATTCAAACGACCACGAGGGCGTGACTCTCTCTGAGACGCCCGTGTGCGCCTATTCACACGTAGTTTTTTCCCTCCTAATAGACACTTTACTTGTTTCACTACTTTCCATACCTTCGTTGAAATTCACTTCAACAAAGCAGACAAACCAGGGCCTTGTCACTGGCCGCTGGCCCTAGCAGTCGAGGGGCCAGGATTCAGCACCCTCACTGCCACGGCCTGACTTCAGTCTCTGGTCGGGGAACGGAGATCCTGCTTCAAGCTACTGCAGGCCGCAGCCACCTGAGAGCACATGTTGCCACGGAGTCCCCCGGGATGCAATGCGGCTCCTCCCCATGGGACAGCGGAAAAGTCAGGGTCCTCAGAGACACGAGGTTGTCAGGATGAGACACCCAGCGTTGGCACGCTCCAGACCCCCTGCCAGGAGTGGGGGAGATGCAGACCATCACTCCCCACTTCGGCTGGCCCAGCGGTCCTCCACCTGCCTGAGCGCTGGAATCACCTGGGCTCAGACTCCATATTCAGCATCCTATCCCCAGAGGTTCTGATTAATTAATTGGGTCTGGCGTAGGCCCAGGCATGGAACGTTTCAGAAGCTCTGTGGGTGAACACAGCGCGCAGCCCCTGCTGAGAAGCCCTCACCAGGTGAAGCCTGACCACCTCCCCACTCACCTGGACAGGTGAGGCATCTATGCACGGGCCACTCCAGCGGCCAGAGAGGAACCTCCATGCAGCTCCATCCCTGTAGCCAGAAAGCTCGTCCTGCATCAGGGTAAAGGGTCCCTGATACACGGGACTGCAACATTAATGGAAGCCCTGTGCCCACCCCTAAGGGCCTGGGACCACAGCAACGTGAGGACAGACAAGGCTGGGGAATCTCTTCACACCCGCAGGGAGGCGAACAGACACCAGGTGGTCTCGTTCATACGGAAAGACTTTTCCACCTTCAGACCTAGGGTCTCCCTTCCTCACCAATCAAGTCTTTTCCATTGCAGGTCATACGTCATTATCTTTACAAAGTATTTGAGGCCTTTTAACAATAATTCATGCAATTAAATGCAAAACTAATTTTTAAAAACAGACCCAGGGACTCATACCTTAGGACAGAAAATAAAACCCTGGAGACAGATTGAGAACCATAGCCACACTTCTCATTGGGCCTTGAGCTTCCTACCAGCCGATGTGGAAAGCGGCCTGATCTGCATGCTCCTCCTCAGCAGGAGAAAGCATCCAGGCCCCCAGGGAAGCGGGGTTCTCCGGGCTTTGAGAAATGCTTGCTTTGCTGCTGCGGAGTTCCCTCCGGGAATGGGGACGCCCTGGCAGGTGTGCTTCCGTCACCAGGGCTTGCTCGTTCCAGGGATTAGGTTCAAGGAAAACCAAGCAGCACCATGCTTCCCTCTGCTAGTGCCATCACCAGGGGCTTCCCCGGGTACCTCTCCTCCCCACGCACGGGGTGTCCGGGGCCCCAGCCTCCTGCTCCTAGACTCACACCCGTCCTGCTTGCTCCAGAGCGGCAGTTCCCGCATGGACTAAGTCAGGGCAGCTGAGCAGCGTCCCAGGACCCACGGATGCTGACGGGGCCGAAGAGGCTCTGCCTCCAGATGCCAGCGCGAAGCAGAGCTCGCGGGGGTCCGGGGGTCTAGCAGGGGCCGTGTCCTCTGCATGGCCCTCTCCCGGCACCTCCTCTCTGTGTCTCTGGGCTGGCCAGGGAGGTGCCAAGCCCTCTCCAACCCATGACACACTCCCTCAAGGTTTCATCCACTCGGGGGGCTCCCTGAGTAGCACAGGGACCCCCGTGCTTGGTTGGAGGGGAGCCTAGTGGACAGAGGGAGAGGGACGGCCAGTTCTGAAAGCACTGGCTCTCCACCGGGGGCTCCAGCTGACGCACAAGCAGCCCCATTGTCTGGAAGCCTGGACACCACTCCTGTCCCCCCCATCGGCATGTAGACTCACTCTCTTCAGTTCAATTCCTGGCTTCCCTGACCCAGAGGGCCTCTGGGACCCTGTGCCCCAGCTGGGCATCTCACTGCCACACCAGGCCCCATGTCCAGCCGCGCTCACCAATATTCCCAGTTCCCTCCCCTTCTGCCCAAGAGGCTCCCTCTTCCCAAACCCCATGAGCTCAGACAGGACCATTGATTTGCTTCAACCACGAGGAGGGATGGAACCGTCACCTACAAATTGGCACCTGCCATCTGCCTCCACAAGGATCAAATCATAAGCCGCTGCAGCCGCTGACCTTCAACACCCCCTGAAAGGAGCTCAGGGTGGAGATCAGGAATGAGGTGCTTTGTGCTCTGGGAGAAACTGGCAGAACAGGCCTTCAGATGGTTCAGATAGTTAAGTATTTTCAGGAGAATATTTTATGAGCCTGATTCTTGCATCTCCTCGGACCTAGAAAAGCACTAAAATCCTTCCTGGTGACGTCTGCTCCTCGTGACCAGCAGAAACCTTCACGGGACAAGCAGAAACCTCTGCAAAAAATATGTGCTCGATTGCACGTCCTCCCCCTTCAGCAAAATCACATCTGTACTGACCTCCCCCACCACTACCTCTTTGGAGCAGTTCCTCAGAGCTCTCTGAAATGCTGTCTCCCGGGCTATAGTCCTCATTTTGCCCCAAATAAAACTGAACTCACAACTCTCATGCTGTGCTTTTTTTTTTTTTCAGTGACAGAACCAATTCTGGACAGAAAATGTAAGAGCTGGTGTGGGGCTCGCCACACGCTCCTGTGTCACGACAACAGCTGAGGTCTGTGTTGAGACCACAGTGTCCGAGGACGGGGTAGCCCGGTCATCCCCACGTGGCTCCGGAGGGATCAGCCCCGGGCTGTGTGAGACATAAACACAGACAATAACTAAAGGCCCATTCATCGCTTGGACACACTGAGGATCGAGGCTGTTTGTTCCCGCAGCATTACCTTGCCTGTCCTGACAGGTACAACCAGGGTTAACTGGCTGCGTGCGCCCTGGCCGCAGAGACATGCCCGCAGACAGCCCTCTCAGAGAGCTGGCCCGTCGTGGTGGGAAGGGCCTCGGTGTTTCTGGGAAGGCTTGCTTGATAAGGGCCACGAATTACCCTTGCCTCCAAATATATCAGCCCCTGGTGGAGATCACCCTCCCAGACTTCCAGGGCTGGGGGCTCCGGGCGTTCCGTCAGCCCCTCTTCCAGTGTTTCACCGTCGTGCCTCTGAATGTGAATTTCGGCCTGCGTTACTGGGAGCCTGGCTTCCTCCCTATGAAGACGGATCTCTGCTAATCATGCTATCTGTCTAAAATTGCTGGTCCAGAATCAATAGAGAACATATTGATAAATGTTAAATTGCCCCGGAGTAAAGCATTTCCTGCCAAAGAGATGCAGGATAATTAAACTGCAAACAGCTTAGCAAAAATTTACACATTAATTTTTACGATCTTGAGAGACGTTTGCACAAAGCTTTCCCTGAAGTGGCTCACTTTTCTGCAGGATAAAATTGCACTGAGTGCTTTTCATTAGAGGGCATTTGGCTTTGTTTTTCATTTGTTTTCTGGCATAGACGTGAGAAATGTCAGATTTGGATCAGCAATCAACACAAAATACAAGCCCTTTTGAACACAGTTTATAAGTTGGCTTTTCATTTATCTGTTCATTCACTGACCACATATTAAGTGCCTACTATGTGCCAGGCACTGAGAAAACATGATCCTAACCTGTGAGTTCCAAGTGATGATGGTGAGAAGCAGTGGCCGGAAGTGGGGGATGAGTGTGCACCGAGGGGGCGGGTCCCTGCACCCTGAGCCTCCGCTTGCTCATGTGCACCCGAGAAGCTTGCAGGTCTGCTGACGCGTCCCCGCCTTCAGTCGCCCACCCGCCCACTCATCCACCCCTCACCCGGGTCCGCTGCGGAGCACGCACTGTCAGGCTCTGCTCCTGGTGCTGGGGGCTCAGCAGCACACACCAGGGACAGAATCCACTGCCTCAGGAGCCCACGTGTAACGAGGGACGGACAGTGCACAAGAGGCACGAGAAACACATGGCGTGTTGAGCAGGTGCGTGTTGGGGGGAAATGACGCAGGAAGAGGGGATGTGAAAGGATTGGGCGGGGAGGCGCTGGGTGTGTGGACAGACAGGGCAGCTCCCTCTGGAGCCCCTGCTGAGGTCACTCCTGCAGGGGCCATTCTCCAGCAGCCTGATAGGACTGGACGCCCTAAGATGGCCTCACTCCCGGTTCAGGTACTGGGTGCTGGCTGATGGCTCCAGGGGCCTCAGCGGGGACATCTCCTCTCTGCTCCACATGGTCTCTGGTCCACCCGTGGGCTACACTGGGCTCTTCATGGCCACTGAGAGAGCAGAAGCTGCAAGCCCTCCTGAGGTTAAGGCTCAGAAGCCACACAACATCATCTCGGCATTCTGTCGACCAAAGCACGTCTCAAGAACAGCCAGACTCCGAGGGTCAGGGAGGTGGCCTCCACCTCCTCAGGGAACGGCAGCAAGGTGCCACTGCAGAGTGGCGTGAATGCCAGGAGGGGAGGCACTGCTGCAGCCACAGAACCTCCAGTGTGTCCAGTGGGTCCTAATGTGTCCAAACCCGAGCTCTGAACCCGCCCCCGCCAGCCCCCTGCAGTCGCCCTCTTCCCATCAGTGGTGGCCCCATACTTTCCGTGGTTCAGGCCAAACCTCAGTGTCACTCTTAACTCCTCTCATTCTCTCACACCTCACATGCATCCAGCAGCAAAATCTGTCAGTTCCACCTTCAAAATGAACCAAGAATGCACCCACTTCTCACCACCCCCATTGTCACCAGCTTGGTCAAAGCCCCCAGGCTCTCTCTCCCACCTGGACCGTCCCAGCCAACCCCTTTCCAGAGCAAACGTCCTCTGCTCAGCGGTGACCGCTGCTGACGGAAACCACAGGTTCTCATTCTATTGCCTTTGCATCTCATGGCCCTGGTGGCATCCAACAGCATCTCCACTGCTTTCCAGCAACCAATTTCTTCACCCTATGGCTTCAAATGTTTTCACCAAATAATTATCAACGATTTATAAATTCTCAGTATGCTATCCTGAGATCTAAGTATTCGAAAGTCATCTTCCAAATCTGTGGTTCCCAAAACGTTTTGGTATTTCACTCCCATCCTCTAAAAGAGAAATGAGCACACTTTCCTAATGTGTGTGTAGTTATTTCTTTATTATATACATATATATGACCAAGTTAATGCATAACATATGTGCTGGACGTCATTACTGAGCCTGCCAGACCTCTGCCCACCTCTCTCCCGGTTCTAACCTGGAACACTCTCCAGCACGGGCAGTATCACTAGCCCCCTAAAGTCCTGACTCCCATTGGATTTGGCCCTCAGGGAGCCTGGAAGATGCAAGAGAGGAGAGAATATAAGGTCGGCTCCCTCCCTGGGGGATGCCATGGCCTGGGAGCGCTCTCCACCTGACCCAGCTCCTCTCTGCATAGCCCTGAGGTCTTCCCTACACCCTGAGCACATCACCTTAAGGGTTCCTTTGTCACAGGGTCCCGACAAGAAGCATATGGCTCACACAGAACAATCAACAGGCGTTTAGTACGTGTACTATTTATAAGGTGTGGGCAGGGTGTAGAAGAACCACAAGGGATATCACGGTGACTCAGGGCCAGATGCTGCAGCGTGGTCACCACCTCTAGGCCCAAAGGAAAGAGGGGAAAAGTGGACCCCGAGCCTAGAGGGCAGAGTGCAGCCAAGAGGCTGACTGGAGAGAAGCAGGGCCCTCAGGCAGGGGAGTCAGCCACCGTGCAATCCCACAGAAGGAGGGGAAGCGGCCTGAGCAATAACTACACGCCCTCCAGCCCCTCCCTCTTCCCAAAGCCAGCCAGGGCTCCCAGTGTGCAGTCCCAGCAGGACCACAGGGCGGGGCCCATGGTCACAGCTCCTGCGGGGACAAAGTAGCCAGCACGGCCTCCGTTCAAGGCTCCCGGATAAGATCACCCCAGCGTTCAGTCTCCACCTCTTCCTGTCAGGACCCGCAACTGATGAAATGTACATTATGAATGTACAAACATAGTAAGTGTGACTTCTTTAGACTGAGGATAAGTATCGACAGACGTTCTGGTGTTCTCTGCCTGCACCCAGTGACTGGTGGTGTACACTTTCCAGACGATGGCACCCCACCCGGAGGACCCCTGTGATGCGGAGACTGCGGGGTCGCGAGCAGGGAGGGCAGGACAGGAGCTGAGGACCCAGCGGCCACCTGCTCTCCGGGATCCTCACCTCCTGAATTTGAGCCCAGCCCCCAACACATCTTTTGCGGGGGACATAGTTTAACCCACTCCAGAGGGCTGCAGGGTGACAGGCAACTCTCCTGAAATGAATGTTAAGATTGTAATCTGGCAGCATCCTTCCGTCCAGACTCCAGCTGCACCCCGGGGGACAGTCTGGGGCACCAGTGAACTCTCCTCCCTCAGGGGCCCAATTTAAGAGAACACTTTTTCTAACCCGTGTTCCATTAAGACACGGCATCAGAGAAAAGGCTTACCTAAAAGCCCTAGGAATCGCTATGAAGTTTCACAGCGAACAAAGCATTTCATTAATTACCTTTCGCACACTACGGCAATTTTTACTTTAAAATGACCTCTACATTCATACGACTTCCTCCCGAACACCCCTGGTAAAAATATCTCTGTAAAAGCGTCTCTCCAAGGCAAATCATCAGCATCTCTCACGCTGTTACACCATCTGCAAACCTTCCTCATGAGCCCCTGCATGAGCGTATTTAAGAAGCCATTTCAAAGGCATAAAGCCAGGAATAAGAAGTCATTTATTCACTGAGGTCCAGCAAGGGACTGTATCTTCCAACCCTGACTTTTCTGAACGAATTTCTACTTTCCATGGAGAAAATGGTAAGTTCACCTCTGTGTTCCCATCCTATAAGCCAAAAGAAAATGAATGAGTTTCCTGAAGAGTTCAGTTGAGTTTCGTATAAAGAGGTTCAAAGTTCAATGTCTTTATAGAAAAACGTCAACACCAATTTCCAGAAGTGGAAGGATAGCCAAGTGTCAAAAAATATTACACCTAGAAATCCCTGATAAAAAGAGACATGGTATAGAGAAGAGGGCAGAAATGATGAGAATACTATTTTTGAACTAACTTTGTTACATGTTCCCAGCAATCGGATCAGAACAGATCCAAGACGATCTCAGCACAGATTTACCCCAACTTCACTCACACTCACTCAGTTCTGCAGCCCTGAGAGAGGCTGCGAGAGTGAAATAGTCCACTGAGTGATGAATGGCTATTAAAACAACCCATTCATTCCACTGTTTATCACATTTTGACAAGAAATTGAAGGCCATGAAACAGAAATCATAACAAACCTAACACATTTCATTAGGGGAAAGGCTTAAAGCATCTATAGAACAACTCATCTGCCTAGGTTCAATTTCTTCAGAGATCTTTGTAGAAGCCACGGTGACTGGAGAAGGAAAGGACTGGGGGTTTCAGCGCATTATGAGGTTTGTCAGGGTTTTAAACTTGCCAGGGATAAGCCCTGTGCGACAGAAAACAGAGCTTCAGAGGCTGGCACAGGAAACAACAAACCTGACACACATCCAGGCGGAAGGAGAGAGCTGACAATGAGACACTTACCCAAATTGTTTAGCTGCCGCCCGGGGGAATCAGAAACTTCGAGTGCAAATTAAAGGACATTGGAATAACGGGAACAGGAGAGTCACCTCACATTTGCAAAGAGCCTCACTGCCGAAGCCTAGGAAACAAGGGCACAGAGACATGAAAACAGATGTCATCCCAGTTCAGGAGAAAATCGTTTCTAACTGCGAGCGACTTAGAAGTGGATTCTCAGGAAAATATGTCTCTTAAGACAAAGCCCCATTTTCAACTTAAATAGACTTTTATGAACTGCATTTAGTATCATCGACATCAGAAGAGAAATGCCACAACTCTGCAAGATGGGACATCAGTTAAATTCAGAATGCCAGGATTCGGAGAGCTGATCATCAGAGCATCCTTGTAAAGTGTCCTCTATAGGAAATACAGAGGCACAGAGGGTCTACAAGTTGCCAGGAATTTGCTCCTAAATTGTATTTATTTGGTCGAGAAATTTCCAACCTTGTGAAAGCACAGCAGATTTCTCACTGCAGAAACTTGCTGGATTGGGGGAGGGGTGTTTATTCCAGTGTTCTCCACGGGCAGATAATCTGTCTTCAGGGCTGAAGGAGGCCGGTGGGAACGGGCCACCTCTCTTCCCCGCCCCACAAGGCAGCCATGCTTTACCTCGGATATCCGAGCTCCGTGCCCCAGCAGCTCCTAAAGCTGAGTTGGTGGGTCCAACACCCAGGTTGTCGGACCTGCCAGAGGACAAGACCGCCAGGCTTTTTATTTCGAATGCTGGGGGCTGAGAGAGGCAGGAGCAAGCAGCTCCGACCTGGATTTCTCCCCTGGAGAATGAGGGCTGGAAGGTTCTGCGAGCCCTGCCCGGGGCAGGGGCGGGCGCAGCCCGGGAGTGGAGCCCTGTGCTCCGGACCAGCAGCGGTGGAAGGGCAGCTGCACGCTCAGGACAGAGTTGGAAGAACTCAGGCTGGTTCCTGCCACCCTCCTCTCCCTTCCCTTCAAGCGCTGTGAGACAGACAGAGTCCCGGGAAGAGGCACGTGTGGGGCTGTGCAGAAGGAAGAGAGAAAGCATAATACTTGGAGCAACGTTCTTTGTAAATCCCCGGCAATCAACAACTAGACAGAGGGAGGCCAGGAGCACAGCAGTTGTCGCCCAGGAAGAGCCTGGAGTCCCGGATTCCTGGCAAAAAGCAGATTGATTTTTTCTGTGGGAACCCCGGGCCATCGCCCCTCCTGGGGTCCTCACGTAGCACCCCTGAGGCACTGTGTTTGTCCACCAAGAACAGGTCGGATGTAAAACAGCGATTCGGACTCCTCCTACTGATCTCAGCATCCCTCAAGAGAGGCAAAGTAGACACCCCGGCATGTTGTGATGCCTTGTTCGTAAAACACTGCAATGACAGTATTTACGTGACTGTGCTGCATGGCAGAGGGCAACACAGCGCTGTCTGCAGTCAATGTGGTTGTTAATCTTCATTGAAATGGGGCCGGGATGAGCTGCTCCCGTGAGGACCATCATCAGGGTCCCACAGAGGCAGAATTCTCTGCTTTCCACTTTCCTTTCACCCTGCATGATGACAATGCCAGGAAATGCTCATTTTGAAATGGCTTCCCATTGTTCAATTTAACTTTGGATCACACAAAGAAATCATGTAATCTCAAGTACAAGCAAACAGCGTCTGGCGATTCCCAGGGCTGACTCTGAGAATCCGCCCTCCAAGCCTTCCCAATGTGTCAGCACTATACAGATGAAACGGGAGGCCAGAACTTTCCAGGGAATTGAGGTAACGAGGCCTCGTTCCCTGCACGGGGAGAGGCCTGAGAATGACCTGCAAAGCACTCGTGTATGCTGTGTGTTCACCTGTACGTGAGTTTCCCGTGGCTGCCGTAACAAATGACCGCCAGTGGGGTGACTTAAAGCAACAGAAATCTATTCTCCCACAGTTCTGGAAGCCAGAAGCCTGAACGCAAAGCGTGGGCAGGCTTGGCTCCCTCTGGAGGCTGTGCAGGAGAATCTGGTCCATGTCTCCCTCCCGGCTTCTGGTGGCTGCCGGCAACCCTTGGCTTGTGGCAGCATCACTCTAGTCTCCACCTCCAGCCTCACCTGCGTCTCTCCTGTGTGTCTGTGTGTCCTCTGCTCTTCTGACACGGACACCCGTCATTGGATTTAGGGCCCTCTCAAACTCCAGGGCGCTCGCCCCAGGAGATCCTCAAGCTAATGACATCCAAATCATGTCACATCCGCAGGTACCGGGGGTTAGGCCTTGGACGTATCTTCTGGGGGATACATTTCACCCCACTACAGCCTGCATTTATAAACATATGAGGGCAAAGAAAGGCTGGGCCACCTGTGAACCCTCACCCTTAGATGTCCACCCCTTTGGTGAAGGCTTGTCATCATGTTTTTTATGAACCCAGCACTTACTAAGTGCCAAGCACTGTGCTGAGCCCCTGGCCCATGTCCCCGGTTTGGCATAAGTGCAGCTAGGACATCAATTTTCTGCTTTGATATGAATCACGTGGCACGGGATGTTGCTGCCATTTTTAACCCTCTGCATGCATGAAACTGATGCGCTTGAGAAAAAGGAATCCACACCTGTACGGGGGTTACCCAAACAAGAAATCACAGGAATAATCTGCTTCAAAATTGCGATAAATCAGCTGGAAAAGTGTGGGAAGATGATTTCTTATACAGTCTAACAGAAAACACCTGCAGAAACAGACTTTTAAAAACTTCTTAAGAAAAATGTTCACAACTCCATGATAATATATTTGAGGACACAGAGTTAATGGACAATTTCTAGGCAAATACGAAATGTAAAACTGACCCAAGAAGAAAGAGAACACCTAAACCAATGGTCCTCACACTTGAGTGAGCATCAGAATCCGCTGGGAGGCTCGTTAAACCACAGGTGGCTGAGCCCAGCCCAGAGTTTCTGATTCAAGGGTCTGTGGGCAGACGGGGTGGGGAGGCTTCCAAAAATGTGCATTTCTAACAAGTTCCCAGGTGATAGCAATGCCGTTGGTCTAGGAACCACATTTTGAGAGCCAGTGGTCTGAACACTAAGCCCCTTAATAACAAGAATCTATACAGGACACATTCCTTGTAACTGGCTGAATTAATAAATGAATGAACAGTTCAATATTAGGAAATTTAATATAATTTATTACCACGATATAGGAGAAAACCCTTGGATCTTTAACGTCTGTAGGGGTTTTGTAGCTGGAAGGGCACTCATACTCCTTAAAATGCAATTTTCAATGTACATTATAAACAAAACTTAGATAATAATTGTTCTTAAGCAATGTTTACAAGTGAAATTAATTCAATTCCCTTAAATAATTTAAACCATATCTACAAATAAAGTATGACAGGCCATTCTGAAGCCTTCAACCACATAAATGGCAGAAAAAACATTCATAAATAAGATGATTATACAAGTTATTGCTGCACTCACTCAGTCCCAGTCTAAATATTAACAGCATGGATTTAATTGACTTCTTCATATGTAATTTAAATCTTGTCAGTGTTACAATAATCTTACAAGATGACTTATTTCTCTACCTTCTGAGGTCCAGGACCCAAAGGAAGAAGGGACAGTGTAGCTCAGTCTGCCAAGCCTGCAGGTTCTGGGCAGCTGGTCAACCCATTCTTGGCCAGGACGGAGACCAGCTGTGCCTTCGAGGTGGGTAAGGCAGGCTCTGATACCGGCGCAGAGACGCTGTGAAAGCTTCACCCTGGACGTTGGTTACATTTTCCACGCCCAGACCTTTCACGTAAGTTTGAACTTTCCAAACCCTGATGCTCTTCGCCAGAAGGGTGCGCTTCTAATCCCAGTTGGTCTTCATTACACAGCATATGTCCCATCTGGCATGTTAACATGACTGGAAACTTACATGTGGTTCACTGACATCTCATCATAGTGAACAGAAATATTCAGAGTTTTCCTCCCAGTCCAGGATCTTGGGTGAAATTAAATTTGACTAACACTGTTCTCTACAAATGATAGATTTTTCTGCTGCATTTTACTACTACTATTCTTAGCGGCCTTAAAGAGGTGAGAAGGACAATTTGCTCTGAGACTTTCTTAATTTGCAAGGACACGCCATTCAGATCAAACAATTTTTTGATCTCCAGTGTTCCCCAAATCCTATTTTAAAAATATGTCTTTTCTCAAATACCATATGATATACTTATAGGTGGAATCTAAAATATGACCAAATGAACCTATCTACAAAACAGAAACAGACTCACAGACATAGAGAACAGACTTGTGGTTGCCAAGGGGGAGGGAAGTGGGGGAGGGATGGAGTGGGAGTTTGGGGTGAGCAGATGCAAACTGGTATATATATAGAAAGGATAACCAACAAGGACCTACTGTAGAGCACAGGGAACTGTATTCAATATCCTGTGATAAACCATAATGGAAAAGAAGATAAGAATGTATCTATCTATCTATCTATCTATCTATCTATCTATCTATATATCTGAGTCAGTTTGCTAAACAGCAGAAATTAACACAACACTGTAAATCAACTACACTTCAATTTTTAAAAATGTCCTTTCTTATGCTGCTCCCTTGTTCTGAAGCATCCTGACTCCTCTCTCTCCATGTCCCAACTCTGCAGCCACAGGCCCTGCACACCACAAAGAGAGGGACATGGCCTCTCTTATTCACCATCATGTTCCTGGGGTCTAGCCCAGTGCCTGGCACTTAGTAGATGGGAAATATTTTCTGGGTCAATGAACAAGTGATGGAAGTATTCCTCAAGTTCAAATGGCACTGTGTGCATGAAGCTGGCCCCATCATTGCCAGCTGAAGCGTCCAATCTCCTCCCGAGGGCCGCGGGGTATCTTGGCATCTGTCTTTCACACATAGCATCTTCAGCCTGCTATCAGGTCTGAGCAAACCCCTGTAAGATCCTCAGAGCTGCGAGGACAAGGACCACTTTGCCTTTGTGGTCCCTCGTCAAGTGCTTGAGCATACTAGGTACTCAATAAATGTTAAGTGAACTATGAAGCCACAGGCAGACTTTCTGTACACACTCCCCTATCTCAGGGTCCATCACAGGAGACCAGATGGCAGAAAAGATCTGGAGAAGGGCAGTGTCTCCAGGGGGTCGGGATGTGATCGCAGGCCCTGCGCCCTGAGCCCAGGGGCAGGGCAGGCCCTGATATCATTCCTCCAGGAGCACCAGCCAACAGCCGGCAGTAGGATTCCCTCAGAAGGGAACTCAGAGCATGAAGATAACCATGGAGACCCCAAATCAGGTACTACTTACAGATCAGAACTTACCAAGTCTGGAACAAGTAATTCTATTAATTCCTTGCAAGCCTTAACACACTGCCCCAACACAACTAAACTCCTACTCTGCAAAGTATTTAGCTCCAAGGTATATCAGTCAGGTTTTCTGTGTAACAAACAACCACCCAATCTCAGAGGAGTACAGCAATAAGCATTCATCTCTCACCAGCAAGTATGAGGCACAACGGGGCTGCTCTGTTTTGTCCTGGAGTCCTGTTCAGGCTGCTGATCTCGTCTCCGTCTAGAGAGGCAGCCCCTGGGGTGTGATCTCCTGGCAAACAACAGAAGCTCCACGAGGTACAAGGAGAAACACACAACACCCAGCAGGGGCTGGGCTCCGAGCTGGCACGCTGGCACTTCCTTCCAAGTTCCACTGGCCAAAGCATGTCACACGGCCAAGGCCAACATCAAAGGCGGGGAGTGGGGGTGGGCGGAGGATGAGTAAATACAGATGATCAGGGATCTAATCTGCTAGGCCACACCTGGGGCTCTGTCTCTGAAAGCAGCAGGTTCTTCTTGTGCGCCCAGCACCAAGGGCTCTTTTATTACTTTTAAACAAAATTATAACGCAATGCTGATATCTTAACAAAATATGACACCACCACCGACAATTCTGACTTTGGAGACAGACCAGACCGAGGGACTTGGCTCCAGGCTCTGGGACCCACTGGCTGCAGTACCCAGGCAAGTCACTGGGCCTCTCCAAACATCCATTTCAACATCTTTAAAACTAGGGTACCACTAGTACTGATGTCACAGAGTTCTTGTGCACCTGAATGAGACCGTCGATGCAGGGCTGCAGTGCCTGATGCCCAGGAAATCCTTCCCACATGTTAGCTCTGTGCTCATGCAGATAATCGGTGCTTCTGGGTTTTACTCCAGAAAACCCAGGGATTTTGAGCAATACCCCTCAAAAGGCCAGTGCGGGAGGCAGAATGGCCCCCCAAAGATGTCCACGCCCTCATGCCAGGAGTCTGTGAATGTGTTACATCACCTGGCAAACAGGATTATATAGATGTAATTAGGTCGGGTCTTAAATACGGAGATTATCCTGGATCATCTAATCGCATAAGCTCTTAAAGGCAGAGAACTTTCTCTGGCTGAAGCAAGAGAGATGCAGCAGAAAGGTAATTCAGAGACATGTCAAGCATAAGAAGGATTTGGTGCACCGTTGCTGGCTCTGAGATGTAGGGACCCACATGCAAGGACCCAAGAGAGGTCTCTCAGAGTAAAGGGAACTCTCAGTTGACAGCCAGCAAGGGGATGGGACTTCAGTCCTACAACCCCAAGGAACTGAATTCCGGCAACACTCTGAATGAGCCTGGAAGTGGCTTCTCCCTGGAGCCCCCAGGGAGGAATGCGGCCCTGCCAAAACACTGATTTTAGCGCCAAAACACTGATTTTAGCTTAGCGAGGCCCACGTCAGACTTCTGACCTCCAGAAACTGAGATAATAAACCGGTGTTATGTTCAGCTGTTACATCTATGATGATCTTTTACTACAGCAATAGGAAACAAATGCAGCCAACCTCACACCAACTCCTGGAATCACTGAGGATCACCTCTGCCATGAGAGCCAAGCCCTGTGCTACATACTTGATGACAATGGCTCACCCAGAACCCACACTCATGACTCACGGACGTGCAGCTATCTTCTTGCAGAGGAAGGAAACCAGCAAATGTTGGAGCCAGGTCCGATGAGTCCTGTAGCCCCTGCTCCTGACCGATGGGCTGCAGAGGACCCACAGCCTCTGGCCCACCACCGCTGCCCTGCGCAGGAGCCTGAGCCTGGCTTCCCAGCAAGGAGAGCCAGGCCTCTCGTTAGTTCATGGTGGCCTGACAGCATCACTCAAGTCACCCAAGCCCTGGGCAGGCACTTCAACACGGGCTCCCTTGCTCCCCAGGAGCACGTGTTACTGAGTCCTCTTCCAGCCTGCTTCGTGGACAGGACCCGCTCGTTGCCTGCCTGGCTTTCTGCAGTGGGCAGGGCGCCCTGTGACATGGGCTATTACCCAGTAACTATTGGTGGAGCGAATGGTCCCACTCTGGGCAACTTCCTGATGTGTCCCTTTTGCTTCCTGCCTCATAGATCATCTCTGGATTAGACCCCTCTGTGATGGAGCCTGTGCGTTCACCTAACTCTCCAGGAGAAGTCCCAGCAAAGTGGTGTGCATCCTTGCTTGGATGTTTCTGCGGTGCCTGAGATAAATTACACAGGTAACGAACGAGCTGGGCTCAGGCCCGGCGTGCAGCTGTCCTCTGCAGCCCAGGGAGAAGTTTCAGAACAAGCAGCAAGTTCATCTCCTGCAGCCGTGCAGGAGCCCCGGCCCCCGGCCCACAAGGACCTTCCATTCCAAGCGCTGTGAGCACGCTGGATATTGCTTATCTGGGCAGACCCCAACATCTGCTTCGGTTTTTTGTTGCAGTCACCGGTTGACCTGCTTCTGGGGAGGGTGTTTGAATATTCTAATCAGAACAGAGAGATTAGTCAGAGCAGGAGCCCTGATTTCATTAGCCTGGGAGAAGCATGTTTTAGCAGAGACATCACAGTAAACGGGCTGACTTGAAATTAAATCATGCCTCGAAGTCCCCTTAGCCCAGACCATGTGCTTTCCTGCTTCCTAGTCTTCAAACCTGTAGGTTGATATATTTCTACCCCCTTCTGAGTTTTGCCAGCTAACGGGGAAGTCTTAATTTCACCAAACCCTTGAAATGTCTATTTCCCATCCACATTAACACCTTAATGGGCAGCACAAGGCCTGTATGAACGCAGAGCGCAGCCACCCCTGGCTGGGTGTCGGGGAGAGAGGCAAAGCTGTGCGCCTTCGTCATTCGGGAGCTGGGGGAGCAGCGCGGGCACCTCCAGCTACAGCACATCCGGGAGGAGCGGCACAGCCTGTGCGCAAAGGCAGGCCAGCCAGGTGTCCCGGGAACCAGAGGATAACCAACCGTGTGACAGTGACAAATGTGCGTCAATCAGGCCGCACGCTCTCCTTCTCAGACCTGTCTCTCCACTTTGTGGGGGGCTGGAAGTGGGCAGAGCTGCTGAGAGGAAGCGTCTCCGGATGAAAGGGTCCCTGCCCACCTGGGAAGGGCTCCCGAGGTCAGACTCAGCGCTGAGGCCGGGGGAGCAGCCAGCAGGGCCCCGAGGGTTCCTCCCGCTCGGCCTCCTCCTCCAGGACCAGGGGCTCCCCCAGTGCACCTTTCCCACCGCAGAGGGGGGATCCAAGACTCCTATCTGCCCATCACAGGGGTGTCCTGAGAACAGACGAGCTGCCTGACGGCGGCATTGCCGAAAGGTGCCGTAAAAGGACCAAGAACTGTTATTAATCAAGCAGACCTGCCTCTCGGGAAGCCACTTTGTTGGCTGAGCTCCAATCAGCAGAGAACTTGCTCAACTCTGCGTCAAGAATTGAGATCAACCCACTCATTGTTAAGAGACTGGCAGAGCCTTGAGATAAAGAGGGTTTAACCTGGCAAACAGGTTTGCTCTCGGCCTCTGTAACTGGCCCAGGATCAGCCACAGGAAGCCAAGGGGAGGGCCCAGAGCAGGGCTGTCAATCTCCCAGCCAGGGGCAGGGAGAGAAGGCTTGGAGGGGCCCCAGGGCTCCCCAGCTCCCTGGAGAGAAGGAGACGGGGGCAGCAGTGGCCTCTGCTACCAGAAATCTGGGTTGCTGTGATTTGCATAAATTTGCCTCATAGCTTCAGGTAGCCTTAGGCCAGGTATGCTCTGTAAAAATTATCATCTTTAGGGCCTCTCATCTCTCTCCCTCCTCCTCCCCCACCTCTCTTAGGAGGCCCTGCTTCAGCGGGCTCCCTGCTAGGCACTTAATCGGCATCATTCTCATCTCCATGGCAACCCCAGGAAAGGGGCTCTCCCCGCATCACAGGTGAGAGGACTCGAACACAAGGCACCGGAGGCTGAAACCCGAGGGCAGGGTCTGCCGGCCCCCTGAGAACCGCCTCCCCATTCCTCTCTGGTCCCGGATCACAGCACAGACCTGGAAATTGCAGCATCAGGCCCTTGGGGTCGGGGAGGGGCTATGAAGGCTCCAAAGGCCCCTCCACAGCCCTCCTCCCTCCTGCAGGCTGGGCAGCCCCACCCCAAGCTCACCTCCGGGGTGGGGTGCTAACTGTTGTAGGAAAGTGGCCTCTCTCCCTATTTCCTTCACACCATGGAAGCTACAGCAAGTGGGGATGCCAGAACTTTCCGGGGGAGTGGGCGGAGGGGAGCTAGAGGGCTTTGCAGAGGCTCTGCCAGGCTTTCAGGAGTGGAGCTGCTGCCTGATGCTGCCTGACAGCCAGGACTGTGGCTCTTGTCCACAAGATGAAAGGACCACAGAATCACATGCGTGCCAGGGTTCAACCCTCCGTGTGCGAGTGAGATGCCCTCAGGACGCTACCTGGGGCTCTCTCCTCTCCCGACACAGCCGCCGGCGGGTTCCCGGGGTGTCTCGGAGTTACCTCGAGGTCCTTCTCCCTCGTCCCACACCCGGTCTCTCCCACTCTCTCCATCCGCTGCCCAAACTTGTCCAGGCCATGGTCACAACTCCTGCGCTACCACATCAGCCCACTAAATCATGCCCTGCTGCCCCCGGGCCCTGCCCTGGCCGTTCTCCACCCAGCGGCCAGGACGGCCTTTTAAAACTGCTCGGTCATGACTCACCCTCTTCAGCAGCCTCCAGCGGGACCCCAACAGAAAGGAATCCAAAACCCCCAAAGCCTGGTCACCTGTCACCCCAGCTGCTCCTAGAACGTGCCAGAAACCAGGGGCTTCACAACTCAGCTCCCCCTGCAGAACCGCCCTTTCCCACGTCTGTGCACAGCTGTCCCCACCTCCCAAGTGTCACCTCAGCAGTGCCTGCCCGCCACACCGCCGAACACCGCAAACAGAGCGCTCCCCACAGGCAATCCCCACACCGGCCTGGCTTTTTCTTTCCCTCCCACAAGGGATGCTTGCACGGTGCACGGCTGCGTCCCAGGCTACTCGGGAGCTGCATGTGGCCAGGCAGGGGCTCCCCCCGCTGTGCTCCAATCACCTACAACAGCACCCCAGTAACTGTATGTGGAATGAAGGAAGCAGGGTGTGAGGAATCTAAGATCAAATTTACTTTTCTGGTATTTGACCTTCTCAAGCAAAGCTAATAAATCAACAAGAGCGGGTGCTGACTTTTTCAGGCACAGGTGCCCTTAGCGCAAGGAGACGGTGGATTTGCCGAAAGCTCTCTTCTGCTGTGGATTTTACTCCATGTCTGGCCTTTAAACACCTAGTCAAGACAAATCAATACCGTATCAATTTCTAGTCACATACATTGGTTTTAAACAGAGTTTAAGCCCTGATGCCTATTTGCAAAGGCAGGCTTGCAGCGCCTGATGGAGATTTGGATGCTGACGACTCAGATCTACCAGGCGGTCCCAGCTTTAGATACACGTGCAGATGCCTGCAGCTCAGCCCTGCAGGAAGGTGCTCGCACCCCACCCGTCCAAACCCCTCCACGGCTCCCCTGGCCCATGAGCACCCCTCTCTCCCAGCCAGGGTCTCGAGTGCATCCCCCCTGCTCCCAGACCCCATGACCCCTCTCCCTCCCCCCCTCCAGGAGATGCCTCTGACCCTGTGGGGTTGCCATTAGCTCCTTATTAGGAACAAAAGAAGGGAAGGGAGGATCAAGAAGCAAGGGTCCTGGCTTCCAGACTGGATCACGGGAGGGAAAGGCACAGCAAAGGGAGAAGTATATAATTTCTCAGGGGCTTCCCTGGTGGCGCAGTGGTTGAGAGTTCCCCTGCCGATGCAGGCGACACGGGTTCGTGCCCCGGTCCAGGAAGATTCCACATGCTGCGGAGCGGCTGGGCCCGTGAGCCATGGCCGCTGAGCCTGTGCTTTCTGGAGCCTGTGCTCCGCAACGGGAGAGGCCACAACAGTGACAGGCCCGCGTACCGCAAAAAAAAAAATATATATATATATATATATATATAAGTTCTCAAAAATTATCTTGCAGGATAATTTTTCGTGGTAGTCTGTATCAGTTTCCTATGGCTGTGGAATAAAATACCACAAGCTTGGGGCTTAAAACAAAAGAAATTCATTCTCTCACGGTTCTAGAAACCGGAGGTCCAAAATCAATGTGTCACTGGGACCACACTCCCTCAGAAGGCTCTCGAAGAGACCCTTGCTTGCCTCTTCCAGCTCCTGGGGGCTCACGGCAATCCTGGGCACCCCTTGGCTTGTGGCCGCATCACTACAGTCTCTGGCTCCACCGTCCAATGGACTTTCCCTCCACGTGTCCGCACCTGTCTCCCCTTCCCTCGTCTTACAAAGACTCATCTTTGGATTAAAGGCTCAAGATCCATATACCTTAATTACATTTGCAAAGACCCTTATTACAAATAAGGTCACGGTCTGAGGTTCCAGACAGACATACCTTTGGGGGGCCACGATTCAACCAATTACAGTCCACCCTCTGGCCCCCAAAACTTCACGCCCATCCCATGTGTTGGTTGATGACCTGGTTACCTGCTTACTCAGTCCACTGTGGCCCTGTGTCTGCTCTGGGATCACTGAAGAGTGAGAGCTAGACCTTCCCCCAGCCTCCACAGCAGGACTTCCCGATGTCCACCACTCTAATGCACCTCTTCCAGGGGCCCAAGGAGGACTGGCCACCCACTCCCCCAAAGCCAGGGGCAACCGTGCATCCGGTCTGGCCAGAGAGGTGTGAGCAGACCTGCCCTGTGCTCTTCTCAGCCAAGGCGTTTAGTCACCAGTGGTGGACGCTCCTGCTCTTGCCTCCCCAGCTGCAGGGACTGGAGCCCCTGCAGACGGCGGAGCCTGGGTCCCTGAGTGAGGCCCCACCAACGTCTGATGGAGAAGGAGAGTAAGTGAGGAAGACAAAACCTTTATGGTTTTAAGCCACTGAGCTTTAGGGTTGTTTGTTGCCACGGTGCTGCCTGGCCTCCCCACCTCCCCGCAAGAAGACAGCACCTAAGCTGTGATGACCTTGGTTGACTTTCCTTTGTCCCATGGAAGAAGGGACAGGGCTTTTTTCCCCCAACATCCAGGAGTTTTTGGACCCAAAGACAGATAAACACGCTTGTATACCCACACATACAACTAAGGGGATGTAGGTAAGGATGTATAGATTGTCACGGAATTAACCGGGTGAAGCCTTTGACATGACGCAGTATGACTCAGAAATCCTCACTATTAATGTCCTATTTTGGGAAAATGTTCATATATCTCCTTCATATTCTAGCTATAGGATATTCATATTGATGTTTTTTTTCCCACACAGCAGAGATAAATCCAGAGGAAGCCTTTGCATCTAATAGAACAGGATAACGGCAGACCCTCTGGGGTCAGAGGTCCAAAGGCATTTATGACAGTAATCTCCATCCTTCTTCTCTATCTGTAGGATCATTGGCTTCATCAGATTTAATTAATGACCAGGTTTCCTGACGCCTTCACTCTGCCTCAACTTCTCCATACCCATCCAGACAGCCGGGGAATAAACCTTACTTCATTGTTGCATTAGTCCATGGCTGTAAATGTGCTGTATTAATTAACTCTGGTTTCTAACATCCAGACTGCTAACTGCAGAATGAAAAGTTTGGAGAACTGTCTCCATCAGCTACATCACTTGGTCACAGTGTCGGCACCCTAGAGGAGTGTCTTTATAAACGTGGGAAGCACACACATTTCACATAACAGCCCCTTGCATTTACAAAGAACTCTACAGCACACTGTGGGAAGCAGGATTCAAAAGACATCCCCTCCAGATTTCCATCCCTTGGTTTTCCCATCAAGCACTAATCTAGACATGGCCGTCTGTACTCACTTCCTGGGGCCGCCATAACAAATTACCACAAACTGGGAGGTTTCTTAATATGTTAGAAATGTCAACACAAAAGAAATTTATTCTCTCACAGTTCCAGAGGCTGGGAGTCAAAATCAGGGTGTCAGCAGGACCACAGTCCCTCTGAAGGCTCTGAGGAATAATCTCTCCTGGCCTCTTCCAGCTTCTGGTGGCTCCTAGGCTTGTAGGCGCATCACTCCGGTCTCTGGCTCCAGCCTCACAGTGCTGTCTTCTCCACATCTCTGTGTCTCCTCTATTCTTCTGATAAGGACACCAGTCACTGGACTCAGGGTCCTTCCTAATCCAGCCTGATCTTGATCCTCAACTATTTATAGTTGCAATGACCCTATTTCCATAGTCACATTCTGAAGTTCTGGTGGACATGAATTTTGAAGAGACACTATTCACCCCACTATAACTGGGAAGGAACTTTATAGATGGAATAAAAGTTCCTAATCAGCTGACTTTACAATAGGGAGCGCATCCTGGATTACCCGGGTGGGTCCAGTGCAGTCACGCGAGCCCTTAAAGGCAGGAAAGGAGCAGAGGGTGGACACAGATGGTGGGAGCAGGGGAGGGACTCCCCCCACCCTGCTGGCTCTGAAGATGGGGGAAGGAGGCCAGGAGCCAAGGAGTGGGGGCAGCCTCTAGAACCTGAGGACCACCCTCCACCTTCAGCCAGCATGGAAACGGGACCTCAGTTCTACAACCACACAGAACTGCACTCTGCCAACACCTGAATGAGCAGAAGTGATTTATCCCAGAACCTCCAGCAGGGAACCCAACCCTGCCAACCCTCTGACTTCACCCTGTGAGATGCCAAGCAAAACACCAGCTCTCCCAGAGGCCTGCAGCAGGGCCCCTCCCACCGAAGGGCACAGAACCTTGCAGAGAGAAGGAAGACCTGCCCCCTTCTGGGGAGTCAGGTGGTTCATTTCCAAGCTCAGGAGTGCGTGTGGGTGTGGCGGACCCCACAGGAAGCCCCTGCCCACAGCCGAGCTCCCGCTCTGAGCACCTCCCAGCCCGGGCTTGCTGGCCTTCCTGATGGGGTTATGACCCTACAGTGCAGATGAGAAGGCTGAGGTCGAGGGCACAGTGACCTGCTCACCATGACAGGACAAGTAAGGGGCAGCGGCTTCAAACAGGCATCAGATTCAGCTCCTGCTCCGGGCCCAGCACTGGTAAAGCCCCCAGGAGATGCGCGGCTGGCCTTGGGAAGTATTTTAATAAGCTTTGGGAGTGTGGCTGAAATTCCCTTTTCCTTTAAAATCAGAAGTAAAAATAGCTGTTTGGGTCACTCATTTATTAATTCAACAACAATCTGTTGAGTACCTATTATGTGCCAAACCAGAACCGCTTTCATGCTGAATCGAACTGATACCAAAACAGCTGTGGCATTTGTCCCAAATGGGCCAGATTCTGAGTCAGACCGCCTGGTGCCCCTGTAGCCTCCCTCGATGGAGACCAGACATGAATCTACACATCTGAGGGGATGGGCTGGGGGCGTCCAGTAGGGACTGGGGGCTAGGCGGGCAAGGAAGTGTCCCACGCAGGATGGGGACAGGTCTCCCTGGGCCCAGGCACTCCTGGCCCAGCTCAGGGCCTGTGTGTGTGTGGTGCAGCCTGCAGGAGGCCATGGCTTCCAGAAGACACAGTAGAGTTGGCGGGAGAGTGAGGGGATGCCCAGTGGAGGGTCCCTGGTGGCTGCACTTGGGCCACTGGTAATCAGGGTCCCAACGGCATGAAGGCCCCTGGAGGGGAGTCTGGGCCCTGGCGGTAATGACCTGGCCGGGAGCAGGGAAGCAGCCAGCTTCGGCGGCCAAGAGACCCAGCCCCGTGCCTGGGGTTTCACATGGATTCAAGAACGGTTAACGTGCTCCACCTCTTCACCTTTGGTGTCACAGCAGGTGGGCAGGTCCCCCCACCTCTCCCTCTCTGCCTCTTCGCTCTCAGTCGCTACCCAACCTCCCCTTAGAGATGCTGCTTCATCCAGGGCCCAAGTCTCCTCCTTCAAGCACGGGGCGTGGAGGGGAATCTGCCACAGAATCAGGATTCTTTGAAGGTATCTACCTTCAGGCGTTAAAGGTCCAGTGAAATAAAGGATCAAAGCTTCATTTCGATGATCAAAGGATAACAGGGCAAAGGAGACCCAATCCTATTGTCAAAGTGACAAAAGACATTAATAATATATCTGCAGAGATATCAGCCGGGCCGGGGAACTCCTCGTGGGAACCACGCATGCTTTCCTCTCAAGCCCAGGAGGTTTTCCAAGAGTTATTCCTGAAATTTGTTAATTAAACCTAATTAGTTCCATCAAGCTTGAGTACGCCATGCCTCAGAATTCTCAGTGTTAGCCTAAGGGCTAGAAAGCACACTATTTTAATTATGGAACCTCACCCCTATGGTGAGAGAGATTACTGGCTTTCTGAAGGAGCAATCCAAGCACACCTGCAGGACGCGGGATGAAAGATGAGGGAGGGGACCTCGCCAGGACCGCACGCCTCACCGCCACTGCAGCCCCACCACCCACTTGGCAAGCCACGGAGCCGCTCCTGGAAAGAGATCCAAACCAAGAAAAACATCTACTCCTGTGAAACAGTGTCGAGGTCCTGCCAGGGCAGAAGAGCCTGGCGCTGCTAATTCCGAGGGTGTCCCTCGAGCTCCCGGATGGAGGAACAGTGAATAAATAACTGCAGAACCACGGCAGGTCACGTGGTCTGCTTTGAGCCCAACACCACCTCTCATTTTCCACATTTTCTGTTTTCCCATTGCAAACTGTTCTCCATGTCATTGATTTTACAGACAGTTAAGTACGCGATTAGTCTAAATAACACACATTCCACTGTATTCCAAGTCACATATTAACTACAACCTACATTAATATTAATTAAAGCAAATAGAGGGATGGGGTCTTCAATCGACTGGAAGCTACACTCTTCACAAACTAAAACAGTTTCTCCCAAATCCTGGAGTGGTCGGAGAAACAAAATGGTGGCCACACACCACGATTTCCACTGGAACATGAAAATCTAAGTTTCCAGAGTTTCTATAAACCTACTGATCGGAAAAGTATTTGCAGAATCCAAAAGAATGTAGAAATTGACAGATCAGTTTTTAAAGTTCCTGGTGTTAATCACTAAATCAAAATAATAATGTGACCACAGGAGCCCCAAATCAATAATCGTTTGCACCTGACTCTTGGTTCACTTCTGTATAATAAAACCACCCGGGCTAGGTCTTTTCCCAAAATGTTTTAATTATAAATTAATCTTTAGGTGTAAAAATGAGGGTTTTTAAAAATAGGTTTTTGTACTGCCATAATGAAATTTGTTTTCCAGAAAAATGCTTTTATTTTTCAGATAAAAATCCTAAATACCTTTTGCTGAAACTCTGCCATAATATTAGAGAAAAGTAAGTAAGTGAGTTTTGTGAGTTATTCACAAGGACCATGACCCAAAGCAGCCAGCTAGGAGGGGAGGGGTAGCCTCCCAAAGATGGGAAAGGGCCAGTTCTCGAAACAGAAAACCCCGAGGGGGCTTCCCTGATGGCGCAGTGGTTGAGAGTCCGCCTGCCGATGCAGGGGACGCAGGTTCGTGCCCCGGTCCGGGAGGATCCCACATGCCGCGGAGCGGCTGGGCCCGTGAGCCATGGCCGCTGAGCCTGCGCGTCCGGAGCCTGTGCTCCGCAACGGGAGAGGCCACAACAGTGAGAGGCCCGCATACCGCAAAAGAAAAAAAAAAAAAAAAAAGAAAACCCCGAGGAACCCAGGCCACGGCCAGGCCAGAGGGCTCCTGGGCAGAGAAGCTGCACAAAGCCGGGGACACCTGGGCCACTCCAGCCCTGAATGGCCGTCACAGAGCAAGTGAGCACGACGGACGCGAGGGTCAGGGTGGATGGGACCCCCGTCCAGGCTCCCTGCAGGACAGCCTCGCTCTCCCCTGAGCCTCCCCCGCCCCGGGCAGGGGGGACGGCTCGCTTCAGCACTCAACCTAACTCAATTCTCTCCTTCCTGCTGGAGCTGTCAGCTGAAGAAGGACCCTCCATTAGATGACTTTTCAGGCACCATTAATTCTGTGACTGGGTTTCACTCTCTAGCTGCAGCAGCAGCTGATGTCCTCTGCCGCAGTCAAGGCCGAGACGGAGCAGAGAAATGAGACTGGAACGCACTGCGATCATGCCCATCCCTGCACATGTGCCGGGGCCTCCGCTCTGCACTGGCTGTGCCTGGAGGATGGCAGGGCCGCAGGGCAGCGTCGGGCCAGGAAGGCAAAACAGCCCACACACTGGGGCTGGGCTTGGGGCATGCCATTGGTTGCCTGGAAAAAGCCAACAACTCGTGGATTTATGGTGGGGATCAGGCATATAGCGGGGAGCATCTTGGCCAAGGGACAGATACCCCACCAGCGACACTCACTGAGCCACTGCCACACCCCCAGACTTTGGGCATTTCTGCAACAGGCCCAGCTCCCTGCCCAAGCCGGCAGGACAAGTTCACTGCTAGAAACGCATACACACACACACACACGCACGCACGCACGCACACACACAAGCTTGTGTAGTAGCCAAGTGTCCAGTCTCTGAGCAGATCCAGACCACATCTCAAGGGGACCAGGCAGACTGGGACAGGCCAGGTACCTGGGCCCTGAAGGGTCCAGACCTCAGGTCCCACGAGTCAGGGTGGAGGGACCAGACGCGGTTAACCAGCGGGAAGAGAGAATCGTCCCTGAGAATCTCCCATCGCTCAAAACCAGGCCAGCAAAGACAGCAGAGGAGACCCTTTTAAAGGAGGCGAGTGACAGGTGACGCCCAGGAAAGGTCTAGGGTCACAGGGACCATCCCTGCAGTGCTGAGGGTCACCTGCCCCCTGTGTGTTTCGGAGAAGGCCCCACGTGGTACACACAGGCTGCCCTGGGCCCAGCTCTCCACTCAGCTGCTCGCGGCCACCTCCCGAGCTCGGGCAGGGGATGCTTCGGGCCTTCGGCACAGACCGCAGCCACTTGGCCACTGGCTCCTCTCACGCCTCCCTCTCCAGCCTCGCCTCCAACCCCACCGCTGAGGGCAGTCTGTCCTGGCCTGCCCCCCTCCCTTGACATAGCCAGCCCCTGCCGCCCCCACACTGGGCCCATCCCGTCCAGTCCTGGCTCCAGACCCGTGTGGGCAACGTGGATTTGTGCCTCTGCTCAGTGATCCTCTCAAACTTGAGCCACCCCAAACTGAGCTCAGATTCACCCCCCAAACGCGGTCTTCCTCCCTGGTCCCCACCTCCTCAAAGGCTGCCGCCTTCCACCTGGCTGCTCTGACCACAAACACGCCCCTCACACACTAGTATCAGTCACCTCGGCTGCTGTAACAAATACTCCGGCCGGGGGTGGGGCGGGGGGGATGGGGGTGGCTCTCCACAGCAGAAATGTGTTATCTCACAGTCTGGAAGCCAGAAGCCTGAGATCAAGGTGTGGGCACGGTTGGTACCTTCCGAGGCTGTGAGGGACAGCCTGCCCCAGGCCTCAGGTGCTCCCCGGCCTGGAGACGACCGTCTTCTCCCTGTGTCTTCACGCTGTCTTCCTTCTGCATGTCTGCCTCTGTGTCCAAATTTCCATGACCTCATCTTCACTTGGTCATACGCACAGACCCCGTTCCCAAACGAGGTTACATTCACAGGGACTGGGGGTTAGGACTTCAGCATCTTTGCGGGGACACAATCCACCCACGACAACATCTCTGAAGGACCACAACCATATGCCACCTGCTAAGCGTCTTCGTCTGTCCCCTCTCTCTACACCCCACAGCTGCTACCCTGACGGCCGCTCCCCACCTGCAGTGGCGACCCCCTCCCACGCACAGCGATCCTTCTAGAACAGAGACACGTTTGCTCCACTCTTGCACGCCCCTGCCCCCAGCCCAGAAGGAAGCCTCCCCTCTGTCCCGTGCACCAAACAAGGCTCCTTGGGCCCTGCCCTCCCGTGGCTTCCCTCACCTCATCTCCAGCCCAGCTCCTGTGCGTCCTGATGTGTGGCCATCCAGCTCCCCCAGCACACCTGGCCTGTAACTCACAGCCCCAGCCTGAGCACCAGGCCCCATGCTCCCCTCTTGGCCGATTCCTGCTCCCTCGCAGCCCCAGGGCCACCTCCTGGAGGGGAAGCCCCTCTGTGCTCGTGCAGCAGCCGGGCGCCCTCTCTGCAGCCGTCACCGCACAGACTGCACTTCCTTGCGGCTCCTGGCGGGGAAGAGCCATGTCCTCCCCAGCGTGTGGTCTCCAGCACCCAGTCCAGATGCTCGAAGAGCAATCACCGAAGAAATGTTTACTTGAACTGGATGTGTGGGATTCGACAGGCATTAAACAAAAGGGCAGGTACACACCGCATGCCAGAGAGACCCCAAAGCCAGGGCCCTGTGTGAAACGGGCCCCTTCCCAGCATCCACGCAGGAACTCCCAACCAAACAACTCTGAGCAGAAAGAATGGATGAGCTTCTGCTTCCCTAAAATCAACCAGTTATTCTCACGAGCTAAATGCTAAGCGTGTCATTTTATGCTTTCCACAAATGTGTTCAAAACATATCAAGATCTTCATTTTGAAAATTGCATTATGTTAGAAGATCCCACGTCCAAACATTTAAAATGTGCAGATACAGACATAAAAGACTGCATATCATTGCTGTCAGAGGCAAGATCAAATAACGTTTGCAAACGTCAGCTTTTGGTGTTTGAATGCTTTCTCCACAGCACAAGTTCTTTTCAAAAGGTACTTTCTCACTTGTTGGTTCAATAACATTTTACTCTGACGGTTCAGATGAAATGGACATACTTTTTCAGAAATACAGCCTAGGTGGCATGCCCTGAGACCCATGTGTCAACATAGAAAAGGTCGGCAAATTTAAAACACACACTTTTGTTAAAAAAAAAAAAATTACGTTTAAGTTTGACAAATCTTTTAACCACAAAATAGTTTCATAATCACGTTCCATTTCATGACAGTGTTATAAAGTTTCTAATATTTTCCAAAGCTCTTAGTTTTATAAAATTCATCATATTATTGATTTTCTGTGGCACTTTGTACACCGCTAACCTCAACTTTTTGCTGCACTACTTTAAGTGAATGACACAGAGGATGGACGGCCCATGGTTCCCAGTCTCTGTAACTTTGCCTGAGAATCCTTTGCTTCTTATTTCTAGCCCAAGCTTCCACTCTATCTGGGGCTATACTTATACTGAGTTTCCTAAGACATTGTCTTGTTAAAAAGCTGCCTACTCAATACCTTCTCCTAGACATCTTTTTTTTAATTGACTCAAGAGAAAGGGTTCTTCATGTATTTCCAAATTTAAACCGATTGTAGCAAATATCATAAGTCAGGATGTGTAAGAATCATCTGTTTTAGGCCTCTGCATAGCACACCTCCACAGAATGTGGAATCTGTGCCAATTCCTGTTTCTTTAAATCCATGTCTTCTCTGCACCTTCCAACCATCTTTGCTACAGAGAGTGCATTTCGATTTGTCCCCCCAGATGCCTCCATTAATGAATCCCATCAAACACGTAAAGGAACATAACACAGATTGTGCAAAAGAATTTGAGAAAATAGAAAAGGAGACCACCTCTCAAACCATTTTGTGAAATTAGCAATACCCTGATACCAAAACCAAACAAAGACATTAGAAAAAAGAGAAAAAGTGCAAATGGATATCACCCATGACAAATAGAGGCAAAATTCCCTGGCAGAGAAAATCTATTTCAAGTCAAAATGGACTAACAGGGCCCGGGTTTATTCACCTGCCTGAAACAACTTTAAAAAAATAAAAACGGAATACAAGAAACAATGATACACAAGACACTGGGCATTAAATGAGACAGTAAGAGGGACTTCCCTGGTGGGCCAGTGGTTGGGACTTCGCCTTCCAATGCAAGGGGTGCATGTTTGACCCCCGGTGCAGGGAGCTAAGATCCCACATGCCTCGCGGCCAAAATGTCAAAACATAGAACAGAAGAAATATTGAAACAAATTCAATAAAGACTTTAAAAATGGTCCACATCAAAAAAAAATCTTAAAAAAAAATTAGACAATAAGAAAACTAACCCACAGAGACAAGAAGTAAATGAGGTAAGCCCTATGATTGCCCCTGCTTACTTCCTGGAGGAAGTTTCCAGGTCACAGGAAAGGAAAACGAAACCCAGTAAGAGCAAGGGGGTCTCCCCAAGGAGGTCTGTGAGTCATTCTAGTGAATTACTGAACCTGAGAGGAAATCATGGGGACTCCAAAACTTGTAGTCAGCCAGGCAGAAGTGTGGGAGACCTGGGCACCCCATTACAGCTGGTGTCTGAAATGGAGACAGTCTTTAGAGACTGAGCCCAGCCTGTGGGGTCTGATACTAACTCTTAATGTCAGAACTTAACTGAATTGTTGGACAGCAAGTTGGTGTCAGAAGTGGTATCGGAAAAAAAGACAACACAGATGTCAAGGTAATAAATAGAAAAAGGAAAGTTTATTTCAATAAATGATGCTGGGGGGACAGATATTCATATAGAAAAAAATAAATAAACCTCAACCCCTATCTCAGAGCATTAACAAAAATTATCTAAAAGTAGCTCATAAGGGACTTATGCTTCCAGGAGAATATGAGGGAGACACAGTTTTCCGTAGTCCTCCTACTGAGTGCAGTAAAACCCTGAGTAAAAACCCTGGACGCTATGTATGAAACAAGTATAAGAAGACTCTGAAAGGTGGAAAGAAGAATTCAGACCAGCTAGGGATCTTGGGACCCAAGGAATGACATGGTGGCGAGTCCTCTGGGTTTCCTTTTGGCTACATACATCCCAGACTTAAAGCTGGCAAAGCCAGCAACCTGGAAATGCCAATGCATACCGACCAGAAAGGCTCCCACAAAAGTCTACTGTCTCTATACAAAGGACCAGAAAAGGAGTGGCCTAGCAGGACAGAAAAATCTAGACAATAACAGCTCCACTCCAATCAAACACCACAGGAGAAACTTTGACCCCAGACTCACATACACCAGCAAAGGCCAACTGGGGACCCTGAACTTTGACCCTTGTGATTCTGTGAAAATTCATCCAAACACTCCCCCTGGGGTGGTGTCAGAGACAGGACTTTCTTTCCCACCAGCTAGAAAGGAGGCATCTCCCTACCCCTGCCATGTCAGTGGAGACCATGCAGGGAGCCTAGACTTCCATCCCACTGAGCAGAAATGAGGTGCCCCTCCTTCTCCCCTCTGAGGCGGGGTCTCTGGAGGCTTGGTGGAGGGTCAGGACTTCCACCACTACACAGCAGTAACAAGGCCATCCCTGCCACGGTAGCAAGGTGCCTCCACCTCTTGGATGTCAGTGGAGGCCAAGTAAAGGACCTGGATGTCTACATCAACCTGACAGTAATAAGGCAGCAGCCCTCCCTTACCCTGTTGGATGCAGTAGGGCTTTTTCTTTAAAAGACTGTTAAAACAGAAAGTTTAATAAGATACAAAGACTCATAACACAAAACAAAAAATGTCCAAATTTCAATAGAAAACCTCTCTTCATAAGCAACAGGAAAATCTCAAACTTCATTTTATGAAGGCAGCATTACCCCAATATCAAAACCAGACCAAAAAAATACAAAAAAGAAACTTATAAATGACTATTCCTCAAGAATATAAATACAAACTCCTTAAAAATGTCATCAAATAGTATTCAGCTATATTATAAAAATAATTATTCACATGACCAAATGGGGTTTATTTGAGGGGTGCAGGCTGGTTCAATATTTGAAAATCAATCAATGTAATTCACCATGTTAATAGGCTAAAGAAGAAAATTCTCATGACCATATAAATGAATACAGAAAAAAATGGATAAAATCCAACATCTGTTTATGGTCTTTAAAAAACTCTCACATAAATAGGAATAGAGGAGAGTTTCCTCAACTTGATAAAGAGTATTTACAAAAAGCCTACAGTTAACATCATCACTAATAATGAAAGTCTGAACACTTTCCCACTAAGATGGGGAGGAGGCAGGGATGTCTGTTCCCACCCCTCTTATTCAACATAGTGCTGGAAATTTTAGCCAGTGCTATAAGAAAAGGAAATAAATGCATCCAGACTGAAAAGAAAAATAAATAAATAAAACTATCCCTATTTGTAGATAACATGATCATCTCCATAGAAGTTCCCAAGGAATATACAAAAAAAAAAAAAACCTCTCAGAACTAATAAGTGGGTTCCACAACAGTACAGTATGTAAGATAAATATTCAAAATTTAATTTATTTCTGTATACTAGCAATGAATATGTGGAAATCAAAATTAAAAATACAGATCACTTATAATTTCTCAAAAAATCAAATTAGATGTAAGTCTAACCAAACATGTACAGGACTTGTATGATGAAAATTACACAACGTTGTAAATCAAAGATTTAAATAAATGCAGAGACATACCATGTTCATGGATTCGAAGACACAACATAATAATGATGTCAATTCTTTTCAAACTGATATACACGTTTAATGTAATTCCCATCATAATCCCAGCAAGAGATTTTATAAATAGAGACAAGATTACTCTAAAATTTATACGGAAAGGCAAAGGAACTTGAATAGCTAAAACAGTTTTGACTAAGTAGACTAAGGTGGGATGGATCAGTCTACCTGATTTCAAGACTTACTATATAGGTACAAATAATCAAGACTGTGTAGTACTGGCAGAAAGACACATAGACAGTGAAACAGAACAAAGAGCCCAGAAATAGACTCACACAAATATGCCAAACTGATTTTCGACAAATATGCAAAAACAATTCAATGAAGGAAAGACGGTCTTTTCAACAAATGGTGCTGGTGCATGCATTGGACATCCATAGGCAAAAAAAAAGAGAGAGAAGGACTTCGACCTGTGTCTTGTGCCTTATACAAAAATTAACTGCAAATAGATCACAGACAAAGGTAAAATACAAAACTATAAAAATTTTAGGAAATAAAACATAAGAGAAAACCTTCATGATCTAGGACTAAGCAAAGAGTTCTTAGACTAAATACCAAAAATATAATCATCAAAGGAAAAATTGATAAAATGGACTTCATCAAAGTTAAAACTGCTGCTTGCAAAAGACTCTTAACAGGATGAAAATACAAGCTACAGACAGGAGAAAATATTTGTAAACCACATATTTGACAAAGACTAATATATCTAGAATATATAAAAAACTGTCAAACTCAACAACAACAAAAAATCTTATTAGAAAATGAGCAAAAGACATGAAGACACATTTTACCAAAGAGGATATACAGATGGCAAACAAGTACATGAAAAGATGTTCAACATCATTAGCCACTAGAGGAATACAAATTAAAACCACAATTTGATATCACTACACACCTATTGGAATGGCTAAAATTAAAAATAGCAACACCACCAAATGCTGGCTGGAATTCAGAGAAACTAGATGACTGTAAAATGGTGCAGCCACTCTGGCAGACATTTTAGCAGTTTCCACAAAAACTATATGTCCATGAACACTAAACAGATGATGCAGCAGTTGAACTCCTGGCCACTATCCCAGAGACATGGAGACACGTTCAGACGGAAACCTGTGTGTGGATATTTATAGCATCTTTATTCATAACAGACAAAACTGGAAACAACTCAGCCTGTCCTTCAGGGGATGAATGGTTAAAAAAACCGTGGTCTTATCCGTACTACCGACTACTGCTTAGCAATACAAAGGAACGACCTACTGAGACATGCTACAACCTGCATGAATCTCCAGAGAATTATGCTCAGCGAAAAAAGCCAGTCCCAAATGGTTTCGTAATATATGATTCCATCTATACAGTATTCTTCAAATGACAAAACTATAGAATTTGAGAGCAGATGGAGTGGTTGCCAGGAGGGAAATTAGTGTGGTTATAAAAAAGGCACCATGTGGGATCCTTGTGGGATGGAATGTTCTGTACTTTACTGTATCAATGGCAGTATCCTGGTTGTGATATTGCTCTATAGTTTTACAAGATGTTACCATTGGGCAAAGGTACGTGGGACCGTGCCAGACCTCTCTGCATTATTTCTTATAACTGCATATGAATCTACAATTACCTCAAAGTCAAGAAAGTAATTAAACAAAAACAAAGACCTCTTCACCTACAATCATAACAGGGCCAGGGAAGCCAAAAAAAAAAAACCAAAAAACAAAAAAAACCAAAGACTTCGCCTTAAAAAAAAAAATAGACGGCAGAGGAACCATGGTTATTATTGTAAACTATTGTTGCACATAGTGGAGCTCTGACAACACCCCAGGTTATACACACTGTCACAGAGTGACACAATAACAGTATTTGTAAAAAAAAGGAGCAGAGAATAATTTAAATCTGTGTCTCTTTCCCAATCTACCCTGCCTGGAGCAAATTATTACTTAATTTTTTTTCTTTTTTTATAAATCCAGTAATTATGTTGAAAACAGGAGAATCTTATTACTTTTCTCTATGTTAAAGCATTACTTTATTTAATGCCAATATGCAAAATATCCCAGAATTTCTGTGACTCTGCCTTGGAGATCTTTATGTTTTAATAAACCAGGAAACTCAAAAAATGAATGAAATAAAAAGATTATAGTCCTAAATGTAAAAGCCAGAATTATGAAACTTCTAGGAGAAAATCTTTTGAGACCTTGGAATAGGCAAAGTTTTCTTAGATAGGACCCATGCTTTCTGCATGAGCCAAAAAGGAAATGAATATTGAACTATATATGAAATAAAACTTTAGTTTTTAGAAAGACACACCACATCCGAAAAGCCTTGCAGTCTTGGGAGTGATAAGTCTTTCTGTATGTCAACGAGATAACTGGGGGCTGGAGGCTCCTGGATGGGGACTGGTTGCCATCAGGACCAACTAGGTGATTAGAAGGTTGGAGCTTTCAACCCCACCCCCTCCCCACTTGGCCAGGAGGGGAAGGGGGCGGGATGTATGTGTGTGGTGGGGGGGACTGGAGTTGAATTAGTCACCGAAAGCCAATGATTTGGTCAATCGTGATGAAGCCTCCATAAAAACCCAAAAGGACCAGCTTCAAAGACTTTCCAGGTTGGTGAACACGCGGAGGTGCTGGGAGGGTGGTGGCCTGGAGGGGCCTGGACTCGCCCCACCCCTGCCCCCTGCCTCGCCCTGGGCACTTCTTCCGTCTGGCTGTTCCCAAGTTGCATCCTTTTTATAACAAACCCGTAATCTAGTGAGTAAACTGCTTTCCAAGTAAATCGCTCTAGCAGATTATGGAACCCAAGGAAGGGGCTCGAGGGAATCTCCAATCTACAGCCAGTCGTCGGAAGCACAGATGACAACCTAGACTCTCGAGTGGGGTCTGAAGTGAGGGCAGTCCTGTCGGACTGAGCCCTTAACCTGCAGGATCTGATCCCATTTCCAGGTGGACAGGGTGAGAACCGAGATACTGCAGGACACCCAGCTTGTATCTGAGGACTGTGTGGTGTGGGAAAAATCCACACATATGGTGTCTGAAGTGAAGTCGAATGCTGCAATAGAGGAAAAACAGAGGCTTTTTTTTTTTTTAACATGGATACAACTCAAATTTGCATCAACAGATGAGTGGCTGAACAATCGTGATGATGGCAAACACCAGAACACGACTTAGCAATAAAAAAGCATTAATCTACCTACACACACAACATGAACGAACATCAAAATTATTATGCTCAGCGAAAGCAGCCAGACACTACAGAGGACAACATGTGTGATTCCACTGGCATGAAATTCATCTGTAGTGACAGGAAGCAGATGAGGTTTGCCTGGGGCTGAAAGCGGGGAGCCCTCCGGGGGTGATGAAATCCTTCTGTACCTTGATCCTGGTGGTGATCACAGGGGTAAACTTTTGTCAAAACACACCTACTGACCATTAAAATGGATGCACGTTTTTCTATGGAAACTATTTCTCAATTCAATTAATTTTTCAAAAATAATAGGGAATGTAAATCCTTATCCCATGCAGCCTGCTTAATAATTTCGAATCTTTTTGCCCAACCTTTTCTTGTCAAACCCAAGTAGATCCTCTTTGATTGTACTGGTTGTTTCACTAGTTAACATAGCTGGTGAAGAGCCTGTCCCGGACATGGAAGTTTTGTCAGTTTCCTTGTTCCTAGTTTGTGTGTTTGCGTTATTAGCAACGTCTTCAATCCGCATTTTCTTCTCAGGACTCTTTACAACCTGCTTTGTGAAGGGGCTCACTTCCTCAGACCCAGAGGCAGTGAGCAGGCAGCCCATTCACCTGGCACGTGTAAAGGCAGACTCCCCAGTCTACAGGAGCAAACCACAGCTGAGGGCCCCTCTGCTGCCCACTCAGCCTTGGGGAACCCCCATCTTGGGAGAAGGGGAGAGTGTCATTGACACAGAGACCAGGGAGGGGCACATCTTGATCCTCATGGGTAAATATTAACCAAATTTCTTATTTTAAATGGAAATAATTATATAATAACACTTCAAGTCATAATCTAAGATATAATAATCTAACATTTCCCACCCACAGCATCGAGATATTCATGACACACATCGCAATGGTGATGATGCTCCGGGGTGTCGCCAGATGGTCTGGCTGTGAACCATGAGCATCAGAGAATCGAGCCGGTAAGTAGCCTGCCCTTTTGCACAAGACTTCCACTTCCCCAAGCACTTTTCAACTGCATTATTTTATGTATTCACTTTCTCACTTAATATTCACAGCAGCCATGGGAGAAGCCAGGAAAGTGAACGTAATCTGTATTTGCGGAGACGAGCCCGCGGGCTGAGAAGGGGCCAGGTGAGGCGGGAGGGCCCCCTGCATCAGCAGAGCGGCGGGATTTGCTCCTCCTCTTCTCAGGGCCCTGCTGTCTTCGAGGAGAGACACACGCACGTGTGCACACGCACCGCAGTCACACCGGCACGACACCTCGCGTCTGGCAGGTGCAGTCTGGGTTTCTCCATCAGGACCTTCCACCCCCAGCTCCCGACTCCTTGCCGCTTCACCCGATTCCCTGCTTCTTGTGCCACCAGCAGGAAGAAGCCCGGGAAAGCGTCTCCCTCAGTTTCATCCCTTCTGCACCCCACATGTGGACGCAGTGAAGCGGGGCACGGGTGAGGGCGGAAGAGGCGCAAGTCGGCCTCCTTGAAAGGCACCTCCTCCTTCGGTCCAGCTTTCTATTCCAACAGAACCCCATTCCTGTAGCCGGATGGCGTGTGGAGTTTGGGGAAGAGCAGAGAACCCTGTAGGGAACAGGCAAGCTTCAAGCAGAAAGCCCACATTCTTCTGAAACACCACAGCTCACACCATTCTTATCACAGAGGCCTTCGATGAGTGAGTATTTGACCCCAAAACAGCCAAAACGCGAATGCCTGATCCATCCTCCAGCCCCCAGCAACCTGGAGAGGTTTAGAGAGAAACTGCCAGCAAATGGCCACCCTGGCTTCGCCAGGAGCTCCGCGCTGTGGCTGTTTGCCAAGGGCACAGTCCCGAACCGGACCCTGTGGCTTGTAGGTGTCCGCGCTGTCCAAAGAGAATGCAGCAGGAAGAGCCCTGCGAGATGCCGTGCCCTGAAACTGCATTCGTGGTTGATTCCCAGGGACCTTGACTGTCAGTGCTGACAAAGCCAGAGGGCCTTCTGGCACCTTCTGCTGGCAGGAGTACTTGGCATACAGAGGAGCTAGTCCTTGGGTCGACAGACTCGCGAGCTGCACGGTCCTCCCTCAGGTCCGATGCAGAGCTAATCCATCACTTCCAGCCCTGGAGGCTCAGAAAGGAATGTCACCACTCCCCTCCCACTGCAGGTTGTAGCTTAACTTTCTTTTATTCTAATGTCACATTTCGAAACAGGGAAGCGGGGTGCGGGAGTGGTTCTGTTCAGTTCTGTATGTGTTCCCCTCCCTGGCTTTAGAAAACTATCCCTGAGGAGGAGGCGGTCCAGACAGAACCCCAGTGCAGAGCCTGGACCACAGCCCCACAGGCAGGGCTCAGAGGGGAGGGTGGCAGGACGCAGGCCAGGAGCCCAGGGCTCCCTCGACCTGGGGCCGGAGCTGGGCCGGGCCGGCGGCAGGAGGAATCAGCCAGCCAGCCAGCCATGCTGAGGGCAGAGCCTCCACCACCCCACCTTCATCCAGGTAGAGGTCAACCCTCAGTCTGGAGACAGAACAAATCAAGGGGAGATGCAGAAGTAAAGGGCCTGTAGTGGGCTGAATGATAAACCCCCAAAGATATCCATTCCTAACCCACACACCTGTGAAGGTGACCGGTTTTAGAAACAGGGTCTTTGCGGATGTAATTAAGGATCTCGAGATGAGATCATCCTGGACTTAAGGTGGCCCTAAACCCGGTGACTGGTGTCCTTATAAGAGAAAGGAAAGGGAGCTTGGACACACAGACACACGGGGAGAAGGCCACGCACAGAGGGAGGTAGAGCCTGGAGTGATGCGCCCACAAGCCAAGGTCTGTCGAGGGTTTTGCCGGAGCCTTTAGAAGCCGGCGGTGGGGGGGAGCGTGGAATGGAGTCTCCCTCCGAGAGGAACCGACCCTGCAGATACCTTGATTTCAGACTTCTGGCCTCCAGAAAGGGGGAGAATAAATTCCTATTGTTGGAAGCCACCCCATTTGTGGCAACTTGTTACAGTAGCCCTGGGAAGCTAATCTCGGGTTTGAACGTGGACCATGTGAAAAATGAATTCCACCTTCTGGAAAGGGCCATGCTGGAGCTCCTGCAAACAGAGGACACGGCATCTGCTTCCGGGCGGTGTGCGTCTGGTGCCACGGTGGACACGCTCTTTGACCAGCCGCTCCACTTCCATAAAGTCTAGGAAACGATGCTCGTGACGCCATATAAACAGGGACGTCATTGCACTGTGGCGGGGGCAGCGAAGAAGGAAGCGCACGTGCCTCCCTCCCAGTCTCGTACTCGCAGGAGCCCGTTCCCGACTCCCTCCAGAACCCTCCTCGGGCAGAGCCTCTGCAGGTAGATGACCCTCAGACACACTGTGCCTGGGACGCCCGCTAATCCACTCTCCTACCCAGTTTCACGCTTGTCCCAGCATTTTCTATTTTTAAGGACGTAGTATTAGGGGACCGCACCGAGGTAAGTCCAGAGGGGTCTGCAGAACCCCGTCTCTACTCCAGCTTCTGCCGTGGCTGCACCTCTCGGTTTGGAGACACAGGTGTGCCGATCAGAGCCGGCTCTTCAACACGGGGTTCCGTCGAAAGACGCCAGCGCCAGCCTGCCCTCGTCCCATCCCTGCCATACTGACCAAAACGCTCAAATAACCCCACTTATCAGAACCTCCTCTAAATTTGCCAGCGTAATTAAAATCGTATGATCAGCAGAAAGGAGACCATGCAAGGCGCCAACATTCTCCATCAACAATAAAACACAACTTTGAAAAAGACCTCAGGCAACTTGTTGAAAAACTAAATCGAGCACCAGGTTTTTAAAATTTTAGTTTTCAGAAAACTGCCAGTGACAGTCAACCAACAAGGAAGGCCGAGTTCCTGAAGGCCTAATCCATCATGAAAACGCAAGGTGACTTCTGGCAAAGTTAGCACAAGAGAGGATGCTCAGGGGGTGGGGGGAGCGGAGGGCCCTGTGTTTGGGCTAAACTCCCAACAGACGGGAAACCATGTGGGGATCCCGTCCCCCCGGGCAGGCAGGGACCGCAGGGCAGCTGGTAGCCCCCACCACCAGCCCCAACGAAGCCGTCAGGGCAGGAGGAGGTCTGTCTTCAACAGAGGAACCCACACCTTCCTCAGCATAACTGACACCCACAGGGGAAACCACCAAGGGGCTCCCCGCACGCCTCCTTCTCTGAGACACCCCAGCCCACTCCAAGGCCCACCACCCATCTGGTTCCCACGAGGCCCACGCTGGACCAAACAGCGAGCCTTTCCATCAGCACCTCCATGGGGCTGGGGGCCGCGCAGTCGTGGCCAGCGAGGCCCTACAAGGCGCAGGGCTCCAGACAGGCTAAAGCCCAGACCCCCGACTGTCGGTTCTCCTGAGCCTCACCACCCCGGAGGCCTCGTGCACCCCATCCCAGCGGGGCACAAAGTCCTCTCGGGTCGTGGGCTCCTCTTCTTCCAGAGCTGGGGGAAGGTTTCCCTGGTGGGGTCACAACTTGGCTAGACCTGGACCAGCAGGAATCACGGAGCTTCCAAACCCATCCAGCTCCATCCTAGCAGGGGCGTGGCAGGGTCTAAATTACCAACTGGATCAAGAAAAGAGGGAGGCTGTTGTCAGTTGTATTATGAACACAAACACTGCAACAGACACACACAGCCATTCACACACTCACAAGCTCGCAGGCACGCTCACATTTTCACTCACACACGCCAAGGGCAGCCGCTGCGGCTTCTGTCCGGCCCAGGCATCCTGCACCATGGCAGGGCCGTGGAGCTGAGCTGGGATCTGCCAGACGCCCGCCCCAAGTCCCGGGCGCGTGAACAGGCCGAAGGGAGCAGCTCAGGGGGCGGCCCCGCTGGAGACGGCGCTCACGTTGGGTCTGCCCGTCTGAGACGCAGGGAGCCACGTGCTTAAGTTGTCCATCAGGAAAACAGATGCCTCGCAGGCCCCCAGCGGCCTGAGCGGCACCCGCAGGACATCGTGTGAGGACATCCTGAGGAAGGGCTATGCTTTGGCTTCCATGGCAAGAGGTCCAAGCCAGCACCGCCTGCTTCTTGACCTTTGTTAGACCCAGTGACCGCGCTGGGCCAACACGGCTGAAAAGCTGATAAAAGGAGCAAAACCGTCAGCTGCCTGAGCCTCGCTGCTCCCAAGCTGCGATGCTAATGAGATTAAAATACTGGCTCTGGGGGCTGGTTTGTGGCTTGGGCACTGGCCTCACTGCCAGGAATGGAGTCGACAGCTCCAAGCTTCCAGATGGCAACTTAGCCATGGGCTGAGGGCCTCGAAGCTGACCTGGTAATCCTTCCCCTGTGACTTTCTCCTGAGGAGCCAGAGCTGCACATGGACCTTCAGATGCACCAAGACAACCACAGTGTCCTTGCAAATATCAAACAAATTCAATGACCAAAAGGTAAAGAAGATGCTGGGATCAATCATGGCACTTCCCTGAGGTAAAATATTATGTGACCATTAAAGATGACATCAGCTAAGAATTGACAAATTGGTGAAAATGCCTGTGAGAGAATATGGAGAGAAAAACAATTACACAACACACCTGTCTGCCCCCTAAGTATGGTGAGCAGCCACGGTCCCTGCCTATCCCAGGCTCCTGGGAGGCCACATGAAATCAGGATACAGTCATGAGTGCCCGCACAAGGCCACCAGAGTCCCCCCCCCACGCCAGAGCTGCTCCTGGGCCCCTCGTCCGCCCACGAGGCCCACTGTTGGTGGTCGTTTAACCAACGAATGACCTGACAGTAGGGGATCCTGTAATTCGTCATCCAAACTAAACCAGCTGTGAGGGTGACAGGGGATCACGACCAAGGGCCAGGCCTGTCCCGACAAAGCAGGACGTACGGCCTCCCCACCCAGTGCACACCCTGCGGGTGACCTCCTTCTAATCTTATCCGATGCCGTGATGGTAGCGAGAAGGCTCCGTTCCCCAGCAGCCGGGGACTCAGGAGCCAGGAGAAGGGAAGGGCTGAGTCCCTGAGTTTGCCCCAGAGGCAGGCAAGGGGTGGGGACCAGGCACGGGCCAGGGGTGCCCTCTTGGGGTTTATCCGTTACAGTTTCTGGGGGTGAGAAGCTTAGACGTGGAGAGATGCTGTCTATGCTGTGGGCCTCCTGAAAGGGCAGAGTGGAAACCCAGGCCCCCTGGGAGTCCTGCGTCTCTCGGGGGAGTAGACCCCAGGTCAGGATTGTCCTTGGGTCTTCTCCAGGGCTAGTCAGTAGCAGGCCCTTCACCTGGAACTTGAGACCAGAGTTGGCGGCCCCTGCATTGTACTCAGTGCCCACCAAGAGCCGGGGCTCACGTGCAGTCTTAATAGGTGGTCCTCAACTCGCGCCCACCCATGAGAGAAGACCCCATCCAACCTGCCAGGGGGACGTGTGCTCAGCAACCCTCGAGGGCAAGTCTCTAGGGTGGTGACCACTGCTTTCCCCCGCCCCCCGGTAGGGAAGGGTGGGATGAGAGAGAAAAGCACGGGGGCAGACAACCTACTGAATGGGAGAAAATATCTACAAATGATATAACCAAAACGGGTTAATATCCAAAATATATAAACAGCTCATGCAATTCAACATCAAGAAAACAACCAACCTGATTTTAAAATGCACAGAAGACCTGAATGACGTTTTTCCGAAGACATGTAGATGGACAACAGAAACATGAAAAGATGTTCAAGACTGTTAATCATGAGAGAAATGTAAATTAAAACCACAATGAGGTATCACCTCACACCTGTCAGGATGACTATCATCAAAAAGATCGCAAATAACAAATGTTGGTGAGGTTGTAGAGAAAAAGCCCCCGTACACTGTTAGTGGGAGTGTAAATTGGTGCAGCCACTTTGAAAAACAGCATGGCGCTTACTCAGAAAACTAAAAACAAAACCACCATATGACCCAGCAATTCTACTCCTGGGTATATAACCCCCCCCCCAAAAAAAGACAAAAACACTAATTCGAAAAGATACATGCACCCCAATCTTCACAGCAGCATTATTTACAATTGCCAAGATATGGAAGCAACCTAAGTGTCCATCAACAGATGAATGGATGAAGACGATGTGGCATATATATGTGTGTGTGTGTGTGTGTATATAATGGAATATTACTCAGCCATAAAAAAGAATGAAATTTTGCCATTTGCAACAACATGGATGGACTTGGAGGGTATTATACTAAGTGCAGTAAGTCAGACAGAGAAAGACAAATACTGTATGGTATCACTTACATGTGGAATTTTAAAAATAAAACAAACTAGAGAATATAACAAAAAGGAAAGAGACTCACAGATCTAGAGAACAAAGCAGTGGTTGCTAGTGGGGAGAGGGAAGGGGAGAGAGGCAAGACAGGGGTATGGGATTGAGAGCTGCAATCTCCCATGTAAAATAAATAAGCTGCAAGGATATACTGTACAACTCAGGGAACACAGCCAATATTTTATAGTCACTATAAATGGAATATAACCTGTAAAAACTGACTCACTATATGTTTATATAGTTGTAGCTTATATAATATTGTGCATCAACCAGATCTCAATAAAAATTAAAATTAAAAAAAGGCACTGAGGGCAAGGAGTGACCGAGGCCTCGGGGTTTTGCAGGGTCCCTCTGCACCCATCAGGGGAGCAGCTGCGCCCGCATGACCCAGGCCCTGTGAGGAGCTGGCAGACGCAGCCCCACCACTCTTTCCCTCTGCCGAGGGGCAGCGCCCACCAGGATGCACAGTAGGGACAGGATGGGGAGGAATCAGATTTGCCACCACAAGATGCATGCTTGAAAAGGAGCTTACAGGCTCCCCTGGTGCCGCAGTGGTTGAGAATCCGCCTGCCATTGCAGGGGACACAGATTCGAGCCCTGGTCTGGGAAGATCCCACATGCCGCGGAGCAGCTAAGCCCGTGCGCCACAACTACTGAGCCTACACCCTAGAGCCCGCGAGCCACAACTACTGAGCCCGTGTGCCACAACTACTGAAGCCCGGGTGCCTAGAGCCCGTGCCCTGCAACAAGAGAAGCCACCGCAATGAGAAGCCTGCGCACCACAACGAAGACCCAACACAGCCAAAAATAAATAAAATAAATAAATAAATAAATAAAAAAGGAGCTTTCTATCTGTGGGATCAGCAGATGTCTCGGCACACAATACACTCCCTCCGTACAGGGAACTCGACAACTGGCAAGGAGACTTGTTTTGAAGTTAAGTGCCCTTCAGCTCGTCGCATTCATGGCCTCCCTGTTCTCCCCAGGACTGAGCGATCGTAAATCTCTCCCACCCATTTTATCATCACTACCCACTGCTGGCTGTTTTTCATAATTCTTTGCACCATATTGCAGACGCAGTCTTGACTGAAGAGGGAGTGTTAACCACCTGATTTTTATTTCTGTGCTTGATTTCCAACACCTCGGTGTTGACAATTAAAGATGCCGTCATTGTGGTTCTCACTACACCTTCCTTCTGGGTGCTCACATCACTGGTTAGGGTCCTGTGCTTCTGAATGTAAAACATAACGGATGCCTTCCTTCATTCTGAAAAAGGAATATTAGTCTTCCTTCTTTATTGTGTTCTATGCATGACAGTCAGCAGGACAGAGGAGATGGATTTAAAATCATGAGGAGAACGGCAGATATATTTCAAGGAACCACGTATAAACCACAGTGGCTGTACCTCCCCATGCATCACACTGGCAAACATTTAAAAGTCCGCTGCCAGCAGGGCTATAAATTGAGGCAACCACACCCCAGGCCAGCTGAACAACAGGAATCCAAATCTAACAGGCATAGCCCTGTACTCAGACGTTCCTTTCCTGGGAATTGGTCCCAAGCAGATCATTAGACAACTGCTCAAAAAATATATTCAAATCAATGAAACAACCTAAACACCCATGATTATGTGGTTGGTTACATAAATCAATGATAAATTGATTCAGTAGAAACTAAGGCAGCCATTAATAAGAATGACATATATCAGCGTCCACCACGGAGGTTAGTGATGCTGCTAAGTGAAGACAGAAGAGGACAGCTTACACAACAGCGTCTTGTTTCTACAAAAGCATGTGTGTGCGCGTGCGCGTGTGCAGGCATGTATGCCTGTTTCCTTAGAAGAGATGTGAACCGTGGCTCTTCTGGAAAGAGAAGTATAAGAGTGGCCTTTTACTCCTCTTACTTCTCCATTCTTTACTGAGCTTCACAGTTAAGTACATGAGGATGTATTTCGATCTTTATGATCAGAAAAAAGAAGTTGTCATTTGGAAAAATATGCAGAGGTAACTTTCTTACTTTTGTGAACTCAAGCCACAACTGGGAGATGACATCACATTTGCTGACTGCTGTAATGGTCAACGTGGCGAGGCTACAGTACCCAGATACTTGGTCAAACGCCAATCCAGGTCGCTGTGAAGGTGTTTTTAAGATGAGATTAACATTTAGATCAGCGGACTTTGAGCACAGCAGATCAACCCGCCTCGTGCGGGGGGCCTCGTCCAATCAGCTGAGGGCCTTAAGAGAAAAAGACCGAGGTACCCTGAGGAAGAGGGAATTCTGCTCCAGACGGACCTTGGATAGACCTGCGACATCATCTCTGCCCTGGGTCCCCAGCCCGCTGGCCAGCCCTGTAGATTTCAGACCTGCCAACCTCCAGAGCCACACGAGCCGGTTCCTTAAAATAAATCTCTCTCTCTTTCTTGTTCTCTCTCCCTGTCTCTCTATATATACATATAAACACACACACATCCTATTGATTGTGTTTATCTGGAGTACCCAAACTAATACAACTGATTTTAATTTTTTTAATAAAGTTTGCTTTTTAGAGCAGTTTTAGGTTCACAGTAATGTTGAAAGGAAGGTACAGAGATTCCCCCTGCCTCTACGCATGCATAACTTCCTCCACCATCAAATCCCCCCACCAGAATGACACATTTGCTGCAACTGATGACCCGACACTGACACGTCAGCATCACCCAACATCCATAGTTTTACATTAGGGCTCACAAATGTTGCACTGAATCTATGGATGGCTTTTGGTAGTATTGACATTTTAACAATCGGTGAACACAGGATACCTTTCCATCTATCTGTGCCTTCTTCAATTCCTTTCATCAATGTCTTCTTATAAGTTTTCAGAGTAGAGATCGTTCACCTCCTTGGTTAAATTTATTCACAAGCATTCTATTATTTTTATGCTATTATAAATGGGATTGATTTCTTTACTTCTTTTTCGGAAAATTCATTGTTAGCATGTAGAAACACTACTGATTTTTTATGTTAATTCTGTGTCCTACAACTTTACTAAATTCTTTGATTAGATACAACAGGGTTTTTTTTTGGTTGAGTCTCTAGGAATTTCTATATATACAATCACGTCACCTGCAAATAGAGACAATTTCTTACTTTCCAATTCTGACAGCTTCATTTCTTTTTCTTGCCTGATTGCTCTAGCTAGGACTTCCAGTACTATGTTGAATAGCTGTGGTGAGAATAAGCATCCTTGTCTTATTCCTGATCTTAGAGGAAAAGCTAATCAACCTTTCATCCTTGAGGATGATGTTAGCTGCAAGTTTAGGATATATATGGCTTTTATTATGTTGAGATATGTTCCTTCTATGCCTAATTTAAGAGTTTTTATCATGCATAGATGTCGAATTTTGTCAAATGCTTTTTCCATCTCTATTGAAATGATCATATGATTCTTTCCTTTCATTCTATTAATATGTGTATCACATTTATTGATTTGTGTATGTTGAAACATCCTTGCATCCCAGGAATAAATCTCACTTGATCATGGTGAATAATCCTTTTAACATGATGCTGAATTCAACTTGCCAGAATTTTATTGAGAATTTTTTGCATCTATATTCATCAGGGATATTGGCCTGTAGTTTTCTTTTCTAGCAGCATCCTTTTCTGGTTTTGGTATCACAATAATGCTGCCCTTGTAAAATGTTTGGAAGTTTTCCCTCCTCTTCGATTTGTTGGAAGTTTGAGAAGATTAGTGTTAATTCTTCTTTAATTATTTGGTAAAACACACCAGTGAAGCCATGTGGTCCTGGGCTTTTGTTTGTTGGGAGATTTTTGATTACTGATTCAATCTCCTTACTAGCAATTGGTCCATTCAGGTGTTCTATTTGTTCCTGATTCAGCCTAGGTAAACTGTATGTTTCTAAGAATTTTTCCATTTCTTCTAGGTTGTCCAGTTTCCTGGCATATAGTTGTTCATATCAGCCTATTATGATCCTTTGTATTTCTGTGTTATCAGCTGTAATGTCTCCTTTTTCATTTATAATTTTGTTGGTTTGGGTCCTCTCTCTTTTTCCTTGATTAGTCTAGCTATGAGTTTGTCAATTTTGTTTGTCTTTCTCTGCACTGGCCCCGGGGGAGAGGAAGGTGGTCAACGTGTAGCCCCTTCTCTTACCTCCCACTGCGTCTGTCTTGGTCTCTGTGGTGCAGGGGGTGCTTCAGCCCGTGTTCTAGGGTTCTCTCAGTGCTACCTCGCTCTTGAATAGTTGTTACTTGTTCTTCTGGTGTGGGGAGCAAAGTCAGGAATGACCCATGTCAGCATCTTGGTGACGTCACCTCCAACAAATAACTTGTAAGTATAAGTATGTCCCCTGCAAATAGTGGTTCCTCTATTTTTATTTGCTAAATCTGCGACCTTGCCCTGGAGGTCACCCAACCCAAGCCTCCTGCCTGGGATCCTCGGCTCCCAAACTGAACAACAGGACCTAACGATCCTTTCAGAACCGCAGAAAGCCCATTCCTGTGGGTGCGCAAACCCCCATCTCCCTCGGCTAAATCCCATCAGCTGGTGTGCAGGTTGTAGCCGAAGGTGACAAAGGCTGTGACTGTACATCAGTGGGGTCTCAGACTGGTGGGGGGACAGAGGGCATTATAACCTGGCAGATGGATGTGTGGTCAGAGGAGGGGTGGCTAGTAAAAGCGTGGAATGCATGGAAACGGATCCTTTCTCAGGAAAAGGTCAGAGACCCCTCATTTTTCAGGTCGGGGATCAAAGTCCACACAGCGATTCTCCTTAACAAGGTCTTTGACTGCCTCAGGGCTTCCTTGTCCACCTTACTGGGATCCAGGCTCGTCTTCCCAAGCCTGCTCCTGAGGGCCCACGTTACCACGACACCCCACCCTGGACCCCCAAGCCGTTCAAGGAAAGAGTGTCAAGGCCTCAGGTTAACTGTGCACCTGCACAACGCCTGCCTCGGTGGAAACCAATCTCTCATCCCCTCCAGCCATCAGGCGGGGCCAGCTCAGAGCACTGCCTCCTTGGTGGATAATAAAGGTTATGGCAGCAAATTCTAGAACCAAAGGTCAAATCACTTCATGACAAGTTTTTGAAAAGCCCCCGTTTAAAGATCCACTTGCTTTCAGTGCAGCACTGCTGGCCGGCCGAATGCCCGCTGGCCACTGTCCCTGTGATGGGCCAGCCCCACTCATCACCCAGGTCAGCAGGGCGGAGCTGTTGTCTCCGTGGGAGGGGACACGGGCCAGGAGCCAGGAGTCTGGTGACCAGGGAAGAGCAAGAAAAGCTCGCTGGACTCAGAGCAGGGTGGACGCTGTGTGTCCCCTGTGCCCGGGGTCATCACAGGGACAGTCATCAGCCCTGAGGCTCTGGAGTCCTGCGTTTGGAGGGAGAACAGAGTTGAGGGGACGAGGCCCCACGTGCCTCGAGGAACACATTTCGGTGAAACACTGCTCAGTTTGACAGCTCTGCCTCCTGCATGCATTTCCTAAGTCCTGTACTGAGCACTTGCTGTACGCAAACCCATATGGGAAAAACATTTGATTTCCACTCCCTGGGAGGAAGATTCTACCAGCATCTTGGCTTCTCAGAATGCAAGATGGAGGCGGAGAAGTTAAGCACCCGTTGGGGGGAGGGCGGTTGGACAGGGACGCAGGTGGGTCTCTCCTGAGCCTCGCCGGACTCACGGACATGCCAGGGTCGTGTCCTCATGCCCCAAGATGATTATCTAACCTTACCATGTTTAGTGCCAACAAAAGAGCAAGTTCACATGTTCTTTTGCAACTGTACCTTTGGTAGGCAAATGATTTTTAGCCTCTTAACCTAAAAAGACAACTTAGGGGAATGGGGAGTTACTGTTTGATAGGGACCGAGTTTCTGTTTGGGAAGATGAGAAAGTTCCACGGATGGATGGCGGTGATAGTTGCACAGCACTGTGAATGTACTTAACGCCACTGAACTGTACACTTAAAAATGATTACGGTGTTCAATTTTGTTCATGTGTATTATACCACAAGAAAAAATTAAATTAAATTTAAAAAGTTAAAAGATGACTTACTCTGAATCCTAGATTCCAGAACTAGTGAAGTGAGGTCAGCTCTAGACCCAAGTGCCTATAAAATGCCAGTAGGCATGACACCAACTGAGGAGCCAGAAATATCTGGAAACCTAGGATTTCTCAGGAAGAACAAACACATCAGCTTGAGAAATACATGACGAACCATACAGCATAGGATTTATTCTTAAATCTAAAGGAGGACAGAGTAGAAAGGGTGCATCCCTATAATATAATATTCACTTCTATCAACCAGAATGTGGTTGACAGGCACACATCTACTGCCCAAATCTTAAACTCCCCCAGAGTATGGATTCCATAATGCTGGCAAAATTCAAAGACCCGCCATGATGTATTTTGCTGAATATAATGACAATTGAAAAGTCAGCATTTGTGTATGGCATCTTCAGCTCATATGTTTCATCTCTTCAGTGATCACTTCTCTATCACACCTTGAGAATTAACCAGGTAAGAGAAAAGGTGAGACATATTGCATTACCCACTAGACAAATGTGTAACAGTGCAGTAGGCTGGAGCTACCGCAGGGCAGCTCTGTATCACAGAAAATACCCTAAGACTAACAACAGGAGCTGTAAAAAGGGAGCATTTCCGTGAAAAATACAACAGGCCAACTAGAAAACAAAACCACGATTTAGCTGAGATTTGAATTGAGAGAGGATTAAAGAAAAGGAGTATCATGCAGTGGAAATGAAAAGGTCACAGTGTGTGTGTGTGTGTGTGTGTGTGTGTGTGTGTGTGTGTGTGTGTGTGCAATTTAGAAATAAGATCCTACAACCTTGGCATGAGACTGGCTTTGGTCAATGGAACCTGGTGGAGGTGACCCAGCTGGGCTTGTGCAGTCTGGGTTTCTACCGGAATCAGAGTGGCCGCTGATCCCAAAAAGATGAGACACGTGGGGCAGACCTGCAGCTGGTGCCACCCCCAGCCTCCGCCAGCCCCAGCCAGCCTATCCACAGGCTGGGACCACACCCTGTAGGTGTTAGAATGAGGAATAAATGCTGGATGTTGCTTCGAGCTGGTGTGTTTCCCAACATCATCACCATAAAGCCACACATACATGGATGCTAAGGGCTGAACTCTGTCCGCCAAGACCCACGTGTTGAAGTCCTGACCCCCTGTACTCAGAGTGTGGCTGTATTCAGAGACAGGACCTTAAAGAGGTAATTAAGGTAAAACAAGGCTGCTAGGGTGGGCCCTGATCCCATCTAACTGGGGTCCTTAGAAGAAGAGGACATGTGGACACACAGAGACGCCAGGGATGCCATGCACACAGGAGAGACCACGTGAGGACACGGAGAAGGCGGCTGTCTACACGCCAGGGAGAGAGGCCTCAGGAGGAACCGGCCCCATGGCACCTGGACTTCAGGCCTCCAGCCTCCAGAGCCGTGAGGAATAGATCTCTGCTGTGTGAGCGCTCCACCTGCGGTCCTCTGAGTGGACTAATGCAGGGGCTCGTGTTACCTCTGTGCTTTGTAACGTTGTCAGTTTCCTAAGCTCTTCTGAGCCAATGCCTAGAAATTCCCATTTCCACCCACTGTCTGCGAGGAAGGAAAAAAGCACAGACGCTCGGATCTCGCTTTTCACTTCAGGAAAGTGAATCCACGCCATGTGGAATGTCGTGATCCCTCGTGTCTGGGGAGGGTGACGCCGCACACTCACACGCTCCCCTGAGACACTGCATGAGCGCTGGGCCAGCGCGTGCCCGACCCCCCGCCAGTCCTCCTCTCTCCCCCGAGGTGCCGTCCTGCAGACGGGATTCCAGACCCCGGGACGGCGCGCTGGTCCACGGGCTGATTGTCCCGGCCAGCCTCACCTGGGCAGCCAAATCGCTCATCTTAAGATCCACTTTGTTATAAAGCAGAAACTAACACACCATTGTAAAGCAATTATACTCCAATAAAGATGTAAAAAAAAAAAAGAAAAGAAAAGAAACTTGTGGAGAGTGAAACAGAAGATTTTAGTAAATTAGGACTTGCACCCAGGGTTCACTTTGGTGTTTCCAGTGAATTCAACCCTTGTTTAAATTAAATTTGTTTAAATTAAAAAAATAATAATAATAACATGCTAGGCTGGGGCCTCCCGGGCTGCTGCGCAGGGTCATTCCAACGTGCCCACTGTCCCCGACGAGCCAGCAGTGCTATCATGCTATAATCGGTGCTGCTTTAGGCACGATGGTTTTCTCATAAACTCCGCTGATGGCCTTCCTATTATTGCTTTTCAGAGGAAAGATTTCGGGCAGCAGGAAATGTTATGAAAAAGGATACTAGGCTTAGATTGACCATAACATGATGATCAGGAGACCTGAGCTCCCTGGTTTACGCTGTACCATTAACTACACCTCCTTCCAACGGGCTACCCAGTGGACGAGCAAAGCAAGTGCTCGCTGGACATTTCAATCTCAGTGAGCAATAAACTCAGTGTTTTGCAGAAACAGATTGCACAAACTCTGTGTATTGTGATTTCCACATGCGTGGGATGGGAAAGAGTGTCAGCAGAGGATTTCTCCTTCTCTGGGGGGTGAGGGCAGCAGAGAGAAGTAAATACCTCCATTTACGTCGGTGCCGCTGAGGCACCTGGAGAGGAAGGCGATAAAGTGGAGTTTCACACCGTAGAGGCTGGGTCTCCGCTTGCACACCAGGATCCCCGTCTTGTAATCTGCTCCAGAAAGCTCCTGGATTGCGATGTAATATCCTATCCAGCGATGCCTCGCTGAGCATCAGAGACCATTTCAGCTGAAGAGGGAGATGCCGCCAGTGGGGCGCCTCAAACCCAGAGGCAGAGTGAGGAGGAGCCGGCCGTGCGCCCTCCTCCACCCCCGACCTGCAAAGCCCGTCTGCAAGTCGAGTCATGCCCGGTGGACTGCGGAGGTCAGACCTGTGGTGCCGGGATCTCAGGCACCTCGCAGCCCAGCCTGGTGCCGAGGGCGGCTCTTGTTACCTCTGGAATCTGTGGGTGCATCTACCAGGCACGGGCAGGCTCCTTACTGACCAGCACAGCAAATGTATGAGCTTCCCGTGGCCGCTGTAACACAAGACCACAAACTAGTGGCTTAAAGCAACCCAAACCCATTCTTCTATAGTTCTGGAGGTAAGAAGTCCTAAATTCAAGCCGCTGGCAGGGCTGGTATCTTCCAGCGGCTTCAGGGAGATTCGTGTCCTTGCCTTTCCAGCGCCGAGAAGACGCCTGCATCCTTGGCTCCTGGGCCCTTCCCCACGTCACTCGGACGCCTGCTCGACGTCAGACTCTGTCCCTCCTGCCCCCTCTCCTGTGAGGACCCTTGTGACGACACTGGACCCACCCAGATAACCTAGGATAATCTCCCCATCTCAAGAGTCTTAACTTAATCACACCTGCAAAGCACCCTTTGCCACGTAAGGTCTCATACTCACAGGTTTGGGGGGGGTCAAGCTGAGGACACCTGTGGGGCCTTTATGACATCTACCGCAGGCAGGGGATTCTGGTTTTCTTGGTAGTTCTCCAATACAGGATGGCTCACGAACGTTCTTGCACGTATTATCAAACCATAAACTTTTCTTCTAAATATATGGGCTGTGAGCTCAGAAGTAAGCCTGGCTTGGGGGCAGAGGTGTACAGGAGGGGCAAACCATGGGAAATGTCCTCCACTGAGGCCACCCGGTCCTGCGTGATCCTGGCAGGGCGCCTGAGGCTGGATGCTCACAGCCCGCCGAGGGGGGCCAGCTCTGGAGATGCTGGGCATCATCATGAGGCTGTGCGCCCCGGAGCCTCTTAACCTCTCTGGAAACTGAACCTCATTTTGTAGCCACAGACCTATCGCCATCTCAGGCTTGAGATCATCGGACACATTTCCCCGGCAAGCACCTGTCATCGCTCTCTCCGGGGGCTTCTCTGAGACTCAAGCAGCACCCCTCGACCTGACGCCTGGTCTCTGTATCTCCCCGCTCTTTCCTGGGGTGTGCCCAGCTCACAGGGGAGGCCCTGCCTTGGGTGTGGGGGTTTCGGAGGAGAGCAGGAGGCCTGCTTGCAGGGGCTGTAGTAGGCCTCTGGGGGGATGATGTACAGACCTTGAAGACTTGTGGTCTGATGCTGGGACTTCATATAAGATCCTCAGGCAGACTCTGGGGAGGGGTCCGGAGCACCCTCCCAACCTCAGTGGGGAGTAACGTGGGGGCGGGTATATTACAAGGGCTCTGTCGGCTGCAAGAGATAGAAAATCCAATTCAAACTGGCTTGAGCAAAAGAAAATGTATGGGCTCATACACTGAATAATTCAGAGGTTAATGGCTTCAGGCACAGTGGGATCCAGGAACTCAGACAATGTCATCAGGACTTCTTGTACTCCCTCCCTCAGCTATGCTTTCAGTGGTGCTGTCCAGGGCCAACCTGAACTTGCACAACCCTGAGTCTGACACCTCCTTAAATTCTGCACCCCTGGGCCCCATTGGCCTCTCGCTAGTCCCAGCTCTGGTGTTGTCTTAAGCAGACTTTCCCCTCATGATGACAGAATGACTGCAGTGCTCCAGCCCTCTGTACTTCCAGATTTGGTTCTATTGGAAGGACAGAGTCCCCTTCCCCAGCTCAAACAGAAGTGTCAGAATTTAGTCTTAGTGGCTGATTGCCAACCTCACCCAGGGGCCTGGGCCCAGCCACACGGGCTGGGGGCTGGGAAGGGGTCCTTCGCCCACAGACAAACTATGGAATAGACGCAGGGCAGCAAAAGCCGCAAGTGTCCCCCTCAGCCAGGCTCTGACCACAAGACAGAGTCCAGGTCCAATCCCACTCTGACACTCAAGAGGGTGGGCCTTTGGCAGTGGACACTGGCCTCTTTCTGACCCAAACTGCAGACAGTGATGTGTACCCAGTTCCTTAAGAGTAAGGGCTATAAAAATGCCAAAGAAGCAAAGCTATCGCTGGACACTTGGCAAAGACTTGAAGCCCTGGTAGGAAACACACCTTCCCCACTAGAAGACACAGAGGAAACGTCCCCCAAAGATATGCCCAGGTCCTGACCCTGGTTACCTGTGAATGTGACCTTATCTGGAAATAAGGCCTTTGCAGATGTACTTAAGGTAAGTATCTCAAGATGAGATCATGCTGGATTAGGGTGGCCCTAAACCCAGTGAATGATGTCCTTAGAAGAGATGGAAGCAGAGAGTACATACAGAGACACGAGGAGAAGCCATGTGAAGACACGTCTTTGGGGGACACTTCTCACCCCACCACAGTAAGCATCATCATCATCTTCAAAATCACCTGTCTCTCCACTTGCAGGGGCCCGAGCCTCTCCCACAGCCCAGGTTCCCAAGCCTCACCTTGAGAAGAAAGCCCATGCCCCAGTGAGTTTTTTCTCATCCATCATCTGACTGAGAAATGAGGTCAAAAAACAGGAGAGGCCCATGGAAAACCAGCTTCCGGGGGATGCTCCGCCTGGAGTTCCAGCCTAGACTGAACGGTCTCTGAAGTCTGCTACTTGATGAAAATTATAAATGCTCCTAATTGTGTCTCCCCAGTCAGCTCTGTCTGCCTCCAACTTTCCTCGAAATGAGCTTCATCTTTGTCACACCAGCATGCAAATCAAGAAAACGATGTGGGTCCCAGAGGCTCTCAGATCCAATGTGATCACAGCGTCCTGGTCAGCAGTGATGTCAGCTCAGATATCTCACGCCTGGAGAGAAGGCCCAGAGAGCACCCTGCCGGTCTGCTCCACGGTGACAGTGACAAGTATAGGAGGGGACAAAGCCACCCTGCCAGGCCTGCGTTATCTGATAAAATATTCCTTGTGAGATCAAAGTGAAATTTAGAACTAGAGATTCTAAAAACATTTCCTTAATGTAGCACAGATGATCTCTAAAAATACTTTATCTGAGCAAGGCGTTCGTTCTCCCCGGAAGAAAGTCACGCCAGCAAATGAACGAAGGCTTCTCTCCTGAAGCTTAGCTCCACCCATGGACGGTCCCCAGCTCGTGGTTCAACTTAGGAATTTCCGACTTTATGATGGTGTGAAAGTGATGTGTATACAGTAGAAACCGCGTACTTCAGGTTTTGAATTTGGATCTTTTCCCGGGCTAGTGAGAGTGGGTCCGGTCCTCTCTCGTGGTGCTGGGCAGCGGCTGCAGCTCCCGGTCAGCCCCGCGATCTCGGGGTTGGAAACCAGCACACTTCCAACCATCCTGGACCCAGACAGCCACTGTGTTTTTCACTTTCAGTGCAGTACCCAATAAATTACATGAGACAGTCAACACTTTATTATAAAATAGGCTTTGTTTCCCCAGCTGTAGGCTAATGTCCGTGTTCTGAGCACATCTGAGGGAGGCTGGGCTGAGCCGTGACGTTCAGGAGGGGAGGGTAGTCAATGCATTTCAACTTATGATCTTTCCGACTCACGATGCTTTATGAGGACGTGACTCCATCACAGGTGGAGGAAGACCTGTATATCCTGGCTATTCCGTCCAGAGAGCAGGAAGGAGGGCCCTCAGGGACAACCCTGTGAGACCGAGAAAGGGGCCCACAGACTCAGGTCAGAAACACTTGGGTCTCTGCAGCACCCATGGTCCAGGCTGGCCACCCGTCCTATCAGTGAAGCACCGCCTCCTGGCCAGGCTCCTGCATGAACAGTGCCCCTTGTTCTCTGCTTGTGCCAACAGACGTCAGCCCTGATGGCGTTGTTGGAGCTTCAGCATCTTTGTCACCTGTGTGGCTGGCTCATCCTGGGAGCGTGGTGCTCCGGGCTTTGCTTGTATCCACTCTTCACAGCGGCCTTGAGAGGTGACACTACTGTTGTCCTCATTCTCAGAAGAAGAAACCAAGGACAGAGAAGGGAGTGACTCTCCTGAGGTCATGCAGGTCCCAACCAGCCGACAAGCCTTGAGAGCCCAGCCTCTCCAGGCCCCGTCAGCCCGAGGTCACACCCAGAGCCCTGTTACAGCAGAAGCCAGGGCCCCCCAACCCAGGCCCTGAACAGGCTCCAAGGACCAGTGGAGAACTCCCTGTGGCCCTCCAGGACCCCTGCTATGTCGCTCAGGCATCAAGACGGCTCTCTACCCCGCACGGTCCTTTCCAGCCACACATCCTGTGTCCCCACGAGGTGCCTGCACCTCAAGATCCAGGCTCAGCCTCGGAGAAGCCACAGGGAAAAAGCAGAGTCTCGCTCAATGAGATGACTTCCTCTTCCCTCAGAAGAGGCAAGGGTGGTGAGGACAGAGGACAGAGCTTCCCCAGGGAAGAGCCAGGAGGCCTCGGCCAGACTCTCCGGGACAGCATCGCCACGTTCAAGAGGGCAGCCTCTGTCAGTGTCAACACATCCAAGAGGACGGTGCAGAAAGATGGAAAGCATAGTGGGGAGAGCGGCAGGGCACCAGATACCCCCAGGCTGAGCAGTGAAGGAAGGAGAAGGGGAGGCCCCCAATGCTCAAGGCTGGTGGCCAAGTGCGGGGTGAGAGCGGCAAGTCACCCTCCTCCCAGAGGACCAGGCGGGCCAGCACTGGGCACGTCCCCACAGCCAGGATGGACAGGCCATGGAGAACTTACCAGAACATCCCAGATGGCACACACCCCGAGGTCCCTGCAGGACCCCGGAGGCTCCAGAGATGGGAGGGGGGCGCTGATAACTGTGGATGGCGAGCACCTCCCCAATGCTGGTGAACGGGGCGTCAAGATGGGCTTTCTGTTCTCTAGAAAACCCAAGTAATGTGACGTGCATTGCTCCCCAGTGTCGTGGAGCAAATGCAGAGCAAATTAAGGTGGGTAGAAATCACCTGGGGGTCTTGTTAAAAGGCAGATTCACAGCTCTGGGGTGGGATTCGGTGTTTCTAGCAAGTTCCCAGGTGACCCTGATGCTTCTGGTCCCACAGATCACACTTTGAGCAGATATTTTCCTCACCCCACTTTCCCTCCCCTTGAAATGACAATTCAAGTCTCAGGCGCGTCCCTTCAGTAAGAGCTCAGTTAGGATCTTCTGGAACCATCAGCCTTCCAGCAGCCGGGGGAGCCATTCCCCGAGATCGTGGCTGTTCTCTGCCTGGTCAACTCCCACATTCTCTCCACAGCACCCTCTCTCCTGTGTCTCTGCTTCCTGCAATTTGAGGAAAACTGAGACTCCATGTCCACATGGAGTGTCATAAGCTTCCAAAGCGAAGAAAAGAAACAAAGAAGGCCGTGATCGAGCCCAAAAGGACTGTGACGAGCTTGCCGGGGAGGAGACCCAATGAGTTGGGACACAGTGAGATCCACGACACCGTCAGGCTGCCAGCTTCTCTCCTGATCAGCCATGGGGCTGCTGGGTCACGTTCACCTCCAAGAACTGACCTGACTGTTCCAGAGAGTCTCCAGGTCAATTCAAACAGCACCTGATATGAGACCTTCAGATGTTCTTTTCTGTCTCTCTTCTACCCTAGTTCTCTAACTGACTGGGAATTAACTGCATGATAAACCCATAACCCTGACTCGTGGCAAGTTGATTAGGTGAGCAGAGGTAGAGATTATAAAAACGCAAACCCAACCCAATGAGAGATTTAACTATTCCTGAGGATATACAGGCTTAGATCAATGAAGAAAGTTAGGGAATCTAATTTGGGTTTTGGGCTGGAAAACCCTTCCCTCTGTGTGATCTGCCCAGGGGCTCCCTGGTCCTGGCTGCAGCTCTGAGCATAGCTGTGGGCCTTTCCTACTACCAGAAAGAATGAAGAGAAGCAAGGGCAGCCCCTCTGCAAACAAGGGCTATTACTGCAAAGAGAGAGTGATGGGTGAAAACAGAATCTAAGATATGTTGTCAGCACTTATCACAAGCTTTGAAAGTGTTTATGTCCTTTAACCCAGAATTTCTTTGGAAATTATCCAAAATAGAAAAAACACTCTAGATTAAACACAGAAGCTTGAATAAATGCATTTATAGCTGCTACCTAGAAAAAACTCACTAAAATAAGAGCAAAAGAATAAAAATAACATCGGTTCATATGGACAGAATCTAAGTATGTAAGTAAAGTCAACAGCAAAAAAATTTTGGAAAATACAAAGCAAACGGATCACTCCACTTCTGGTTATGGGTAAATTGCTCCTATTGGACTAACCCTCCCACACATACAAACTAAAAGTTTTAGACAATATTTTTTTAAGTCTGAAGGCCCTGGAGAGTGATCAGAAGCAGGTGAACACTGGAGGGAGTAGATATTTGGGAAAAGGGAACAGCATGGGGTGAATTTCCCATTCTTATGACTTTTAGTCTAAGAGCAGGTCCAAATCTGAGACATTCGGGGCAGCTAAACTTCAATAGCAAATCCTCAGTCTTTCTGCCTTAAAGAACCAGAGGAAGGAGTCTGGAGCAACCATGACCACTGAGAATAAATGGGAAATACTGGCGGGGAGACAGCCAGGACAGGAGAAGGAATTCTGTGTATAAACTCAACCCAAATCTCTGGCTGACCACTGAACAACACAAACGCAGGGCAGGCTCCAAGCTGCCCTGCTAAAACTGAAAGAACTGAACTTGGATATGAGCTATTCACACCACAAGAGAGAGAGGATTTGAAGTTTGAGTTCAGTCACATATACTGCCTGATTAACAAAGAAAATAAGTACTCTTTGGAGGCACAGAACAAAATACAGAGTCTCTATGACATACCACTCAGAAAGTTAGGATATAATCCAAAAGTACAATATATATGAAGAAACAGGAAAACAAAATAATCATAAATATGCATGTACCTAATAGAATTTCGAACTCCATGAAGCAAAAATTGATAGAATTAAAAGGACAGATAATTCCACAAACACTGTTAAAGATTTTAAATTTCTTTCCCTCATAAATTAATAGAACAAATAGATTAAAAATGAGTAAACTATAGATTTGCTTTTTACTGCAACCAAAAACTGCATAATACACATTCTTTGCAAGCCCACCTAGCATGCTCACCAAGACACACTATACAGGCCAATAGAATAAGACTTATTAAATGTAAAGGGGTTAAAATCATATAGTATGTTCTCTGACCAAAGTGGAATTAAATTAGAAATTAATAATCATATTTCAAAAAACTGTCAGTGTGTGAAAATTAGACATACCTCTAAATAATCCATATCTCATAGAAAAAAACATGAGGGAAATTTAGAAAATATTCACAGTGAATGACAATGAAAATACAAATCATATGATTTTTGGAATGTGCTGAGATTTATAACTTCAGATATTTATATTAGAAAAAAACAGTTGAAAAATTAATGAATGAATGTACAACCCACGCAAGAACCTAGTAAAAGAAGAGCAAAGTAAACCCAAATTAAACAGAAGGAAGGAAATAATAAAATCAATGAACTAGAAAACAAACAAGAGCAATAAAATTTATAAACCCCTAGCTGTACTGGTTAAAAAAAGAGAAAAAGGACAAATTATCAATTTCAGGAATGAATGGTGGACTATTGCTATAGAACCTACAGATTTTAAAAGGAAAATAAAGGAGTATTTGAATAAGTTTATGCCAACAAATTTGGTGACTTAGATGAAATGGACAAATTTTGTGAAAAATACACAGCTTACCAAATTTGACACAGATGAAACATACAATCTGAATAGCCCCGTGTATGTTAAAGAAGAAAATAACACCACTCTTGTACAAACTCTTTCAGAAAATAAAAGAGGGGGGAACACTTGCCAATCCATTATATGAGGCCAGCATAATTCTAATACAATAACCTGAAAAATATACTACAATGAAAGAAAATCACAGAAAAGGATACCTCATGAAACATGCAAATTTCCTTAACAAAATATTAGCAGATATAAGGAGGATAATATCACATGACCATGTGAGAATTATCCCAAGAATACAAGGTTGGTTTAGCATTAGAAAAGCAATAAATATAAGCCACATTATTAACAGAATAAAAGAAAAGCATATGATTATTTCAATAGATGTGAAAAAAGCATTTGCTCATTTAACAAAACTCAACAATCATTCATGATTTTTAAAACCTCAGCAAACTAGGATTAGAAAGGAACATGTTCAATCTGCTAAAGGGATCTTAAAAAAAAAAACAAACAGCTAAAGTTATACTGAATGTTAAAAGACTGAATACTCCCCCCCGCCAATGCAGGGAATAATGCAATGACACTTACTCTCAGTGCACATACTCAGTTATTATACTAGAAGTCCTAACCATTGTAATCAGACAAGAAAAAGCAAATAAACAGCACAGGGATTAGAAAAGGAGAAGTAAAACTATCTATTTGCATATAACCCCACTGCCTACAGAGAAAATCCTAAGGAATTTATGAAACTAATAAATGAAATTAGAACTAATAAATGAATTGGCAAGGTCCCAGAACACATGTTTAAAATACAACAATAGGCTGTAAATTTATATCCTATCAAAAAACAATTGGAAAATGAAATTTTTAAAATTACTTTTGAAATACCATGAAAAAACAAAATACTTAGCAATAACTTCACTAAGTATATGCAATATCTGTTCACTAAAAAACCACAAAATATTACAAAGAGACATTAAATAAGACCTAAATAAATCAAGATGCATCCCATGTTCATGGCTTTGAAGATTCAGTATTGTTAAGAATGCCAACTGCCCCAAAATTTCTCTATAAATTTAACATAGTCTCAATCAAAAGCACAGCTGGCTTCTATGTAGAAATTCACAAGCTGGTTCTAAAATTTGTATGGAAATGCAAAGTACCTTAAAATGCCATAACAATGTTAGAAAAGAAGAATAATGTTGGCAGACTTACTACCTGACTTCAATACTTACTACAAAGCTACAGTAATCAAGGCAGTGTGACACTGGTATAAAATACCAACAAATACATCAATGAAACCAGATAGAGAGAGCAAAAGGAGATTCAGCAAAGGCACAGAAGTGGAGATTCAGCAAAGGCACAGAAGTGATCTAATGTGAAAAGGAACATCTTTACAGCAAACAGTGTTGGAACAACCAGGTACTTGAAAATAAAGTCCTCAACCCTTACCACATGTTGTACACAAAATTTAATTCAAAATGTATCACAAGCCTAAACATTAAAGCTTAAAGAATACAGCTGCTAGAAGAAAACATAGGAGAATACCTTTGAGACTCAGGGGTCTGTCTGTCAAGCCAAACAGCCGTCATGCACAGCACCATCCTCTTCTGAAAAGTCCTGCATCCAGGCTTCAAATGAGGAGCTCCATCAGAAGGATTCTGAGTGCCCCCAAAATCCTGCATGGCTTCAGCCCCAATGACCTAGAATGGACACAGTGATCAATAGCACTTTGATTCTGATTCCAGGAAGATGATTCTTAATAACTCTATCGATCCTGCTCAAAAGGGCTTCATTTTAGGGCAGCAGTCACTGAACAGGAGGATGATGTCCAAAACTGCCAGCTTGACACTAATGTCATCTTTAAAAGAAACTGACACCACAGAAAGCCCGCCAGGGAGATGCTGACCCTTTAGGCGTCTGGGAGCAGTGACCAGACAAGGTGCTCGGCACAGAATTGCTGAGCAGCGGGCCATTCTGTCTGCCACGGCCAGCGTGTGCCCACTCCTGGCTGCTCTCCGAGCAGTGGGGACACACCTCCAACCTCTCCCCTAGGGAGGAGGGTCCTCTCCAAGGCCCAGTGCACCCTTCTATCAGCCCTGGTCCCAGTGACTCCCACCTGAGACATCTGGGGAAGAAAAGGGTCATGATGGGGTGGCTGGGAGTGTGGATTGTGCAAAGCAAAGAGTCTTCCACACCCCAAAGGGCAGAGATGGGGCCAGTGGTCCCCACACAGACAGCACAGCATTCACCACGGACAGGAAACAACATCCCCAGTTACATGAGCCAATAAATCCCCTTTTCTGCCCAGGGCTCTTTTGGCAATTACAGTGGTAAGCCACTATGCTGTAAATGACCCTAAATATTCAGAAGTTTCAAAAATGAAAAGGCACTGATTTTAGGGGAAAAAAAGAAGAGGGAGCTAGAAAGACGGATTTAAAGGAATACTGAGATTCAGGCGACATGGTAGGGACAAGGAGAGGACTGACCCCCTCCCTGCTGTCCCCACGCCCACCCGCCCCCCTCGGACCAATTCCAGCTTCCAGCGGCGGAGCCCAGGCAGCCCCTTCCTCTGGTCACGGTGGCCAGATAAGGGATCAGCACGGGACACGGGACAGGCTGACCACGGCCAAGGAAACCCGATTCCGTGGTCTTTCCTGGGAGACGGGAACAGGAGGGGGAAGCGGCCAGAGCGTATGTCCTTCCTGCCCAAGGAGGGTCTGGGGAAGGAGGCCAGTCCGGGAGCAGGGCCGCGAGCGGGGCTCGCCACAGCCCGGGCTCTGAGGGCCGCCCCTCATCTTCACGGCTCGGGCTGGTGTGAGTCAGCTCATCTGCCAGTCACCTTGAACAACGTCAAACTGAGGCCAAGAAGCCCCCCGCTTACTGTGCACTGGCCACCCGCCCAGTTCCGAGCTTTCACGCTCGTCTCTTCTGGTGGTGGTTCCGACACAGGACTTTCAAGTTGGAAACTGAACATTGGTTCGGCCGGGCCCCGGCTCGCCCGTCACGTGACCCTGCGGATGCCTGACCTGGAATCGCCCATCTTCCAGGCTCCCGAAGTAGCTCAGCCTGTTTCCTCTCTTCACCGAGGGCCAGGAAAACAGCACGTTTCGGCCTCAGTCTGTGGGTGGTAGACACAGCCCGGGCCCCAGAGCTTTCTGATGTCCCCGCCACGAAGCCCCGTTCTGTTGGCCTGGCTCAGACCGACCCCCAGAGGCCTCGTGCTTGCATCCTGTGGAGGAGACCGTGGGGTTCCTGCCCCGGTTACCCCGGGCCGGGCGTGCAGGGTCCACCGTGCTGTGCAGGAGCGGGCGAGCTCAGGCCTGGGCTGCGCCCTGAGAGAGGACGAGGGCCTCCGCCCCACCCTGCGGTCCCTGCGGGCAAAAGCCAGCGCCCGTCACAGCAAAAGCGTCATCCTTCCCTAGAGCGCCGGAGAGCCACCCGTAGACACAGCCACGCAGCGGGTTCTGTCACAAACCCTGCTCTCCCTTCGGGGCCCGCAGAAGGGCCGAGGCGCCGTCTCGTCTCCTTCCAGCGCGCCAACCTGGGTGCCCCGAGGGCAGGTGCTGGGTGGGCGGCCCTGCCAGAGCCCCTGCTTCACTCACGCTGCTGACCGTCCCCGGCTGACAGATGGCGGGGTCGCCGGTCAGACCTGGCCTGTCCCTCTCACAGCCGGAGCTGCTGTCAGTCAGGCAGCCCCAGGCCCCGGGCCTGGACCCTGAGGGCACACTGGCCTTGGAGGCCCGGCCTTCAGAAGAGATGCCCAGTTTCCTCTGGTCATCACTTCAAATCCAGCCAGGCCCCCTGCTGGCAGCGCTGCAGGAGCCCTGGCGACAGGCTGGGCAGGGAGCCCGCCCACCGGGGGCAGAGCAGGCAGGCGGGGTGCGCAGCCCGGCCAGGCGGCTTCCGCCCGGGGCCCGGGGATGCAGTGCAGCAGCAGAAGGCAGGCAGTGCATCCGCCGGGATACTGACTGCTTTTTTTTTTTTTTTTTTTTCAGAAATCATAGAAATGTTGCAAATTTGAAAGTACACCTTTGCCAGTGTCAAATTCGTCACAGAGAAATTAAAAGGGCACAGATTAAACCCTCCTATGAATTAAGGTCCCAAAGTATTAAAGCCCAATTTTGAAATCAAGTTTCCTTGCTAGTGTGGGTTAAAAATCCAAAGTCCTAAATGGTTTTAGTTTTAGTTCAGCCTCTTTGTCTTCCCAGCGTGCTAATCTACCACGCTGTCCTGGCATTGAGGTGCGTTCCTTTATCACGAGGTTAAACTGGGAGAGTCTCAGTGTAAATCAGATTCCTTTCAAGGCAATCCAGGTCCCCCCCGCCTGGAGCCGCCCCCCTTGGCAGCCACCCTCATCCCTCCGCTGGGTGTCCCTGCATCACCTCCCCGGGCAGCTGGGGAGCACGTCTAAACCTACACTTAAGCACAGCTCCCCACTGTCTGAAACCCTTATGTGCGGCTGTCTGTTTTATGGCTTTCTGGGTCCAAAAGGGAGTTCCCCTGCCACCTGCTCCCATCACCCCCGCCCCGCCCTGGCTCCCGGCCTCCCTGGCCATTCCAGGCCTTCCCACCCACTGCCCCCTCTCCCCTGGGGACCCCGCTCAGCCTTCAGTGACCAGCCCCCCCTGGCGACTTCTTGCAGGGCTCGCGGGCCCCTCGCCGCACTTGTGATGAAGTGATGAACCGTGTGCTTGCTGGATACGGGGTCTCCCCTTCCAGGAGGTGGTATCTCTGTGACTTTAGTGACCCTCTCGCTCTCCACTGCGTGTCCTGCTCCAGAGGTATCGTTCCATCCACGAACGAGGGAAAGGATGAACGGGACACAGAAAAGGATCCCACGTGGAAGTGCACCATTCAAGCACTTGACTGAAGCAACGATTTCATTAAAATCCCCTGAAACATCCCTTCTCACAAGTGTGTCAACATGTTGGTACAGACACGCGACACGTACGGAATATGTGGGAAACAACAACAGGGTCACCGCCTACAGACCGTTCTGCACGTGCTTCCTTCCCTGAAGGCGCGTCCTGGTCACGGCGACCTCGCTGAGCTCACCCCTCCCCGAGCTCAGCCCCTCCCCAGGCGCGCCCTGTGCTAAGCGCTCTGCTTCTACCGACTCCTGTAATCCTCACAGGGACCCCAGGAGGCGAGCCGTCTGATGACTGCATTTTACAGGTGAGGAACGTGGCAATAACCCCCCGTCAGCTGCACATAGCAGGTGACAGAGCTCAGACGTGAATGCAGGGCTCCTGCACCACATACAGAGCTACAAGCCACCAGCCCCGCTGCGGCTCTGAGAGAGAGAGAGAGGGTCCTTCAGACCCAGGCCCACGCCCCGGAAGGTCATGGAGCTGTTCTTTGCATGCACGTGCACTAATTGACATAACTGCTCTCCAACTGGGGACATTGCAAATGAGTAGCTCTGCAGACAGTGATGTGCGTTTTCTAAACATTTCCTGAGGATAAACTCCTAGAAACCGGCCTGTTGCATTAAAAATCCCCCTTAAGTGCAAAGAAATCCAGAGCTTCCCAGAGCTGCACGGAGGCTCCTTTCTCTCTGTCCCCAGCCAGCTTGGGGGATCAGAGCTGAAGGCGGCCGGAACCATGCACGCATCCGGCAGTTTGGCCAGACCAGGGAGGCAGGTACAGCCTCCCCCTCCCCACGTGGCACCAGAGCTCTCCGCCGCGTCTCAGGGACCGTGCAGGAGCGCCAGTCCCGGGCGTGCATCCCAGTCCTCACACGCTGGCTGGAGGGGGTCAACGACGGGCCCATCCGGGCTGGGGGTTTGCCCGTCACGGAGCGGAGAGTTACTGTAAGAGAAAGTAGCTGCATCTGGGTCACTAAGTCAGGACCAACACAGAAACATGTCCCCAAGAGGAGACAGGCTGACCCCCGACCCCTCTTGAAGCCTCAGTAACCAGTTCACAGTTAACTCATTCTTGCCACGTAAGGAGGAATCTTATCTCAATTTCCAAACCCGTATTTCAAGTTCTAATCCGGATGCTTTTCAGCTGTCTTTGTTTCTCTGTTCCAATATTTCGAAGGTATAACGTGCTGTCCTGCATTCGTGTATTTGTTACTTTCAAGTTTGGAGAAGGTCTACTTTAAAAACGAAATAGGTCTATTAAATATGGACTGGAAATGAAAAGCCTTTTTTTTTTTTTTTTTTTGCCGTATGCGGGCCTCTCACTGCTGCGGCCTCTCCCGTTGCAGAGCACAGGCTCCGGACACGCAGGCTCAGCGGCCGCGGCTCACGGGCCCATCCTCTCCACGGCATGTGGGATCTTCCTGGACCGGGGCACGAACCCGCGTCCCCTGAATCGGCAGGCGGACTCTCAACCACTACACCACCAGGGAAGCCCCTAAAAGCCTTTTTATAAAGTGGAGGAGAGTGCCTGAGCAGAGGGAAGAGTTGCACCAGAAACCCAGGTTAAGGTCAGTTCCCCCAAAAGGCTAAGTTCCACTCCAGAGCGGTTACAGAAAAAGGAAAGCCGCAGGGTAGCCTGTAACACCCAAAGGAAGAGTTTGCTTCGATTATAAAACACAAAAGAGGTGTAGAGGGTTGAACCGTGGCCCCCAGAAGATGTGCCCACGTCCTAAACCCAGGAACCTGGGACTGGGACCTTATTTAGAGAAAGGATCTCAGCAGAAAAAAGTAATTGAGGATCAAGATGAGATCATGCTGGATTTACGGTGGCCCTAAACCCAATGACAATTGCGCTCATAGGAGACAAAGAGAAGAAGACCCAGACACTGACCCAGAGGGAAGAACGCCACATGAATACAGACAGCAGAGGCTACAAAGATGCACCCACGAGCCAGAAAACGCGGAGGATCGCCTGGAGCCCCCAGATGCCGGAAGAGGCAGCAAGGACGCTCCCTTAGAGCCCCTGCAGCGAGCACAGCCTACCAACACCTTGATTGTGGACTTCCAGCCTCCAGAATTGTAAGAGAATACATTTCTGTTGCTTTAAGCCACCCGGTATGTAGTAATCAGTTACAGCAGCCCCAGGAAACAAACCCAGGAGGTATGGCTCTGAGATCTAATTTCTGGGAAAATGCTCCAAAGAAATGCCTTTAAATGATTATCCCAGTAATGATTCCCTTTGGGAATCTGGAAAATCCTATACACATGGATTTTGTTATTGACTAAAAGACGGAGTTGTGTGGCTCAGTGACTGACCTCTTTCTTCAGGAGCTGCCCGAGTTACAAATGAGGAGCTATTGAATTGAAAGTCCCAGGATTTACAGAAAAAAGGCATGTTTGGTAAAATCCTTTTCCTACAATGAAAGTAGAGAAGACCTTGAGGGCTCAAAGGACAGAAAGTTTTGATTTGGGTAAACAGTTGGGCCTGGCGTCCCAGGAGCGGGAAGAATCTGTCTTTGAGATGCTTCTCACCTACTCATCACCTAGAGATCATTTGAAAACGTGAAGCCTCCTTCCGGAAGAGCGAGGAAGGGCAGGGAGTATTCTTCTCTGTGCAAAAAGGAATGTGTGGGCTTCCCTGGTGGCGCAGTGGTTGAGAGTCCGCCTGCTGATGCAGGGGACACGGGTTCGTGCCCCGGTCTGGGAAGATCCCACATGCCGTGGAGAGGCTGGGCCCGTGAGCCATGGCCGCTGAGCCTGCGCGTCCGGAGCCTGTGCCCCGCAACGGGAGAGGCCACAACAGTGAGAGGCCCGCGTATCTCAAAACAAACAAACAAACAAAAAAGGAATGTGTTTTTGTTTCCAGGAAAGAGGAGATGGTGACAGCACACAAAATCCACATGTCGTCCACGGCCATGACAAGGGAAGGCGGTGGGCTCCCAGCAATGTCACAGCCAACCCTGTGGTCCATCGAGGCGCCGGGGTCACCGAGGGGTATCAGACATCAGGCTGGAAAAACCCTTCCCAGGAGTCTGAACTTGCACCGCAACTGGCTGGTGTATCTACAAAGACCAACGATTCCCTTGAACACCTCCTTCAAGGGAGTGAGAAACAGAATGCAAAGTAGCTGAACTTGATCTCCCAAAGGCTTAAGCCCACTAACATCTCTTTATAAAATTCAAGTTTGATTGAACTCAAGTGATCTAAAAATAACACTACTTCCCCCATGAGAACATATGCATCCTTCAAATGATAGTCCAAATCATCCATAAAGGAAATGCAAAGAAACAGACGAGTCCAAACCACTCCCAAGCTTAGTTTCTGAGTAAGAATTCAAAGGAAAAGTAATTAAAATCGATATGATTCTTGAGGGTTAGTAATGGCCCCACTTTCTGTGGTTAGTAGGGAGAAGATTTATGGGTCTTTTGGTTGAAAGACCACTGACATCATGCAAACCCAGCAGCCTCTTCTAAGAATACGAAAGGATTCCTCCCTGGTCTGTTCACAGGCAGGGACTCTTTTCATCCAAGCAAAATCAGTTCTCATCAAAAGGGTTCCTGCTCCCATGGGTCCAGGGTAATGATGCTGTATTGGCAGCACACACTCACCATTTTATAAATTTTCAAAAAACGATTGATTCCACTACATTTGCATTTAAAAGTTCAACACACCCTTGCAGACCCGTGTGGAGAGTCTATTTCCTGGAATTCTGATTTTTTGAGTTCAAAACCTCCAGAGGTTTTGTAAGTGGTGGGGTTTTTTCTTTCCTCTACAGGGTGGAGAAGGCTTCTTTTTTGCCATATACAAAAGACAAGCTCTTTTGTATTTCCAAGCTCTTGAAAAAAGTCAAGTTTCTTGTGAAAACTCAATGTGGTCCCCAAAAGCCTACTTTGAAAGAAAAAAGTCACATATGAGGTGTAATTCTAGTCAACACGACTGGTATTTCACTAAACGAGTCAAGTTTACATATCCAAATACGCACAGTTTCCTAAAAACAGGTTGATTTTTATTCCATTATCGGGAAAACCTCTTTACCAGCTTCTTTCCAGAAGGTATAACAAATTATTCTGAACTGGTAGAAAATCTTCAAATTTGGGGGATAAATCGGAAGTTGGGGAGCAGTCTTTGGTGGTGGGAGGGATAAGCTAGGAGGGTGAGTGAAAAGACAGAACGTGTCTTTGGCCCACGTAAAAGTGGTCCGCCCTGGCAGGTTGTAACCAAAAGAGCGTGTGGTGTCACAGCTTTAGAGGGAGAAGGGGGACTTGACATTGAATCTCCACCTGATAGGAGATGATCAAGGTCCCCTCACGCTGAGCCCTGGGAGGACACTCAGCCTTTCCCATCTCTTCCACGATGAAGCAGGGCCACCCAAGAGACTGCACGCAGGCACGGCCCGGGACTCCAGGACAAGTCCCAGAGGCAGGTGATCTCTGGCATTGGTGCAGTGCTTCTTACTGGCTCAGCTAAAGATGCAGACATGGTCGGTGACGCAGTTTTCTGGAGGGATGTTTTTGTGTCAAGTACAACAGATGAATTTCTCCCCAACAAACCAAACAGCTCATTCTGAACAGGCACCAGCCCCTCCTAAAACATGGGAGATTCCCCACATCTTAGTTTGGGTTCCCCCAGAAACTGACCTCAAGGCAGAGGTTTGTGCACAAGTAGTTGATCTGGGACGTGGTCGTGGGGAGCACTGGCTGGGGAGCGGGGAGGGCGGGGAACTGGGAACAAGAGGAAAACAAAACACGGATGTGTTACCAAGCAGGTGACAGATGATGCTGTGGACAAGCGGCGCTCAGTCCCCAGGGAGCCCAGGGACCACATAGACCATGTAGCTCAGAGCTACGCCCTGGTGGGCAAGGGAGCTGCAGTACTTATCCACCAAGTTCCATGGCTCAGTCATGGGCTGAGAGCTTCTCTGGGGTGGGGCGTGGACCCAGGCCGAGTGGGCTCTGGCTTCAGAGAAGGCCCTCAGGGAGAGGGATGCAGCCCTCGCGACTGGAAATGGGGCATGGAGAGGGCAGGTGATGAGGGCAGGTGGCTGGGCTCTACAGACACGGCCCCGATCCACCAAGGTAAAGGAGGCCACAGACGCCTCCACCATCCAGAACCCAGGGATGGGGCGACACACTCCGGTCCACAAAACAAACCCGGGGCATCAGCTGGACCAAAGGGACACAGAAGGGACCCTCAAGATGGCTCCCCCTGCACCCACTTCTCCTCCTGCCCAGGCTGGCCCCGGGAGCCAGCCCATCTCGGGGCACCCCAAGCATCTCCAGACACGTCCACAAACAGGCGGTGGGCGGCAGGGTGGGGACCAAGGAGGTTTGGGGAGTCTGGTGTAGAGAGGTCTGTTCTATACGACCCCTGCAGGGAGGAGGCGGGGAGGGTTTAGAAATGGGGGACGGAGGTGTGTTTCCGCTGTCACAGCATGGGGGTGCCAGGGCACCGCTTGTCCTACTATGTGACAACAGTCCCTGTACCTGAGCACTGCCCCTCCCAGCCCACCACTGTCACACCAGCACCCCTCCACTCACTCGGGCCCCACGAGATCAGCTGAAGGTGGAGAAAGCCTAGCCCGCTTCACAGCCAGTCGGCTCGGTCGGCTGGTACAAGCCAAAACCGGGCAGCAGCTGAACTGCGGCCGCAACTGGTCCACTTAGCATCCTGCCAGCGCTCACAGAGCCTTCGTGCCTTCTGTCCTGGCTGCTCTGAGCTCTGCAGGGTAGAGGACTTGATCCCCAAAAGGGACCTACTCTCGCCAGGAGACACACAGGGTCCACTGATTCGTGGTCACTGGCTGAGGCCGGGCACTTTGGGCTCCTTACGTTAAGGCAAGAACAGGAGTCCAGGGTCTCACAAGGGTGACTGGTCCTCACCACTGGAGGAGCAAAGCTCCCGTCACACAGTGGGGACGTGAAGGAATACACGGAGAGCCCGGGTGATCCTCCTGGGCACCCCTCGGAACTCCCTGGAACAATGTTACCGTACATGGACAAATGCAGCAAGCGTGTCCTGAGAAGGGCCTGGTGACCAGGCTCAGAGCCCCCAGGACTGAGGTCCAGTCATGCACCACGTATGCCCTGGAGCACAGGTGCTGGCTGAGGGTGAGGAGAGTCTAGAATGGAAAATCCAACTGGCTTGTCAGAATTTGCATGTTTGGTTAACAAAAAAAAGTCGCAGTGATTGACTCTGAAAATAGAACATGTTGATTCGACATTTCCTAAGCACTTCCGGGGCCAGCTCATAGGAGGAAGGGTCAGGATGACACAGGGAGAGTATAAAAGGAGTAACCCTGTACCTTTGATCAGACCTTCGCTGCATGGAGCTCTCTCACACCATCCTCTCTGCAACCAGCCCGAACACACTATGGGGTTTGTACCATTCTCCCCACTTTTCAGATGAAAAGATCAAGACTGAGAGGTCAAGGAACAGCCCACCATAAGTCAGATAGAGAAAGACAATATTGTATGTTATCGCTTGTATGTGAAACCTAAAAAAGCCAAACTCATAGAAACAGAGAGTGCAACAGTGGTTACCAGGGCTGGAGGGGGTACAGGGGAGAAATGGAAGGTCAAAGGGTACAAACTTCCAGTTATAAGACGAAAAAGTTCTGGGGATCTAATATACAGCATGGTGGCTATAGTAATAATACTGTATTGTATACTTGAAAGTTGCTAAGAGGGGGCTTCCCTTGGTAGCACAGTGGTTAAGAATCCACCTGCCATTGCAGGGGACACGGGTTCGAGCCCTGGTCCAGGAAGATCTCACATGCCGCAGAGCAACAAAGCCCATGCGCCACAGCTACTGAGCCTGCGCACCACAACTACTGAGCTCGCGTGCCACAACTACTAAAGCCCACGTGCCTAGAGCCTGTGCTCTGCAACAAGAGAAGCCACCGCAATGAGAAGCCCGTGCACCGCAACACAGAGTAGCCCCTGCTCGCTGCAACTAGAGTAAGCCTGCACGCAGCAACGAAGGCCCAACACGGCCAAAAATAAATAAATAAAGTAAATAAATCTATTTTTTTTTTTAAAAGTTGCTAAGAGAGTAGATCTTAAATGTTCTCACCACACACACACACACACACACACACACACAAATGGTAATGATGTGACATGATGGAGGTGTTACCTAAAGCTATGGTGGCATCATTTTTGCAAGATGTAAGCATATCAAATCAACACACACACCTTAAACTTACACAATGTTATATGTCCATTATATCCCAATAAAACTGGAAAAAAGTGGACCCAGCCCATCGCAGGTGAACTGCTCCAACAGTTTACCTGAACAGATCTGAGTTCAACACGAAGACTCAGCCACTGAGTCTCCCCGATGAAACAATCAGAGTAACTGTATTAAAAATCTCCAACACTTGCCATTTTCTAAAATAAACCACCTTGACATTAGGACGCCTATTCCTCCAGGGATAATCCCGAGAGCCGTGCACCCCCGTGTCTGAGACCATGAGCACCCAGACGTTGTCACTCAGCTGTAAAGACAAAGCAAAACCGTGGATTTGGGGGATTTAGGGGATTTGGGGAAAGCACTAATACTTTCAAGTACTTCTCTCAGAAACCCTCAAAAGCCCATATGTCACAGAAATAAACGTGATTTACGGTTGGCAAGAAGTGCTCTCAGGCTTTCTCTGGGAAGCCCTTGAGGATCTGGGGAGAGAGGAAGGGAAGGGAGAAGCTCTCCACCAGGGTCTGGAGCAAACTGACTCCACGGGCAATTCCAGAATATGGAGCGTTCCTGCAACACCAGCAGCAATACCATTAAACTAAAATCACTCACCAGAAACACTACTTTGAAAACACTTAGCAGTCTGGAATTAAAACGCCTTACCTGGCTCTCATGCATCAGTTTCATGCATATTCATCCTACTTTTCTCCGAATTAGAGACAATACATCCCCAAAAGCCTCTTCATTTTGGATATTTCTTCACAGTCATTTAATGCTAAATTAAACTTCAAAAACCTTCATTATTCACAAGGTTTTTGTTCTGTTCACTTAAACTTTGGGCAGCTTCCAACTTAATGACACCCCCCTCCCTTTTTTTAACTGACATCTGCTTGCATAAGAACGGGAAAGCCACTAAAGCACGGGACTCCTCCACGGAGCCTGACTTCACGCTCTTCCATTTCAGATGTCAACATGAAAAGTAATCACTTTTAATAAATAACATTTAAAGCCAATTACATATTTGCTATTAAAATCACACTAATTCCACTTTGGAGCATGAAGAACAAAATTAAATTTCAATTTGAAGACAAAGTACGCTCACGCCTTTTCAGAGCTGCACAAACACATTTAAACAGCTCTGAGCGCTTATCTCCCTTCACTCCTGCTTGCGTTCCGAGGCATGAAAATGTCAGGTTGAACGCTGCCTGAGTTCAGACTCTGCTGTGCTCTCCCCCCAGCGCACGGAGACAGGACAGGGAACGGCGACAACAAAATGGCTCCAATGGTGATCCCAGTAAAAATAATAATTGCTATTAAGATTATAACAACTACCTAGGGAGAGAATAGTAGCTAACATTTATTTGCTTTTAACCACGTTTCCAGCATCTCATTCTAAACATTATTTCATATAATCCTCACAACTCCTGTATAACACACACCTAGAATCCCTGTAAGAAATGAGGACACTGAGGCTCAGAGCAGGTAGGAATCTGTCCACAGTCACACACAGAGAGCAACTCAAAGCCACGCCCCCCAATCCAGGGTCCAGTGTGCAGGCTGATTAGATTGATGGTCCGAATTAAGAGCCACCTCCCTGCATCCTCCCCTTTGCCCTATACTGCTGGAGTCTCCTCCGCGGCTGATTCTTGGCCAGGTGACTTGCTTTGACCAACGAGATGGTCACAAACTTGACAGCAAGAAGAGGCTTTGAAAGTGCTTGTGTGTTTCTTTTTCTTTTTTTTTAAATAAATAAATTTATTTATTTATTTATTGGCTGCGTTGGGTCCTCATTGCTGCGCACGGGCTTTCTCTAGTTGCAGCGAGCGGGGGCTCCTCTTCGTTGCGGTGTGCGGGCTTCTCTTGCTGCGGAGCACAGGCTCTAGGTGTGTGGGCTTCAGCAGTTGTGGCACGCGGGCTCAGTAGTTGTGGCTTGCAGGCTCCAGAACATAGGCTCAGTAGTTGTGGCTCGTGGGCTCAGTAGCTGTGGGACGTGGGCTCTAGAGTGCAGGCTCAGTAGTTGTGGCGCACAGGCTTAGTTGCTCCGCGGCATGTGGGATCTTCCCGGACCAGGGCTCGAACCCGTGTCCCCTGCATTGGCAGGCAGATTCCCAACCACTGTGCCACCAGGGAAGTCCTGCTTGTGTGTTTCTGCTTTGTCCCTTGCTCCTCTGCAATCACCACGAGACCGAGGGACCTCAGATACAATCAGAGAAGAGGGGGCCATCCTAGGCTGACCCCCCACCAGCTGACCACAGATCCATAAAGCGAGCCCAGAGCAGCTGAACCACCCAGCCAACCTGTAGACACAGGACAGATAAGAAGCAGGTGTTGATTTTGGTGCCCACGGGTTGGTGGTTTGTTTTTTGTTTGTTTGTTTGAATTTTTATTGGAGTATAGTTGATCTACGATGTTGTGTTTGCGGTGGTTTGTTACACAGAACAGAGGGCTTAACTGACACTCTAAACCGCCCACCAGGGAGCTCTTCGTAGAGCCCGTGGGCAGCGGAACAATGGCCCCCAAAGACACCCAGGTCCTAATCTCTGGAACACATGAATATTTCCTCACATGGCAGAAGAGACTTGGCAGGCGTGAGGACATTAAGGACCCTGAGGTGCGGAGACCACCCTGGATTACGGGATGGGCCCTAAATGCCCTCACAGAGGTCCTTACAAGAGGGAGGCAGAGGGAGATGCGAGACAAAGGAAGAGGCTCTGTGACATCACAAGCTCCCGGTCTGAAGGTGGAGGAAGGGACCAGGAGCCCAGACGCCGGAGCCGATTCTCCCCTGGAGCCTCTGTGGGCATGGGGCCCTGCCACCCCTGGTCTCAGCCCAGGAGCGCTGCTTTCAGACCTCTGACATCCAGAACTAGATGAGAATAAATATCAATATGTGCTGTTTTAAACCAACAGAGAGCAAGAAAGCGGGGCCTGCAGAGGAGAGAGAAGGCAGAGGTGGGAAAGGCAAAGAGGAGGCATGGGCAGGAGAGGAGACCAGGCCTGGTGCCCGGGGAGGGACCTGGAGGGTCAGGATCTCCCTCCCCAGGGCCAAGATGGCTTTCCTGGTTTCCCCAGAAGGTCACTGGGCCCGGCCCCTCCCTGCACTGGGGACTGTCCCCTCCCAGGGAAGCTTGGACCGTTAGAAACAGCTTCCTGAGGCAGGGGGCACTGGCTTCCCCATGCTCCCGCCCAGGGGTCCACCAGGGCCCTCAGTCTCCTCGGTCTCAGTGCAGAGTGCACCGCTTCACCTTTCCGCAGCCCCACGCGCTCCCTCTGTGGTCTCAAACTATGCGTCACCCCACTCTCCCTCTATTGGCTGATTCAGTTAATGACCGACCTGGGATCTGATACTGGTGTCGTTAACTCATCTGGCCTGATCCTCCCACGATGTCCCCATGCGATTAGCCAGCCCCCGTGTCCCCGCGTCCAACCTGCAGCCAGGCCCAGGCGGTTAACGGAGAGAGAATGCGAGGCACTGCAGGGCAAATGGAGACCCACAAATCTATGGCTTATCACCCTGGTAAGGGAAGGAAGGGGCGGGGAATCGATAATAAAGTGCTCCCCAAACAGTAACCATGACAACCAGCGGCACCAGGGGGCTTTACGCCTTCTCCAAGTTTTATGAGGATCACGGCACGGCTCTTTTATGGACTCTGGCGTTAATTACGCTCATCATAGGATGGAGCACACTAAGACCACAAAGGTTATCCACCCGTGGGGCTTTGCTCAATTCATACACATTCCCCATAAAAGTCTAAGGAGGTAATTAGGAAGATTCCCACTTGGGTTCCTTTATTATTTAATAGTTGATAAGACATGGTATTAAAAAATATGAGTTAAACAAATGGGACCTAATGAAACTTAAAAGCTTTTGCACAGCAAAGGAAACCATAAACAAGACGAAAATACAGCCCTCAGAATGGGAGAAAATATTTGCAAATGAAGCAACTGACAAAGGATTAATCTCCAAAATTTACAAGCAGCTCATGCAGCTCAATATCAAAAACACAAACAACTCAATCCAAAAATGGGCAGAAGACCTAAACAGACATTTCTCCAAAGAAGATATACAGATTGCCAACAAACACATGAAAGAATGCTCAACATCATTAATCATTAGAGAAATGCAAATCAAAACTACAATGAAATATCATCTCACACCAGTCAGAATGGCCATCATCAAAAAATCTACAAACAATAAATGCTGGAGAGGGTGTGGAGAAAAGGGAACCCTCCTGCACTGTTGGTGGGAACGTAAATTGATACAGCCACTATGGAGAACGGTATGGAGGTTCCTTAAAAAACTACAAATAGAACTACCATACGACCCAGCAGTCCCACTGCTGGGCATATACCCTGAGAAAACCATAATTCAAAAAGAGGCATGTACCACAATGTTCACTGCAGCTCTATTTACAATAACCAGGACATGGAAGCAACCTAAGTGTCCATCGTCGGATGAATGGATAAAGAAGATGTGGCACATATATACAATGGAATATTACTCAGCCATAAAAAGAAACAAAATTGAGTTATTTGTAGTGAGGTGGATGGACCTAGAGTCTGTCCTACAGAGTGAAGCATGTCAGAAAGAGAAAAATACCATATGCTAACACATATATATGGAATCTAAAAAAAACAAAATAGTCATGAAGAACCTAGGGGTGGGACGGGAATAAAGACACAGACCTACTAGAGAATGGACTTGAGGACACAGGGAGGGGGAAGGGTAAACTGGGACAAAGTGAGAGAGTGGCATGGACATATATACACTACCAAATGTAAAATAGATAGCTAGTGGGAAGCAGCTGCATAGCACAGGGAGATCAGCTAGGTGCTTTGTGAGGGTGGGAGGGAGACGCAAGAGGGAGGGGATATGGGAACATATGTATATGTATGTATAGCTGATTCACTTTGTTATAAAGCAGAAACTAAACACACCATTGTAAAGCAAGTATACTCCAATAAAGATGTTAAAAAATATATATATATGAGTTTAAACAATAGCAAGGAGCAGGATGATGAGGAGTGCCGTTGAATTTTAGGCAGAACAGAATCTCAACTTGAAGCAACAGTGATGAATTTCCTAAATAATAAAGACAAACACTCGTCAACACACATGAAGAGGGAAAAATATTTTGACTCGAGTCTCAAGAACTATAGCAGATGGTAACTCAAAACCTGTTTAATCTTCCTAGGTCCCATTAATTCAAAAATAGAGCTGATACTGCTATTCCATCATTGAAGAGTCTTTACCTCTCAGTAGCATTTATTTCCACAAAATATCTTCACTGGATTCAGATGAAATAAACCCATGAATGCTATTTGAACTCTGTCCTGAGAGTCAAACCATCAACGTTTTCTACAAGAAAAGGAGATGTACACAGTTTCACTCGTGAACTCTGTGCCATGATAAAGCCACACCAACGCGAGACCGCTATCTTAGGTCATGGAAGTTACAGCGGTGGAGTGAAGCGTCCCTGTGACCGCCTTCAGCAGGCTCACCTCGCATGTGAGGTACCGGTACCCACTGTGCTCAGGCACCCAGGACTTCTGATTAGACGTGGCCCACCCAACACTGCTATTTCCTCTGACCCTGCCCAAACCCGCCGTGAAAATGGCAAACACAGGAATAAAAAGGGACAGCCCCACGAGAACAAAGAGGAGAAAGAAACCAGCAAGGTCAGAGCACCAAGCAGCTGCAGGTGGAGGGCAGCAAGGCAGGGAGCAGAGGTCAGGAATTCCCAGAAAGAGAACAGGAGCACCGGCTACTCTGAGGGCGAGCCCGGCGAGCCTGCGGATGGGAGCTGTCGTGAAACCAGCCCAGATCCACACAATGCCCCCGACCCATGAGAAAACATGGGAGGAAGAAACAGGCAGGCCCTGGACTGGAGGACAAGAGGCCTGGCTGAAGATGGCCGTGGAGTGAGGAACCGAAAACAAGGGCATTAAGTGAAAGTCAATTTCAGCGTGAGGCTCCCAGCCCCCGCCTTGGGCTCACAGGACACCGACAGCCAGCTTATAGCCCACGTTATGGACCGAACGTGGACCGAATTCCCCCCAGAATTCATATGCTGAAGCCCTAACCCCCAACATGACTGTATTTGGAGATGGGCCTTTAAAGAGGTGAGTACGGTTAAGTGAGCTCAGAAGGGTGGGATCCTAGCCCGACAGGCTTAGCGGCCTTATCAGAAGAGGAAGAAACACCGGGGATACACGCAAGGGCGCGCAAGAAGGAGAACCACCCCTGCTGACACCTTGACCTTGGACTTCCAGCCTCCAACCTCCAGCTTGGGAGGAAATAAGTGTCTGTTGTTAAGCAGCCACCCCATCTGTGGTACCATGTCATGGCAGCCCCAACAATCTCATACACCCCACAAGCAGGCGGTGGAGGGTTCCTCTCTAGGAAAACGTCTGCCCGGGAGGAGAGACCTACAGACACTGACAACAGGAGCTTCCCAATAAAATGAGCAGGTCCCAATAATGACCCTCCTGAAGCCACCAGTCAGAAAGTGCCACCTGCACAGAGCTCCAACCAGCATCTTGGGGCCTCTCCCTCTTTTTTTTTTTTTTTTTTTTTTTTTTGCGGTACGCGGGCCTCTCACTGTTGTGGCCTCTCCCATTGCGGAGCACAGGCTCCGGACGTGCAGGCTCAGCAGCCATGGCTCACGGGCCCAGCCGCTCCGCGGCATGTGGGATCTTCCCAGACCAGGGCACGAACCCGTGTCCCCTGCATCGGCAGGCGGACTCTCAACCACTGCGCCACCAGGGAAGTCTAGGGCCTCTCTCTTAAATGCCAGTTGACTGGCCACGAACCACAAGGCCAGTGAGAAAAGCCTCTGGACAAGAAACCAATCCAACAAAATAAAGGAAATTCAGAAGCAGTAGACGCAATGCAGGGATCCGAACACACATACCGTGGGGAAAAACCTATGATCAGTATCCTTGGGGTGGTGGAAGGAGATGCTGCATCCACAAAAGGAGGGCAGCTGAGTATGAAACAGGAGCGTTCAGGTAACGAGAGAGAGAGAGAGAGAGAGAGCTCTTAGGAATGAGAAGTATGAGAGCAGAGCTCAAGAAAAATGACTTCAAAGTTTGAAAGATAAAATTAAGGACAGATTCCAAAAAAGGTGAACAAAAAGACAGAGATAGAAAGTAAGAGACAAAAAAATAAGGAATTAGGGGATTCATCCAAGAGGTCCAACATTCAAACAACAGGAGTTCCAGAAACGGAGAACAGAAGAAAACAAAGAAGAATAAATTATCAAATAGTAACGTCAACGGAAAGTCCATAAATAATACCCCAGGGCTTCCCAGGTGGCGCAGTGGTTGAGAGTCCGCCTGCCGATGCAGGGGACGCGGGTTTGTGCCCCGGTCCGGGAAGATCCCACATGCCGCGGAGCCGCTGGGCCCGTGAGCCATGGCCGCTGAGCCTGCACGTCCGGAGCCTGTGCTCCGCAACGGGAGAGGCCACAACAGTGAGAGGCCCGCATACCGAAAAATAATAATAATAATAATAATAATACCCCAAATGGAGCCGTAAAAAATATAAGTATAAGCCCATTTTCGACATACAGAATTAAATTTCAAAAGAGCTAACAAGAGTGACAATACTTTCCCCTGGAGAGGAGCAAGAATCTAAAGAGAGAGAGAGGGCTCAGGGTAGCAACTGCCGTTTCCTAGCCTGGTGGTGCCATGTGACTTGTAATACTGCATACATTTATTACTTTTATGGATAAAGAAAAAAATTACTGAAAAAATGAAACATTACAGAGAAACCTAAGGTCCCCTTTCCCCTCCTCAGAAGGTGCCTTTTTCTGGTTTTGTGCACGTACATATACCAACAAAAACTATATATTATTACTGTTTTTACTCAACTTGTACACAGTTGACATACCATTTTAAAAGTTCCAGGGCAGCTACCAGAAAATGGAATGTTCTGGCTCATGGATCCCAGGAACACCCCAGACCTTTGATCCTTCCTCTGACAATGTGAAATAACAGCTGCCCAACCCACGGATGTGGCGGGGACGAGAGGCACCACTGTCCCGCCTCCAGAGGGGAGGGGGTGAGAGCCCGGGGAGAGCGGAGAGCTTCTGAGCAGAGCTGGAGGGGTGGGTGGAGACTTGAGGCCCCTCTTCCACGCTGACCTAAGTCTAGAGTTTCTGCCCCCTCCCTGCTCTGACAGTGAAGTTTTAAATCTGCCCACCTGGTCCTCATAAAAGTAGCTTTTATCTCCATAGGCTTTAGGCCATGTAGTATTTCATACGTTCACACCATTTAAATTCTGTATGATTAGACTGTGGCTGAAGAAAAGCCCAGTTGGTTATAAGAACAAACAAAATATTATTGAGAAGATATACTGAAAGGGAAACAGCAAAAAGAATCCTCAAGTCTGGCTTCTGAGCATCAGAATCTGAGGGTCTGAACTACGAAGGCACACACCCGCCTGAGCATCCTAGAGGCACAGAGAGTGCTCATTCAGGGCTGCTAAGAGCAGGCCCTGTGGGGTCTCGGTTAGGGCCCTGCCCAGATGCTGACCACCCACCAGGCCCCTCCTTGTTAGAAAACACAGTTCCCTGTAGGGACTCAACAGGCACAATGAATTCCATTGGGCTATACTTGAAACTTATTAAAAGCAGTAAAAACCAGGTGAGGAAAGAGTCATGTAGGGCCAATGTCGAGCCCCCGATACTGTGTCCACTGGCATAAAGCCCTGCAGCCTCTAAGACCACAGAAATTGCAAATGTGTGACTTGCCACCCCCAAAGGTGTCTAAGGAATTCATTTTGCCGTGTGTTTGCCATGTCCGCTGGACACTAGATTGCAATATCCCAGTTAGGTGATGGGTATCCCCATTCCAGACACTAAAATTCCTTATTTCAAGAAATTTTATGTATAAGGTATTTTTCCTAGCTTATCCATCCATAAGCTAAATATTTTATTTATTGAATGTAGAGAATTGAATAGTGTCCCCCCACAATTCACGTCCAACTGGAATTCTAGAACCTGACCTGATTTGGAAATAGGGTCTTTGCAGATGTCATCAGTTAAGATGAGGTCATAATGGGTCAGGTGGGCCTTAAACCCAATAACTGGCGTTCTTATAAGGAGAGGAAACACACGGGGAAAGAGGCCGTGTGAAAACAGAGGAAGAGATTGCAGGGAGGCGGCCACAAGTCAAGAAACACCAGGAGCCTCAGGAGCTGGAGGCGGCAGGAAGGAGCCCCCCTGGAGCCCCCAGAGGAGGCACAGCCCTGCGGACACCTTGGCTTTGGACTTGCAGTCTCCAGAGCTATGAGAAAATAAATATCTGGTGTTTTAAGCCCCCAGTTTGCAGTGGATTTGTTAGGGCAGCCCCAGGATATGGTACATTCAGCATGTATGTGAAAGGGAAGAGCCGGGCTCCTGTGAAACTGTCACTTGATCTACATCAAACTCACAAGCCACTAACTGTTTTATAAAAGTTGGGGGCTCTCAAAAAGCCAAGCACTTTTAGGAACAGACAGCGAGCACATCCTTCCCCTGGCACTGGGGACAGCCTGGGCTTGAAGGCAAGCCGGCCTTCCTCCTCTTGAGGACGGAAAGTGACCGCTGGCCCCGGACTCCAGGCCCGCCCGGTCCTGCTCTTCAGAAAGGGCCTGACTCAGACCTGTCACTCAACAATTCCCATGCTGCGGAGGCTGCTGATGAGAACAATATCTTACCAAATATTTTATTCTTCAGGAAGACATCCACCTAATAATGGGGAAAATACAGGTTTGTGCCTGTCAGAATTGTCTCCTTTGGGCTTCATTATAAATCTCGCTGCCTCATTTGGAGGCTCAGGGAACTTGGTATAAAATGACCCTCTTTCCCCTCTAAAATCTATGTGCCCACATCAGTGTTAAAATTGCTTTTCCAAAGATCTTACTGCTTTTTGGGGGGGCTTTTCTCTGCTTTATTAATAATGCACGGGGCGTGTACATGAATTCCCTTCCAGCTTTATTTCCTAACTTGAGTAATTTGGAAATAACGCTGAGACCCACTGGCTGGACCCTCAAAGAGAGACACGTGAACAGGAGCTTAAGTGAAATCTGTGCATCTCTCTCCCATCGGCCCCTCAGGGCTGAAGGACCACTCAGCAGTTATCGGCAGATAACTTCATATGTGTCCAAAGAAGAGGCTTCCAGACATTGGCCGCAGAGGCCTTGCTTCACACAAAAGCTCACTGCTCCCACAGCTGATCTGGACAATCGCTAGAGGGGGGTGAAGTGCACAGGCTTTGGGGTCTCAAATGGTTCTGCTGCCCCCTGACCATGTGACACTGAGAAGGCACTTGACCTCTCGGGGCCCCAGTTGTGCATCTGTAGGTGCAGGTCACACCACCCCCTCCAAGGGCTGCTGGGAGTCAGCTGGACTAAGGACGTGGTGCTCCCACCAATAGGGGCTCGGCTAGAGCTGGACCCCAGACCCCCTTCCCAATACATCCTCAATCTAACGCTCCCTTTTTCTAGAAAAGAGCCACAGACAGTCATCCTGAAAGGGGGAAAGGAGTGACACTTACTGAATACTTATTATGTGCTGGTTAGCAGCCATGGGATTTACCTGTTATTTCATTTGAAATATCACATAACATACACAAAACACCAACAGTCTGAAGTAATTTGAATTTCCAGAGACAAACCATTTTAAAAACTCACTTTTCAAAACACTGCCAAAAGCACGAAATAATTCTTGAAGTCCTAACGGGAGGCTCTGGGGACCGGCCGTCCTCGTGGGCCAGAACTGGGAAGCAGGCCTCCTGGTGGCACATAGGAGCACTTTGGCAATGCCCATCAGTATCTTAAGAATATTGATGCCTCATCTAGGCCACGACTTCATACATCATAAGTGCTTATTGCCTCTGACCCAGCAATTTCAATGCTAGGGCTGAGTACCATGGAAATGCTAGCTTACAGGCGCCACGACGTATGTACCATCATGTTGATTATATGGTGGCTTGAAATAGCAAGTGATTAGAAACCATTAATCACTAAAGCCAAGGGACTCATTAAACACACGCTGGGACATCCACTGACTGTGATTCTACCCAGGCTGTTAAGAGGATGGGGCAGATCTCTAAGTGCAAATGTGGAACAATTTCCAAGACGCACTGGGTGTAAAACACAAGTGGTAGAAGAGGACACACACGTCCAGGTTTCATTAAATGAAGCACATGCGTAAATATATGTGCTTTAATATGCGAGCAGGTATCTGGAATGCTACCCAAGGGACTAGGGAGGAGGACTAGTTGCCTCTGGGGAGGACACTCAGGGTCTGCGATGGGAGGGGAGTGTCCTGTATATTCTACTTCTATATTGATGACCATTGAATTGTTTACCAATCTGGTAAAAATCAAAAAGCCGTGCTTTCGGTGACCAACTTCACTGAGCACCTAAGAAGTGTGAAGTCGTGGGCTAGATGAGGCAGGTGAGGGCCCAGCCCGCAGCTGGCGGGGTGCGGCATCTTGTCCGTTTCAGAGTTGCTGGGCTGCGTTCACGCCTCACGGGGGCTTCCGTGCTGGGATGGAGGGGGCGGCCGGGAAGACTCACTTTTTCCCCAGGAGAGATCAGAGAGCAGGTCCTACGAAACGCTTGGGCTTAAAACTTGGCCTGTGCTCAAGTCACCAGGGCTTGGAGCTCCCCCACGCCCCAGTGGGGACAGACTGGTGGCCAGTCTTCCAGAACCATAAGCCTGTGTTTCATCCGTGACGTTATTCCAGTTTCCAAATTGCTACTTGGCAAATGAGAACAAAGCAGCCAGCGACACAGCCCCCCAACTCTGCCCCGCCTTCCCCCAATGCCGGCCCTACGTGCTGGAGGCTGAGAGGTGCAGCTTCAATTCAGAAGGTGAATTAAGACAAAATCCAGACAATTCCGGTCTGCTCTCAATAGCTAGTAAAAAGTTCATTATGGCGACTTCCCCGGTGGCACAGTGGTTAAGAATCCATCTGCCAGCGCAGGGGACATGGGTTCAACCCCTGGTTTGGGAAGATCCCAAATGGCACGGAGCAGCTAAGCCCATGCACCACAACTACTGAGCCCACATGCCACAACTACTGAGCCCGCACACCACAGCTACCGAAGCCTGCACGCCTAGAGCCCGTGCTCCGCAACAAGAGAAGCCACCGTAAGAAGAAGCCCATGCACGGCAATGAAGATCCAATGCAGCTAAAAAAAAAAAAAAAAAAAAAAAAAAAAAAAAAAAAGCGCATCATGGCTTTCTCTGAAGTAATGCATATTTAGAGAAAAAAGTCTAACCTGCCATTCATGGGACACTCTAATCTGTACTTGGACAAGACATGCAGTTTGCTGCAACCATCTCATCGCAAATCTGTAGCTTCTTGTGTCTCAGTCTTTCAAGAGTGACTTTTCTCCTGCTCCCCAGGGTGGGCGAACGCATCTTGAGCTGGTCTTCCCTCTGCCTGTGGGTCACACCGATCCTGCAGGATCCCACCCACGCTCCCCTCCCCACAAAGTCCCCAGGACCAGCCCTGGCACCCAGGCCCCTCCCTCCCTTCCCTCCCTCACAGAAAATGTGACCCTGACCTCTGTTGAACTGAGGACTCAGAGGCTGTCCTCAGCTGGCTCCTCCACTGGAGGCTGGGGGCTAATCTCCATTTGCCCCCCGAGTCCTGAACCAACTAGAGACAAGGAGTAAGGCGGAGTCGGGTGAGATGTCTCCCTTGGCCCTCTTGGAGAATGTGGCTTAGGTGCCAGGCACCAGCTGGCTTCCTAATCCCACCTCCCAAGAGTAGGTGACTCCCACACGTAGGTGACTCCCACGCAGGCCAGGCCTCCCAGTCAACACAGGCTCCCCCGAGGACTGGCCACAAGCTCTCACTTTTATTACTATTATTATTAATCTCACCATCACCTCTATCAATAACCAGCCCACAGGGCTTCCCTGGTGGCGCAGTGGTTAAGAATCCACCTGCCAATGCTGGGGACACGGGTTCGAGCCCTGGTCCAGGAAGATTCCATATGCCGCAGAGCAACTAAGCCCGTGTGCCACAACTACTGAGCCTGTGCTCTAGAGCCCGTGAGCCACAACTACTGAGTCTGCGAGCCACAACTACTGAGCCTGCACTCTAGAGCCCGTGAGCCACAACTACTGAGTCCACGAGCCACAACTACTGAAGCCCACTCACCTAGAGCCTGTGCTCCGCAACAAGAGAAGCCACAACAATGAGAAGGCTGCGCACCGCAACGAAGAGTAGCCCCCCCACACAACTAGAAAAAGCTCGTGCGCAGCAACGAAAGCCCAACGCAGCCAAAACTAAAAACAAATAAATAACTTAATTAAAAAAAAATAAACCAGCCCACAGCCTACCAATCTCATTAGGAATCGCACTTGGCACAAATCGGGAGGCTGTTTGGTAAGACAACATTCCTCCCCAGAGTCCAAGCAAACATTTGGACATAGGGAGCAAAGGAGATTTAAAATTGAACCAGAAAAGGTGGAGCCAGTTTCCATCCTAAAGCCCTGCTGCCCCCAGGTGGGGAAACGGTTGCCGGAACAGGTCTGCTCGGCTTGTGTACGACCTCCTCCTCCTCCGTCTGAGGACAAAGGGGGGCTGGCAGGGGAGCCCAAGAGGGTGGGCTCCCAATTAGGATAAGTTCTTCCTCTGCAAAAGAGAAGATTATTCTGCCTTTAAGATCTCCAGAAAAACCTCTGTAATGTCCCCTCTTCCAGGCCGTAGCTATTTTCCTAAATTGGTGCAGAGAAAATGTGAAGTTGGGAGGGCTATCCCCTGGGTGCACTGTGGTGCGCTGGAGCACCAGCGGGTGACAATGCTGGAAATATTGGGGGGACAGAGCCAGGGGGTGCGCCAGACCATGGAACACAGCCCCAGCCAATGACAGGCATGGTGTCTTTCAAAGGGTATGTGACATTCAAAGGTGGTCAGCGACAGCCGGAATCCCCATGGCTTGTGTAGCTCTAACTGTGCACTCCCCCAGAAGCAGTCAGCATTTGGACAGTTCCTAAGGTTCAGCTGATTTAAAAGCAAACTTGTTTATCACTGCAAATCCCTGGGCAATTCACTGGGGAAGATAAGAAGTAGAGCCCTTGCTTGTCATGTTCAAGATGAGACAAAACGCAATATTCAGGCTGCAAAGGAAACCTGGTGTTTGCAGAGAGCAGAAGTGACGGTTTATTAAAAAATATAGGCTGTGCTGGGGAAAAAGTAATACTGGATTTTATGATTATTTCATACTGGGAACTGTTACACAGTTCCATGTCTGTTTTTTATATAACTACAGATTGCAATAATACATTTTATAGCTTGTAAAGTTCTGAACAAGCAATTTTTACACAGCTACATTTAGTAGGTTGTTTTAAAAAAAAAAAGGAAAAATCTCGCATTAAGAAGAGAGAAAATAAGCCTTTGGGAGAATTAAAACTACAACATTTTTCACATCATTTCCTTGGAGTCTGATAGAACCTGTTTTAATAGTCTGGCTCTGATGCCCACCTGGATGGGATCAAGCAGAGCTTTACGGCGAGATCACGGGGCCATTTGCTGGAACTGGTCTTTCGTGGAGCTTTTGGAGGCTAACAGGCAAATAGTCAGCCCCAGGAGCTCTCTCAGGATTACAGAATGGTGGGCAAAATTTTTACTTATTCACAGAAGTTCTTGAGTCTCTCCCATGCCGGGGCACCGAGGAGCACACTCGGTGCATGATCTTCGGTGAAAAACACACATGACCCACAAAAAGACATGGAAGACACTTAAATGAATATTACTAAGGGAAATAAGCCAATCTGGAAAAGATACATACTGTGTGATTTCAATTATATGACATTCTGGAATATGTAAAACTATGGAGACTGTATAAAGGTCAGTGGTTTCCAGTGTTTGGAAGAAAGAAAAATGAGTAAATGGAACACAGGGGGGTTTTAGGGCAATGAAACTATGATGCAATGTACTCTAATGGTAGATACATGTCACTAAATATGTGTCACCCACAGAACATACAAAACCAAGAAGGAACCTTAATGTAAACCATGGGTTTGGGATAATGTGTCAGTGATGGTTTATCAATTATAACAAATGTACCACTCTGGTACAAGATTCTGCTGGTGGGGAAGTCTGTGTACGGGGAGAGGGAGCATATGGAACTATTTGCACTTTTTGTTCAATTTTGCTGTAAATCTAAAACTGCTTTTAAAAATAAAGTCTATATTTAACAAAAAAACAAAACCAAAAACATAACCACAGTCCTTGCAGAACTCACAGATGAGGAGGAGGAAAAAAGACCACCCAAATAAGTCACACACAGCCACGCAGACGTGCAGCTGAGATCGCTCCTACAAAGGGGCATTCAGGACCCAAAAGACGCTGTCAGTCAGTGGTCAACCAGTTCCAAATTCCTACCCAAGTCCATCCTTGCTGGACTGGACTGGACTGGAGTCTCCAAATATGGACAGTTTGGTCATGGACAGTCTTTCCATGACCAGTAACATTTTAGTACAAAACAGTTTAGTGCCCAAAGTTGCTAATTCTCTCACTGCAGACACCTAACCCCCTTCAGGACGGCATCAATAAAAGTGATAAGAACCATATTAAATCTTCCAACAGAGCCACGACGCTCTTATCTCAGAGCCCCCGTAAGCCTGCTAACACTGCCACCTCCGATGCAACCAGTCTTTTAAGGGAGTGCTTTCTTCAAAAATTAAAATAAATTACTCCCTTGGTTTCAGGAGAGAGTGTGACACAAACGAGATAATATCAGCCAATGTTTTGCCCTGGGTTTTAATAAGTGGGCTTTGTTTGCTGAAATGCCCATTTTTGAGACACATGAGCTCAGACTGGAAGATGACACATACGTTGTCTCCGAACACATCTGACTGTCCAGGTCCTTCTTCTGCAAAGTGACCTTCCTTCGGGAAGAACAGATGCTTAGTTACCCAGGCAGCTCCTGGGTGAGTCCTGGAAGGGACGGCAGAAGTGGGGTCCCTTTAGAACAAGCTCCAATAACGAGCACTTTCTTCCAGGGTGAGGTCCGAGCTATCACAAACTGTAGTTTTTCAGCATCCCCACCCTTACAGCTCGGTGTGCACCAAACTCCAAACGCACAATAAATGGGCTTAATTGGGCTGTAAATGGACTTAACTTGGTCTCAGAGAATCAGAGCTCTCAAGGATCCTCCAGCTGCAGGGAGAGAGAGGAGAGGGCTTTAAAGAGGTAAACGAAAATCTAGAAACAATAAATGCTGGAGAGGGTGTGGAGAAAAGGGAACCCTCCTGCACTGTTGGTGGGAATGTAAATTGATACAGCCACTATGGAGAAGAGTATGGAGGTTCCTTAAAAAACTTAAAATAGAACTACCATATGACCCAGCAATCCCACTACTGGGCATGTACCCTGAGAAAACCATAATTCAAAAAGAGGCATGTACCACAATGTTCACTGCAGCTCTATTTACAATAGCCAGGACATGGAAGCAACCTAAGTGTCCATTGACAGATGAATGGATAAAGAAGATGTGGCACATATATACAATGGAATATTACTCAGCCATAAAAAGAAACGAAATTGAGTTTTTTGTAGTGAGGTGGATGGACCTAGAGTCTGTCCTACAGAGTGAAGCAAGTCAGAAAGAGAAAAACAAATACCGTATGCTAACACATATATATGAAATCTAAGAAAAAAAAAAGGTCATGAAGAATCTAGGGATAAGACGGGAATAAAGACGCAGACCTACTAGAGAATGGACTTGAGGATATGGGGAGGGGGAAGGGTAAGCTGTGACAAAGTGACAGAGTGGCATGGACATATATACACTACCAAATGTAAAATAGATGGCTAGTGGAAAGCAGCTGCATAGCACAGGGAGATCAGCTCAGTGCTTTGTGACCACCTAGAGGGGTGGGATAGGGAGGGTGGGAGGGAGGGAGACGCAAGAGGGAAGAGATATGGGAACATATGTATACGTATAACTGATTCACTTTATTATAAAGCAGAAACTAACACACCATTGTAAAGCAATTATACTCCAATAAAGATGTTAAAAAAAAATAAGAGGTAGACGGCCACTTTCACCACGAATATGCACTCACTTGGCGGGGGAAAAAGGGGTGCAGTGCAGCCCTCAGGCCCTGCAGTCCTAGAGGACGGGGCCAGGGAGGGGCGAGGAAGAGTGAGACCTGCACCCCTAACAGAACTGGAGTGAGAGGCCAGCGTGCCCCATCTGTCCATCATGGTCCAGGCAGGACTTCAGGGCCACACGCCCAGGAAGCTCCATTTCTGATGACTGGCCAAACCTACTTTAACTCCCTCCCCTCAAACCAAACTCTGATCCTAAGCAGATGCAAAAGAAGGGTCACCAGACATGTGACAAAGCGCTCCCCAAACCAGGCTGAAAGGCAGACAGTCCCCATTACAGAGAGAGGCCACCCATCCCGGGATTTGAGTCAGCCCTGCAGAGAAATTTACAGGGTGACACTGAACCCACTGCTGTCTGTAAGTGTGGCAGCTGGTAGGGGCCTGAGCATCTCATCCAAGCTGGGGTTCAAATCCTCTTGCCCAAAACATAGGTGAATAGTTACATGTATTTTCAAAAACAAAAACAAAGGAATGATAAAATGAACGGATGACCTTATTTTTATCAATTTCATTATAAGTTATATATACATTATAAATGTATAATTACACATGAATTAATTTTGCATATAATAAAAAACATTAGGTCTCATGTGGAGGTGAGAAGAGAGAGGAAGGGACGGGGGCAAGGTAGGTTTTTCTCAGTATATTTGGCTTTATATTTGAATTTGGAGCTACATAAATATTTTCTAAAAAATAAATAAAGGATAAAAGGTTAAAAAGCGGTCCCTAAAAATCAAAAAACAAACGGAAACAAATAAACTTCACAGTGAATCGAGCTGGTGGCAATCACACAGAGAAAGAATTACTTCACATGAATCTAAGCACATTATTTTCACTGTTCAGCCTTTAGTTTGATATATATATAGCCTATGGGCAAAAGGGAATCTTACACTGCATTCAATCGTCTCATTCTTTTTAATAATGTCCATATTCATACTGGATTATTCACAATTATCCACGTTTCCTCCCTGCAGCTGGATTTCACATTCCTGCCCCACTGGCCCTACTGAACTGAGGATGGGCCATGCAACTTGATGTGCCCCAAAAAATGTGGGCGGAAAAGATGCTGCAAGAAGTTTAAAAGCCAGCTTTTAGTCCACCGAGTCTGTTTTCTCTCGACCGTAACAATCAACCATGTTCCAGAAAGAGGGGCTACATCAGTGTGGGGCTCTGAGCGAAGACAGTGGGAAACAGAGCCACAGCCAACCGTGAAGGGCATGGAGCGGGAACACGTAATAAACCCTTGTTGTAGCAAGCCACTGGGATTTGGGGCTGTTTCTACACTATGACCTAACTTATCTCTACCAATAATGTTTGGTTACATAATAAATAGCATAATTATTCATACACAATAAGGAACATAGTACTTGTGCCGTTAGGAACCAAGATTTTCAGAGCAAAAGAGAAACAAACATAAAATTAGTTTCAAGTAATTGAGTATAAGACCTTGTAATCTCTAATTTGAACTGTAGATATGCATATGAACTCATAATTTTTTTTTTCCAAAAAGCATGTAGTTCACAACTCTGTTCACTGAAAAGGCCTAAAACTCAATGACAGTCCGGTAGCAATGAGCACCCCTAGCACTCAGATTATGATCTCCAAATGCCATTTCTCACTGAAAAGAACCAAAGATCCTTAGAAAAATAGCTCATTCCAGGTCTGGAGCAAGAAATGCTCCAAATGAGTTGGAGAACACTTTATCAGCCTGGACACACACACACACACACACACACACACACACACACACACACACACACACAGAGTCAAAGGCCATTGGGATTTCATCTAAATGTTAGGAGCTGGCTGAATAGGGAAAAGAAGAAAAAAAAAAGTGAACACCGAAAAGATTAATGTTAACTGCAATGTGGTACCTTAGATTGGATCTTACAGAAAAAGTGTGATGGTGGGAAAACTGGAGGAATCCAAATTAAAATCTTGAGTTTAGTTAATATGATCACGTACCAAAGTTGTTTTCTTAAGTTTGACAAACGCCCATGTAATGTCAGGATGTTCGCATTAGGGAAACGGTATAAAGAGGGTATCAGGGATTCCTTGCACTGTCTCGGCAACTTTTTTGTAAACCTAAAATTATTCCAAAATAACAAGTATATTTTTAAAAATATGATGGGTTAAATCTCAATAGATATAAAGTCATGGGTTCATAATAATACTGAAAATGACGAGGTTCATAATGATTGCTAGGGAACCAACTCATCTGTATGAATTATAACATATAAAAAGAAAGAATAAAGCATCTATCTTGCCTTTTCTGCAGGGACTGTATTTCAGGTAAATCAAATAGTTAACGCAGGCAAACAGTCTTTATTTGCAGTCCAGTTAGTAAGTGCAGAAGAAATGATAGAATTTTTAAATTACCACACTGATACTATAACCATTATAGAAGGCACGGAAGTATGGTAATATTTAGAAAAATTACATTTGCAATTATTCTTTGATACAATAATTGCATCTGTAGAAATCTATCCTGGCGCATGTTAGACATATGCCCCAAGCTATTTAGTGAAGCACAATTAGTAGTAGAAAATACTAGAATTCACTCAAATGTTCGTTAATGGGGACTGCTTGATCAAACAGTGGTACATTAACAAAATGGAATACCACACAGCTGCAAAATAGAAAGGAGGAATTTCTCTATATACTTATGTGGAATTTAAGTAGGAAAAAAGCCGGGTGGACAAAAATACATATGGTATGTTCTTTTAAAAACGGTGGAGACATTTTTTAAAAATATGTCAATATATATTTGAACATATGAAAATAAAGCAAATAATAAATTAAACACATTCCTAAATGTATTTCATTAACCATTTAAATTAAAAGATATTTTTAACGGTTACTTTTGGAGGGAGACAGAACAGAGAGGAAGCAACAAGGAGAGAAGCCCAGTTTTTTTGTGAATAGACCTTGTTCTATAGATTTGACTTTGGAAACAGGTAGCTATTTCATATATCTATAAACCAAAATTAAATTTAAAATCAGTTCCTAAAATTCAAGGTTGAGCCATATGAACATAACTGTTTTAAGTTAATGGCATAACTTCTTAGAGGGGAATTATTTTAAATAATTTTAAGTCGCAGCAAGATAACTGTACATCCTAGTGGGGTATAGTCTAAGGACAAAAAGAACTGTGAGAACCTTTTAAACTGATTTCAGGAATCAGTGGCGGCAGTGTTAGAGGTAAGCGTGATGGTGGTAGCATTATTCTGCGACTGTTGTGTGTGCAGGTGGTTGCAAATCAGTAATTACGTTGGTGCAATTGGGAGATGGAATTTTCAGCATGGGAGAAAGGGAGATAGAGACATAAGACAAATGAGGTTAAATAAAAATTCTATGGGCTTTCATTTTAATTGAAACAACTAGTATGAAGTTATTGTTTCTTTATCTCTAAAAACATGTGCGTTTCCTAGCCTGACCACTGGAAAAGCCTAAAAGCAACAACCAACCCAGTAGCAATAAGCATTCCTACCACCTTATTTTCTAGGTCACACTAAAACTAAACAACCCTTCTTTTAAAATGTCTGATTCAGTAAGATGGAAAATGTACAAGATGAGCCGGGAACGTTTTGTCTTAGCAGAAAGCAAAGATGTTATCAAAGACTGGGTCAGGTCAAAAGGACTCAGAATCCAACATGAAGATGCTCCCCTAGCCCCAAGATGGAACAATTTCAGAATCAATAAAGATAACAACTGCAACAGGTTAAATGTATCAAATTGTTCAAAGTCACAAGTTCATGACAATCATTTTTTAAGACTCACTGGTCACCTCTGGAGTACGCTAGAGAACCAGGTCATTATTTTGAAAGACAGTAAATAGAGGGAATGGATCAAGCATTTATCCTGCCTTTCCTGTGTGAACTTCCTCTTATAAATAAAAAATTAATGAGAAACTTCTTTTCATAGAAATAGTACATCTAATAAAGGAAGAATTATAATAACACCATTTGAAATTCAATCCCTAGTAAATTAACGGATTTGGGCTGATCACTGATGGCTTAAAACATCATAAAAAGAGAGGGAATCAGACAGCCTTGCCTCTTAACGGAAGTGCATACATCTCCCTCTTGCCAAGAAAAACCCTCACAACCTTGAATGTGACTGAACTTTGAGATCTAATTACCAGCTTATAGGAAATACAGGGGAACGTGTGACTAACACACACACACACACACACACACACACACACACACACACACACACCCATGCAGTCAGCAAAACCCAAGCTGTGGAAAACCCTACAGGACCAATAATATGTTTTTTTTCAACAAATAAATTGCAAGGGGTGTGAGAGAGTGAAAAGGAGAAGGAGAAGAACAAGAAATGTGCAGATTGAATTTGATTTACACACCACCCCTGGGACATCTCCCTTTCACCAAAGGACAAAAATGAAGCTGGTTCCACACTAGACTCTAACTCCCATCGTACAGGAAAGAGAAGTGATAAGAGAACACATTAAACAAAGCCACAAGTTACCATCACTGAACCCAGGGCCTGGGAGGTGCTACCAGACAGATGTCCCAGCTCTGTCACAAGGCGCTGGCATGAAGGGAGGGGCTGAAGAAACAGGAGCCATGGTTTAGTCAAAGTCAGTGAACAGACGTGTCAAACACAGGCAACGTGTGGGCCGTGTTTGGCTCCTGATCAAAAACAAGCCAACTGTAAAACTACATTTTTGTAGGAAGTTGGGGGAAATTGAACATGGGTTGGGTATAGATTATATTAAGAAAGCATTGTTAATTCTGCTGAATGTGATAATGGAATTTTGGTTATGTTTTTCTTAAGTCCTTACCTGTTACAAATAGATATTAAAGTATTTGTGGGAGAAATCGTGTGATGTTTGGTATTTGCTCTAAAATACTCCAAGAGAAAAAGCTTTTCAGGATTTACAAAGGAGACAAAGGGCAAGTTCTGATGGGCTTGAGGCCGGTGGCCAGAACGGAGAGGCCTCTCCACCCTTCTCTCTGTCAGATACACATGGGTTTAAGAGATTTAATAAAGTTTCCCAATCTTTTGATTTCTTCACCTAAATCCACCAACTGCTTGGTTCCAACGTGACCATAAAAAAGGCAAAAAAACAAAGCTAGGAGGCACCTTGAAGAATGAAAGAATATAACTTACTGTCTCATTGCAGCATGCCTAATCTATGTCCAACAGCTAGAGAGAGAAATTCTGTGGATTCCAGGCTTTGGACTGGAATATGATTCTAGCATTTAGTACATTTTTATTGTTGTTGTTTTTTCAAAATTTCACTTGTTTTTTAAATACTTACTGACCAAATAAGAAAAACTCATTTTGTGCAAATTAATGGTTCCAAACCTGGCCATAGATCAGAATTGCCCATGGAACAGTTAAACATACATGCCCCAAATCTTCTGATCCAGCTGGGCTGAGGTGGAGCCAGGTACCCGTCTCTTAACAAGCTCCCCAGGTATTCTGGGAGCAGCCAGTGCTGTGAGGCATTTGGGAATCACCAGGTTGAGTAGGCCCATGTGTTGTGTGGTTCTTGTGACAGTCACCCCATTGATTAAGTAATTCTGCAACTTTACCGGACGCAAGAAAACATCCGTGGCCATCTACAGCAATATCTACAGTGATATCAGCTAACATTCACTGGACACTTACTATACACTTGGCATTTTGCATGTACCAGCTCATTCAATCTTCATAACAATCCCCTCTGGAGGTGTTATTCGTATCCCGTTTTACTGATGTGCCATCTGAGGTTAGAAAAGATGATAAGCAATTTGCCCAAGATCGAACAGCCAGTAAAGGGGGAAGCAGGAGACAAACTCAGACCCAGGGAATTCTGGGCTCCTGGTCTTACCCAGGAGGCAAACTTGACTTTGAGAGTTTCATAAGAGCAATAAAAGAAAGGTAACTGCATTTAAGAACTGTTTGCTTTTGTACTTAAATTTAGTTCTCACTTCCCTGCAGTTAGCAGACCTTCAAAATACACTGCTGCTGCCACCAGGGCCACCAAACACACTTTCAGGAGAAAACACACCATTTCTCTTTGCCTAAAATGTAAAAAAGGAAAGAGGAAGTAATGTATCTGCAAGTTCCTATACCTAATATGACTGAATTTTCTACCTCTGCAGCACGTTTGCAGATTCCTGGAGGCTCACTGAGTATCGAGTAACAGCCTGCAGAACTGAACTCAAGGAGGAAGCACCACATGTGTCCAGATGCATCACAATGACAAACCGCCACAGCCGCCCAAGGCTTCCAGCTCCCTGCCCTGCCGGGACCCTGAGGCTTCCCCACACCTGCAAGGCGTGGGGTCACTTCCAGCTCTGGCAGCTGCCACCTCAAGATGACAAGAGAGCATTTCAATAATAAGGGACTCAGAACAGTCTTTCAAAAGTAACTATCAGGAACTTCTGTTACTGGTCATGAAGGATTAACTGCTACTGGAACTGTCCCCCTACCGTAAACAACTAGAAAATCAGACAAAATATATAAAACAACTGTTTTCAGAAAAAAGTGGACAAAAGACAATGCAAGACAGTGATCCCTAAGGGAAGAGAAACAAACGGATTGAGAGCTCACTGTCTGAGGCTGATTCTGGGCCACAGAACATTTGGGGGGAACCTGTGAATGAAAAATATTGCTGTCATATCAGTAAACAAAGGATGTTGCAGCCGCCGAACCGTCACATTACAGCCACCCAGATGGTGAGCCCTGAGGGAACTCAGGATGGAACAGGATGCCCACCACCTAGCGGTCAGTTGCTTCAGCACCTCCACCCCCAATGGTGCCCCCTGAGGAGACTCAGGATGAGAAAGCACAGGACACTGGCCCCATGTAGCTGAGGGGCACATCAAAGGAATGATTTCAGTGAGCCCAGTCTCCTGCATCTTCCCATACACAGAAAAGTGCTAAATTCCTGAACTAGAGATGTCTGGTTTTCTTTAATGAATGATAATCTTTTGATATTGCAACTATCCGGTCTTTGTTGCAAAAACTATATATCCTGGCTTCCCCACCACCACCTCTTCAGAGCAGTCCCTCAGACCTATCTGAGATACTGCGCCCTGGGCTAAAGTCAAGGACCAGACAAGGACATTAACATAGCTATTATCAACATGCTCTACATGCTCAAGGAAGTAAAGGAACACAGGAACGCAATGAGAAGAGATGTGGAAGATATCTTTTAAAGACCCAAATAAAACTTCTAGACCTGAAAATACAGCATTTGAAATTTTAAAAGTGCACCTGATGAAATGAACAGCAGAATAGACACCATGCAAGAGATCAACAAACTTGACTACATAGCAATAAAAACTATACACAATGAAGCACAGGGAGAAAAAATATGAACAGAGTCTCAGTGACCTTTGGCACAATATAAAGTGGTTTAAAGTATGTGTAATTGGAGTCCAATGCGGAGAGGAGAGAGAGACGAGTGACAGAAAATATATTTGAAGAAATCAAAATTGAAAGTGATCCAAATTAGGTGACATGTATAAACCCACAGATCCAAGAAGCTGGACAAGTATCAAACAGAATAAACATAAATAAACAAAGTAATTAATTAATTAAAAATAACACAGGCACATCATAATCAAATTGCTGTAAACTAGTACTAAAGAGAAAATTTTAAAAGGAAGCAGAGGAAAAAGACACACCATTTGCAAAGGAATAAAGATAAGAATGGTGGCAGAGCTCTTATCAGAAACTATAAAATCCAGAGCACAATGGACTTTTCTTTCACTAAATTGCTGAAAGAAAAATGTCAACTTGGAATTCTACGCTCAGCAGCAAAATACGTTTGAAAAAGAAAGGCAAAATACAGACTTTTTGAAACAGACAAAAGCTGAGAGAATTCATCTCTAGCAGAAGTATACTACAAAAAATATAGGCAACGCTTCAAGCAAAAAGAAATGCTATTACACTATATTTAAATCCTAGAGCCGCCACTAAAAATAATAACAAAATGACGAAATAAAAACTAATAAGCAAAGAGTGGAGATAAAACTAAATATAAACAAATATTGAATCACGATGCTGTATCCCTGAAACTAATATATTACATGTCAACTACATCTCAATAAAAAGAAAGACAGAAAAAAATTAAATGTTAAAGCTATTCAAATAATCCCGAAGAAGTCAGAAAAAGAGGCAAAAAAGGAACAAACAACACAAAGAAGAGATGGGAAACAGAAAGCAAGATAGTAGACTTAATCCCCAATATATTAATAATTAATTAATTAATGCCACTAATTGCATTAAACACAAATGGCCTAAACACTCTGATAATTGAAGATAATATGTTTCGGTTTTCATAATACACTGTCTGTTGTCTACCAGGAACCCCCCACAGAATACAAAGCCCCAGTAAGTTCAAGTGTGTGGCCTCAGCTTGACTGCCCTCTGCAGGGGAGGCAGTGTGGAAAGTGTTTCCCTACTGTGTGCTGAAATCACCCCAGCTTCCAGCCTCGGTTACCAGTTAACATGCAGGGAGAGGGAAGTGGGGCAGGAGAGAGGACAGGGACCAAGGGGTGGATGTGGCCAGAAATCAGGTCCCCAAGAGGAGGTCATGCATGCAAACCATACTGTCCAAGAGGACAGGGGCCTGGCCAGTGTCAACCTGGGCACACACCATGCAGGGGGGAGGGCGGGGGGGATGGAGGGGCCTGCAGCCTCTGTGGGCTCTGGAGTGGCACTGCCCAGGCTAGCAGGGGCATCCGGGCCCCATCACCTGTGCCCTCTGGTATCACTCGTGTGGAAGAGGGGACTCTGCCAATGGAATTAAGGTTACTGATGTATTGACCTTAATATAGTAAGACTGTTCTGGATTACCCAATCATGTGAGCCCTTCCTTAAAGCAGAAGAGGAGGGCAGAGGAGAAATCCAGAAAGAACCGAAGCAGGAGAAGCACTTGGCCCATACCCGGGCTTGGAAGAACGGGAGGCAGTGAATTCTGCCAACAAGCAGGCGGCTTGCACGGCCTGCAGGGGTCATCGCCTAACGTCTTCCTTACTTTCTGGAGCCCATGCAAAGGTGGCGATATTTAGCATCACTGTTCATGGAAGCAACCTGACCTGCTGGCCCCATCCACAACCCATCCTGAGGACCAGCTCTGGCCTGGTGCACGGGGGATCAGACCTGCCCCACAGGAGACAACAGAGGAAAAACACTTGGCACAGAGACGTGCACGTAACAGGATCTCAGGGAAGTCCTTGCTGCCACCACCATTGCTGCCAGCCCTGCCATCACCTCTGTGAAGCCCACAGGGGTGCTCGGCCCGTCGACTCCAAACCTGCCTCTGCCCCTCCCTGCAAGGCCAGTGCCCCATCCCCAACACCTGTGCCCACCACCCTGAACTTGCGCTGGGGTGAAGGGAGTGAGGGTACAAAGTTCCCCAGGCGAGCCTGCACAGAGAAGGTGTTCAAAGGATGCTCGCCAGAGCTCCCCTGGTGGCGCAGTGGTTAAGAATCCGCCTGCCAATGCAGGGGACACGGGTTCGAGCCCTGGTCCGGGAAGATACCACATGCCGCGGAGCAACTAAGCCCGTGCGCCACAACAACTGAGCCTGCACTCTACCCGCGAGCCACAACAACTGAAGCCCGCGTGCCTACAGCCCATGCTCTGCAACAAGAGAAGCCACTGCAATGAACGGCCAGCATACCACAACAAAGAGTAGCCCCCGCTCGCGGCAACTAGAGAAACGCCGCGCACAGCAACAAAGGCCCAATGCAGCCAAAAATAAATTAAATAAATAAATTTTTTTTAAAATTAAGAAATGCTTTAAAAAAAAAAAAAAGGATGCTCGCCAAATCTGGAGTCTGGGCGTTTGTATGCAGACTGTGTTCCTGGAGAAATTTTACAACAAACCTAAGTCTCTGATGTCCTGGAAATTTTAAAAGCTCTTCTGTTTGTATTACGGAGACACTCCAGCTTAGGGAAAGGTGCCTGCACCAACACGAGAAATGTCTTGCAAATGACGAGGAAAACATGGCTTCCAGCCACTAGGAAAACAAACTGTACAATCGACAAACAAGAAGAGATATGCTGACATTCTGAATGCAGAGCAGAGTAATGAAACCAGTTGAGAAGAAGTTTATGTGGAAATTTATCCCTATCGTATATTGATAAGACCCCAAAATATGCTGGATCCTGTGCCCCCCACCCCAGGGCGTGATGGCACTCCCAACACAGATGCTGGGAGAACAGGGGTGGACACCGCCCACAGTGCTAAAGTTGATGGTCATACAGGTTTTAGTCCACATTTTATTTCATTTGTCTCCACCTTAAGTTGCATAAGCTCTAGAAGTGGGGCCTCCGTGTCCCCCCTGTAAAATTAGGGTATGAGAGTTTCCCGCTACCTCTTACCTCAATAGCTTAGTAGTTGATAACAGGCTCTGTGCCACTCGGTGGACACAGAAACCTCACTTAGCCCTAAACAACCTTGCAAAGTAGGACCACCACCCCTTTAACAAGTCAGAAAGCTGAGACAGAGCCGCTAACGGGAGGATCTATGTCAGGAAGTCACGGCTTTGCAGAGCAAAACCCAGGGGCCACCGCGATCCATCCCCCGGTGTGCAGACCAGCCCTCTCTCCTCCCCTCCCCCAGGTGAGGAGTGGGTTGGGGGGACCTGGGGGTGGGTGGGAAGAGCATTCTGCCCAACACCTGGGACACAGCGTCCGTGCCTCTGGCGGGACCGGGACTCCGGCTGCGTCCTCCACACCCACGCCCCATGCACCCCCAGACCTCACGGCTGATCTACTCGTGATGGAAAGTGCCACCCGAGGCTGCCCAGCCGCGGCTCAGGGAAGAAGCGGTGACTCGCGGCAGGGATGCCGGTGAGTCAGCTGAAGAGTCCGCCCTACGGACGGCTGCACCTGGCGTCTCCGCTTTTGCGCCCAGGCGCAACCGCTCCAAAATCATAGCAGCCCTTTTTAAGCCGGCGTTATTTTTCCAGGTGCTTCCTCCCGGAGCATTTCCTTCCATCCCGGGACAGTGGCTGGAGGGTTGAAGACAGAGCCACCAAGCCCAGGCTGGGGGACTTCGGCCTCAGGACCAGGACAGATGGTGGGGGCAGTGCCGCCCCCCCTCCGCCGCCTGCCCATAACCCTTGCCAAGGCACTGTCTGGGGGAGAAGGACCAGCGTCCCTCTCTGTGTCTTCCCAAACTGGCGCCGTCATCTCCACAGTCAGAGCCGGCTCTGCCTCCAGCGCTGGGGGCGGGGGGAGCACCAAGGGGCACCCCTAACAGTCACCCCGTCTTCTGCCCCCGAGAGCGGGAGGGGGCCTTGGCTCTGCCCTTACCAAACGACCGACACGACGTGGGGAAGACGCAACAGCAGGAGCTCGGCCCCCTGGGTGGGGTGGGCGAGGCGGGGAGCAGGGCCCCCAGCTCCACGGGGCCGACTTCCCCTCTCCAGGGAGCAAAGCGCCCCCCTCTGCAGTCTGCTTCGCCCGCGCCCCAGGAAGCGCCTCTGACTCCGTCCCCCCACCCCCCCCACCCCCGCCTCGGCTCTCCCCCCTGCCCTGCCATCTCCAGGGAGCAGGCTGCTGAGACAGCGATGCGGGCGGTGCTGAGGCGGGGGGAGGGGTCGACTCAGTAGGGAGTTGCCGCCCCGATGCCCAGAGTCCCCACTGAGCGCTGCCGTCTGGAGGCGAGGCGTGCCCTCCCTCAGGCTGCGTCCACTGACGCCCCCAGGACGGCCACAGAGTGGTGAGAGCCACCATCCCTGTGACGTCGTGGAGGCGGCTTAGCTATTTGGCAAGTAGGAGCGGCATCCTTAGGCGTTTCTGCGCCTGTTAGAAACGCTCAGGGCTCCAGTAGCAGAAGGACCGTCACAGACGCAACCCACGGGGGTTTACACCTAACGGGAGCCCAAGGCTGGAAGCAGACGGCTTTGGTTCCCTGGCTGGACGCAGCGAGGGTCGGCCTCCCTGTGGGTCCCTCCGGCTGCCACATCACCCTGAAGGCGGAGGGGAAAGAGGAGGAAGAGGCAAGGAAAGGCCCTGCGTCCCTGGGCTCAGGGACAATTCGGAGCCATCCCAGAAGCCCCAAACGTCCAACATCTCGTTGGCCAGACAGTCACCGCAGGGGTCTCTGGGAGGCTGTAAGGCCTCAAGAAGGATGGGATGTGGGAGATAAGGGAGATGTCCACACCCCAGATTTTCCAAACCCCTTTGCACCCGAGGGGGCTGCGTTGTCTTTCCTTTGGATGTAGGGATTTCCTCTGGATAACAGTGATTGCTGGGCGGTTGGTGGGAAGACCGCCTGCGAGCTAGTGACAAGGTACCTACAAGGAGGGAGGGGTCTCAGTCTGGGTGGATCAGCCCCAAATAAAAGTACTGCGCGTGCACCTTTACTGACAAGCTGTGGGCCCCAGGTGCAAACCAACTTCAGATTAATCGAAAAGGAGAACTTAATGAACACCTATTTCTCAGTCACTAAATAAGTGGACCCGACAGTGTCCAGGCTGCAGCCTTAACTTACAAAAACTACATGTTCAGAAGGACACAAACGAATGGGGATCTGCACAAGTCAGGAAGGCTTTGGCACATTCTCTGCAGTGGGGGGAGGGGAGCTGCCCTGACCCCATCCCACTCCAGCCCCAAATTAGCCCAAACTCGATGTTCCTGAAAACCAGAAGCTCGCCGTAAGGGTCAGATCATCCCAGCTCCCAGTTTCTGGATTAAGCTGACAAATGTATTTAATTTGAAAACCAGAATGAGTGACTCCTGGAAAAAAATTCAGATTAACTTTTCTTTCATGATTAAGAACCAAAAGCTGATTGATAAATAATGTAAGTGCGTCACTGACACAAAAGCAACATGAGAACGTCAGAGAAGCAGGTTACGGTAGGTAGAAAACACAGTTCTTAAAGGCGTCCTGTCATATTTAATCAAGCCCTGACACCTGCCAAAGCTCGTGCAGTTGGGGCTGCAGCTGACATTGGGGGGACCTGGAAGCAGATGGGGCCAGAGCCCGGGCAGGGCAGGGCAGGGACACCTGGCCCCAACTAGCCGCCACGTCCCAGACAGGCCCCAACAACTGAAGAGCCTCCCAGAGCCTGGACTGTCCTCTCCCCAAAACGCAGGTGAAAGGGCCAGGGGCATCGAAGCGTCAAGACATTTAACAATTTCAGCTTCTCAAGCCACAGTTCTGCCTGAACCAACTTCCGGAAATCTCATTAGGAGAGGCTGCCCATCAGGGGCTGCTCACAGGCCAGGGGTGAGTAGTCCCAGACTGGACCAGGTCAGGACGCTGCTGCGTTGGCACCGCTGGAAGGCACAGGGGTCAGCCAGGGGCAGGGGCCAGGCTTGGCCAAGCGAGGCCCAGCCTGCGAAAGGGCCGGCCAAGGATCCTTACAGAAAGGGCGGCCGGCAGCACCCTGGAGTTGGGGCTCACGCAGGGCCAGGGGAGGCCAAAAGGTCTAGACCAAGTGTAGAGAAAGCCCGGGGCAGGGTCCAGAGAACCAGGCAGAAAAGCGGATGTGTCACACAGGGTGAGATGTACCTAAGTTACGTGGTCGGCAGAATCAAGGCCCTGGAGGAGGCCCACGCCCTGATCCCCAGAACCTGTGTATGTGTGACCTTACGTGGCAGCAGGGACTTTGTAGATGTGATGAAGACGACGGTCTTGAGACGGGGAGGTGATCTTGGATCACCCAGGTGGGCCTGTTGCCATCAGGATCCTTATAAGAGGGAGGCCGGGGGCGAGATCAGAGAATGAGATGTGATGGCGACAGAAGCAGAGGCTGGAGTATTATGGGGTGTCAGCGAAGAACACAGCACCTCCAGAAGCTGGAAAAGGCAGGGAGCAGGAAGTCTCCGGAGCCTCGGGAAGGAACCAGCCCTGCCGACCCACTTGGCACTTCTGCCCCGTCTGGGACTCTAGGGTAATAGTTTGTGTTGTGTCACTCCTCTGCACTAGTGGTAGTTTGTTACTGCAGCCACCGGAAACGAATGTAACATAATAACCTCTCGTGCTGCTCACTCGGTCCAGGGATGGACAGCCGAGCCTCTCCTCGCCCTCCGAGGGTCTCCCAGGGTTGGTGTTTCTAGCCCATCAGGAGGGACGGACCCGGAGCCTCCCTGGAATGGAACGGTTGAGGCTGGTGGTTCCCGACTCAGAGAGGCTGTGGTCCTCCCTGCAGAGTGACTCCCAGGCTGGCCAGATGGGGGCCTGTGGTGGACCTCCCCGGCAGGGCAGCGGGATGCAGGACCAACTATGGGGCCACACACCTCGGCACGGGGTCACGGAGGAGGGAGCAGGGGTCGCCTCCAGAGGGGCCTCGCTCGGACCTGAGAGCCTGGACAGGGAGCAGGTCCGGATCCCAGAGGGGAATGAGGAGGACAGGGGCTCGCCGGTGCCCAGGTCCTGGTAAGATCCCAGGGGTGTGGGGAGGAGCCTCCAGAATTCCCAGACCCCAATCCGTGCCCCACCTACCAACCAGGTGATGGGGAGCTAAACGGATTCCGTTCAGAGAAAAAACAAAATACGACATGTCACGTCTGCAAGGGTCCTGGGAAACTGTCACACACGTGCAGAGCACACAGAAAATTATAACTCGTCCACAGACTTCTTCAGACCAAGCTGACAGTTTCTGGAAACTTCTTTAGGGTCCACTGTGGCGGGAGAGAGGGGCCAGGAAGGCAGGGACCCGGCACTCCCAGGTCGCCCACTACCTGAACAAAAGCAGCGTGAATTGCCTACTCGGTTCATGCTTCCAAGCAAAGTTTCCTTTAAATGGTTTCCACGGGAAGATCAGCTCTGAGTGCAGCTGGAAGGCAGACTTGTCTGAGCAGGTGAGCAGGTGGCCTGGACCCGCGGGCATCGGTTCCAGAGGAGGGAGGTCCACGGACCGAGAGGACCGGGGATAGTCCTCCCACCCACCGGCCCCAGTGCGCACCCGAAGGTCTCTGACGTGGGGCTTTAGGGAGACCGGGGTGGGGAGGATCTGGGGGGCTGGGTCAGAACAGAGCATCACGGGACCCTCCCTAGCCAGATGCCCCCACCCGCCCTGGGGACAGGGGAGGCGGGTGCAGCCGTGGGCGTCTGAGCCCGGGCGAGCCCGGCGTGCTCTGCCCCAGCACGGCTGCCCACTCCCTGCACGCTCCCTCCAGGACCCCAGACTCCTAGGCCACCCTCTTCTTATCTCGCCACTCCAGGTCCAGGGAATGTTAATGACACCAGCACATGCTCTTCTGAGGATAATTTGCATTTTTTAAAAACTGGGGGGAAGGTGCTGGCCAAACCCCAGGAATGAATCTCCCGTTGGGGCCGGTTCTGGAGCTGTGCCCGGGGAGAGGCCTCCTTTCCCCCTGGATCCACCCTCTGCCCCCATACCCTTCCCCCTCTCCCAGATCCCAACTGGAGGACCCAAGATGCCCCTGACAGAGCCCCCGCATCCCTTACCCTCCCCCAGTGTGGGCTGACATGCCAGGAAAGGCAGCCCAAGTGCGGGATTCCCACAGCCAAGGACTTGAGAGTATTATCACGGCCTTCAAGAACAGAAACAGCCAACAGTAATTTGCTTTGGAGGTTTCTATCAAAACAGAAAGAATGAAATTAACTTCTGAGTGGGCCAATATTAGTTCAGCATCAAACAAACAGAAAATCACCACCAGCCTTTAAATGAATGTTTTCATCCCATGGCTGCCTTCCTGTCTGGATCTAAATAAATAACGAGGGCATTAATAGGAAACACAGCTATTTACCTTAAAGAATAGAATTTCAAATCCCACAAAACAGTTGCTGGTGTTTCAAGCTTTGATGAGAAAAGAATAGGTTTGCACCAAATTGTATATTCAGTATGCTAGTTAAACCAATAAAGAGTAAATGTATTTGAGTTTCCTGACCTAATAATAAAAAAAGATATGTTTGGCTGACTATTTAAAATGCTTGATGGGATATTTTACATGCTTTATTTGCATACTGAATAAATACCAGACTAACATTTCAAGTTTTAGTAAGCTGCTCAGAATTCCGTGGATGAAGAGTTCCCTGCAAGTGCCAACACCCCACTGTAATTCACTTTCGTTGTTTAGAAAACCAAGGCTATAAAAGTCTATTTAATCAAACTTCCCTCCATGTGCTTTTTTTTTTTATGACACTTAGAAATCTATACACTGAAGGTCTCATTCCAACTGTAGATGGTGAGATCATTTGACTAACTTCCAAAGAAGAATCACAAATTAAAAAGAAGACAGGGCTTCCCTGGTGGCGCAGTGGTTGAGAGTCCGCCTGCCGATGCAGGGAACACGGGTTCGTGCCCTGGTCCGGGAAGATCCCACATGCCGCGGAGTGGCTGGGCCCGTGAGCCATGGCCGCTGAGCCTGCGCGTCCGGAGCCTGTGCTCCGCAACGGGAGAGGCCACAACAGGGAGAGGCCTGCGTACCGACCGCCAAAAAAAAAAAGACAATTAGCAAAACTGAATTCTGAGACTCACATAAAAACATCAGAGACCATTAGGTTTGATTAATGAGCGCTACTTTTTAAAAATCTGCCATTTCTAAACTCGGGTTAGTGTTGGCGCCACGCTCCACTCTGTCCGTAAATTGACAAGAGAATGAAAAGCGCAAACCACGCACAAGCGACCATATGTCACTTCTTCTGTGTCTCAGCCGAACTAAGCTTAAAAGCACCATATAGGGCTTCCCTGGTGGCGCAGTGGTTGAGAGTCTGCCTGCCGATGTGGGGGACACGGGTTCGTGCCCCGGTCCGGGAAGATCCCACATGCCGCGGAGCGGCTGGGCCCGTGAGCCATGGCCGCTGAGCCAGAGCGTACGGAGCCTGTGCTCCGCAACGGAAAAGGCCACAACAGTGAGAGGCCCACGTACTGCAAAAGAAAAAAAAAAAAAAAAAAGCACCGTATAATAAATCTTACTTCATTCCTTGAAGCTGGAGAGAAAACAGTGGTTCCAGTTAGCACTGCTGCGTAACACATCAGCCCCCAAATGTAGGGGCTCAACGACAGCAGCAAGGACTCATCATCCGTCCCAAGGTCCGGAGCTGCGCGGCTCTCACGCAGCTGGAGGAGCAGTTCCCCACGCGCTCTTTCCGGCCCAGCGGCAGGATGTCGGGGTGCTGAGAGCATCTTCCCAGGAGAGCCCGGTGCACTCTCGGGGTGCTGCTGTGGATGACACAGCCTCACAAGTCACAGGTGTCACTTCCTCTGGATCACGGTCCCATCCAGGGTGGAGCAGAGAGAACCCAGCGGCACCTTGTATCATGGGACATGGAAGGGCGTGTGGTCAAGTTGGAAAACAGGATCTGCTGGAAGGTTCTATTCCCTCTGACTGCAAGCCGCCCACTCCCAAGTCGCCAGCCCCTACCTCTGTCCTCAACGTCAGGCCTGAAAAGCCACTGTCACTCCATCTCGTGTGTGTCCCACAGGCCACTCGAACCCCATTCCTAAGTGTCCGGGGCTGAACAGTGTTCCCCAAATTCACACGTTGAAGCCCTTACCCCCAGAACCTCACAGTGTGACTGCATTTGGAGACATGGTCTTTAAAGAGGTCAAAGTAAACCAAGGTCGTTAGGGTGGCCCAAATCCATATGACTGAAGCCCTTATAAGAGGAGATTAGGACACAGACACACGCAGTGGGAGGACCAAGGGAGGACATGGGGAGGAGGCGGCCGTCTGCGAGCCCAGCAGAAAGGCCTCAGGAGGAACCGGCCCTGCCCACACCTTGACCTCCAAGCTCCAGCCTCCAGGATCGTGAGAAAATCCATTTCCATGGCTTAAGCCACACCCCCCAGTCTCTGGTTTTGTTACGGCAGCCGATACACCAAGTCAAACTCAACTCCTCACACCTGTGATCTTAGAAAGTGGGCACGGCTCTTAGCCAGAAGTCCAGAGGCATTCATAGTGACCCCTGCTCACCCCCCAGACCCAGTCACCTCCCAGTCCCGAGGGACCCCGCCCGCACTGCCTCTGAGCCCTGTCCACCCCTCACACCCCCGCGGCCACAGCCCTGATGCCGACATGGACAACCGTGGCAGCCCTGCACTGGCCCCTCACCTGAACCTCCTCCAATCCGCCCAGCAGCCAACGTGGCCTTTTGCAAGGACAACCGTGTTCCTCCTGTGATGAAAACGTCTCCCCACTGCCTCTGGGAAACCTCCAGAGCCCCAGGTCCAGCACCAAGGCCACCAGAGGTGGCAGGATGTGCTAGGGAGGGTTTGAACCCTGGCACCAAGCCGTCTGGCTCAGTCCCAGCCCCACCACCAGCAAGACCTGGTGTAAGTGAGCAAACTTTGTACCCCGGTTTCCCCAGCAGGAAATGAGGCTGGTCGTACCCACCTCAGAGGGTGCCAGGCGATTCCATGACGCCCATCATGTCGCACCCCTCAGTCACCCCGACAGCCCCTCCTGTGCCGTTCCCACTCCTCCTTCAAGGATGGTCCTGGGACCATCCTCCCTGGGAGGGACTTCCAGGCGCCCCAGGAGGAGTGACCGCCACGCCCTTCAGATCTCCACTCACCTCAGACTTCGGGGCTGAGCGGGTCAGGGATGCGCAGTGTCCCCCTGGCCCACAGCAAACTTCCTCTTTTCTGCCTCAGAACTTGCCCGACTGCCACGGAGGCCGCCTTGGCCCCCACAAGGCACAGCCCAGAACTGGATTCATGGGCGTTTATCCCAGAGAACTGAAGACTTATTTTCATACAGAAACCTTGCAGAGTGCTTACAGCAGCTTGACTCATAATCACCAAAAACTGGTAGCAACCACTTGGTCCTTGCACAGATGACCGGTAAACAAACTTTGGTACATCCATATCGTGGGACACCACTCATGGGTGAAAAGGAACAAGCTATCGATTCATGCAGCCACAGGCACCAACCCAAGTGAAAGAGGCCAGACCAGAAGGCACTGTATGTAGGACTCCTTCATGTGGCATCTGGAAAAGGCCATGTTGGGGACAGCAAGCAGCTGGGCGTTGCCAGGCGCTGGGAAAGGAGGGAGTGGTTACTGCAGAGGGAATGCAGTAAGGTGGGGGGCTGTCAGGGGATGGAACTCGGCTGGATGGACAGTGAACTTTAACAAGTGCAAATTTTCAAAAATCAACCAAGAGGATGGAGGCTCCAGGATGGAACGGAAACTGACAAGAGTACCAAACTGTGACAAATACACGCCATGCTGACCGCAGGGGAGGATGGAGCTGACCTCGGAGCTTGGAAAACAGCGCTTTGGCTGGAAACTATGACGCTCAAGACAAAGAAACTTACACAGACACTGTGCTCTACTCGGCAACCTTGTTTCCTACAGAAGTTGGGCTAAGGGTCCCGAAAGGGCTCTTCATGTACATGGGAGTGAAACAGGTAGGGGGGTGGGGGATGGAGGCAGCAGGGCCCTCACTGGCGGACAGGAGAAGTCACAGGTAAGCAAGCAGAGGGGGCAGAATGGGCCACGTGCTCCTGGATTCGAGTCTGAAACGGCACAGGCTCGTGTCTAGGACCATCGAGACACAATCATGAGCGTCTGAGCAATCACAGGTCAGTACAAACACGTACTTCCTAGCTAGAGCAACAGCAGACCAACAGCGCACGCACACTCGGGGCCAGATCTGGGTCTCTAAATGCCATCCCCCAGTAAAAGGAGCCAGGGCTGCTTGGAGAAACGTCTCATTCTAGGGGCCGGGCAGGGAAAACACAAGATGAGCGTGGGGTGCCTTACAGTGCCAGAAAGTAAGGAAGTGCTCAGAAAACAAAAGGATGGGAACATGTCAAAACACTCCCCATGGCCCCAGCTGGAACAATTTGAGCAAAAAATTAAATAATGTAAAATGGATCCATAACCAAAACTATAAGATGAATATGCATGAGTCCCTGTTGATACAAATAAGTGAATAAACGAGGAGAAGAGGTAAGTCTTCCTTACAGAAGAAGTTCAAATAATTTATGTGGCTATTTCCGCCTCCAGAAAGTAGGGCTTAATTCTGAGCAAGGCTGCACTTTGCCGCATGCTTCCACAGAATAGAGTCTGGATGGGGGGAAAGTGACTTGACAGTGGGGAGACCTGGCAAACACAACCAACTGTAAACAAGTATCTAGGTTAACATCACCAGTGGGAAGCCCTGTTTAAAGTCCGTACCCTCTGACGCAACGTGGTGAGACGGACACTTCACGTGTGCGGTGTTCATCCCAAGAAGCCATAATGCCTCGTGAAAAACTGTAGACTACATGACCGATATCCTCAGAGCTGTTGAGGTCACTAAAAGCGAGGTGAAGTATGAGAAAGCATGCCAGAGGAGCCTAAGGAGACGTGACAGCTACACGCAGCGTCATCCTTACCCCCTGAACTGGATTCTGGAAGAGACAGAGAACTAGCAGGGGGACTAGAGAACTCCGGATGAACCGTGGAGTTTAGTTATTAGTAATGTGCTGGTTTCTTAGCTGTGATAAAAAACCATGTACTATAAGGTGTTGACATGAGGGGAAACTGGTCAAGGGGTATATGGCAACACTCTGTACTATGTTTGCAACTTTTCTGTAAATCTAAAGTTATTCCCAAAGGAAAATTTTATTTAAAAAAAAAAAGCACAGGGCTTCCCTGGTGGCGCAGTGGTTGAGAGTCCGTCTGCCGAGGCAGGGGACGCGGGTTCGTGCCCCGGTCCGGGAAGATCCCACATGCCGCGGAGCGGCTGGTCCCGTGAGCCATGGCCGCTGAGCCTGCGCATCCGGAGCCTGTGCTCCGCAACGAGAGGCCACAACAGTGAGAGGCCCGCGTACCGCAAAACAAAAAAAAAAAACAACAAAGCACAGGGTGTGGGACTTTCTTCCAAGGCCAGTTGTCTTGAGAACCATTCCCCCTCCCACCCCCCCGCAACAACCAGAGGATATTTCACAGGTTCCCCACGCAGCCCCTTCCCCTCCTCCCGCCCCTCCTCCAGGTGTTCTGTGTCATTCACTCGGCAGTGTCCACACGGGGCTGGGGCTCCGCCATAATCCAATTAAGCAACCAGGCAGAACGTTCTTAAAAGATATGTATTCATAGCTTATGCATTTCCATTCTTCTTTGAGAAGTCTCCCCCAACCCTTAGCTTTTACATGTAGCCTCCAAGGTTTACTTCTAAAATTGCTATTCCATAATCCACCTGGAATTTAGTTTGCATTATGATGCGAAGTGGAAGTTTAACTTCATTTCATCCATTCACTTTTATAACTCTTTAGTTCACTATCTTTATATTTCTCCATTGTGTTTGTGTTGACTTCAGTGCTGATTATTGTCTATTTCTCCTACTTGAATGTAATTATACTCATGAATGGGGACTTTTTTATCTTGATCATCACCATAAAATTTGACCTGCACATAGAAAGGACCCCATAAATGTATGTTAAATAAATTAATAAATACAGAAAAAAAAAGATATGTATTCAAATCATTAAATCCACTAGTAAAGACGGGTAGGTTCTGACAGCCTGTTGGACTAACCCACTCCTCTGGACCGTCATAGACGGATGGCCAAGGCCTGGCTCCCTGGGACGATGGGTGTCCGTCCACTCCAGCGACGATAACCAAATGTCACAGACGGGCTGGCTTATGAATGACAGGCGGTTATTTCTGACAGATCTGGAGGCTGAAGTCCAAGGTCAGGGAGGCAGCACGGTCAGGTCTGGGCAAAAACACTCTTCCGGCTTCAGACAGCATCCACTCCCCGTGTCCTCGCTTCATGGAAGGGAAGAGCCACTCTCTGGAGCCTCTTTTATAAGAGCGCTGACCTCATCCAATAACCTAATCACCTCCCAAAGGCCCCACCTCCTAATACCACCACCTTGGGGGTGGGAATTTGGTGGGACACAAGCGTCCAGACCACACACTGGGGCAGGTAAAGCAGCCCTCTCAAGACACTTCACTGTTACACAGTGAGATCCTGCAGTCACATAGGATATGGGACCCAGGTGACAGGCAGAATGATAGCAAGCTGAAGACAACCAGCACTCTAGAGTATTTTTTTAAAGACATAAAATGTAAACTGCCTGGTTGCAAATCACATTCTGACTATTTCTAAAATGCGTGACTTTGAGCAAGTCACTTTAACTCTCTGAGCGTCCGTTTCCTCATTTATGAAATGAGAGCATCAACACCGGGCAGCAGGCAGGTCACGCTGGGTTTACACAGAGTGGCCGGGATCCGCCCCCTTGGGTGGGGTGTGCCCCTGCTGTGTACACAGCCCTTCCAGACGACACATGGTTGTCAGCCACCTGAGCATCTCGGCCTCTCAGAGGTCAACAGCCCAGGCAAACTCTTCCAGGTCTCTGTACCCCATGCTGTGGTTTTTGGCTTTCAACCTGAACAGACCACCTGCACACACGACCTACCCTTGAACCGAGTGGCTTGTCAGGTGTGAACAACACGTGAACACAGCACAATCAATAGAAGAAGTTCCACGACGCTGTGTCCCTGAGTGGTGATGATAGCTGAATGGGCTAGTATCTCCTAATCAGGGCTGTACCAATCAGGGCTGTACCCAATCAGGGCTGTACCAATCAGGGCTATAACAATCGGGAAAGAGAATTCACCCCAGAAGTTCCAGATGAAGAGTCTTTGATGTAACTACTACTTAGAGGGTCAAGTAGAGGATGGTGAGGCACCCAGAGGTGAGTCATTGCCACGGCTCAGCTTGAATTATCACCCGTAGGGCAAGGGAAATCTAGACATGAGAAGGGCGGGCTGCTCAGGGGGAGAGCCCTGAGAACTGGCCAGGGAACTGGCCCCAAAGCAAGGAGAAAGCAGGAAGAGATACTGGACCACTCTCTCCTCCCGCCCTCCAGTCTCCTGCTGGCCTCTCATAGGCTGAACCCAACTGGAAACCAGCCAGTAAGGAAAGAGGGCCCAGGAGATGCCACCCCCAAAGGTAGGCCTGCCAGGGCACCAAGGAGGGCAGAGAAAGGAGGAGAGGGAATGGAGGGGGAAGAAGATGCAGGGGTGGAGAACAACCAAAGCGTGCACTGGGGGCAGGAAGAAACATGAACGGCCAGGGATTGAAAAGCTGTAGTTAGTGTCGGATCCCACTGCAATATTATATGAATAAGTGAGTACAAAACACACACATCAAAATATAAGAGGGGACCGTCACAATGTGCCGAGGGCTCGGGGAACCTTTATTTGCTTCTTTAAACCTTTCTTTGCTTTCCACATTCTCACAATAGTTTTCTCATATTTTAGTCAGAGAAGACAAATGTTTCTGAAATGTAATATTAAATCCACACACATTCACAAAGATATATTAGACTGAACCACGTGAAACCGCTGTTTCTGCAGGTCAACATGGTTGAACGTCTGTTCAACTTAACACACACACACAGGCACACATACACAAATACACACGTACACACACGCACATACAAACACACATTAGACCCACATGCATCTCAAGCACTCTGAAATCAAGCCTACTAAACAGCGAACGCCAACTGGTGTCTGTGGCTTGGGAAGAGAGCTAGGATAACTGGTGCTGCTACAGATGTGCCTCTGATAACTAAGATGTGCCGGCCAACCTGCCAACCGCCAGCGCCCAAAGGTGAAGTACGAAGCCTGGACTCCACATCACTGACCCGGCTCATTACCTTCTTCCACGTTTCAACATCTCTGATGACACATGAAATGAAACCTAAGCAAAACTGTCCTCCTCCTCTTCGGTGGAAATGTGTTTTGCTTCCCCTGTGATCACTGGCCAAAGGTCAGTGTTCTGCCCAAACGCGCATCTTGCTGGCACCAATGTCAGCCGCCTGGGCTGCAGGTTGGGGCCACGGGTGGGAAGCCCTGGGCTCTCTGAGCTCTGGGCCTTAGAGGAGCCCACCTCCCACCCAGGCAGGCACCACGGACGAGGGCCGGCAGCAAGTCAGAGAATCACTGAAAACATCACATTATTATAAAGATATAACTTGTGACGGTCAGTTTGTAACATGCCCATGATTTTGCAGGTCGTTATAGCACAAATACCTTCTAAGCCCTGAACAAACGTCTCCCTGGTACACACTGTCAGGGAGCCCGGAGTCGCTCTTCTTGAAGATAGATACTTGCTGCAGAAGGTTCTCCACAGAGGTGATGGATGACCATGTCGCTGGCAGGCCCCCAAAGGAAGGTCTGAAATCAAAGCCCTCAACGCAGCCCGCCCATCCACTCCAGCCCCGGCCCCGGCCCCGGCCCCAGCCCCGGCCCACCAGACAGGCTCTCAAAGACCCTGACCTTGCCCCCTGAGCCCATGATGCCCACCAATCCCCACCACTGCTGAAAGCACTTTGTCTTCCTGCGTGTGGTCAGCTCTGAACTAACGACACTTGGAGGAGACTCACGCCCGTCTCACTGGACGCTGAAGTGCCACTCATGGCCCTCTGGGCCACAGGCCAGCAGGGCCAGCAGCCTAGAGCGTTTCCGACGGACACCTGCCCCTCCAGTTTGGGCTCTCCTCACTGACGGGATGCTGTTCTCTACACCCCTCCAAGCTTAGCCGTGACACATCCGTCCTCTGCAAGCACGCTCTTAAGGATGCACAACAACGTGAGGGCCCCAAGGTGGCTCATGCGGCGTGTTTCAAGCAGTCAACTTTATTTTTGGAGTCTAGAGCCCATCGACCAGAACAGACTGATCACTTCCCGGCTGTGTGACCCCCGGCAAGTGACTGCACCTCTCTGTGCCTCTGTGTCCTCAGTTGTAAAAAGTGGTTCATACCAGTGCCCACCTCACAGCCTTAGAAAAGTGCCCAGCCATCTCTGTCACTCCCTGTCACTCCCTCAGGGCAGGAGCTGCATGAACTCACCGGGGCAATGCAGGCCGATGCCTGGGGTGCTAAGGCCTCTGTGTAAGCTGCCCTGGCCTGTTAACAGCTGCTCTGTGAACCCAGACAAGTCACCTATCCTATATGGGCCATCAGTAAAATAGGAGGCCTGGGGGCCACTGTTTCTGAGGCTCCCCTCAGCTTTCACATTTCTGCTAGTCAGATCTCAAAGGGTATTCTGTTTTTGTCTCTACATCCATTTCGATGAAGAAAAAACAAAACTACTTTATGCAAAAATGGGCAAAATCCAGATACCACAATTCATCTGGCAGTCAGTCGAGGGCCCAGGTTCAGAAGACACCAGGGGGCCAGAGCTGGCCACAGCTTCCTGGGCCAGGGAGGGGCCACGGGTCACACAAGAGTCCTAGTGTGGCCTTCCTGGGTGGCACAGTTTCAGCCACGTCCTACAGAACGCCTCAGCAATGCTCACCCGAGGAAGACCCTCCAAGGAAGCATCCAGAGCAAAGGAACCCCAAGTCTGAGACTGTCCTCTTGGCCATCTGACCCTGACCAAGCGTCCAGCAGACAGGAGCACAGGGAGGGGGCCGCCGGGCAGCAGCCCCCCAGCACAGGGAGTGGGCGGGTCCTGCCAGGTCTCAGCAAGGCCACAGAAGGAGCCAGCAAGGAGAGCCGCGGCCCTGCAGAGCTCAGAGCAGCAGCGGTGGACATCAGGGCGGCCAGCCTCAGGACGCCCTCTTGCAGAGGCCAGGGGTCCTGGGAAGGTGGGGAAGGAGCTGACTGTGGAGCCAGTGGCTCCAAGTTATCTGAAACGACTGTACCCAGCAGAGGAGCCCTTCCCTGTGACCCAAGTGCCCTGGTAACCCAGGTGCCCTCCTAGGCTCTGGTGCTAGATGAGCATGGGGCAGCACCTTAGGGGCCTGACCAGAGGGCAGACATGCCCACTGTCCCTGGTGGGACAAAGTGCCTGCCGTCAGCACGGGGAGTCTGCAATGAGCAGCAGGAAAAGCCCCTGTTTTCCTCTACGCTTGCTGCTCACGCTGCACAGGAAAGGGAGGAGGGCCCTGCGGGGACAAAAAGCCTTTCCGTGTCCCCCGTTTCCTGTTTGTAGGAAAAAGGCTTCAGCCTCCTAGGCCTTCCCTGACTTCCAAAGGGCAGATTCAAGCAGTTACTAATCAGGAGGGTGAGGGAACTTGGAAACCAAGGAAAAGCAGTCAAGAAACAATAAACTGGGAGACTGGGATGGACATATACACACTACTGTATATGAAATAGGTAACTAATGAGGACCTGCTGTAGAGCACAGGGAACTCTACTCGATACTCTGTAATGACCTATATGGGAAAAGAGTCTAACAGAGTGGATATATGTATACGTATAATGGATTTGCTTTGCTGTGCACCTGAAACTAACACAACATCATAAATCAACTAAACTCCAATTAAAAAAAATTTTTTTAAAAGAAAGAAAGAAGAAACAGTAGTGCAGAGATGAAACGTCCCGGTTCCCCCTCAAGGGATAGACGTAACAATCTGACACAAATCTCTGAGTTGTGCTATAGGAATTAGGACACCACCCAGCTGGAGGATGGTGACTACAGCTGAGACCCCAGAATGGTCGGAAGCAGAAGGCTGACCAATGGGGTTCCTGTAGCCCCGCCCCATTACCTCCCCATCAACCAATCAGAAGAAAGTCACATACCCCACAGCCCTCCCCTCAAATGTTGCCTTTAAAAACCCTTCCCTGAAAACCATCAGGGAGCTCGGGTCTTGTGAGCACGGGACGTCTGTTCTCCTCGCACGGCCCTGCAAGAAGCCTTTATCTGCTCCAAACTCCGTCGTTTCGATTTGTTTGGCCTGTGTATCACGCACACGAACTTGCGTTCAACAACAAACAATCCTGACACCAGATGTGTGTGTGTTTCCCACACCAAGCAACTCTCGGACATCCGCTGGGTGTCCTGCAATTTAACTCAGTTCTGACACGGTCCACCTGGGGATGGTGTCAGGACCCACGCGTTCAAGGTCCAGACCCGCGAGACTGCTCCCAGCCACTGCGGACTCCAGGAGAAAGTCCAGGTCGTCACCTGTGCGTCTGACCACCCAGCTATAAATCAGAGGTTCCCCGGCCCCCTCCTCGGGCTCCGTAATTTGCCAGAATAACTCACAGAGCTCAGGAAAACAGCACTAGATCACCGGTTTATTACAAAGGTACAACCTGGGAACAGCCAGATGAAAGAGGTGCACAGGGCGAGGTAGCGGGCAGGGGTGGGGGGCGTCCAGGCCCCTCCAGGCCACCACCCTCCCAGCACCTCCGCGTGCTCACCAACCTGGAAGCTCTTTGAACCCAACCTTTTGGGTTTTTAGAGGCTTCATCACATCAGCAGGATTGATTAAATCACAGCCCATCGGTGCTTAATCCAACTCCCAGCCGTTTCCCCTCCCCCTGGAGGTGGAAACGGGGAGGCTGAAATTTCCCTCTAATCACAGGGTTGGTTCCCCTAGCAACCAGCCCCCAGCCTGCGGTTATCTGGGGGAGGGGTGGGAGGACTTTCCAAAAGTCAGCTCATTAACAGAAACCCAGGTGTGGATGAAGGTCTGTTATGATAACAAGACACCAATCTCACCTTTATTGCTCTGCGGCTCCAGAGCTATTTCAGGAACCAGGGATAAAAACCAAATATCATAACAAAGATGCCCCTGTGGCCCTAATCACTAAGGGGATTACTGGGGTTTAGAGCCAGGAATGGGACGCAGAGGAGGCCAAACACACACACATCTTCTTATGTAACAGTATCACACAGAGGCGAGGCAGCAGAGCCTCGGGGGCACCTGGGAGCTGGCTCTGCGGCCCCCACCTCGGGGGCCTGAGCAGGTTCCTTCCTGGGGGACACAGCTGTGGCCTCAGGGGCCAACCGGGCATCAAAGCCGTGCCCTGCAGAGGGCACACGGGCCTACCTGCCACCCCACCCAGGGCTCCAGGCTCTTCCATGGGATTCGTGCTGGCTGGGAAATGCCAGATCTGAGAAGGTGACAGCTTCTTGAGTCTCAGAAACTGGAGGGTGTTGGGGGTCAGGGTGGACCGCCCCCAAGGCATTTTGATTACGTCAGAAATGGTCAATGCACGAGGGACATCCTGACCCTCCTCTCCACCTCCCTGAGCGGGAAATGGATCTCTCGCATGAAAGGTGCTCCCTCTCCCTGCGCCTGGGCGTAGGACACCCTCATCGCCGGAGACAGGGGATAACTGCCCCCACCCAAGCCCAGACTCTGTTCAGATTCACTAAATGAGCACCCAAAACTGAAGTTTTTGTCGCCTCAGGTCCTCACAAATTTATTGCTGCTTTGTCTAAAGAGTATAAAAGCTGCCTGCTTTGGCTACTTCTAAGGTCCCATTCCTATGAGACCTCCGTGCGCACAATTAAAACTTGTTTCTTTTTCTCCTGTTAATCTGTCTTGGGTCAATTTTATTACTAGTGCAGCTACAAGAACTCAAGAAGGGCAGAGGGGGAAATTTCCACTCCACAACCAGGGTTTGCCCCTTGGGAGGCTCCAGCTGTAAATAATTAAGAAATCAGATTTTCTGTTCCTTCAAAAGATAAGGAAGAAGCCTAAGGGTGGTTGTAAATCCTTGAGGAAAATTACTTTTTTTAAGGGAAAATGTCACCAATAATGTTTTTGAGATGCACTAAAGTTCAGCTGCAACCAGCAAACAGGTACAGTGCAAGGAATTGCTTTACAGTGGCTTCACGTGGCTGGAGATTTTTAAAACCACATCCTATGCTTTTATGTCCCTGGGCTATAGGTCCATCCTGTTTCGAGTATGGAGACGGGAGAAGGAATCACTGTTGTGTCCAGGACAGAAAGCTTGCTGTGAGAGATGGTAACATGAGCAAATTTACAGACAGGCACGCTCATACACGCACACACGCGTGCACACATGTACACGCGCACGCATACACTCGGCCAGTTCAGCTTCCTTACCACCTCTTCTGCCCTCCAGGCATTCTCCTACCTGCCTCTGTTCCTATGTTTTGTAATACAACCGAGCAGAACTCTGCGGGGGCACCCCCAGGTGCAAAGGCCCCTCCCTGTCCCCTGCCTCTTGTTTGCAGAAAACCTGGAGTCTCCTGGGCCTCCCTGAGTCACACAGCAGCAGGCTCAAGCAGTTAATGATTAGGACGCTAGCATCCCAGAATCTTCCGGTGTCTGATGCACGTTCCGGAGCTGTCTCACCGATACTATAACTGCCGCTGGAGGGCAGGCGCTGACTGCGTGGTGACCGTGAGCGCGGAGCTCCCAGACCTAGTGGAGCCCCAGGATCGACAACGTGAACCCCCGTTACCTCGCCATCAACCGACCAGAGCACTGTGCTTGAGCTGAGCATGCACCCCGAGACTCTTATCCTCACGTGGCCTTTAAAACCGCTTCCCTGGTGGCGCAGTGGTTGAGAGTCCGCCTGCCGATACAGGGGCCGCGGGTTCGTGCCCCGGTCTGGGAAGATCCCACATGCCGCGGAGCAGCTGGGCCCGTGAGCCATGGCCGCTGAGCCTGCGCGTCCGGAGCCTGTGTTCCGCAGCGGGAGAGGCCACAACAGTGAGAGGCCCGCGTACCGCAAAAAAAAAAAAAAAAAAAGAAAAGAAAAGAGCCGCACTATTCTGCAGCCCCCTCATGAAGAGGTGGACTCCATCTCCCACCCCCTTGGATATGGACTGGCTCGGGGCTTGCTTGGATTAACACCAGGGAGAACGTGATGGGTGAGTTCTGGAACACGCACCTCAGAGACCTTCCACCTTTGCTCTCTAGGGACACACAACCACGCCCTGTCGAAGCCTGGAGCAGCTTCCTGGAGGACAAGAGATGTCATAAAGAAAGAGGCCACAGTGAGACAGTGGCCAGCCATCCCCCCACCCTGTTCCAGCCGCTTCATCTAAGGTCCCAAACACAAGAGATGAGGTTGCACGGATCACGCAGACCAGACCAGCCTGCAGGGAACCCAGCAGGTAAATGCAGCCAATGAGTGACCCCAGGAGATTCCAGCAGGACTGTTCAGCCAAGCCACAGAAGCGTGAGAAATACTAAGTCACTGCTTTCTAAGCAAATGAATGAGGGTCAGGCATGGGTGGGGACTACCTGCACCTACCCCCTGGCGCCCACCAGCTGGTGAGGCTGGGAGCACAGTCAGACCTACTAAGTGGCCTGGGGGCATCCTTTACAAAGCACCCAGCAGAGTCTGCTGTGTATCAAAGCACGATCTATGGCAATCAGGGCAGGTCACGGGCCTGCGACCTGTGCAGTCACGTGGGACCCACAACCAGAAGGGCCCCCCCTCCACTGGGTTTAGCTCAATCTTGAAACTGTTAACAATTTTTGGAAAGGGGGCTCCACATTCTCATTTTGCACTAGCCCATCACCTAAGGAGCCAATCCTGATTCAGTAATGACACTCCGTGGTGGTCAGTGCAGCAGCCCCCCAGGGGAGCACAGAAAGGCCACTGCAGCTTTCTGCTTGGTTTCTGGTGCTTGGGGTCAAAGAGACCCTGAATCCTATCTGTCCCTGGGCCATGTCCTAGCTCAGGCCTGAGCGGAGCTCTGCTCTGTAAGTCTCACAGGCCAAACAAAGCATAAAAATGTGCAATAGGGCTTCCCTGGTGGCACAGTGGTTGAGAGTCCGCCTGCCGATGCAGGCGACGCGGGTTCATGCCCCGGTCCGGGAAGATCCCACATGCCGCGGAGTGGCTGGGCCCACGAGCCATGGCTGCTGAACCTGCGCGTCCAGAGCCTGTGCTCCACAACGGGAGAGGCCACAACAGTGAGAGGCCCACTTACCGCAAAAAAAAAAAAAAAAAAAATGTGCAATAATTTTGACACGTTGGGGCAGACTTGTTTCAGACTAGCTGAGCTGGTGAAGACAAGTCCTTCCTCCCCCAGATCATCATGCACCACTGGGGGGCGTGGAAAATGTGGAAAATGGTACGGCAGCTCCTCAAGAAATCAAACACGAAATTACCATGTGATCCAGCAATTCCACTCCTGGGTACACACCCAAAAGAACTGAAAGTGGGGACTCAAACAGATATTTGCACCCATGTTTATAACAGCAGGATTCACAACGGCCAAAAGGTAGAGGCAACCCAAATGTCCACCAACAGATGAACAGATAAACAGAATGGGGTCCATCCGTACAACGGGATATTATTCAGCCTCAAAAAGCAATGAAATTCTGGCACCTGCTACAACACGGAAGAGCCTTGAGGTCACGATGCTCAGTGACATAAGCCAGTCACAAAAGGACAAGCACTGTATGATTCCATACAAGGTGTATGGGAGATGCAGATTCACAGAGACAGAAGGTGGGTGGTGGGTGCCAGGGGCAGAGAGCGCGGGCAGGGGACCTGGTGTTTAATGGGGGCAGAGGGTCTGTCTGCAGAGATGAAAAGCGTTCTGGAGAGGAGGGTGGTGATGGCTGCACAGTAATGCGGATGCACTTAATGCCACTCAATGGCACACTTAAAAGGGGTTAAAATTTTTAAATGGTTAAATTTTCTGTTATACGTATCCTACCACAATTTTTTTTTTTTTTGCGGTACGCGGGCCTCTCACTGTTGTGGCCTCTCCCGTTGCGGAGCACAGGCTCCGGACGCGCAGGCTCAGCAGCCATGGCTGACGCTGCCACAATTTTTTAAAATGAAAGAAAAAGAAAACACAGGTGGGGAGACAGGAGAATAAGAGGGAGAAGGAGAGAAGGGAACGACGGGAGACACGCAGAGAGAAGCAGCAGATTCAGATGGGGGCTGGGGAGTAAAAGAGAGACCTTGGTGACGGGGTGGGGGCTCGGGAGAACCCCAGAGGCGCCCTCCAGAGAAGGGCTGGCACGGGACAACAGCCGCACAAAGAAAGCGCAACGCCAGGTGCGACCACCTGGGCCCAGCGAGAGCGTCATCCCTCCGCCAAGCCCACCGCGCTGTGGGGGCGGGACGCTGATTCCAGGCCGGAGTCTCTGGCCCCCTCCCCCCACCAGCATCAGTGTGGCTCCCCCGCACCCCTGAGCATCACACCCCTCCAGAACAAAAGAGATTAACCCACACATTATTGGGTTATTTTTGTGTTACGATTTTTTTGGCGGTACGCGGGCCTCTCACTGCTGTGGCCTCTCCCGTTGCGGAGCACAGGCTCCGGACGCGCAGGCTCAGCAGCCACGGCTCACGGGCCCAGCCGCTCCACGGCATGTGGGATCTTCCCGGACCGGGGCACGAACCCGTGTCCCCTGCATTGACAGGCGGACTCTCAACCACTGCGCCACCAGGGAAGCCCTGTGTTACGATTTTTAAAACCTGCATTTTTTATCATCTAAATTTTAAAACACAAAAGAAAATCGAAGTTATCAGTAACCCTGCCACCCAGAAATGAGCCCTCTCACGTTCTGGCATATACGATACGTACGTCCAGACTGAAGGTAAGCAGACTGTGTCACCTCACGATATGCCGCCTTGGCACACTGACACATCAGGGGCAAGACAGACACTCGGACCCTCCCTCCTCTTCCCAAAAGCAGGAGACAAAACTCCTGAAAGGGGCCTCTCCGCACCACGAAGGAGGACATTCTTATCACCAGGGACGGGGAACCAGGGGCCGAGAGATCTGTACACACAAGCCTTGTGAAACCAACCCTTACTTCCTAGTTACATCCCCACCATTTACGACCCTTGGCCCAGACTCCTCTGTCCTGTCAACTCTTCACAAACTTACTGTTCCTTTGTCTGAGAGGTGTGAAAGCTTCCTGCTCTGGTCACTTCTTCACATCTTCATTCTCTTCTGAAGGCTCGTGTACATGTACAGATTCAATAAAATGCTCTCCTGTTAATCTGTCTTATGTCCATTTAATTCTTAGATCCAGCCAGAGACTCAAAGAGGGTAGAGGAGAATTCTTCCTCTCCTACAAGACACACACACACACACACACACACACACACACACACGATCCAGAGAGCCATCCACACATGTGCACAGACACACATTCAAGTATATTGTTTTTATTTCTCATCTTCAACCAAGATAAGATTTACTTGCCCAACACTTTTAATGCCTTTTAAAATGTTACCTATTACAATAGTTCACATATGATTAACTCTTCTTTTTGAATGTTGTATTTTAATGACTGTATAACACGCCATTATATGGCTCGACCACATTTCATTTGAACTAACTCATAATGGAGAACATGTAGGCTGCCTGCATGCTTTTACCGTCACGGGCATGGCAGAGACATGCATCCTGAAGGCTGCGTCTTGAGCGTCCCAGCTGAGGAATAACTCGGGTGAAGGGTGTGCACGTGCTGCTTGGGGCATGCTTTTTTCCAGAAAAGCCACCCCAATTTACACTCCACCAGGTGTGTGACATCTAAAAGGGAATCACCTTGGACTCAATTAACTTTGCTAAACAAATGCACACGAAACAAGGGCACAAAACGAAAGCAACTCCGATGGGATGTGACATCTCGGGACCTTCAGGGATTCCGAGGCTGTCCACCCACAAGCTGATGGGCTTTGCTGTAAACACAGAGCCCATGTTCAGTACAGACATGCTGCCCCAGACCAGGGAGCCAAGCTTCCGGGAGGTGCCTCCCCATCTGCAGAGATACCCGCAGCCCAGCCCGGGCCACGCCAGAGAGGACGGGCAGGGCACAGCCCCTCCCGGGCCCTCTGGGCCCACAGGGGAGCTGGAGCTGGGCCGCACAGAGCTGCGGTGAGCAGGGCAGGCCCCATGGCCCAGCCCTCAGGGGCACATCAAAGCCCCTCCCCCCAGGCAGCTCCTGCTGATGTTCAGGGCGTGGATCTTGTGTCAGAAGTTAGTGGGATCCTGTTTTAATTGAAGAACTTGCTTTATTAATGAATGCCACGTCTCCACTGTCTGTTCCCAGCCCCTGCAGGGCAGTAAGCATCTCGTGGGCTGCAGGGCAGAGGACCAGGAGTCCGGCAGGACCCAGGAGGTAGAGGAGGCAGGCTAAACCTGGGGCTCGTAGCCCCATCCTGCCCACACTAACAGGGCATCCTGTGGTCCTCGTCGGGGTCCTGGCAGCTAAATCTGTATGCTTAGGGAAAACGCTTAGGGCCTGCCCCGCCTGGGCCCTTCGTGGCTACTGCGGCCCGATGTGAGAGCCATCGACGGGCCACTGGCTCCAGAATCCCTGGGTGCGTGTCTAAGATGCATATTCCAGGCCTCACCCCACACCAGGCCAGATCAGTAGTTCTAGGGTGGGGCCCTGGAACCTGCATTTTCAACAAGCGCTCAGGTGGGTCAGGTGACCACTGAGCTGGGCGACCTCATCACTCAAAGAGGGAAGCTGCTGGTGTCTCCGCAGCTTCTCTTTTCCTTTCTTCTTCTTTTTTTAAATTCAGCTGGCTAAAATATTGCCCTAATTTTTTCGATATATGGACATGAGGGGCCAGCGGTGGCAGGACTGTTAAATGGCAGATTCCCAGACCCCTCAGAGCCCCTGGGGCGGGCCTGGAGATGTGCATTTTTAAGCTCTTCCAGTGATTCTGATGCTTGGCCCGTTTGGGAATTGATCTACTAATATGACAAACTGGGTTTAGAAGGAAAACATGTTGAAATAAAAATTCATAAAACATGGCTCCCAAGGGCCAGCTCAGCACATCCAGGCCTTAGGACTCTAAATGCAGCGATGGTATCATCTCAGAATCCACAGGGCAAGGCTGACCATGCAGTTTTCCCCTGAGAACGGCCTCCTCCCTCCACCTGGCCCTGAGGTCAGGCTCCAGTCGGGCAGGACCCGGTCCTGAGGATCAGGCGACAGGGCTCATTATTGCACACTGCCTCCCAGACCCTTCCTGACCCGCCCAGAAAAATAACCTTGAAGGTGAATGTCCAGGGCCCAGGTGGGCCGCCTGGTGAGCCGCAGATTCAGTCTTGTTCACCTACTTGTCTCCTCACCCAACACAGGAAAACCCCAAACAGAAGGATCGACAACGTGAAACAGGGCATTCCCTCTGCAGCTCCCTGGGGGAAACAGCTGACTATGGAGGGACCGGACACCCAGCTGGGCCCCCATCACTGGACCCCACAAGGATCCTGCGGGCGAGAGCACATCAGGTGCTCTGTCTAGTGGGAGGGTCTCTGAGTGCTCAGAGTGTGAACCAAAAAGATGACGGTGGATAGATCCTTGTGCTTTTGTTTGATTTTTTTTTTAAGCCCTCATGGTACTCCGTCCACTTGGGGTCAATTCAGAATTCCCAAGGGGACATGGACTTATAAACTCTGGAGGGACCCCTGAGAGCACCCCGTAATCCCACCTGCCGTTCAGGGCAACAACCGTCCCTACAAGGCTCCGCATGCTGGGGAGGCCACCCCTGTGCACCTGTCTCTGCTCTCCGCAGCTGCTGGCACACAGCCCGTAGCACAGCAGGTGCTAAGGGTGTGTTAGCGGAAGACCCCATCGGTTTCCCTTAGCCATCACCCCTCATTTATATCCTCACCAGGATGTCAGTGATGGTAGGTTTCGTTTTTCCAAACCTAGGCTGTCACACCAATGCCCAGGTGACAGACAGCCACTCTATTTAGTTCCCTTCCCCCTTTCCTGCTTTCACAGATCCAAATTCCACTCACCCTGACCACCCTTTCCCGAGAGTCATCACCCCTCACACCACCAAAGAAAGTCCAGTCCAGGAAAGCGGCTCCCTGCGTCTTCCTCCAACGTTGGGATACATTTTCAGGCAGGAAAGCTGTGACTGTGCCAGATGCCCCAGCAGGACTGGCCCATATTAATCCATCAGTGAATATTTACTGTACATTCTTAAGTATGCGTCCTTAATTTTGCCAATTAACTTCCCAACTGCTACGGTAATGGGCGATGTAAAATCCTGGAGTAATAAAAATCATTAGACTTATGAGCTCTGTGAAACCCCAGTGGGTGCCTGAACCACCGGGGTTAGGAGTCATTCTGACATCTGTTTATTCAAAAGTGCAGTGTGTTCTTAGATCAGTCTCCCAAGGCAAAAGAAATAAAAGCAAAAATAAACAAATGGGACCTAATCAAACTTAAAAGCTTTTTGCACAGCAAAGGAAACCATCAATAAAATGAAAAGACAGCCTACAGAACAGGAGAAAATATTTGCAAACAATGTGACTGACGAGGGGTTAATATCCAAAATATACAAACAGCTCATACAGCTCAATATTAAAAAAAGCAATAAAAAACGGGCTTAAGACCCAAACAGACATTTCTCCAAAGAAGACATACAGATGGCCAACAGGCACATGAAAAGATGCTCAACACTGCTAATTATTAGAGAAATGAACAATGAGGTATCACCTCACACCAGTCAGAATGGCCATCATTAAAAAGCCTACAAATACTAAATGCTGGAGAGGGTGCGGAGAAAAAGGAACACGCCTACACTGTGGGTGGGAATGTAAATTGGTACAGCCACTATGGAGAACAGTATGGAGGTTCCTTAAAAACTAAAAATAGAACTACCGTATGACCCAGCAATCTCACTCCTGGGCATATACCTGGAGAAAACTCTAATTCAAAAAGGTACATGCAGCCCAATGTTCAGAGCAGCACTGTTTACAATAGTCAAGATATGGAAGCAAACTTAATGTCCATCGACAGATGAGTGGATAAAGAAGATGTGGTACCTATGTACAGTGGGATGTTAGCCATAAAATAAGAATGAAATAATGCCATCTGCAGCAACATGGATGGACCTAGAGATTATCATACTAAGTCAGACAGAGAAAGACAAATATTTTATGATATCACTTATATGTGGAATCTAAAAAATAAAACAAATAAATCTATATACAAAATAGAAACAGACTCACAGACATAGAAAACAAATTCATGGTTACCAAAGGGGAAAGGAAGCAGGGAAGGATAAATCAGGAGTATGGGATTAGCACATACACACTACTATACATAAAATAGATATGCAACAAGGGTTTACTGTATACACAGGGAGCTACATTCAATATCTTGTAATAACCTATAATGGAAAATAATTTGCAATGTGTGTGTGTGTGTGTGTATATATATATATATATATATATATATATATATATATATATATATATATATATATATATATATATAAAAAACTGAATCACCTTGTTGTACACCTGAAACTAACACAATGTTGTAAATCAACTACACTTCAGTCTAAAAAAAAAGTGCAGGGCTTCCCTGGTGGCGCAGTGGTTGAGAGTCCGCCTGCCGATGCAGGGGACACGGGTTCGTGCCCCGGTCCGGGAAGATCCCACATGCCGCGGAGCGGCTGGGCCCGTGAGCCATGGCCGCTGAGCCTGCGCGTCCGGAGCCTGTGCTCCGCAACGGGAGAGGCCACAACAGTGAGAGGCCCGCGTACCGCAAAAAAAAAAAAAAGTGCAGTGTTTTTGCCGGGTCCCGCCCATGCTGGGGTGCAGGGCAGGTGGGGGACAGTGAACGTGAGTGCCGTGCTCTCACTGAAGGAGATCCGAGCAGGGGTGCAGGCCCCTGGGCAGGAGGGGAGGCGGCCCACCCGACCGCCGGCCACAGCAGGCTCAGGCCGGGGCCCACAGAAACATTTCATTTCTCCCAATAAGCAAGCTTCGTAACTTCTGCATTCTGTTCGTCTTTATACCAACGTAGTCGTGAAGTATAACTGTAGTACATTCTCATGGAGGAAGGGCCCGCAGAGGCCAAGGTGCCCGGGACCCAGGGAAGCCCTAATGCAGCCCTTGCGGAAGTGACAGAACTGAACCTGTGAGGGCAGGGGAGGGACCCCGGTACGGCAGGAGCGGGGAGGAGTGCACCCCTACCAGATGCCTCCCTAGGGTGGCAGGAGGCAGAGGGTGAGAGGGAATGAGACCCCCCCCCGGGGCTGGAGGGCTGGCTTGCAGGGAGGGTGGGGGGCAGTCAGCGTAGCCCTCAACAAGAGCACCCTGGGGGGGCTTGGAGGTGAGAGCATCCTCCCACCAGCTCGCCCTGGGTCTCCAGGGACCCCTGACACAGCAAGAGCACGGACCCCACCATCACCACCCACAGCCCCCATCCTCATGCCACCAGATCCCCATGTCGGTTCAGCAGCCCCCCAGGAGCCATAGCAAAGCTCCCCCAGCTTGGCCACTCAAGGCCACAGGCTGGAAGTAAAGGGAGGGAACTGTCCACACGAATACTCTTGTATTACCCTGCGTCAACCTAAAGCCCAGCCAAGCCCATGCGGGGGGAGGGTTAGAGCCAGCCTGACCAGGACCAAGCTCTGGAAGGTAGGGCCCGCCCCCCCATTGCCACAGGGCCCCCCAGCTGAGGCCATCGAATGGACTAAAGGACAGAGCCGCCGGAGCAATGCAGCCGTGGTGGACATCCGGGTCCCCGGCCCTGACCACCCCTTTCCCTCAAACGCCTCCACGGGCTTCCCCGGCCTGTGCAGCAAGCCCTCTCAGAGTCCTCACTTTCCCATGCTCAACCCAGCAACGCTCCCAGCCTAAGAAAGCCCATCTTCTTCTCGTCCTTCAACCATGAAACTACTGACAGCACCCAGGCTCCGGGGGTGCCCTTGAATCCATAACTTTGTGTGCATCCTGGGTGATGCAGTGGCAACAGAGTGGCCTCAAAAGATGTGGTCACGTCCTAACCCCCAGCACCTGTGGATTCAACCTTATATGGAAATAGAATCTTTGCAGATGTAACTGAATCAACGGACTCGAGAAGAGACCATCCTGGATTATCCTGGTGGGCCCTAAATCCAATGACAAGTGTCCTTTTAAGAGACCGAAGAAGAAAGACGGAGGGAAGACGGCCATGTAAAGACGGAAGCAGAGATGGGAGCAACATGGCCACAAACCAGGGAGCACCTGGAGCCACCAGACTCGGAAGGAGCAAGAAAAGCTGCCGACCCCCCAGGGCCTCTGGAGGGAGCACAGCCCTGCCGACACCTTGATTTCAGACTTCTGGCCTCCAGACTGTGAGAGAATGAACTCCTGGTGCTTTAAGCCTCCCAGTCTGTGGTCATTTGTTACAGCAGCCCAGGAAACTCACACAGCTGACAAACATCCGGTGTGGCCAGCAGGGAAACAAATAGCAGTTGTTATGTTCCTGCCCTGACAGCACACCTGGGAAAAGGACTACACAAAAAGTCTACTGAGCCACCGGGGGCAATATTACTGGTCCTGGAGGAACACTCGAGCAGGTGGGGGAAAGGAAGGAGTCCTGGCCAAAGCAGAGGGACCTGAAACTCAGACTGTAACTGAGCAGGACCCTGGGGGGCCTTCCCGGGACACATACCTCATCCATGTCCTCCACCTGCCTCTTGTCTTTAGAAAAACTTTAGCCTCTTAGGCCTTCCCTGAGTTCCAAAGAACAAATTTAATCAGAGAAGTGGGAAAATGCAGAAAGAAAGGAAAACAGTCAAGCAAGACAAAATACTAGTTTAGCCATTAAACAATGTCAAGGGTCTTTAGTTCCTCCTCAAGGGCTATAGATCTTATTCTGAGCTACGTCCTTGAGCTGTTTTGCAGATACTGAAGCCCGCTCCGGGCGGAAGTAGTTAACTGGATGCTGCCCACAAGCACACAGACCCCAGACCCACTGGAACCAGAAGGTGGATGTTGGTGACTCCCGATGACCTCACCACCAGCCCATCAGAAGAATGTGCCCAAGCTGATCACACACCCCACAACACCCCCTTGTCTTGAAAAACCTTTTCCTGAAAGCCTTCGGGGAGTTCAGGCCTTTTGAGCACTAGCTGCCTGGGCTCCTTGCTTGGCTCCTGCAATAAATGCTGCACTTTCCTTCCCCACCACCCGGGGTCCGTAGATGGGCTTTACTGCGGATGGGCGAGAGGACCCGAGCTTGGTTTGGTAACAAGACCTCTGTGGGTAAAATGGGAGAGTGCCTTCTCAAAGCCGACAACGAACAGGCAGAATCGCTTATTCTAGGGAAGGGTTTCCATATCCACGGGACAGGCCTATCACAGCCACTGAACTGCAGCCCAGCAAGCATTTAAAATAGCCTGAAACCACAAGATGTGCACAGAGCCTGGTTCTCGGGAACCCGGAACCAGCGAGGGGAGGAGGGGCGGGGGACACTCTGTGTGTTGGCCCCGCCCCCTGCTGTGTCTCCTGTCGCCAGAGACACAGGGCCAGCTCAACATGAGCAACAGCCAGGCACGCACCTCCCCCTGCAGCTCTCTCCATGAAACACACACAGTCTGCCGTGATTCCACTGGTTTCAGGCTCTGGTACCTTTTCACAGCAACAAATTTCTATTTTTTTGGTAAATGGTGAATGATTTCAAGCAACGGCAATGATGAAATATACATGAACGTTATCGTGCATGGCTTTTTAGCTAGAAAAATTTCCTCGTAGTTAGAATAACTGCTTCAAAGGGTTGTAGAGCTGGGAGCCATTTGATTAGGTTATAACACAAGAGAAACAACATTTGCAGAAAGCACAGATCTGATCTCCATGTCTGGACCAGGAAAAGCATTGTATTAATCAACAAAGAAGGGCTTCCCTGGTGGCGCAGTGGTTGAGAGTCCGCCTGCCGATGCAGGGGACACGGGTTCGTGCCCCGGTCTGGGAAGATCCCACATGCTGCGGAGCGGCTGGGCCCGTGAGCCATGGCCGCTGAGCCTGCACATCCGGAGCCTGTGCTCCGCAACGGGAGAGGCCAGGCCACAACAGTGAGAGGCCCGCATATCGCAAAAAAAAAAAAAAAAAATCAACAAAGAAATAAGACATCTGGGGCTTCCTTGGTGGCGCAGTGGTTGAGAGTCCGCCTGCCGATGCAGGGGACACGGGTTCGTGCCCCGGTCTGGGAGGATCCCACATGCCGCGGAGCGGCTGGGCCCATGAGCCATGGCCATTGAGCCTGCGTGTCCGGAGCCTGTGCTCCGCAACGGGAGAGGCCACAACAGTGAGAGGCCCACATACCGCAAAAAAAAAAAAAAAAAAAAAAAGAAATAAGACATCTGGGCCCCGGACACCTACCTGAAGCCACAAAAGTGTCCACACAATGAAGAGGCAGCGTCCTTGCACTAAAATCACTGCCAGAACCAGGCCCTGAGCCCCAAGCTTGGCTGAACACAGTTGCCCTGCCCAGGGGTACAGATGTCCCCTGCCTCCCAGGGGACAGTTCTGAGAGCCATCAGGCTCCAGAGCTCCTGTGGGCTTGTCTGTGGCCTCTGTTGTGGCTCCATCAGTGTCCAACTCCTCCCTCTGCCCTGTCTTCCCTCGCGCCCTTACAGGCATCGCTCTGAGAGCCCCCGAGATAAACGTCCTACACAAAAGTCTTCATCTCAGAGTCTGATTCCCGGGAACTGGACCAGACCTGGCTCAATACCCTCCTGTTCCCATGTTAAGGATGGTGTTCCCTCCTCAGTCTCCCTGAGAATTCTGAACCTACTCACCTTAAAGTTCTTTCTGCTCACCCTGGGCCTTCTCTACACTCCTGGGCCTGGGTGCTTTCCTCTTCCTTTTGAACATGTCTCCGTTTGTTTATTTTTTTTTTAACAGTTTACTTATCATGTATTTGAGTCAGGAACAGAGAAGAGAGGATTATGCCTGGATCCACCCTGCCCCATCTTGGCTTGGAAGTCCAGCCCAGTTCTTCTGTAGACAAATCTGCACGTTCAAAGGTCCTTCTGCATTTTGAGTCTAAATCAGCCTCCTCTAAGTTGTATTAGTTAGTCTTATCTCCACCCTCTGGAGCCACTTAGAAAAGGTTCATTCTTCTTCTGTGTGATGTCCTTCCAATAGGTGGTCCCTGATGGTGGTCCCTGATGGTGGTGCCTGATGGTCCCTGATGATGGTCTCTAATGGTGGTCCCTGATGATGGTCTCTAATGGTGGTCCTGATGATGGTCTCTGATGGTGGCCCCTGACAGTGGTCCCTGATGATGGTCGCTGAAGGTGGCCCCTGACGGTTCCTGATGGTGGCCCCTGATGTGGTCTCTGATGGTCTCTGATGGTGGTCCTGATGGTGGCCCCTTGATGGTGGTCCCTATGCTTTTCAGGATGAAAATTCCTGCTGCCTAAAACACAGTTTTTAAATCCTTTGCCAGCCTGGAAACCCTTCCCTGGATGCACTCCCATTGGTCAATTAATATTTAGTTCTCAATATAAGTTTCTTAATATAATTCTCACCATTTTGTTTTGCCATTAACAAGTCTATTTAGACTCCTAATTTCACTGCCAAAATTCTTCCAAGAGCAAAGAGGTATGCACCCACAGCCCAGCAATCCCCTCTAGGACGTCACTAACAGATGGCCAGCCTGCCCCTTGGAATATCTCAGAGATGGAGCACCAAGTCACCAGGGCAGACTCTTGCACCACTGAGCAGACCCTGCATGTGTTGGTGTTTCTTTCACTGAATCCCAATCTTCCTCCAAATGAAAGATAAATGTACAGGGACATCTGATGCAACATTCTTTCTAAATGAAATATATGGGGGTGGGGAGGATGCAGGCCAGACACCTAAATGTCCATCAAGTAAGGGAGTGATTTAAAAATTGAGGTAGCTTATGCCATGGAAAAGACAAAATTTGTGAATGTTGACATCGTATGTCAAATGACGCAAGCATGTCCAGGATATGCTGCTATATATGCAGTGTAATGAATGTTGAGGGATTTCAATGATATAAACGCATATGATGGATCCATACTTGTAAACACCTAGAAAAAAGATCTAGGAAGCTACCTGCCAACGGCTGACAGTGGTTCCCCCTCCGGAAGGTGCAGACAAAGCATGAAGCAGATTTGCACTTTGCGTTATAACTAATCACTTCCACATTGTTGGAACTTCTAAGTGAGTATGTATTACTTTTGTAATTTATAAAGGAAAAGAAAAACACATTCTCCAAAAGCACGTGCAGGTGAATAAGGGTTCTAGCAGCCCAAATGACTGTTTGCTGCCTGCTAAGAGGCCATGAGCCTGCACTAACTGAGCCTCAAAGCAGCCACTGTCACCACCTCCTGTAACAGATGGGAAGGCAGAAGCACAGAGAGGTCAAGTAATTTGTGCAGGCCACACAGCAAGAACAGTGCTGGGCCAAAATGCCCATCCAGGTCCAGCCCAGAGCCTGCTCACCCAACCTCTGCCCTGCCGAGGGCTTCTGCAGCCTGAACTTGTGCTGACGACTTTTGGGTACAAGGGGCTGTCAAGTGTCCAGAGCAGCTACCCTCCCTCATGGGCCGTCCCCAATGCCCCAGCTGGCACACATCTACCCTGGTCCTACAGGGGTCTGAGGGCCAGGATGACCGGACCTCATTCACCTTTGCCCCTGAAACCACCACAGTGCCTAACAGTAGAAAACATTCAACAAACTCACATTCTAGATTGTTCTAAAATGCATTCCATGTATTCACTGATATGCATTATATGTTAAGCCCAGTATTTAGAATGTCTGTGGTTCCCGAATTTTCGGTTTATTAGGTATATGGCTTGGATCAAGATTCTAAATTCTTTAAGTGTCAGTTTTCTCATCTTTCAAATAAAAACAATACCTCACAGGGTTGTTCTGAGGATTAAATGAGAATTAAGTGTATAGAAGACTGAGCACAGTGCTGGCCACACAGAAGCATCTGAATACTTAGCCTAGGTATTTATGTATTTACTACAGTTACACCTCTATTGCCTGGATTGGGGTGGGAGGTGTCGGTACCTCAGGAAGAATCACTGCCATTTAGTGACATATCAGGACCTGAAGCTCCTCTCCCCCAGAGCAACCCTGGCCGCACAAGGGCAGGGCCAATCACATCGCCCATCTGTGCTGATACACCAGAACTTCTCAGGCCCAGTGATGTTCCCTCTAGAAGCTTCCTCCTGCTGGCAAACGTCTATCATATCTGCGCTGCCCACCCTGATGCAAGATGAAGGGGACCCTGCCTGGAAACCCTGGCTTCCACCCACCGGGCTCAGAACCCCTGCCAGGCGGGGGCGAGTGTGTGGGACCTTCATAAAAACCTCTCCATGAAAATTCGACATTCCCACTCATAGCAAAGTGCCTTCTCAGGTGAACGTGGCTTCTGCACAGAATATTCCCGATGCCTTTTATAAATGTTGCATCTGGCTGGCTGAGTTAATTAACAGAATGAAAATAATGGGAAAGACAAAATGAGCTAAGCCGCTCACCATGGCAGTGGCAAGAGGAAAATAAAGCCCCTCAAAATTCTGAGTCAGATAAATCACAGCAAGATCCTTTCTGACCCACCTCCTAGAGAAATGGAAATTAAAAACAAAAATAAACAAATGGAACCTAATGAAACTTAAAAGCTTTTGCAGAGCAAAAGAAACCATAAACAAGACGAAAATACAACCCTCAGAATGGGAGAAAATATTTGCAAACGAAGCAGTTGACAAAGGATTAATCTCCAAAATATATAAGCAGCTCATGCAGCTCAATATCAAAAAAACAAACAACCCAATCCAAAAATGGGCAGAAGACCTAAACAGACATTTCTCCAAAGAAGATAATACAGACTGCCAACAAACACATGAAAAGATGCTCAACATCACTAATCATTAGAGAAATGTAAATCAAAACTACAGTGAGGTATCACCTCATGCCGGTCAGAATGGCCATTATCAAAAAATCTACAAATAAATGCTGGAGGGGGTGTGGAGAAAAGGGAACCCTCTTGCACTGTTGGTGGGAATGTAAATTGATACAGCCACTATGGAGAACAGTATGGAGGTTCCTTAAAAAACTACAAATAGAACTACCACATGAGCCAGCAATCCCACTACTGGGCATATACCCTGAGAAAACCATAATTCAAAAAGAGTCACGTACCACAATGTTCATTGCAGCACTGTTTACAATAGCCAGGACATGGAAGCAACCTAAGCATCCATCGACAGATGAATGGATAAGGATGTGGCACATATATACAATGGAATATTACTCAGCCATAAAAAGAAACGAAATTGAGTTATTTGTAGTGAGGTGGATGGACCTAGCGTCTGTCATACAGAGTGAAGTAAGTCAGAAAGAGAAAAACAAATACTATATGCTAACACATATATATGGATTTTTTTTTAAAATGGCCATGAAGAACCTAGGGGCAGGACAGGAATAAAGACACAGACATAGAGAATAAACTTGAGGACACAGGGATGGGGAAGGGTAAGCTGGGACAAAGTGATAGAGTAACGTTGACATAGATACACTACCAAATGTAAAACAGATAGCTAGTGGGAAGCAGCCGCATAGCACTGGGAGATCAGCTTGGTGCTTTGTAACCACCTAGAGGGGTGGGATAGGGAGGGTGGGAGGGAGATCCAAGAGGGAGGCGATATGGGGATGTATGTATACGTATAGCTGATTCACTTTGTCGTACAGCAGAAACTAACACAACACAATTGTAAAGCGATTATACTCCAATAAAGATGTTAAGAAAAAGAAAAAATTCTGAGTCAGACTTGAGAGGGCCTGTTTATCAGCATCTGATTAAATACCCAGCTCCTTGGGGAAATAAATTCCCATCATTCTCTCCTCAACTAGACCAATAAAGTGTTACTTACGTGTTTTCCCCTTAAAAGTTCTCCTAATTCCTCATGCTCAGCTCTGGAAACCAAATGTCCACCTTTAGCTGCTTGACTAGACAGAGACAGAGGTTTTAAATTCTTTGTCCTTTTCCTTTTCCACTCCCTCTCCCATGGGTCCCCCTTCCGACCCTCCCTCCGCTGTCCGTGGTGCTGGAGGGGAACTGACAGAAGAGTGTCTGGTGTGCAGCCAAGCTCCTCCCCTGACCAGCTGGGGGACCACAGGCAGCCGTGGACTGTGAGCCCCTAACGGGGAAAGTAGGACAAACAAATACCCAAGACCCCTTGTCTCCGGATTGTTCCTGGGGCTCACGTGCCCCTCAGGCTCAGGGAGGCCTGTGGTTGAAGGGAAAGAGCTGGGGTTGGGCTCAGACCCCCGCCCTCTGCCCTGAGCCTCTCCTAACCTCTCTGAACCTGTTCCCTGTCTGCAGAAGTCATGCTTAGCACTCAGTTTTGCCAGGAGAAGAAGTGCATGTAACATACCTGTGGCTCCGAGCCCCTCCTGAAGCCAAGCAGGACCCAGGGGGGCTCCTGGGGACAAAAGCCTTTCTGTGTCCCCTTCCCTAGTTCCAAAGGGCAGGTTCAAACAGTTGCTAATCAGGGAAGGGAGGGGATGTGGAGACCAGGTAGGAGCAGCCAAGAAGCAACAGTGCAGCCTCGGGGCAGGGTCCTGGTTCTCCCTCAAGGGATGCACAGAACAGTATCTCTAAGCTCTTTTGCAGAACTGAGACGCCCACCAAATGGAAGATGTTAACTACCTGATCAAGCGCTCTTCATTCCAGAGAAGGTCACAGTTCACCCCCCACCACCTGAAGCCAGAGGATCTCTGGATTGAAGGCCTGTGGGCCCTGCAGGTACCCTGATTCTTATCAGCAACCCCATCCCTTGATTCTGACTCTTCACACACCCCTCCCGGGATGGGACACACAGTTTTGAGGGCATTAGCCCACCATGGTCCCCTCTGCCTGGCAAAGCAATAAAGTTATTATTTTCTACTGCACCCAAAACTGTCTCTGAGATTCAATTTGGTGCTGGGATACAGAGGCCAGATTTGGCATCACTATCAAGTCTGTGCACCCCGAGAAGCGGACACTCATCTCGGCCGAGGGTGTGGAAGAGGCCACATCCCACATGCAGACTTGAGCCATGTCCTAGATGCATCCCTAACCCTTGGCTGTTGACAAAGAAAATGTATTAACCCATATTTGATGAGGACGCTTCCTTAATTGCCAACTTTGATGCATCTTTCCAATATACTGAAACCCCTAATGAAGACGTGTACGAGATTAACAGATGCAATTAGAAAGAGAGTCTTTTTGTTTCATTCGATACAGAATCAGCTTTTTATTGCGCAATTTATAACACCTTCACATTTTCAAAGTCAAGGAACACAGAAAGAGGAACTCGGCACGCCAGAGCGTATCACACGTAATTATCTTTGGAGGAAAATAAGAACAAAAGTATGAGATAAATCTCATTGCCTGTTGAATAGTGAAAACCCACAAGAAACAGAAAAATGTCCATAAGTTTGTGTTCCTCACAAGCGACTTTCCAAATTGGCTTCATAAAACCTTTGTGACCTTCAAGACTGGTTAAATCTCCTGGCCAGCATTTTCGACATGAAAAAACAGTATTTAAGGAATCTGTACTATTAGAGACTCAGCGGGTTTTTGTAGCGTTGGCCACCAAGGTCAGAAAGACGGGCAGCCAGGAGCCCCACACCCGAGCATCTTCATCTGAGGGCAGGCTGGGGCAGGACCCCGTGCATGCCCAGTTAGGGGTCTGCAGGGACACAGAACATGGCCGGGAGCCCAGGACTGTCAACAGGCTGTGTCCATAACAGTGAGGACACCTCCTGCCCTGGCCATCACCCACTGTGGCCAGAGGCATGGAGGACCCTGCTTCCATGAATGAGGCAACGGTCCAGAAAACCACCTGAACCCAGGGCCGGACCTAGGACACTGAGGCTGGACAGACATCCTTTACCAGACGCCAACTCTGATACCGCCTGGCAGGTCCAAACCAGTCACAACAGCTGAGAGCTGCACACAAGCACAGGTCTACCCCTGGGCCTCGTGGTGGGCACCGACCAACCAACGCTCAGACCTAGCGGGCACTGAATGACCTCTGCTGTTCAGAGCACCAGGCAGGAGACACAGGGAGGCACGTGAAGAGCCGTGTGTATCAGACTGACATCTGCAAGCCCCCTGAGCCCCCAGACAGGGAAGAGCAGGCGGGAGGGAGAGGAGGAGGGGAGGGAGTGGCGGCCGGGCAGGGCTCTCCAGGCTAACACAACCTCGGAGCTTAAAGGAGAAAAACGACGTCCAACTGCTGACTATTCCTTGTGCGATTCCTATAACGAGCATTAAAAACAATCAGTGGGAATTATTTTGACTTTCAGGAAACCCTCTAAAAAGCTGAGGACTTCCTCAGGGGAGGGTCACAGTAAGATTCTTTCATGCATTAAAATCCAATTAAGACCTAGGAACAATGGTCATTCTCAGTCTCAGTTGCAAACAGGTCAATCGTGGAGACTTGGAGAAACTGGAAGGAGGCTAGGTGCTTTCTCTGCAACCATCAGGGACGGGCCTGAGCCACCAGCAAAGCGGAACAATTCGTTATGAAAAATGAGGCTTCGGGGCTCTTAAAGAACCTCAGGAACTTGAAGATTTGGGGGCAAAGGATGCACAACAATATTAACATACTTAATACTTCTGAACTATACACTTAAAATGGTTTAAGAAGACAAAATTTATGCTGTGTGCATGTTACCATGATTTAAATGATAAATCAATTTTTTCAAAAGATTTGGGGCAGGCAGAGGTCGCGCTGACCCTTGTCACTGCCTCACTGTCCCCCTCACCTCCTGAGGTCCGCCGTCTCCCTCACTGGCAGGTGGTAATTCACCCTAGCTGACACAGTACTTTCCTGGGCCACTGCCTGCGGGCTAATGTCCAAGCACCCGGGTGGGACGCTGGTGCCTCGATCATCTTCTGCCCCACCCTGGAATGGGTGTCCCCAGCTAAGAGAGGGTAAACTTGGTCCCCAGCCACGGGGCCTGCCTGCTCCCTGGGACTCCAAGTGCCCTTCAGCTAGACAGAGCCAGCTCGCCAGTGGCTATTAGGTCTCCGCCAGCATCCAGGAGGTGGCTTTGTAAACTCTCCAGCTCATCTAGGAAGGTCTCGAGGTCACATGGGGCGAGCAGCCCTTTGTGAGGGAGACCTGGGTCCCTCTTGCCATGACCTCGGGCTGGCAGAGGGCAACTCCCAGAGAGGGCTGACCCGACCACAGCCTCCCGGCAGCCAGGGGTATAAACCTTCACACCCCAGGAGGAGCTGGGGCACATCCCTGCATCTTCTATTAGGACGGCCCTATAACGTCACCCACACGAGGAGAGGCTTTGGAGGATGGCCAGAGGGTCCCACCAATCATTCTGCAGGCGTGAACTGGGCCAGCCAAGCTGGGACATGCGGTCCTAGTTACAGTCCCACCCTGGTATCTGGGGACCTAGAACAAGGGATGCGGGCGGAGAGAGATGTGTGACGCAAACACACTCACTACTCAGGCCTTTCCCTAGCGCCCGTCCTCATCCTCGGCTTCTCCCCACCACAGAGGAGATCAGAGGCTAAGGGTAGGGTGACATGCCCCAGTCCACGGCGCACCCACAGACCCAGACGCTGGCGGTAAAAGCTCTCCGTGCCCACACACTGCAGCTTGACCTGAGATCTAATGCTGGTTTATCATGTACGCTGATGTGTTTCCAGGTTGACTGCGGTCTCAAGGGTCAATGCTAAAGAGAATTTATTATTTCCTATTTTTTTAATTGTGCTAAAATACGCAGAACATAAAATTTACCATTTTTAAGTGCACAGTTCAGTATGAAGTACATTTAACAGTGCTGTGTAACCACACTGTAATAGGGAAAGACCTTCGTATCCTATTACAAGTTCATCACTAAAGGGATGTTGCCTGTAAGCTTAAATTATACATAATGGCCCGTCTCTGGGGACCCTGCCTCCCAGGTTACGATCATTAAGCTAAAATACCTTTAACTCACGGGAAACATCCTGGCTAGGTCCACCTGTGAAGCCTGCAGGAAGGAAGGAATGAACCCATCCCCTCCGCAGTCTGACCAGAACCAGGCCTCCCCTCCCCCTCTTTAGCATAAAAGAAGCCTAAATTCTAACTTGGGGAGGATGGTTCTTTGGGACAAGAGTCCACCATCTCCTTGGTCTTCTGGCTTCTGAATAAAGTCACTAACGCTTGCACCAACCCTCATCCCTCGATTCACTGGCCTGTCGTGCAGAGAGCAGTACAAGCTTGGACTCAGTAACATCACTACCATCCGGCTCCAGAACTTTCCCATCCTGCAAACCTGAAACTCTGCCCCCGTTAAACACTAACTCCCCATTCCCCTCCGCCAGGCCCCGGCACCCACCATCTACTTCCTGTCTCTATGCATTTGACTATTTCAGACACTTCACAGAAACGGAATCATCTCGTATTTGTCCTCTCGTGACTGGCTCACTTCACTCAGCACAATGTCCTCAAGGTTCATCCACGTGGTAGCAGGTGTCAGAACGTCCTTCCTTTTAATACTAAATAATATTCCATTGCATTTAAGCATGTAGATTAAAGAAAAACCCAGAAAGCTGTCCTCAGCCGCCAAGGTTGCCTCAAGGCCAGAAGCGTCTGATGGGGGAGGCCGGTCTGTGGGCCAGGCCGCAGGTCATGGCAGCTGCGACCTTCAGCTGGATTCTCCTCTTCCTGGGTTGTGAGCTGTCCTGTCCCCTGGGGCCACTCCAAATGCAGCCCTGAGAGCAGTGTTCAAACTAATAAAAGCAAATGGAGCTTCTGATTGCTCCTAATGAAGTTATGGGGCTTCTGATGCTCACTGGAGGAGAAGTTAATTCTGAAAGATGGTGGTCATCTCCCGTTATCCTTTCAAGGGGAATGGAGTGGCTCTGGGGCCCCGGCCGGCACTGCTGATGGGTGGGGGGCTGCGGGCACTTGGCTCTCAATGGCTGGCCCTTCTGCCCACTGCCAGGGCCCGGGACCTCCTCCAGGGGTGAGCTGCCCAGATGCAGAAGGCTGCAAGACACCCACTCAAACAGAAGGCCACTGCTCACAACCCAGGCAGGCACACGAGGGGCAACGAGGGATGCAGCCTAGAGGCAGCCTGGGGGATGCGGGGAGGACTGTCCATTCCTGGCGTTTTTCACATTTCAAAAAGCCCCATAAACCAGGACCCCATGACCCCTGTGGCACACTAAGTGTGAAACCCTTGACTGGAACTATCCATACACATACACTGACCCTGAACTGCACAGCTAACTCAGAATCCCAGCCCCACACAGATGCTGCCCCGACCCTATGTGCACCGTTAGTGAAAGTGGCTGAGGGCTCAGGACGGGCTGTGGGTGACTCCCCTGCATCAAACCCCTGATGTTCAAGCTAGCTGCCTTTCCGGCTCATCATGCATGTAGACAAAGCTCTCAGCTTCAAGGAGACGGAGCGCTCTGAGGGCGGGCCTGTGCACCCCGTCCTCACTCCACCAATCCACGTGGACATGTTGGAACCAATAATCCCCGTCCCCCAACCTCCAGGCCATCCTGCAGCGCAGGGCAGGGTGTCCAGTTCCTGCCCAGCTCTGCCACCAGCTCCCCGGAAGGCCCTGGACCGGCCGCTCTCCTCCCCTGGGCTGTTTTCCCCTACGGACCCTGTCACATCCAAGACCCGCTCCTCTGAGCAGCCCCGTGCACAGACGCTTCCCTTCCCTCAGGCCAGCGCAGGCCACTGGGCGGTGAGTCTGACCAGGAAGGTGGCCCCCCTCCAGGGCTGAGGCTGGACGGGCCACCGCCTTCGCTGGACCCCTTCCCCTCGGCCAGAGGTGGACTCTGGGGCCACGGCTCCAGTCTGGCCAATGTACAGGGAGGCCGCTGTGCACAGGAGAGAGGTTTCCCCTAATGAAAGGACACGGGGGCTTCTCCACCCCCTCTTCCTGCCCAGGGGAGGATGACGACAGCGGCTCCGGGCAGGGTCCCCAGAGATGCAGCGAGCCCCTCAGAGGCAGGAGCATGGCCGCCCTCACATCCCAGGCTGAGAATCATCCCCCCAGGGACACCGTCCTCTGCGGCTGAAAGCGTCCTACCCCGCGCACCACCTGCTCGGAACCCCTGAGCTTTCGGCTCAACCCCCGAGCAATTTGGAGGGGCCCCTACACCTGGGCTGCCCAAGTCTCCCTGCAGAGCTGGCCCCCCGAGGCTCGGCACACACGGCAGCCACCAGGGAGCGAGCGGCCTGTGCTCTGCCCGGCCGGCACCTGCCCGCCCGGGGACCCTCGGACACCTCACCTGCGTGGAACCCATCGGACACCTCACCCGCGTGGTGGCACCTGCTCCTCCAGGTGGGACCCCTGCAGGCTGCCCTCTCGGTGAATGGCAGCTCTTACCCCACCTGACAAAAGCCTTTGGCAGCTGCTCTCGGGGACCTGGGTCCCTCCACCCTCAACCCCAGAGCCCCCATTATGGCTTTGCTGCTGTTTGCTCTCCCCGGGAGGCCCCCGCCTGCCCCAAGCGCCCCCCTGGGACCCTCCTCCCTTCCAGCCTACACCTCTCCACCCGCATCCCTTGCTCGGTGCCCAGCACGCTGCCACCCTGCACATGACACCGGGGGACTGGATCCTGAGAGGCCCATCTCAGCACCCCAAGCCCTTGTGTGGGGCCTCCACCACACCCCTTCCAGCCAGCCCCATTTACAGATGAGCAAACCGAGGCAGAAGGCCATCAGTGATGACCAGGGTGGCACAGGTAAGGACTCACCTGTGCAGAGGGTAGCTGGAGATGGGGGGTGGCGTGGGGCTGCCACAGCCAGAGGGAATGGGGGGCAAGTCTCCCAGATTCTAGAAACAACACTGCTTGTCTTTGCTTTGAATCGTAGGAACGTTGGTTCAGAGGCAGGACAGCTCCTCTGTCACTCCTGGGGCCTCCCTGTGGCATGAAGCCCAGACATCAGGGAAGGAGCCTCCAGGGTCACAGCCCCACTGGGGGCCTCCCGCCCGCCCCGCCCCAGGAGAGCCTCATGTCCAGGGCCCAGCTGCTCCCACCTCCCTCCATCCCCTCCTTGGGGTCCCACCACTGTCCCAGGAGACGTCCCAGGTTCTCTCAGCTCCCCCAGCCAGGGAGGATCCCGTTTAGGGGGAGGTCTCCTCCCCTCCCCTTCCCTGTCCCCTTTCTCATCCACGCACCCCGGACTCCCAGATCCCATCCTTAAAAGAGGGTGAGAGTCCAAGAAACACAGACATTCCCGGAGGCCACTAAAGACAGACACCTGCTGGATGGCGCTGGGAGACACTGAGAGCATAAACACCAGAATCAGCAGCTCAGAATAGCCAGCCACACCGACATGCAAATACCTCGAAATCTGACATCCCTCTGGGCACCTCTGGGCACAATGCAACTAAAACGCGATTAGCGCCAAGTGTCACTGATTTCCACCTTCCAGGGACTGGTAAACCCTTCTGAGGGCACGTGCGACTGTTATAAACCCCTGAAGTCTCACTTCTAAGTGACATCCAAACCGCAGAGCAGAGCGTTTTACAAAGCAAGCAGCAACAACGAAGCCACCAGAGCTCTGGAAGCAGCCGTCAGGAGGAGGGTGGGCCTTCAGGGCCACCTGAGCCACAGTCCAGCAGTCAGAGATGGGAGCGGGTGGCCAGGGTCACCCAGACCACACGACCCAGGGCCCCACCTGGAAGCCGGTCCTGGGGCAGTGTCGCCTCATGTGCAAGTGCAAAACAGCAAGTGCAAGTTAAAGGGTGTTTTAGGAGGAATTCGGCTTTTCTTTTTATTTATTTTTTTAACCGGCTTCATTTATTTTTCTCATATAAAACAATGTGGTGGCTCCAGCTGTAGCCTGGGTCCTCTGTACGAAAACTCTGCTTTCCATGTGCCTTTACAAGATGATCAGTGAATTCCTGATACGGAGACTTGATGAGTACCGACTCTTTCCAGAGATCATGGGTGAGACACCTGTAGGTCTTGGAAATGGCATCAAAGGTGGCCTTGGCAACGTCGCCCAGGGTGGTGGTGCAGCCCCTGGTGGGATGTAGCAGTCGTCAATTCCGGCCATCAGCAGTAGCTTCCTGGGCACAAGGGCTGAGATGACGCCAGTGCCCCAGGGGCAGAGACGAGGCGCACCAGCACAGAGCCTCAGTGGCCAGTCGCCTGGGAAGGGACGGTATGGGGTCTGCCGATCTCATTCCCCCCAGGAGCCTCGCCACACGGGCACGATGGGGAGCTTGGCCAGAATTAGGGCCCCATGGAGGGCAGTGGCTACCTCCTTAGAGCACGTGACACCCAAACCGACATGTCCCTTGTAATCCCCGATGGAAGCGAATGCCTTGAACCTGATCCACTGGCCAGCACGGGTCTGCTTCTGACAAGGCATAATCTTCAAAACCTCGTCCTTGAGGGATGCCCCCGGGAAAAAGTCAATGATCTCAGATTCCTTGATGGGCAGAAGGAGGGGACAGATCTCCTCCAGGGACCCGATCTTCACGCCCTTGACCAGGCGGCCCGGCTTGGTGACGGGGAGCCACTCCTTGTCCTCAGCCTTGCCTCCTCGAGCTCCGAGGCGTCAGCCCCAGCCCTGAGCCCGGCCCCGGTTGCCGCTGCCAAAGCCTCCGAGGAAGCCACCGCAGCCTCTCACTCCAGGGGCCCCTGGGGCCTCCGGGCTCTCCCACAGCACCGGTGTCATCCGCCCTTCGGTGTTTCGACGGAGAAGCGGCGGAATTAGGCTTTTACGTTGATGTTTATGAAAAGAGCGTGCAGAACGTGTCCCTAACTGGGAAAAAGCACGCACCCAGTGTATCTTGTTTCTACCTAAATCTGTGATGCATCGTCTACATCAAAGTGATGACACCGAAATGCTCTCACAATGTTCTACAACTCGGACCTCAGTGAGAACCGTGAGGTGTTTATAGGAATTTGACCTTGGCAGGCATCTCTGTGGGAGAGATTTGTCACAGTGCACCCAGGTGTGCCCTGCGACCCCAGATGGAATTTCCTTCCCCAGATGGAGGATAAGAGAGAACACAGTTCTCAGAGATCTCCAAGGGCTGCTTCTAGCAAGAAAACAACAGACAAACTCCTATTAGCCAAAATTTTATTACATTTTCTGTTTGGAGCTATATTTGAAATCAATTATTCACATTCCTGCACAGGCAGCCAAACATGTCCCCAGCAACTTGTCAACAGCCGTTTGCCTTGGTCACTGTGTTGACCCTGGTGCTGAGGGACAAGGATGCCTGCCGCGTGGGGCTTAAAAGAGGGAGTGAGCACCTGGCACCTTCGCAGGTGATGCTTCCCGGCTTCCACTCGGCTCAGTAACACACAACACTTAGAAGGTCTCTCCCCATTGCTGGGGTTTGTGGAGAAGCTGGTAGCGTCGTTATCCCTTTCCCTGTTTTATGTCAAGGGTCTCAGCCATAAGCACTAAAAGGAATCAGTTCCCAGTTCTTATTTCCTAATAAAAAAAAGATTCTCCCAGCTCACACCACTTCTCTGTGCTGGGAGAAGGAAGCTCCATCAAACCCGACTGATTCCAGCCGACACAGAGGATTCGGGGCGGACGGGGTTGTAGGGGCCAGGGGGCCTCCCCCGACATCAGGGCCCATGGGCCCCTCCATTTGGGAAGGGGAGGCTTGGTCAGCGTTGGCTGGAGCCCAGCCCACACCAGGCCACCACTGTCGGGAAGGCAGAGCCCAGATGCCCTGAGCCTCCAGTGGGATGGATGGGCCGGCCTGATGCTGCCCTGGCCCAAGTCAGACAAGTTGGCGCTTGGTGCCCCCCTGCGGCCTGCTGTGTCCACGGGGCCTCATAGGATCCTGTCATGAAGATCGTGCTCCCAGTAACACTCTGCAGCTGAGGGGGTGTGCGAGCATCCTCGGGGCTCCTGTGGGCAGCAGAGCTGGACCACGCGCTGTCCGGGGCTGCGGACCCCAGGCTGGAGCTCCTGCCCGGGCCCACATCTGGACGCAGATGCTGACTCCACAAGACACGTCCCGGGGTTGTAGGCGGGAATGCTAAAGAGACGTGTCGAGAATGGGATGAATCTTCCCACACTCGTGCACTTGTACATGCACGGGCATGTGGACATGCACGTGTGCACAACGCACACCCACACACGCCTGCACACGTGCGCACACGCACACACAGGCCTCTCTCCCCAGGCACTGCCTGGGACACCAGGCCAGTCGTCGCCTGCAGCTCAGCTGCCCCGGGTCGGGGGCGTGGACCCCAGCTCTGCTCCGTCCCTGCAGCCCAGCCCCTCCCAACGCACCTCTGCAGCCCCCACTAAGAGGCAGAGGTTCCCCCTGCCCCTGGAACCCGGGCTGGCTTTGCAGCTGCAGAGGAAAGGACAGGGCACCAGCGCCAGCCTGAGCTCTGCACGTGTCCACCCACTGTCTTGGACCCTGTGACCGCTGCGACGACAGGCCCAGGCCGGCCGGGGGGTGGGGGGGAGATGAGGGGCCCCCTGGGGGTCAGCTGAGCCGTGAAGGCGCGCCAGTCAGCCCCGGCCGACCCCGGGCACCCCGCCTGTGGGAGAGCCCCCGACCCCCTCCACCGCAGAGGCACCCAAGGGCCCAGAGGCACTGAGTGCGGGGGTGGGGAGGGGTGGGTTGCAGCTACGGTGGCAACAGCACTGGCGGGAGGTGACAGCAGCACGGTCCCATCTGCAGGATCGACGCCGAGCGCGCCCAGCAAGGAGGAGTCCCATCGGGTGGCCAGGCCACCCAGAGTGGTGTCACCCAGCTCCCCCGCCCTGCAAACCAGAGTCCCGGTGCGATGATCAGGTCAGGGCCGCCCGTCCAGGTGCCGCTTTGCAACAAGAGGGCCGAGGAGACCACACACGGGCCTGCTGAGAATCACATGGGTAAGGAGACCCTGCAACACTCCTCCCCCTCTGACCCCCCCTCCCGGCAGGGAGGCAGCCGGCAGGGGTCCTGACTCTGATGCACGACACACCCTTGGCCCAGGGTGGCTGTGAGGACTGCCGCCTGGGGCCTCCCCTGTGACCTGGGCTCACACCTAAACATGGCCTTTACCTCTTCCGTCACCCCGTCCACAGCCGCGTCCGGCCCACCTGCACCTGGACTCCCGCCGCAGCCTCCTCGAGGCCAGCCTCCCCGGCACGGTTCCCCCTGCCTCCCCTCCCAGGCCAGGCTTCGTCGAGCAGAGTGTTTGTTCCCATCACCACCGCCCAGGGGCCTGCTGGGGCTCCCCGTCCCGCTGCGGGTCGAGGTCCGGCCCCACACTTACGACAGGGGAGCCTTCAGCCGCTGCGCTGACTCCCCGAGCAGCCAAGGGACCCACGTGGATGCCAGATGCAGACAAGCAGGACGAGCCTCGTGCCTCCGTGGAGGAAGGGAGGCCCGGGGAGAGAAGGGGGAGGACGCTGGTGGGGGCAGTGGGCGCCACTCCAGCAAAGGCACAGGGGCAGGGGGCTGACTCCGGGACCCCCGTCTCCTTCCTGTCCCATCCTGTGGGCAAGAGCAGGGGCAAAGGAGGGCCACAGAGAGCCCCAGCCCGCTGGGCAGCTTGGAGTCAGGAGCCACATCCGGCACCATCACCAAGAGCCCATTGGCTGAGCCATGGAGGTGGAGGGTCAGGAGACGAGGGGAGAACCGGGGAGTGGCAGGGATCTGGTTAGAAAAGGTCTCACTGGCCAGGTGGGGGGACGGAGGCGGCTGGGGCCACAGAAGAGCAGCAGGGGGGAGGCTTGTGGTGGACGGGCTGTTCTGCGTCCTGACAGTGGAGCTGGGTACATGAGTTTACACGTGTGGTAAAGCTGCAGAGAACTAGACACACACGTGCCCACACGCACACACATGCATGCACAGGGGGCACGCGCGAGGACGCACATGAGGGCACACAGACTGGTGGGATCTGATGGAGGTCGGGGACAGTGTCGCTGATGTCAATACCCTGCACGACGCTCCCTGGGGGAAACCAGGTGAGGGTAGCCAGGACTCCTCTGTTATTTCTTACAACTGCATGTGAGCCTACAATTATCTCAAGTTTTGTCAAAGTCCCGCTGCCTGGCACTCGGAGAAGAGGCTAGAAGGAGGCGGGACCCCATGAGGGATGAGCAGATGGGGGCACATCAGGACCTGCTGGGGGTCGGGGGCCGCAGGAGGGGGTGACCCGGAGAAGCGAGGGTGGGATGGCTGCTGGGGCTTCAAAGGGAAGAGAGGGACCAGTTCCCCCAGGTGCCCCCCCAAACAGACAGCAGAGGCTCAGATGGAAAGGAACCAAACTTATAACTTTGACAGGTCGTTTGAGTTTGGGAACGAGGCTAGTTTGCCAAAATGATTCTTCCCTCTTTAATTAAAATCCTTTATTAACTGCCAAACTAATACCTTCCCCCAAGACAGACAAGATAATGAGCCCACATCCTTCTGCCCAGGTGGGCAGCCGTCCAAGCAGGCGGGGTGGACTCAGGAGAGGGGCCAGGCCACCAGAGACCCGCCTCACTGGGCTGTGGGCATGGCCCAAACCCAGGGTAGGGGTCCCATCTGGGGCAGAAATCACATCTGACCAGACCCGGAGTACGACAGGTTCTGGATGCCAAGGCATGTCCGGCCTGCGCCCCAGGAGCCCTGGCTGTGACCACAGGGAGAAGGGGCAGGTACGGCCACCCTGCCACGGGGGCACCACGGGGACAGTGACTGTCCACCAGCCTGGTTCAGGCCCTGGATATCGGCCCTAAATTCATTTTCTTTTCACTTCATTTGAAACATTCCAAACAGACAAGAATAGGGACCCATATAACAAAAGCCACGTACAGACCACCAGCGTTACCCAATGTGAAACCATACCCCCTCCTACCCTTTAAGTATAAAATAAATACCGGTATCGTGACTCCATGCTGATATAAATATGTTATTGGAAAAAATAAATAAATGGGAAAAAGAGACAAATCTCCCAAAAGTTCCATGTAGAAGAACCCCAAGTAGTTAGATGCTCTCCCTAACGATGTCCCTTAAGTGTGGGCCGTGCAGAGTGACTTCCTCCCAGAGGACACCATGAACAGGGGGAAAACAACGACCTGACAGGGGAAGCACCTGACAGACAGACCCCCAGGCAGGTGGTCAAGGTCACCATCAGCAGCCATAAGTCATGTGGCAAGTGTGGCCCATACCCTGGGTAGGACGTGATGAGAAGGGCGCTTTCCTCTGTGGGTTTCTTCCCCGAAAACCACTGTGCCCCTGTCTAATCACGACAAAAACCTCAGCTGAATCCCAACAGAGACACATCTTACAAAACGCCTGACCGGTACTCCTCAAACTGCCAAGTGTAGAGAACACAAGGAGAGTCTGAGAAGCTGCCCCAGCCGGGAGGAGCCTCGGGAGACACTACCCCTAAGTGTCATGTGGGGTCCTGGGTAGGACCCTGGGACAGAAAAAGGACATCAGGCAAAAACCACGAAATCTCAATGAAGTATGGACTTTAGCTCAGGATAATGTACCGATATTGGTTCATTAATTATAGCAAATCAGCCATACTGGCATAAGTTGTTAATAATATGGGAAACAGAGTGTTGAGGGGGATATGGAACCCTCTGGACTTTGTACCCCATTTTTCTGTAAATCTAAAACTAGTCTAAAAACTCAAGTCTATTAGTTTTTTTAAAAAACTAACCCCTGATTGTCCCCACTGTCCCCCAAGGTCCCTCAGCTCCTCCTCTGGAAGACACTGAAGGTTTACTGGGGCTAAAAAACAAGACTCAGGAGGGGAAGCTGGCCCCAAAGAGGCCAGAGGCCTGTGTGTGCTGAGGCCCGGGCGGACCTGTCTTTGCGTCCGGAGCACCAGGCACGGTCCCTTCTGCGCACGGGGAGGGGCGCGCGGGGACACCCGCTCCGGAAGAGCGGGGCTCGATCCTCACCCCCGGGAGTCGTCAGGATCACCAGGGTGGGCTGCGAGATGCACGCAAGCGCGATGGGGGTGACGGCTGCTGCTCCCCGCTGGCAGCGAGGCCAGGAGGGGTCGCAGGAGTCCCCCCTCGCAGAACCGCAGACACCGGGGCGCAGGCTCCGCACCACATCCGGGCCCCTCAAGGACCGGGCAGGGCGGAGGTCTCGGGGTGTCCGCCCTGCTGGGGTCCCCTGCTCCCCAGATACTGCCGCAAGGACCACAGCGGCCTCCGAGGGCCCAGATGCCCGGAGGGGCCCCGAAGGGCCGCCTTGCCACGGGGACAGCGGGGGTGGGGAGCGCCCCGAGCCAGGCTCTGGGTCCCAGTCCCGACTCCCTCGGCACCGGGGCCTCCGTGTCCCGAGCGGGAAAATGAGGCCCACGGTCGGGCCGAGGGCGGAACCTGAACGCGGGTAACGTGGCCAAGCGGCACCTGCATAGGTGCGCCGGGCACGCTCCAGGCAAGTTTCCGGCTTCTGCTTCCTCCCCCCGCGCGCGCACACGGCAGGACGCGCGCTCCGGGACCCGCGGGCCGGCTCCCGCGCGATCCTCGGTCCTCGCGCGCCCCCTGGCGCCCGGCGGCCGCCCCTGCAGGCGGTACGGGCCGGCCGCCAGCGCGGTGAGCGGCGCCCTCGCGTGGACACGCGCCGTCTCCGCCCGCTCGGAGGCCCGCGGCCCGCGTGGAGGCCACTCCGTGGCTGGCCGCGCGCTAAGTCCGAGCGGACCTCTACAATCCAGCAGGGGCCGGAGAACGAGCGCACCGGCCTGGGCCGTTCTGCATTCGACAGAACTGACGCTTGAGAACCCCTGGGGGACCTCTTTCCGTTTATGACAGCCGTGGGGGGTGGAAAGCTCAGCATCACGCGTGGCCCTGGGCGTCGCCTGCCGTCACCTGGCCCTGTGGCTGGGGGTAGAGGGGCGGCCCTGCAGGTCCCACGACCGCGGCAAACGGGGGGACCCAGCCAGGTAGGGCTGGCCACCGGCTCCCACCTCTGGTTCCGGGGCTGGTATCTGCGCGCGTCCTCCACAGCAGTGCGGCCCCCGGCCAGGCTCAGGGGCTGCACGTCTCCCGGGGCGAGGCGACCCCGCACCAGCGCAGACGCGCCCAGGCCGGCCCTTCCCGAAAGGGGGCGCACCGGGACCCACCCCTCCAGAAGTGGGGGCGCACCGGGACTTACCTCTACAGAAGCGGGGTGCACTGGGGTCGACCCCTCCAGAAAGTTGCGCGCAGGGCAGGAGGGGAGGACGCGGAGCCTGCGCAGCCCCTCCCCGCACGTGCCCGGCGCGCCCCTCCCCCAGCCCGGCCCCGAGGCCGCACACCTGCTCCCGGGGTGGCGCCGGCCGGGCCTGCGCACGTCCTGCCTGGCACCCGGGCCCTCGCGGAGGGCGAGGGAAACCGAGGGTGGGGAGAGAGGGGCCGGCCGGGCGGGCGATCTGCAGCCACCCAGAACAGCCCTCCAAGGGCTGACCGTGCTCAATTCAAATGCAGTCCTCTGGGTCATTAGCAGGGTGTATTTGTCATGGTAAGAGGACAGCTCACATTCTAACGTTTCGTTCGCTTTAGAACTTCATTGTTTGCACAGAGGGTGAGAGGCTTGCTCCGTGAGCTCCGGGCTGTCCCCCAGGATGCCCCGGGGTGACAGCAACCACCCGAGACCCACGGGGCGGGAAGGGGCTCGCCCCGAGCAGAGCAGAGGGGCTGCCCTGCCGACCGCACTGAGTGGCTGCTGTCCTCCACCCCAGCCAGAGCACAGCGCTTGCTGAGAATACCATTCGCCGCGTCCAGAAGGTGCAGGGATTGGGAGCTCAACCACCCCCTTAGGCGAGTGACTTCGGAAAATTTCTGAACCTGTTCCCCCCACGCCAAAAATGGCACCTGTGACACCCATTGTGCTTGGGTCCTTGGCAGTTTCTACCTAACAAGCACTGGGCTTCCAGCAGAGCCTGGCCTTCAGCAGAGGGCAGCTCCCGTGATCGTCAGTCTTCTCCCCACCCCACCTCCTGCACCAGCCCTCTGCCCCATTAGGGCCAGTTGGGGCCCCATCCACAAGCCAGCCCTCCACCCTGTGCTCAGTGCCCTCTGACCACCGGGAACTTGAATGGCCTCCCTCCAAGTCACCAGGGAAGGAGCTCTGGAGCCAGGTGACCCAGGGCCAAATCCCAGCTCCACCTGGTACTGTGTGACCTGGAGCAGGTGGCTTAAACCTCTCTGTGCTCAGTTTCCCCATCTATAAAATGGGATCGATAATGCCCCACCTTATAGGTTGTTGTGAGAAGCGATTCACTGTGTCAAATATATAGGACAGTACTTGACACGTCATCAGCACCAGGTAGGTAGGTGTTGCTGTTGTTATACCACATCACTAACACAGGAATGCATGAAGAGCAAGGACTCAGGACACTGATTGTGTTGAGGGTAATGTGCACGTTTCCCTAGTGAACAGTTCTAGTCAAGTTCAAAGAGGAGACTCATTACGGGACAGCAGTTACACTAAGTGGCTCTTCAACAGGACCTCTAGGAAAGAACAGGGTCAGGGCTGGACCTCCCCACCCCCACCGTCCCCCCTCAGACCACACCCCCAAGGCTTCATAGGCCTGCACAGTGCCGCTGGCAGGGCCCTCACTCAGGGAACCCACGCCGTTCAACATTCTGCTGTCACCTTGAAATGCATCATTGTATCTTTGGACTTGTGTTTGCTAGGTGAAGTCTAAAGGGACAACGTGCGTGCCCACCTGTGCCCCGCCACCCGCTCACACACAGCACGGAGTCCCAGTGCCCCTGTGCATGGGAGGTCCCTGAGCCTCAGGGCAAGTACAGGTGAGCCTGTTACACCTCTGAGCCCGCAGCAGGGAGCCCGCAGCCCTGAGAGGCCATGCTTTCCCTTCAAACCACAACTTCCTTCGTACACAGAAAGAAGGCAACAGCGTTCCAAGAGCCACGCGTGACCAGGAACCCTGTCTGTCCCTCTGCCCGGTATCCCTCGTGCTGGCCAACCACTCACGGTGAACTGACAGGAGGCAAAGATGGTACCCAGCCCCCCCACCACCACCCCCCACCCCGGGCCCTTCCTCCTGCATCAGCCAGGGCAGTGTTGAGAGAATGCGCACCCATCAAGAAGGGGAATAAAAGGTAGAGTTTTGTGCAGCATTTCCAACGTTTGGTAACAAAATACACATGCACGCCCAAGCTATAAAAACTGTCATTTCACATCCTCCATGTACAGGTAAATGCTCTTGTATTTGCGTTTAAAGTTGTCATCGCACAATACAAAGAAAAGCGGACTCCTGCTAATAACTCAAATTTTTAATTTTTCTTTACTAGGGCATTAAACAGCAAAACTTTAAAACCATGACATAGAGAATGTGGAAGAAAAAAGCTTTATGTTTTAGCACCTCTAAGGGCACTTTTTTCCTGCTCTATGAACAAAGGGCCAGAGTTTTCATTTTGCACTGGGCCCAGCACTCAGGCCCCACCGAGGGGATGCAGGAGGCTGCTTCCCAGGAGAGGGAAGTGCCCTGAGGAGCACTCTTCCGGAACAGGGCACACTTAGGGAACAGAGGGACGGGACGGCCGACACAGAGCCCGGCGCTCGGCCTGTGAGCCGCCCGCTAGGCTGCTCCCCCTCCAGAGCCTGACAGCCAGACCCACACACCCTGCCCAGCAGGACGCGGTGACGCTGGAGTGAGACCCTCAGGACACACGAGGGACAAGTGCCCCGGACTGCGTCAGTCCTGGCCAGATCTCCACTGTGGGCCCAGAAACAGCTGGGGCCTCTTCCCTGCCTGCACCAGCGGCCAATGGCCTGGAACCTTCCTCTAGAGGGAGGAGGGAGGGAGGGAGGGGCTCTCTGAGGGCACCCAAGCTCCTATCTGTCATCATGGCCCTTTTTTAAAACACAAAACACAGAGCAATAGCATAAAAAACTATGTAAATGCCCGTCAAAATACCAAGCTTCTCTTCTTCCTGAATAGACTCCATATCCAGGTTCCAGGCCTGGGTTTGAAGGCTGGGCTGTACTTGGTTCCTGGAGACAGGAACCCTAACCCCCTAACTCCAGGCCACGTGGCAGGCATCCCCCGGGCGACCCCACAAAGGGTCAGGCTCTCCCTCTAGGGGTTCATACGGGAAAAACTTGTAACTTAAAAAAAAAGCGTTGTTTTAGGAGATGGTTAAAAATTATCTACAAATGATAACCATTTAGATGAAGGTGGGGCAGCACATGAAAGGCCTTTTTGGTCATAAGGGCTGAGTCCTGGCACCTAATTTTTACACAGCCATGGTACTCCTGACGGATTTCGGAAGCCCAAGACCTCTGGCTGCAGCCGTCGTGCCACGATGCCCAAAGCACAGTGCCCAGGGCTGGAGTTGGTGCCCCTCCTGGCTCAGGCCCCCGCGGCTAGCCCCCTGCGAAGTAACTTAAGATGCACCGGAGCCTTCCTCGAGGGATGCTGCGGCCTCAGCATGGCGGCGCGTGGGGAGCCCGGGCACACACCCGACACACGCCCTCCCCGTTGGGCCCGAATGCCCCGAAGCCGGCCGAACTCACGTCTTCCGGATCTGAATGTCTGTGAACATCAGACAAAGCCCCTAAGCATTCTGAAACCAGAGTGGGGTTACTAACTATAAAACCCTGTCTTTGAAATTACCCATTTTGGTGAATGAGGCACCAACTTCTATCCATTCCGACAACTCGTCTGAAATGGGGTATAAAAAAATGAATTTATCTGCAAAGAACCAAATTACTTTTATTTCGGAAAAAAAATGTGTGAATTGTGGTCACAAGTACCTATTGTCATGTTAAGAAAACTGACTTTAATTAAAACCTAAATCGAAAATCATGCTTCATATTTCAGTCTTAAGCTTTGAACTTCTGATTTGGCCACGGGATAGGTCTTATTTTTGTAATTCCCTCCAATGAGGCAGGTAATGTCATGACCTGCATCAAGTCATTCAAATGTATTACAGCTGTTTCAGAGGTCAATTAAACTTCTTAGCATGACTAGAAACGTAGCTTTCTTTAAAAATAAGTTAATACAATGAGATATTCTAATTATAAACATATGCTTCCTATTTTAAAAAATTTGTCTCTATCTCACACTCATCAGGAGGTTTTTTGTGAAGTTTGCAAATGGAAAATCATTTTTTTCTTCCTTCTTGAGCAAGTTAAGGATCAGTCAAGATGGACGGCCTGAAGTTCCTGACCGAGACCAAGAACAGCACGGCTGCCCTGCAAGGCTCAGCTGTTCCACAGCATGACACAAGGTCCCCGTCATCACCAGGGCAAGGCCAACCCCCCCCCCATCCTTTTATGTTCCAAGGGCCATTTACATTATTTTAGCAAGTCTCAACACACTTACCTCCTAGGCCTTCTTCAAATCAATCCTTGGACTGCAAAGTAACAGGTGGTAAGAAAGAGGAAGGATGAACTGCCCTCCCCAGTGCTCAGGAGAGGGACAGACTTCAGCCAGAGCCCAGAGTCCCGGCCAGTCACCCGGCATTTCCCATTACAGGTACAAAGGCAACTTAATTCCACACACCGTGATGGGGTGGCTGCATGGAGGAGGCGAGCCTCAGGTCTAGGGAGTCATATAATCCCGGACGGAAATCTCAGCCCAAGCTTGCAGCTGAGCCTTTGCGCTAACAGCTCACTTCTCTCCCTAAGTTCCTCACCCAAATTCCCAACTCCTTTCATTGGTTTTATTTTTTTTTTCCACTTCTGGTTACAAAGCAAAATCAGAGTTTTTTGGGTTTTTTGTTTTGCTTTTTTTAGTCCCTTCCTGCAAGCTATTTCCCCAAATGGATACCAATTCCTGAAAAACCCTTCCCTCGCAAGGAAGTTGCCTCCAGGCTCGACACACGAGTCTTGGGGAGCTGCCTGCTTCCTCAGTGAGCCCTCCCGGTTCCTATGGAACAGTCACTTTCTTGAAGGGCAACCTGGGGGTTAAAAGACGAAGTCGTAACGGCAGCCAGTGCCAGCATCCCCAGCACGGTGACCTGCCACTCCCCAGCCCCAGGCCCACCATGAGCCCCATGTCACAAGCGAACTCAAGCACAGGGAACCACGTAGGCGAGGAGCTGGCAGGGCTGGGCTGTGCAGAGGCCCCCGGCTCCCCAGCAGACAACAGCACTTCCCAGCCCTTCTAGCCACACACACGCCCCTCCTCCCCCAAACCACACAAACCCACTGACACCCTCACACAGCCCCGGCCCCGTCTGCTCCCAACAAAGCTCAAACCTGCAGCATCCAAATGACACCCTGTCACCTTCCCTGCCAACGGTCTCTCGGGTGCTGAGAACTACTCTGTCTCCAGGATTTGTGGATCCCAGAGAAGATTACCATTTTAACAGAACATTATGACTACGACAGGCTTGCTGGTTAGGAAATCTGATCGGGGATTACCTATGGAATGTGAAATTCCACCAGGCACGAGAATCACCTGCCTTACTCCTACAATATACCCAGAAAAGTCAATGAGGAATGGCTATCAGTTTGCATGGAGGCCTCTTGGCCTTCCCAACATCTAGCTGGAAACACCTGCAAAACAGAAATCTGCGCCACTGTCACTCCAACATACCTAGAGCCAAAAACTAACGGAATTCAAGAGGACAACCTCACGTTCAACACAGGGACAACTCCCCAAAAACTCTGAACACTCATCTCAACTCAAACCGTGATGCTCAACCAAGGATGATACCGTCAAAGTTCTTCATCATGCCAAGAGTCACCTGAAGGAACGGAAGGCTGTCCTAAAATGCACGTAGCATCTTACATTACCAGAGCAACACCTTTGGCCAGAAGGGTGGTTTCCAAATTGGAGGTCGGCGTGTTTGTTAAAAGTTATATATTTTGTTTATCTGAATGTGCAAGAGGGAAAAAAAAAAAAAAAAAACCTAGTAAAGATACTGTTGTGATAGCAAAGACACTGTTGCTTGGGATAAGGTGAGGTTAAAATGTGACTTAGGAGAAAATATACCAGGGCAGGTAGCACTCGTGGAGAGAGCAGAGATCACAAAAGCGGCGTGCAGACGATTTAGGTTTAGGATAAAAGCACACAAGGAAATTAGGGACCCTTCTGTGAGCCACACACATCCCTGAAGCCAATGGCTTAATAAAATTTCAGTCAAAATTCCATTTCCCTCTGCATTTTAAAGGTTTGCTTATACAGTTGTTTTCATTTTAAGTGGAAAAACGTAGTTCATAGACTAATGCCCAGAAGAGACCCACCTGATTACACACAGTGGCAGGAATATCCACCATGATGCGTGTCCTCCTCCCAGCAGGAAGCAAGGCCATGTCCACCTTTATGATCTCGTGCAGATGTCTCTGTAACACACACCAGGGCATCAGCTCCCTCCTCTCCACACAACCAAAAGGCAGAGAAATGGCCTGTCGCTCAAGAGACAGGAAAAGCCAGCGCCCTAGTGAAAGGCTGACCTGCATTTCCTCCCGTTTCTCTTACCTAAATTGCTGGCCTCTGCACCCCTTTCCTTACAACCACCAGACAGTTTTCAGATGGACAGGCTGGGAAAACTCAACGAGGCTAACATGTGCCACGGGTACCAGAAAAGTCTAAGAACCATGACAGTGGATTCAACCGTCTGTTTAAGGCATGCACAGCACAGGCCTACTGGAGCAACTGTTTTTTCAGTACGTTGGATTCAGGATCAAAAACACTACTGAAATTTTCATGGAATTCTGGATGTTCTCCACATACTTAAGGGCGAAATCAATACTTTCAATGCAATGATTAAAGTAAGTTGTGATGTGTAACGCACAACTCAACAACACCATTCTGCTCTCTGCCAGGCTACCATCCTTGTACAAGTTACGAAAGAAGCCTTGCTGACACACCCACTGAGAAGTCACCTTCCTCTCAAACGTTTCTTGGTACTACGCTGCTGGGGCTTTCTGAGACGGGTCCTCAATCTGCAGACGCCTGACACTGCCCCTGCGACTTCACCAGGGCCCAGCTCAGTGATGCTGTCAGAACAAGGTCTGCAGCGGAATTTTCTGAGCTGTAAAGAGATCTCCGGCCAGTGAGGGGAGCCACTGGTCTGGTCTATGAGTGGCTCTAAATACTGCTGTGGTTCAGACTCTCACAGCTCTCCACTCTCTGAAGACTGTCTATTTCTTAACTGCTTCAAGATGCCCACATATGATGAAAAAGAGATTTAAAGTGGGTTAATTACAGTAACTACATGTCTAACACCACTGTAAAGACACACTTTTTTACACAACTATTTTTAACTGAACTTGAAGGTGTTTATTGCATTCTATTTTTGGTGGAAAAACGTCACATACGTTTATTTAGCACAACCTTGTGAAATACACACAGCGTGCCTGGGGCCGAGCACTTTCCACTCCTAGTCCCCTGCTGAGGACTAAATCATGAACTGCTCCACCGGAATGAAGGCCTTCTTGCAGTAGCTGGGCACCAAGTCTAACGTTTATTAATTCTCTCCTTTCAGTATAGGCAGCAACTCACCATTTTCTTTCAGTTCCTAAAAATAAAAAAGGAAACAATAATATCATGCATACGTATATATAAAAAATGAAAACATCTAAACGAAGAAAGATTGCATCTATATCAGAGAACCCAAAGAAACACCTTATTGGATGAGAACTCCAGTCCACCAACACACTTGAACAAAGGATCATGCCATAAAAACTGGGCACACTATCACAGTACAAAATTAAAGTTAAAAGGCATTCTGAAACGAACACCAACAGATTTTTTAGCATTAGCGAATACAGCAATGAGAGCAACACGACGAAGCTTCCTATTTAAACAACAGCAATAAACAGGGAAAATGAACTTTGAGTGACTGAAAAAAGAAACACTGTGATATTAAGGTCCACTCAGATACAATGCACATGACACCTGCGGCCCTACAGGTGGTAAACAGGCTTCACTATTTCAACCAAACTCGGAAAAGCCATGGTACTAGTACGTAAATGTAAACGCCAGAAACCATTAAAGAGATGAAGTAATTCAGAAAATTTTTTGTGCCTATCTTTCAGATCTAAAATATGGAATACAGCCATCAAGTTTAAAACATGACCATGGAGGATAAATAAGATTCTCTAGTTTAAGGTAAACACTTAATTTGATAGAACATTTCAGGTTCTTCCTAAGCTGCATGAACATTAATGAATAAAACCACTAAAATCCACTCGCACTGCTCTCTGGATTGAACCCAAACAGGCATGATCCTATCACACAAACTCAGACAGCAAGGTCTTGGGATCTTCTACCCATTTAACAAGCAGACGTCCAGCTACGCCAAGAGGCCAAGCAGGGCCTCTCAGAGCACACAACTCAGAAGCAGCAGGCCACGCGGCAAGGTGGGTGGGCCGGGCGGCCCTCGGGTGGAATCTGGCCACGGCTCCCTGGCTGCGACAGGGCACACAGCTCCCCGAACTTCTGTCCCTTTCCTCCCCCGCTGGAGGATGAGACGCGGCGGCCTACACGAAGAGCCAGAGGGGCCTGCCTGGCGTGGCGCAGGCCTTCAGACGCCGCTGTGACTGCGAGCCAGTGGGTTAAACAGCAACGGATCTAAATATTCTGCCTCTCAACTGTTTCTGCATCCACAGTCTGCGGTGAGGAACCGTTCGCTCTTTAGAGGTAACAGGGACACACCGTGTGCGTATTAACCAGCAGATATTTTTCTCAGGACATCGGCCTGATGGAGTCACTGAGTCTCCGAGTGACTCACTCGTCCAGTCACCCACTCGACCAAAAGCAGCGTTCACGGCTCCTGCTGAGCGAAGTCAGGATTAACCCGTCGGCAACACGGCTGAGGCTTGAAGTCAGGGGTCTCCATCCCCTGGGCCACAGACCGGTACCGGTCCAAGGCCTGTTGGGACCTGGGCCGCAGAGCAGGAGGTGAGCGGCGGACGAGCGAGCCACCCTGCCCCACCCCCGGTCCGTGGAAAAATTGTCTTCCACGAAACCAGCCCCTGGTGCCAGAAAGGTTGGGGACCGCTGCTTTTAGTGACCTAAAGGTGAAGAACTGCCCTCTGCCAGAAACAGGCCAAAACGGCACCCTAACAGCTCTTCCCAGTTATCTTCTCCAAGAAAAATGTTAGCACTATCACACGTTTCCAAACGTGCAAGTTCTTAGCAGGCGAACACAGAAAGTCATGTAACGGACACCCTGTTATATACCTAAGAAGTTGCCCGTGCAGCTCAGCTTTAGAATTAAATGAGATTTATTGATTGTATTTCCCCAAGAGCTACCAGTGGCTGAGGTACAGGCCATCAAACATTCAGACAAGAACAGGGTATTCCGGTCGGAAGACAGTTTGTGTCTTACAAAAATAAAAAATAGATATAAGATAATGAATGCAGATCTATTTTTGTTGCCTCAGGGCTATTCAAAAGCCACTGTGTTAAACCTTTTTTTTTTTTTTCCCTCCAGGAATGAGACACTTTATTGGGGAAATGCCTCACTGGCTTGCTCAAGAAGTGTGATGTCAGGGCTTCCCTGGTGGCGCAGTGGTTGAGAGTCCGCCTGCCAATGCAGGGGACACGGGTTCGTGCCCCAGTCCGGGAAGATCCCACATGCCGCGGAGCGACTGGGCCCGTGAGCCATGGCTGCTGAGCCTGCGCGTCCAGAACCTGTGCTCCGCAACGGGAGAAGCCACAACAGTGAGAGGCCCGCGTATCACACACACAAAAAAAAAAAAAAAAAAAAAAAAAAATGGGCCTCCCTGGTGGCGCAGTGGTTGAGAGTCCGCCTGCCGATGCAGGGGATACGGGTTCGTGCCCCGGTCTGGGAGGATCCCATATGCCGCGGAGCGGCTGGGCCCGTGAGCCATGGCTGCTGAGCCTGCGCATCCGGAGCCTGTGCTCCGCAACGGGAGAGGCCACAACAGTGAGAGGCCCGCGTACCACAAAAAAAAAAAAAAAAAAAAAGAAGTGTGATGTCAAACCTGAACTGGGCAGGAGACAAAATCTGGGCGGATGAAACCGTGGCCCTGTGTTCAGAAAACCTACCGGCACTCAGGGCTGGGCCAGAGTTCTTTCACGGTACGAAAGCATGAGTTAAAAACTTTCATTTTATAACTAGAGACAGCAGTACTTACCACTTGCTTTCCACTTAAAATACCAGGGATCTGACCTCAGGGAAAATCCTCTAACCGGCGAGGCCGAGGAGGGCCTGAGCCCCGGCAGCTCCACCACCCGCCTTTCGTGAAGGCTGGCGCTTCGGCAGCAGAGCCCTGCATTCCTGCCCAGGCCCTCCTGTGCCGACCCACTGCCACCCTCCTCCCACACCATGACGCCCAGGGTGAGCCTGGGTCGGAGGTAGGGTTTGAGGACGTGAAAGCTGCAGCTGTCCTCTGGGGTCCTGCGCTAATCAGGAGAGCACCGGAGCACACAGGTGCTACCAGGTAGGGGTGCCCTAAGTTCTGGACTTGAAATTCTATGAGAAAACTCATGTTTGTTTAAAATTCAGTTAGAATTTACTTAAAGCAAACCAAAGAAGGAAATTCATCATCAAAGACAGGTAAGAAACAGCGTCCTTGAAACACGCTTACGATCTGACAGAGTTCTCCAGAGTTCTAGCATCTGAGAGTCAAAGGGGGACTTGGAGATGACCTCAGGCCTCAGTGACACAGCCAGCAGGGCCAGGCCGGCACTAGGTCTCAGGCCCCCGGTCCCTCCGCATGGTGCTCTTCACTCCATCACCCAAGTGTATGTGAGTAAAGCAAAATAAAATGCCACCAGAAAACAACGTAATGACGATAATATAAACAGAAAAGGACAGGAGAACTTCCGGAGCAGGGGCAGAGCGACCACTTCTGGCCAGAAAGACTCTGTGAGTGACTCACAGAGAAAGGCCCTGAAGGGCGCAGAAAGCATACTTCAGTATGAGACATGCAAGGAAATCCAAAGCAGAGACAGGGTGAAGGAAAGCTGAAAACATGGAAGAACTTAGTACAGTGTGAATAGATCAAGTTCTGAGCTCGGCCACACCCGGAGCCGCTCTGAATGCCCAGGCACACTTCGGACCCTGGCCAGCAGTCCCTCAAGAGCTGGAGGAGGTTGTGAAAGGACCCAGCGTGGCAGGAAAGGCCGCACAGTAAGGGGGCTGATTTGCCCGCATCAGGTGAGAGCTGAGAGAACGGCAGATATTATGGTTGTAAAGATGGTAATGCTGGTCTAGAAGTGATTCGATATGAGGCCAGGAAAGAACATCGAGGACAACCCCAATGAAATAATTTTCAAACGCGCCCGGGTTTTCAGTTCTCTGGGCTCCCAGACGAACGAATCCCAACCTCACCTTAACGATGTCCAGTCCTCCAACAAGCTCCCCTTTCACATACAGCTGAGGGTATGTCGGCCAATTGGAGTAAGTTTTTAATCCTTGCCGAACCTACGGAAACAAAAGGGACCCTGAAACCTTCCCATCAGATTAGGATTAAATGATAATCCTAATGATTAAAACTAAGACAAAGGACAAAACATAAAACACAGAACTTACTTCTTCATCCTCCAAGATATCAAATGTCTCATATTCAACTCTACAAAAAAGGAGAAAACATTTTAACAAGAAATACAGTTTTAGACAAAAACTATAAGAACTATTTGGTGTTTCAAAAACAGTCAAGAAAAGTAAAACTATTTTGTTGCTAACAAAATTTACTGTGGAAAAATAGAAATGATTCTACTTCTTAATCTGTCAGGTACTACACAGAATACGTTATCCCAAGACAAGAATTTATCTGGAGTTTTCTCTACACAGTATCAGGTCAGACAGGGGTCAGCGACCTTTCTGTAAAGGGTGAGGCGGTAACCATCTCGGCCCTGCGAGCCATACAGCCTCTGCTCCAACCACTCACCTCCGCTGTGAAGCACAGAAGCAGCCAGAAAAGGCAGAGATGAAAGGACAGTGTTTCAATAAAACTTGATTTACGTAAGTAGCCGGCCAGTTGCAGTTTGCCAAGTTCAGGCTAGACTCAGCGTTCATGCAGGCCTGTCGTTAGCACCCTCGCTCCATTTCCAGCCCCCTCGGCACTGCTGCTTCCTAACCTACCGGCAGCTGCTTAGGGTGCAGGAGGGAGCAGCCCTGCTGGTGCCCATGAATGGAGGCTGGGGGCTCACCAGCTGGGAAAAAAATTGCCAACCAACTCTACGCTCTGCAGATGTGCTTTCCACACAGCAGTAAACTTATCACAGAACACACATGCTATACTTTCTTTTTCTTATTATTTATTTTTGGCTGCGTTGGGTCTTCGCTGCTGCGTGCAGGCTTTCTCTAGTTGCGGCAAGCGGGGGCTACTCTTAGTTGCGGTGCACAGGCTTCTCACTGCGGTGGCTTCTCTTGATGCGGAGCACAGGCTCTAGGCGCGCGAGCTTCAGTAGTTGTTGACTCATGGGCTCAGCAGTTGTGGCTCACGGGCTCTAGAGCGCAGGCTCAGTAGTTGTGGCACACGGGCTTAGTTGCTCCGTGGCACGTGGGATCTTCCCGGACCAGGGATCAAACCCGTGTCCCCTGCACTGGCAGGCGGATTCCTAACCACTGCGTCGCCAGGGAAGTCCCACGTGCTATTTTCAATATGCACAAAACCAGTGAAAGTGTTGTGGCATTACGCCGTGTAATGAACACTAATTGTATAAATTAATGAAAATTCAACCACATCTACTCGGGGAGGATTTCATTACAAGGTGGTCAAAGAATTAGTAAGAATATAAGACTGAATCCCTGCAGGGAGACTGTGGGTACACATGCGATTCCAAAAACTGGCCAAAGAAAATGCCGCATATAAAGAAACAAATTTTGTTTTCCATAAAACCAAAACCATCTTCATAGGGAAATCTTGTTTACTGAGTAAACACGTTCCAAAGAAGACTGTCCATGATGCAGGAAACAGTTAAAAAAATAACCTGACAGGCTAATCAGCAGCAAGCACCAAAAAAGGAATGTTTGAAAGAAGAGCAAAGAAGATTAAAAAAAAAGAATCACCCAATTTAAGTCTCCCTGCAGATCTCCTAACTGACACAGTACAATACAAATAATGAGTTCTGGAACTATCTATAAAGGATTTAAGAAGTGCTGGGCCTAAATGCTCATAGGTATATAGAATCACAGCAGCCAATACATCTCCTAGAAGTTCACTTGTAAAGGGTGCTTTTCACACCCAATACACACTAGGTACTCAGCCCCTCAAGGCATGCGTACTTTGGCTAGGGAAGGAACAGAGAAGTGCAAGAATGGAGGAAAGGAATAAAGTGCCAGGAGCTTCCTCCACATTCTAATGGCTCTCAGCAAGACCACGGTCCACTCAAGTTAACAGACCCTGGGAGGTGTTTAGCCAGTCTCGAGCCGGGAGGGCACTCTCTCCCAAAGAAGGCGCTCCACTGGGGGTTACCTGGTGCTTCCGATCCAATCAGGATTAGACAGACATGGGACAGAAAGTAAAGTTATGGAGACTTTCCACCAAATACTTGAGTGGTGATGGGCCTAGGGTTGTCCTACCCTGGCCTCAGGACCTGAGGGGACACACTGGCACTAGGGAGAGGTGGCCTGAGGGCGACTCACTGGGAGCTGTGGCAGAGGGAAGACAGAGACAGGGGGCGTAAACAGAACGACCAAAGCCAAGCCGGCCTCCCCTCCATCCTGGGGCGGGGTGGAAATGAGGCGGCTGGAGGCCACAGGACAAAAGCGACTAGACTCTCCTCTGTGAAGCGTCACAATCATTTGAAGAGAACAACTGTGTGTCTCCTTTGGTCCCTAAAGTTGTATTTGAACCTGTGCTACCCCACCCTGCCCAAGAATGCCCACATGCTTCAGAGATGACTTACCGTGTCACTTCACAGGGTCAGCTAGTCTATTTAAAGCTACGGTTAGAATCCTTACAATATTGAAAAGAAGCAGTTGAGAAATAATAAGGAAGAAATAAGCAGAAGCATTTGACAACCCCATAGAACATGTGCTAAGTATCTCCAAACAAGTGGTTTGGTGTTTTCGCTTTTTTTAAAATAAATTTATTTATTTTATTTATTTATTTCTGGCTGCGTTGGGTCTTCGTTGCTGCACACGGGTTTTCTCTAGCTGCAGCGAGCAGGGGCTACTCTTCGTTGCGGTGCGCGGGCTTCTCATCGCGGTGGCTTCTCTTGTTGCGGAGCATGGGCTCTAGGCGTGTGGGCTTCAGTAGTTGTGGTACGTGGGCTCAGTAGTTGTGGCACACAGGCTCTACAGCACAGGCTCAGTAGTTGTGGCTCACGGGCTTAGCTGCTCCACAGCCTGTGGGACCTTCCTGGACCAGGGCTCGAACCCGTGTCCCCTGCACTGGCAGGCGGATTCTTAACCACTGCGCCACCAGGGAAGTCCCAAGTGGTTTGGTTTTTAACCACAAAACTCAATTATAATTTTCTTACCTGGCAGCTCCATCACTAAGGAGAGCAAAAGCATGAGCTCTGCAATTTAATTTACCCTATTTGTCAGATCCAGACAATGGATCTTAATATGCATCCTATCAGTTTCATGAACAATTTGGAAACTAGAATTTTTTTTAAAGAAAATTAAAAACCTATAATACACTTTCCCTAAAATATCTTTATGCATGGTAAGAACTCAGTTATCAACTTTCCTCTGGGAAAGTAGACAGAGTTATTCTGATGATTGCCAGAATACCTCCTTTATGTTACCGATAGGTTGGACACTGGCCAGAAAATTCTACTGTGGTGTAAGCTAAAGCATTCGCAAAACGTTATAGCAAAAATAAATAGATAAAAATATATGAACAGATATAACAACTGAAAAGCATCAGTGGCAGAACTGAAAAGTTAGAATTTCTTAAAATATACCATTTGAAAACAAGATTTACTTACCCAGTACTATTTAGTATTTCCAGAATCTGTCTGCTGAAGCCACATTTAACTTCCTAAATTTAGAAAAAAACAAATTTTAGGATGCACTGCATTTCCCACACAGCCCACTAGCATGGTTGTATCTAATGCTCTGTCAAGGGGGATAGCACCTGCAGAAGGCAGCCACCTCCCAGGGCCTCTTCACATCAAGAGCCGTCAGAGGAATGAGACCTGCACCTTCGGGACTGACCCATCCCGACGTCGTCCCAGGCGCACGGCCCCTAGACTTACCTCAGTTTGTAACCACCGGAGATGACCCGTGCTCTAACATTGCAACCTTTGTGGTCAGAAAGGTCCTGAGTTAAACCCTGAGGCTTCTGCTGCCCCTTCTCTATTTCACTCAGACGGCCTCACCTCCCACCTTGCTGCAATGGTTAGGGGCACTGTTCTCCTACTCCCAACTGGACTTCTACTCCCACTTTTCAAATCTACCTTTACACTACAGAGCACCGAACTTTTCTGAGGTTATGGAAAAATCTTACAGTTTTTTTCATGCCCCAGGATTCCAACTCCCAATCCTGTGGGAAAGACCTGGCACCACATAAACACCTTAAGTGCACTCATGATCCTGTTCGAGAATTTATGCATACTTCCTGGGCTTCCAGGAAAAAAAGGATAAAAATCTGCTTTAAATAATCACCAAGAAGAAAAAAAAAAGGTATAACTCGGGAAGCAGAGAACCAAACTGCACACTCCAGGAGTCGACAGCAGCTAACAGAACCAGTCCAGTGTGAACAGGGCTGACCGCATTAGCTGACAAAGTTTGGCAGCAGGAAGAAATGCACCCCACTGAGGTTTGATGCTAAAGTCAAGCAACACGTAGATCACCGTGTCTGATCTCCACAAGCACCAACTGAGGCCTGGGAAACTTCCTGCTGCCACTACGGCTTCGTTAGCTAAAGCCAGGAAAGTAAGATGTAAGCGTCCCCTTGCCACAGACGTTAACATCAAAAGAAATTACAAATAAAACCATTTTTGAGTTCTTTACCTGTTTGTTTCCTTTCATAAAGAGCATCACAGAAGCTTTATTTGTCAGTGCTTTGAGCCTGAAGAGAGAAAATTGATATAAAACAGCTCAGCTAAATTATTAAACAGCACTTTCACTCCGCTTCATGAGCAGCGTACATCTTTGAGGGATAGAAGGATGAGAGTCCACAGCTTCGAGTGGCATTAAACAAGCAAACGCACTGACATTTTCCTTCATTCCACTGTCTCCCTGAGCCACTATAAAACACAATATTGCTTTTTAAGGCAATGAATGTGCCTTCAAGTTGCAATTTAAGCCCATCAACTCACAGAACTAAAAAAATAATAATAAGCAACTCAACAAGGAATTGTTCAGTAAGGACCTATAGACTTGAGCCCACCCAGAATTCCCAGAACTAGACGTGTGTGTCCCTTTCCCATCACGAGGCCCGCATGGCTCTACACTCTTCACGCCCACAAAAGGTCCCACCTGGAGGGAGAAGCGCTAAATCTTGGAGCACCAACACCAGCTGCTAAAATCAAATGCTCTCGTCTTGACTTTATGTTTGGTACTTTATACCATCTTTCAAACCTCATGATCTAACTGCTGTCAGGAATGCTAACCATCTGCATGCAGCCTAGAGCCCAGTAACGACTCTCAGGAACAGCCCACAGCAGGACAACGGGCTGCTGAAGGGCCTCTAAGCCCCAATGGACAATGGGACAATGGTGGTCACAGCACCGTGTTCTCCTCCTTCCACGTGCTCTGGATCATTCATGGCTCCAAATCTCCTCAGAGAAAAAAGGTATCACAAACGAGACACACCAATCATGCACAAAGCTACGTCACATACACTTTCATGTGGTACAATCAGCTAATTCTCACAAAGACCCCAATCACGCACCTGGAGACCCAACTACCGGGATCCAGGGCACCAAACAGGTCCCTGTGTCCCACCCACAGAGACATGGCCAAGCCCAGGAACTCAGGCTCCTGCACTCTGCTTTCCAGGAGCCCTTTAAATTTTTACTCAAAATATACTGGATATTACTTTCTATGGAATGCTAGCCAGTTATCTTCTGGTGTCTGAAACCACGGGAGATACAAATGCAGCACATCAGGAAAAGAGAGAGAAGGTCTGATGAAGACAGGGACAAAAACAACAGCAAAAGTGTATTCAACACAGAGGAAAATAAACGGAAAGCAAATAAAAGTGTATCTGTAGAAAGAAATTAGGAAAAGCACAGCAGTCTTCTGAGGCCACACAGCCTCCATGGCCGCCCAGGCCGTACAGCAGAAACCCAACTGAAGACACCAGAGCATCAAAGGAACCAGGAGCAGCACTTTCTACCTAAAAGGCAGTAAAGGCGTAAATCATGTGAGAAAATGTGGCACTTAAAGGTCAGCTCGACATATATGCAAACTATGAGGACTACCTCATGAATCAAAAACAGATAAACGAGGTGTTTATTATTAAACACTTTTAGAAAATCTCAAAATGTTAAATGGTAAGAAAATTACAACAGGAAGTTTTACCTTACAAAGTCAAGCACCGACTACGAATGGCTGGTATGCTGTATTTCAAAATAAATTGCTTTTTAATCCTCTACATTAATTAATATTTATTACATTTAAAATCCTAACTTTAAGTCTTCCTACTGGCCAAAGCCCAAACTTTCTGTAAGATAAAGTCTCTGAAAGCAGATTGAGATCCTTCATAAAACTAAGAGATTTTACAGCTCTACAATCTCCTCGAATTTTTAAATTACCACAGTTCTTCGAAAGGCAGTGAGAAATCCCCCAAGTGTTTACACGCAAACTCCATGCACAGCATCTGCTTTCCACACTCAACCACTTTTCACAGTGTTCTACCAGGATAGTGACAGCAACAGAAGAAAACACAAGTAAGCCAGCTTTAGGCTGTGAGCAGGAACCGCTACTAAAACCTGAACCAAGACAACTGGATCCCAGCTCCGAAATGGAGAGAACTAAAATTTGGTCGTACCATGGTGACAATGACATTTCTATAAAACAAAGACTCTCCTCCACATAATCATTAAATTGGTACAGAATTTTCTCCCATCCAAATCAGACCTTCCCAAGTCTGCATGACGAGTTTGCAAACGACACAATTATGACTTTGGCATACAAAAGCAAATCTCTGATTTCTACATAGAAAGAGTAATGCAAAAACTGAAAATTTAAAAATGTTTTTAAAACAATAGCAGACTGAAACTTTTAAAACGCTTACCTTTCCTCTAACTTGGGGGCTTTGGGGCAAATTGTATCTAGTTCGTTAGATGCTTCTAGCTCCTAAAATAAACATACATGTAAGTTTAAGAAACATTTAATATAACATCTGTCTCCTTGGTCATGCCACAATATAAAATATTAATGAATCACGTCATCAGAAATACTTTGTATTTATTTCAGATTCATATTCATAAAGGTAGAGCCTTAAGAAATTTATGCTTTAGATTTAATACAGCACTTACAAAAGTATGCTTAAATATGAAAATTCTTTATAAGGTCCAGTCTTCTCAAGTCTAACCTTAATTATATCAAGTCCTCCTATGAGCTCTCCAGAAACATAGAGCTGGGGATAGGTGGGCCAATTGGAATAGGTTTTGAGGCCCTGACGAACTTCTTCATCGGAGAAGATATCGAAGCTGCTAAACTGAATATTATGTTTGTTAAGAATTTCCACCATCTGCTTGCTGAAACCTGCGTACAGAAAAAGAAAATCAAGAACTTAATTTCTCTCTCTCAAATACACACAATTTTAAATTAATTCAGATTACATATTATCTACTGAACACAGATGCCTGCCTCTATTTTACCAATGATTTAATTAGCATGGCTGAATAGTATGTAAGGAGGAAGCAAACTCCAAGAACCCCTTCTCTGACCTTGAACCACATCACATGTTCAGGTATGGCTTAACTTTTTAAAGTACTCGTGAGTTTAAACAAACAAACAAACAAAAAGTATGTTTATTTATCGAAGTTCCTCTTCAATACTAGGTATTTTTGTTGTAGGAAAAACAGTACTGGCCAAAAAGCAGAGACCTCAAGCCCCAGCACCGGCTCCATTCACCAAGGGGAGGCACAGTTCAGGCCTGGACAGCCACCTCTGCCTCCCTGCACTTTCCCATCAATCAGGGGACTGACGTGGACGCCCAGACAGTCCCTCCCAACTCTGCTGTTCTGTGAATCTATAAGAATCAACACCAGGTGGAGGAAAAAACTCTACAATTGTTATTTTTAACTAGTACTTGACCATACTTGGAAACCCAATTCTGTTTGTTTTCTACTGCCCTTTTACTACTTCCTGTGTACCCATTTCAATAGTTCTCAATTTTTATCATCCCTAAACAGAATAAATTAAAAATCAAGAAGCAATGTGTTCTCTTTTAGTCTAAAATGGACATAGCACATTGAATTTCAAAGCTATCTTCTCTGTTGTTATATATGAACTGTCAGTAGACTGCTGGTATTCTTTCTCATCTGGTGTCATAACTTGACAGTTTCTTTTCTAAAACTATTTATATTCCCCAAAGTATGTAATGTGATTTTTTTTTTTACCTCACTGTAGTGACAATCTTATGTTCCATGATTATACTTTTTTTTTGTTCTGTACTTTTTTGACATCATTTTCTTATTATGACACTGGTACTGAAGAGTAAGAGTGTGAATATCAGCCTTTTATAAACCTGTTAGTCTTGTCTGAAAAGAGTGTATTTTTCTTTCTAGAAGCTAATTCTTCCCGATTGTTTTTCAATACTCTGTACTCTACTCTTTCACATTCCATCATTCTTCTTTTCAAACACAGTCGTAATCTGCTGGAAAATAATCTATTCTTCAGATTCAAAATTCCTGGAAGATTTAACAGCATCTGCAATTATTTTTAAATAAAATCAAACCATGAAATTCAGTATAAAATTAATTGTACGAATAGGCTTTACCTGATGTCACGCAAAAAGCACTTTTACTATTAAAACATGGATCTATTACTGGCTCCAGACATTTTTAGATCTGCCGTTCATTGAGATGAAGTACCAGTATTTATTTGCATAGCACGTAAGTTGCTTTTCCTACAACTCAAGTGTTAAGTTCATGTATAGCCTGAAGTAAAACACTGATTCTGAAATTTTTCATTCATCTGGGAGTTCATTAGTAAACAGCTAACGGCTGATTGCTGATAGTTACTCTGTTGCCAATATATTAACTCATTTCTACTGTAACTGGCTGAGAAAAAGCTTTATTTTTGCTTTAGGCAATTACATGCAGACTAGAAAGATTGATTGGTAGAGTTTCATTTTTAAGGGTTAAAGAGGCAGACTGGAATGTTATGCTTAAGGACAAAATAGTGAGAAGCCTTTATTCTAATAACAAAATGTTTACACCCACTTTTTTTAGGAAAAATGCATGCATGCAATAAAAATATTTAGAAGTAGAAAAACCACGTTTAACTGTCCCAGAACCACCATTTCTACCCACAATCATTTCTGCTCATGACAGAATACATGAATAAGGAGCATAACTGTCCCACTACATAACAACGAGACCCTAAAGAACACTGCGGAACCTGCAGTGTTTTTGTGTCTGATTTAAAAAGTAAAACACAGTTAGATGACTCTCACCGCAGGAGAAATTTTTGCACTGTGGTTCAAATACCTTTTGCTTTGCTAAAAGCTTTGTTAGCAGAAATAGATACAAGAATTCCCAAATAACTTGATTAACCTGCATGTTGAAGGATTTGTCATTCTGTTTAAAAAGATGTACATCTCAGCTCTTCTTGAAAATCATCCTAAAACATGACAGCCCTCTCTTTCCTGTCCTCCTGAGCAGCACAGAATAAGGATAATCTAATTCTTTGACGAATGAGACCCTATCAACATGTCAGGCTCCTAACACACCACATACCATTCTCCAGGTAGAGCCCAAAAGTGAAGGTTGAGAAGACAGAGATGTGCAACGTGCAGGGGCTGGGCTGAGTCCAAGTAGATTCCAGGGCAGACCCTGCAACGGCTTTCAAGGTCTCCTTGATGCAAAATGTAAATGTTGTTCGTTCACGTTTTCCTGATTAACTGAAAGCAAGGCGGGGTGGGGGGGACCCACTAATGGAAACTCACGTGCAGCTCTACCCCACAAAGGGCGCCCAAAGGGAGCGATGCACGTTACTGACAGTAGTGCGTTCAAAGCGAGTTCTGTGCAAAATACGGAAATACCAGCCACTCGAGCTCATGAGCACTGATGGCCATTCTTTTATAAAGGAGGCTTTGCCTACGCCTCATCTCTACCATACCACCAGAAAAGCAAAAACAACTGTCCACTAAACAGGCTCAGAAAGGAAGAGGGTGAAAGTCGTGTACATTCCTGTAAAAGAACAGTTTGGAGATAAAGACAGTTTGTGTAGCAGTGCACACAGAAAAGGACAAACAGAATCAGAGCAGCATCAGTGAAGGAAGCAGCAGGGCACAGTCACAATAAAAGACTCCCAATTAATCCTTAAGTAGATGTTTTTTCAAAGAATACCAAAACTCTAAAATAATCTATTTACTCTATGTGATAGAAAGACATGATGTAACAGAAACCAAAATACTGGGAAACAGAAAAGCCTATTAAAGTGTAGTTATAAAAATTATAAACAATAAAATAAGTACTTGTACGGAATGAAACTGTTTATAATATGTATCTAAAAATCTTTTTTTAATTCCCCAAGTATTTATCTAAATGTCTATAATACAGCCTTTTTATAAATGTCTACAATACAGCGTTTTTTCCTACTGTTCTGAAATGTTTCAAAGTTTCTTTTTTATTCTACCTTCTTATTTGTACAGTCTTCCAAATGCCACTCAGATGGTTAATATAAAAATGGCTAGAAATACATCATAAATCCAGTCTAATGAAGTAAAAGGTAAGCAGAAAAATGATTACTTCTAAGTATAATTCTAATTTATTTGAATAATCATACAACAGCTGAATTGAAAAGGCTCTCCAAGACTGGCTCCAACCCCCAACACCCCCAAGGAATAAGTGAAGTCACACGGAAGGTAACTGATTTGTACCTCAAGTTATCAAGGCAGGTGGCAGGCATAGGGGCAGTTAGGACTGCAGCTCACCTGTCGTGACATCTAGTCTGTGAGGCTTTCCAGTATATCTATCACCTTCCCCTCTGCTGCCTCAGAATACCTTCCCTAAGCTTCAGTTTTTACCACCTGCCAATTTCATTAGGTTATTATTCAGAAACAATTAAGAGAACACTACTGTTCATTCCCAAAGGAAATAATATTCTACTGGTTTTACTGTAGGTTTCCTGTGTATAACCTGTCCCACCGGTTCCTCCACATCTTACAACCAGTTCTACAGCACTTCAGGCTTCAATGAAGGTATTAAATAAAATTCACTGGACTGATTTAAGTCCCTGTTATTAGGTCACCACATAAAGTACCAGAAGTGATTTTCATGCCTGATGGGAGAAACTGAACCAGCTGCAACATCCATTAAAAACAAACAACCAAAACACAGAGACTATCTGTTGCTATCTTTGGTTAACTCTAGTATAGACTAAGTTAGCCTTTCAACACACAAACAGCAGGCAGGCATCTGACATGGAAATACTGGCAAGGAAAATTTTCAAGCATAACTGAGAGAAAAAGGAACCATTTCTTTATCCTCCTAAGATAGAATTCATCATGAAACTTTACGTTTAAAACTAGACTGTTTCATACTTTAATATGTAATTTGCTAACTATACAGGGAAGAATTTATAATCAACTTTATATTGGAAGCTTGGCTATATGATAAAGTCACACTGGACACGCAGTAATCATATCAATAACACACTCAACTTTCCTGCCACCTATCTTAATAAATCCCTCCTGTGCAGTTGAAACAAACAAGCATCACCAAAAGGCATTAAATGCTCCATTATGCAGCATAATAATGTTGTACAAGGCACAGTAAAAAGAAAACAATGTAACCCCAATACCAGAGGGGCCAAATAACTCTGAGACTTACTCAAGGACAAAATTCCAAGCATACCTGTGGTAAGACAATAAGAGTGCCTATAAGCCACAGAATTGGAAATCTTTAAATTATGAGCAGCTACAAATTGGAATTGACATCAGTGGGTGAATAATACAGTCATGAGACGTTGAGAGACAACAAGGAAGACAGAGGCACACCAGGTAGACATAGGAACACTACTGCAGTTCTGTACATTTTCAAACTGCTGAATCTGGACTATGTGAATAAGGAGGCTGCCAAGAAAGAGAGGTAAGTGTTAAGAGCAAAATTAACTGAACATCCCAAAAGCCCATTAACGGAGGGAGAAAGCAGTCTGGCAGCCGGAACCTAACCCCAACTCTGCTACCCAGCGACCCGAGCGAGTCACCTTCACTGGGACTTAGGTAGTAGACAACAAAGATTTTCAATCAGGTGATTTCCAAGATGCCTTTTGGTTCCAACATTCTCCGAGTCTACACTGCAAAGGAGTTCTCACACCGAATTATAGAATCCCCTGGGAGTTATAACGTTTCCCGCTCTTCTAAGGGTGTCTGAACACAAGTATCATATACGGCGCAGCCTGCACAGAGCGCGTCGCCTCAACTGCGCCCCTCCCGGTGAGTATCCTCAGAGCAGCCCCTTACCGCAGCGCGGCTCCTGAGGAGTTCCCTTCATGAACAACATGCAGGGGGCAGCGTGAATTAACTTCTTCAGGCGAAGGGTGAGGTCTTCCTTCGGGTGCTCATTACCACTGGGTGGGAAAGAGCCGCTAGACGCATGTCGCTGAACCTTTTTAGTCAACTCTGGGGCGTGGGCACCATCTAATCGGTCCATTTTCTGAGAATTCTAAAGTTAAAAAAGTCATTTAGAGTATGTGTGCATTTCTTCATCATCTCTATATTTTAGGCTCTAAAATTACAACGAGCACAAATCCATAGTTCTGGCCAGTTTCTAAAGAGGTCAACATTATCACCGGAAAAGTTTTTTAAAACTCTGATTACAGATTACCTGCTATGCATCTCAATTTTAGAAATAAATAATTGTTTTCTTTTTTCCTTTTTGGGAACATACTAGGAAAGCGGCACTGCTTCTCAAACCAGGTCAGAAAGGATTTCCCCACCCTTGCCGGGATCAAATCTACTCAAGTATAAATGAGGTACTTGGGGGACCATGCTAACACCCAGGGGTACCCTGAAGCACTGATTTGCACCCACTTCCTAAAGGAGTCATTAATCAAACCAGAACCAGCCAGATGTTTCATTACGTCCAGGCACATGCCCCAAACAACCAACTTCTGACCCAACTCAGGGAACATTCTGGGTTTACAACCACGTATCTAGAATTTTCTCCAATCCTGGTGGCTGGACCTCCACAGTCCATGCCCCTTTTCCAGGACCCCTAAGGGCCAGCCAACGGTGAGACTACAAGAAGAAAGGGCAAAGCCAGGAGCAAGCAAATGCCTAACGTTCAGGGAGCAGGGGAGAGGGCAAAGGAACCGACACAGACAGCCCCGTGGCCCACTGCAGACAGACGGTCTCTTCTGCCATCTTTATCCTTACCTTGAAAAACAGAAAGGTGGGAACAGAACTAATTTCATATTTTTCAGATACTTCAGGAACAGCTTCAGCTTCCAACTTTAAAATAAAAGAATTTAAGCGTGATTATAAAAAGATCCTTTTTACTACTTCAATATGTAAATCAGTTTCACATGCATTATCCCTTCAAGTAGTTGATGTTTTTTAAAGAGTACGGTACAAAAGTTTATGACACATTTACATTTAAATGAGACTCACTGGGCTGGCATGTCATCCACTGAGTCTGCAGGATCAAAACAGGTTCAGAGGTTTTTATTTTGTTGCACATTTCAAAATATGCCTGGAGGCTGTGAATAAAATTTTTGGTGCACTAGTGACCTAGTAAATTTTCAATCATATGCAGCTACGACTATATTGAAATCCATAAATCACTGACCCCAGTTATGTCATGATTACAGTGCTTATTTTCTGCCCACAGCAATTCTTGCTGTTTGCTCTATTGACTAATTTCAAGAGGCAGTACATCATGACTGACAGTTGCAGCCTTCTGCAAATTATGAAGCAAAAAGGAGTATTTCTTCAATAAACTATTGATGTCTGATAAATTTTACTTTTAACTCCTGCAAGGCTGCTGGACCCAAAGCAGATATCTTACTAGGTTACTTGCTTCTGGGTCTATTCATACATTTAAATGCATTTTAAATAAGATGACCACATTCTATTTGATAATTTCCTTGAAGCCCTCCAACAAGATGTGATGTGGTATCTGATATGTAAACTTCAACATTATTTAGTAACGCCCTTTCTAAATAACTAGAACACAATTACCTCAAGCTTTTTACCCGGACTTTCTGAACTGTATACTTTGAGAAAAACTGAGATACATTGTATCTTTTCCTCACGGGACTGTCAATGTAATATAAACTCTGAAAACCAATAAAAATCTAAATTCACACTACACCTGTAGGAAATAAAATTTATTGATAAATTCTACTGTTAAAGAGTTTAAACTATATACACTGCATTCTTCCAGGAGTGAAAGACCCCCACCGGGCTGGAGACACTATTTTTGTCTGGAGCCCTAGCCCATCAAACGGGCGGCAGTGACAAAGCGGGAAGCAGCCGTCTGTCTTTGGCGTGTGTCTCCAGCCCATACGCCCTTGGGTGCTCTCTTACCACCTTAATTCTTGTTTCTTTACAACACCCCTTTGAAACAATATTTTAAATTATTTTCAATCTCCAAGGTGAAAAATTATATACATTTTAAAGTCGATGTCAAATGTACAATAAAACTAAAAAAAGAACAAAGAGAAGGTAAAGCATTCGGAGACAGCTATTTAGAGGAGACTCTAAAGTCTAAGAAACTTCTGTGCCATATTCCTTCATACAGTTCCACACTCAGACCAAAGAAGAGCACAAAGGTGATGACAAAGGCAGCGCATCACGATCTGTCTTTCGGCTAACACCTGGTGAGTGCCCACCACACACTGGGCACTGACTGGGCCAGGCTCAGTGAAGATCCCCATCGCTGGCACTCCTGGATTCTAACAGAAAAGTAATACAAATCAAAAACCAGACAACACTAAGTAGAAACAAGATAACAGAGTTTTAAACCAGAACAAAACAAGCAGCATCCTGACTCATAAAATCAAATTCCTATATGCTTTTGAAACTTCATCTCTTCTCATATTCCCGCTGGTTTCCAGTAGGGTCCCTTACTGACAACTCTTCTGGGAAGCAAATGATGCTCTTGAAATTCCTGCTGAAGCCAGGAGGATCGCTACACGTGCCTCCCTTAAATGAGCTCCCAGAAGACGAGATCTTAATAAGACAAAGCAACGGTGACAGGCAAATCCTCCTGAGCCTGGGCCAGGAGCACCATTAAAGGCAAAGCCGTTCCCCAGAATATCAAGGGCACCTGAAGTCCGAAACCTTGACAACACTAAAACTCTTTGGAAATACTTCCGTTGGATGTAAGACAACATGACCGTTAATAACAATGGAAGTAGAAGATAAATGTATAAATACTAAAAATTTTTAATTTTAATCTTCTTCTGCATTCCGAACAGACCAAAGATGGCCAATAAGAGCTAATACCTTCCTTGGAGGCCTGCTCTGTGCCATAAACCATGACATGCCTTTACATGAGAGCACCTAGACCTGTCACAGCCTGGGGCACAGTATGGGGCATGTAATCATCTCAGCTTCACAGGGGGCCAGGTAAAGAGGTCACTCCAGACACAGTTAATAAGCAGCAGGGCCGAGAAACAAAGCCATGTTTGTTTGACTACAAAGCCTGTGCTTTTTTCACTATACTATGGTTAACTTTTCTACTACAACAATCAAACAAGAAATGATCAAATTTCACAGGTAGCACTTATACATGACTTCAGGACAAAACAGACACGAATATTTCCAGAACGGATTCCCAGCCGGAAGGCCTCTGGGGGAACCACGTGCTTCCTGTACCGTGAATCTCAAACTTGGACCCTCCCCACGCAGCGTGCTCTGTGTCTGTGGAGAAGGGGGAGGAGGGCAGGGAGGTGTTACTAAAGCAAGATGAGTCCAGAGGAAGACACTATTCCCTTCCAGAGGAAGGGAATTCTGCATCATCTCCTTCAATTTACCAGGGTCACCACTGACCATCGTGATGATAATGGCTAACACAGTTCTAAGTACGTTCAGGCACTGAGTTCACTTAATCGTCACAGTAGGTGCTGTCCTAAGGAAGAAACCGGAACTTCAAGAGGCTATAGGTAACGTGGTCGAGAGCACAACACCGTTGGGCGGTAGAGCAACGCAGCCTGGCTCCAGAGTCTCACTCCACTCTCCGCGGCCCTGCTGCCACTTCACCAGATCCAATGATTACGCCTTTTTTCTTCATTTTACTGACCTTTCAGTATCATTCAGTAAGGATGACCACACCCACTTTCTCTGATACCCTTCCCTTGGCTTTCGTGGTTTCTTTTCCTCCAACTCTCAGACTGAGTCTCTGGCTTCTTCCTTCACCTCTGGCCAACCACTACATGGCTGCACATCCCAGGACTTGGTTCTGAGTCCGCTTCTCTCACCTACGCTCATTTTCCTAGAGCGGTCTCATACAACCCCCTGCTCTCAGGGGCACCAATATGGTGCTGCCACCCAAGTTCTCTCCAGGCCAGACCGCTCCTCTCGCCTCCAAACCACACCCTCGACATCTGCACTCAGATCCCTACTGGGTATCTCCCACTAAACCTGTTCCTCCCCAGGCATCCCTATCTCATTTAAGCCATCTACTTGCTGGAATCGAAAAGGAGACAACCTTGACGAATCTTATTTCCTTCACCCCTGACATCCAATCCATCAACAGGTCTCCTGGGTGCCCCCCTCCAAAATATAAGCCGACTCAGACCACGACCTTACTTCAACATTCTCTCCACTAGTGTCCAAGGCATCTCTCACCTGGCCCAGTGAAATAGCCTCCTTAACTAGTATACCTGCTTCTAGGCTGCACCCTTACCCCCTTCAAACCATTCTCCACATGGCAGCCACAGTAATCGACTTAGGAATCAGACTATGTCATTTCTACTGCACTTGGAATAAAACCAAAACTTGACCACTGCCCACAAGGCCACTCGGCCCTTGCCTACCTCTGCAACTTCATGTCAAGGCCTCTCCTCCTTCACTACCCTCCAGCCCCACTGGCCAACTGCTGATCCTCTAAAGTCTGCACTTGCTAAGCCTCTACCTAAAAGCTCTCTCCCAGCTCTTCCGATGACTGCCACCTTCTCATTTTTTAACTCTCACTTATTAGATACACCTTGTCAGCCCAACCTAAACAAAGCACCCCACCTACCCACCCAAGTCTCCATCTTTCATAACCTGCCTATTCATGTCTTTTGCTGAACTTACTACCACCTGAAATTACCTTGGTACTATGTGTTACCCATTTACTGTCTGTACCTTTACTGTTCCACATTCCCAGTAACTAGCATACTGTGTGGCGTATAATTAAGTGTTCAAGAAATAAATTTTGAACAGAATATTGAACTAACAGTGGTCACTATTCCTAAGCCAAAATGGGAATGACTACTTGCCAGTGGTGGTAATGAGCCTCCAAGGTTAAGGCCAGAATGATGAAACTCGACATTCCAGTATAAATCAGCTATATTTCAATAAAACAAGCAAACAAACAAAACCACCTGACATTCCGGGACATTCTGTTATACCTCCTACAGGGCTTCTTTCTGCCCTGTGACAAGACACAAAAGGAAAAATTTTCAAAATCAAATTCTTTGTCAGATAGTCACAAATATAATTTTTAAAATAGTATTTAAATTAACATTTCTGATAACTTTTTTTAAAGACTTTGCCAAACTTAGCCCAGTAACAGCTAATAAACTATGTTAATTGTGGTATTATTTTATTACCAAGACAGCATCGATTAAAACTAGGGTATTTTTAAGATTTAACAATTTTACTAGAATTATCTAAGAGACATCTTAAGAGTTCCTAAAAAATGGAATCCTACACATGCTCTCTAAGATGCCAAATAAACTGATCAATATTCCCTGCTCCCACCTGCACAAAGGAAAGCAATTTAAAACAAAAACAAAAACGAACAAACAACAACAACAAAAAAAACATGGTAAGGTAAAGGTCCCTACCTCAAGTATCCCACCATCTAGTCAAGAAGCCAACAAAACGGGAACGAAATGACAGAGCAGATGAAGATACAAGATATTCCCCAACTAACCGTCCAAACAATGGCACAGACTAAGTTCGGAGAGAGAGGAAAGGGTCGGGGGGAAGCCACGGAGGTATACAAGAAAGACTTCACACAAAATGATGATTTAAATCATCATGTTGTACACCTTAAATACACAAAATCTTTACTTAAAAAATAAAATAATAAAATCAACTACAAAATTTTTAAAATAAATTGCCACTCCTGTTAAAAGATGGATTTGACTTGGACCATGAATATGACTAGTGGTACCCAATTTCATGACCCAATACTAGTCTTCCTCCTTCTCACCCCCTACCAGAAACTATCCTGAAATAGTCTATCTACCAAACAATTTGATTTAATGATAAACATGTATTCCCATTTTAAAGTGCTAACAAACTGACTTTACATAATTTGAAAAGCAAAGGCACTTGATATTTTAATTAGCTGGTTAATTTTTTTCTGAACAAACGAAGGTTTCTGTGAGACTTCCAGCAACAGAAATAACTCATGGATCTCCTCCATGCCCCTGGAGGTGTGAGAACATCAGGGTGGGACACAGCCCCAGGACCTGACTGGACATGGCAGCCGATGCAGGTGAGTGCAACCAGCACGCGGCCTAAACATGGCACCAGGAAGGAGCACAGGTACTTTATTACCATATCATCAGTCCAGGAAGTGAGGGGATTCAGACGCAATAGATGTGAAAATCTGGCCTTTCAGCAACCTATTCCAATGAGCACAAACTACTGGGACCAAAAATGTATGCTAGCTTTTCTCCAGTATTATTTTACCATCTTCTACAAAATAAGGAATTGTTGATGATCACAAACTGTGATTAAAACCATCTATATAATGATTCTGTAAATCTAAGTCACAGAATGAACTAACCTCTTATAGGTCAAGTCAAAAATGCCGAACGATGGCAGTCATTAAAAAAAAAAAAAGACCAAGAAATCAGAAGAACCAGAGGGCAGTAGAACATCAATTCTATGCCCTAGAAGTTTCACAAAGCTCTCACTGAGAAAGCTGTTTTGAAATGAACCACATGCCTCTCCTACTGGGAAATGCCAAGAGATCTCTCAAATATTTTACCTCTCCTGGGCTGACTATTGTTCAGCACTGTGGCCTTTAAAAGTACCTACCTTCCAAATTCCATGCAAATGATCTTTACCTTTCAGGATGTCTAAGCAAGAAAAACTAAGCCACAGAGTGAATTTGCAGAAAGTAACAACCTGGGCAAACTACTCACCTAGCCCTGTCACCCTCTCCGTGAATGGCAGGTGCAGTTGGGTTCAGGTATCCCCAACAGATAAGGGCTTCCCAACCCTTGGCTTGCTGAGACACTTAAGCACTTGAACAACTTAAAGTCTCACTGCCAAGTTTGGTACCAATGTGAGAAGTAATTCTATAGTCACTTTAAATAAATCATTCAAATGGCAGCTAAGAACAATGTGCTACTTAAACCAGCAACACTATACACACAAAAGCAGACTTACAACAATTACCATCATCTTGATTAATCTTAGGATTGAATGTTTAATCATTCATTTCACTTGTAATCATTACCTTTTATCACTGACCAAACATGCAGCTTTAATGTTCCCTTCCATTATTTATATTGGACATTTTAGGGTTATATTCTAAGGTTTCATTACACATTTCATTGGAATTTTAAATAAGTCCTTAAATTTTAAAAAGCTAACCATTATATTCATACTTGCTCTATCTGCATAAAGAAACACTGGAAGGATTCATGCAAAATTAATACAAGCAGCTACTTACGGGATGGGACAACAGGGCTGACAGGGGAAGGAGGGCGGACCTTCTCAAAGTACATCTTTTTATACTGTTTTGATTTCTGAACCATCTAAGTGCAATACCTATTCAAAGCACACTTATTTATATAGAAACTGTCTGAAAATTATATCACTCACTATACAAATGGATTAGTATGTCAGAATTCTGGGTCTTCAGTTTACATAAAAAGCGGCATACAAGCAATAGAGTTGATGTCACTTTTAACCCCATATACAGGTATATTTGCCAACATATCCTCTGAACTCACAAACCCTGGTTTTAAAAAATAAGGCTTTGGGCTTCCCTGGTGGCACAGTGGTTAAGAATCCGCCTGCCAATGCAGGGCACACGGGTTCCAGCCCTGGTCCGGGAAGATCCCACATGCTGCGGAGCAACTAAGCCCACGCGCCACAACTACTGAGCCTGCGCTCTAGAGCCCGCGAGCCACAACTACTGAGCCCCGCGTGCCATACCTACCGAAGCCCACACGCCTAGAGCCCGTGCTCCGCAACAAGAGAAGCCACCGCAATGAGAAGCCCACGCGCCGCAACGAAGAGTAGCCCCTGCTCGCCACAACTAGAGGAAAGACCGCCCGTAGCAGCAAAGACCCAATGCAGCCAAAAATAAATAAATTTATTTTTAAAAAATAAAAATAAAAATAAAGCTTTGGTTTCCTGTCTGCTTTTTTAAATACTAAGGATTCAGCTTTCTCTCTTCCCAAAATTTCATTTCTAAGATATTCAGCTCCTATTTTGGCCCTGCTGCTTAAATGAGTATTAAGTCCTGACTGATAACGTTAAATATGCTTAAACCAAGTGAGCTAATCCAGTCACAACTCTCACTTTCCTAGTACTACCTACCCAAGAAAGATGCTAGGAATGCAGGGCATGCACAACAGGGTAAAAAAAAAAAAAAAAAAAAGGCAGCAAGGGAGAGATTGGCTTCCTTTTCCTCTGCTTCCTGGCAGGTCGGAAGAACTCAGTTTCTCCTGCAGGTCTGCACCTCCCCGGCCCTGACAGCAACCTCTTCCTACTGCCCCAGTCCCTACAGCAGCCTTCACACACCCTTTCTTGAATCACTTTCCATGTCACACCTAGCTTTTCAATGAAGTAAGTCTTGTTACTATCTTTACTATATTAAAACCACAATTCCCCAAAATGAATGATCTCATCTGCTTTTTGCCCACGTCGACACTCCCCCGACTGCCATCCTGTCCTCCCAACCAAGCATGTGTCAGGGAAGTGTGGTGAGTTTTACACCACTCGGGACTTGAAAAATGCAAAACCATTTTAAGATGTTTAAGAATAATCTACTGTGATCCCAACACCATCTGTGAACATGAGGAATCCCACACCAGTCCTCCCTTATATGTTAATAAAATGTAGTCTAACCCATAAATCAGAATTAAATTCTTAAAAGACATGACACTGAAAATACAGTACCTTCACAAATGAAACCTGGGGGTGTTCTCTGGCTAGCTCTGCCATCACGTCGTTCATCTGAGCACACTGTGGAGCCCATGGTGCCCAGAAATGCACTACAAGGAGGGACCTGTAAATCCATAAAATGCAGTTTTTAAAAATATAGTAGCTTTAGAAATAAGCAAATACTGATGCAGATCAAATTCTATTAGCAAAGAAACCTGTACAAGGACCACCTGAATTGTCTTTGTACTGCTAGAATCTTGTTATATTAAACACAGACAGAAATATAATAACTTGCAAGGCCTTGAGAATCTTTTGGATGAATTTTCAAGTTAATGATACTTCTTGAGTCAATACTTAGCTCACATGAAGTGGTTCTGAATATTCATCCACCTCAACTCCTAGGCACGTAAATTAACTATTTTGAGACCCTTAGGAAAGAAAGATGGAAACTAGATTTCGGTAGTCAAGGCACAACGTTTGTGAAAAATGACTGTATATGCGTTACTACTATTCATGTTAGTATTTACTTTTTAGACATGGTACTGTGATGAAGTGACCATAGGAATAGAAATAAGATGTTGCAAATGAAGGTATATAAGCAGAAAACAAAGAGGAAAAAAGGGAGCTGCTTTTCACATACTTTTTTTTATTATGCTACAGAAGATTTTCTAAAAATTGATAGTATGAACAGACAGAATAGCGATTAATAAATTGTCAATAAAATTCTCAGGAATCTCAGTATGTATCTATCAACTATTTTCATATAAAATTATCTTGGCAAAGATATATTTAATTCTATCCTCATATCTAGCTGAAAAACCCTTCAGTTTTACAGAATTCCAAATTCAAATATAATCCCCCTTAACTACAAAAAAATCCGAAAACCCAGGAAGAAAATACATTGAAAAATATGTTACACGGAGAAAGGAAACAAGGACAACTAACCTTGGGCAAAAGGAAAGGAACAGAATACTTGGCTCATGTGAGCTAAGTACTGAGAGAAGGAGGAGCCTACCACGCAGTGCTGGGGGCCCGGAAGCCGAGGGAGGCACTGGGGGCTTCAGAGAGCTGGGGGCAGGACTTGGTGGTACTGGAGCACAGTCTAAATTTCAGTACCTCCAAGTTCCTGGCTTAGTGACTGATGGCTAGTGATAGCACTAGCCACGAGTCACTGTACAGAAGCTGCCAGCCTGCGAGGAAAGGAAGTCTAGTGGGCTGTGATAGTCTGGAGCTCCGGAAAGAAGTCCATCCTGATCTGCAGATCTGGGAATCAAGAAGGAGCGCCGGCAGCAAGCTCTTCCATGCAGGAGGATGAAGAGGAGGCCGAGGGCAGAGCCTCTGGGGCTCAGCAACACTAAGTTAGGACAGACGGCAGTAAAGGAGCCCTGGTGGTAGGCCAGAGAAGGGACCTAAAAGGCACACAGCAAGGTTCAAGGGGCTCCCAGAAGTCAAGAAGGAAGGAGAGACAATCGTCAAACGCAGCAGGAAGGGCAACCAGCAATAGTGAGAGTTAAGTCCAGAGGATGACAGAAGCAGCGTGTGGACCACTGGACTGAGGATGAGGAAGCAGAGATGGCTAGAAACCTCCTCTGTAAGAGACTGGGCTGTAAACAGAGAGAGAGCAAGGATCAAGACAGGATCAAGGAATGGGCTTTTTTCAATACAAGAGAATTTTCATCGTTTATTTTGTGAGGGGACAGTGCAAATGGGGAGGGAGAGGCTGAAGACACGAGAGACAGCTAAGGATTCAAGGTCTCAAAGGTGGCAGGAGAGGGAAACTGAGAGCAGAGAAGAATTCGCCTGGAGAAGAGGGACAATCTCCTCTGAGTCAGAAGCAAAGGAATCAAGAATGGGTGAAGCTACAAGTAAATGTGTAGGTGTCGGGGGAGGGGCAAGTCGAAGGAGAGCTCTGGAAAATGCTTCTGCAAGTCCTGTTTTCCAGGTAGGAAGCAAAGTCATGTGCTGAAACGAAGGAAAATGGAGGACAGGGGTCACAGACAGGACCGAGGAAGACGGGAGGGCTGCCCAGGGGCACACCAGAGTAAAGCAGGAGGCTCTACAGGCAGAGCCACCTAAGCTGGGAAAGGACACATGGCAGGGCCCCTACTCCATGGGTTCCAGTGAAGCGGCAGAAGGCAGGAGCTTCAGCGTGTGGGCAGGTGGGCAGAGACTATGGAGGAAGCAGTCCACCAATTCCTGCTGCCTCTGCCTCCCGGGCATGCAGCTAGACTACACCTCTCAGTCTCGCTTGTGTCCCGGGCTGGGGCCCTGGAACTGAGCTGTGGCCAGTGGGATGCGGGGCAGACGTGAGCTACGTGGCCCTGCAAAGCCTCCCGCGTGAGCCTCGGCCTACTCTAGCCTCCTCTCGCAGAGCTTCTGCACAGCGTGGCGGGGGGGCCTCTGGGGCCTAAGGGATGGTGGGAAGGAAGACAGGCCCACCAAACGACTGCACAGGAATGTTCACAGCAGCCTGGCACATAACAGCCGAAACCTGTAAGTAACCCAATGTCTACAAACTGGAGAAACTGCTGTATATCAACACAACGGAATACCACTCAGCAGTAAAAAAAAGGAACCAGCTACAGATACACGGCAGCATGGATGAATCCCAAAAACACACTGAGCACAACAACCCAGACATGAAAGACCAGGAGTTCTGCGACTCCATTTACATAAAGTCCAAGAAGAGGCACAACTCATCCAGTGACAGAAAGCAGATCCCTGGTGGGGGATTACTGGAAAGAGCCTAAAGAGCATTCTGGGGCCCTATATTCTTGTCCTGAATGATGGTTACTTGTGTTAATACAAATGTCAAAGTTCATCACACCCAGCAATTAAGATCTGTGCATTTTACTACAGTATATAAGTTAATACCTCAACCTTTTAAAAGTTAGATACCACTTTTTACCAAACTGAAAAAAAGATTTTTAAAATATTCAATGACAAAAAGGATAAAGTGAGATGGCACTTTCATATCCTACAGGTAAAAATTAAATTGGAACCTTCCTGAAATTTCAAGATACTCAAACACTTTCAAGTATCTATCCTACAGAAGTCATTAAAGAGACAAAAATGTACGTATATGAATATTTTCCCAGTATTTTACATAGCAAATAACTGTAAAAATCTATTGTTCAACGAGACAGTTTTCTTAATGGTCATACAATAAAATATCATAAAGCCACTAAAAATCGTGTGTCAAAGAATGTTTACTGACATGGGAAAATGCTCACAGTAAGTACATTTTTAAAAATTAAAACAAGTTACCAAACTTTTTAACAGTATGTGCCAACGTAAGTAAAAAAGAAAAGAAAAAAGGACACGTACACAACTTAAATTCCATTACTACTAATGTGGCTTGGAAGAGTAATTTAACTTAACTTCCACATCTGTAAAATAGCAATAACACCCTGGGAGGTTGGGAAGATCAAACGAAAATATACAAGCACTTTGGAAACATTAAAGAATGATATTGATGTTATTTTACATTATCCACAATATTCCCATGTTTAGATGCTTAACTTCCACTTTCCAATTAGGTACACGATGCCTAATATCATAAGGACATAAACCTGAAACAAACATAAACGCTGTCACCCTCTCTTGTTAATAATAATCTGTAAGTATTCTTTCCACCTTCATGGACAGCCCAATATGCAGGGTGCATTGTTTAAGGAAAACCTTTAGAGAAAGACGAGATTCAAATCCTAACTACTGTGATGTTAAACAATGTAATGAACCTGGTTCTTTTTCAGTAAGATAATTAGTGATTCATAAATGGTTGTTTCTCTGTTATTACAGGTGTTCTGCTCTTATAGTTATTCCTCTGCAGGTAACACCAGCTACCATTTATTAAGATCATATAATATTAGACTCTGTTAAATATTTTACAAATGGGTAAAAACCTTAATTACTCTGTAAATGGGTATTAATATCCCCACTGTATAGACCAACTGAGGTTTCAGTAACATATAAACGTCTATTTGACTTAAGCAAAAAAAGTTTTCAATTCACATGAAATTTTAAAATTGGGAAGTGAAGATTTGTAAAGTAGACGTTAAGTAACTACATTAACAAGTACTATTTAATATTCTGAAATGCTGCCATTTTCACCAAAAGTAGCAGAGATTTGTTCCTTCCGCAGAGGCCAAGCATCTCTTCCTTCCCATGTGCCCATTTAAACTCATCACCACGAAAAAGGTATATTGGCTTCCGGATCATTTCAAGTACGGGCCCGTGGCAAGAATTAACATTTAAACTTTTTCCAACTGTGATGTCTTAATGACTTTTTTCTTTAAAAAACGATACATAAAAACAAAAATGTGAGACACACAAAAAGCAAAATAGTCCTCCAGGTGACCGTGAACTGAACGCTTACGAAGGGCAGGTCCACACGAGCCCTGCTCCTTTCAAGACGCCGCCTCTGGGGCACTCCATAAGTGGGCCGCCGTAAGATGGGGGGAGCGCTGGATGAATCACCTTTCATCAATGAGTCCACGTCACTCCCTTCGCGCCCCCCCCGCGCCCCGCCCCGCCCGTTTCTGGCAGTTTCCCAGCAAGACCGGAAATGCCGCAAGAGTGGCTCTGGTGAACACCTTTAACTTCAGCACGGCGGCGAAGGCAGACGGGAACTCTCCCATCGCACCCGCACTCCGCAGCCCAGCCGCTCGCCAGCGTACTCACTACCCGCTTCCAACCACGATCCGCTCCTGCATTCGCGCCGATACGCTTCCACTACCAGCGAGCCCGCGCAGCCGCGCCGCCGCACGCAGAAGAGCCCGGGCGCGAAGGCGCCGCGAGTGCTCCCGCCGGCCAGGCAGCACGCGTGTCCGCTCCCACACCCCCGGGTGGGCACTGTCCTACCCCTCTCACCGCAGAGGACACTCCTGAGGCCTGGTTATGAAACGTGCGCAGCGGCTCTGAGGCTGGCTCCCTGGCAATCGGCTGGCGCTCCGCCGCCCCCACCGGCCATGCCCCGAGACACCGCCCAGCCCCCGAGAGGTCGGCCAGCGGAAGCTGCGAGACCGCTGCGGAGGCCCCGTGCCCGCCCGCCGGCGCCGACTCGCAAGCTCGGGGTTTCCATGTGTTCCCACAGGCCCGGCCTCTACATCCCGGTGGGTCTCCTTCAGACGCCGTCCCAAGGGCGAGAGGCACGTGGGCCAAGCCAGAACGGACCACGGCTGAGCCCGTCCAGGAAACAGAAGACCCGCGTCCTCGGCCCGGACAGCGCCACACAGTGCACTCTGCCCCATCAACAACACCCTTAAACGCCCCTCGGAAAGGAGGCAGGACCGCCGACCCAGCTAGGCCTTCCTCCGCCGCCCGCCCGTGACGAAGCGGGCGGGGGCCGGCGTCTCCGCGCCCACCCCCGACCCGCGGCTGAGTCCCCGCGTCGCCGCGCCCCGGGAGGCCGGGCCGGGCGGCAGGGCGGGACCCGGGCCTTGGGGCGCCCGGCGGGCGGGGGCCGGGGGTCTGCGGTGGACCCCGCTCCCCTTCCGGGGCGGGGACCTGGCCTCGGGGTCCGGGCCGCGCCGGCCGCTCCGCCCAGGCCAGGCCGGGTGCGAGGGAGCCGGGCAGCCCTCGCGGTCGGTCCCCGCCGCGTCTCCTCATCCCCGCCGCCCGCCGCCCCGCTCACTTGGCTCTGAGGCGCAGCAGCTCCTCAAACTGCCCGGCTGAGCCGACCTCCACAACAGCAGCCACCGCCTCAACCGCCCCCGCCGCCATGCTGCCGCCGCCAGACAAGAGCAATCGAGCGCGGGCGGTCGATGGGGGAGGGGCTCGGGCGGCTGCACTCGGAAGCCCCGCCCCGCCTCCGGCCCGCGCGGAAGCCCCGCCCTCCAGGCCCACCCCGCCCCCCAGGCCCGCGCGGAAACCGGGATCCGGTGAAACGCGGGAGGTTGGGGCTTACCGGCGGGCCAAGTGAGAGCCCCAGGCTCCTGACCCCCGGGGCTCCGGACTGTCAGGAATCCTGACCTCCGGGGTTCCTGGATGTCGGGGCGCCGTACGTTCCTTGCAACTCCTACGGCAGCTGGGAGAATGGTGTGTGTGATGTGAGTGTGTGTGTGATGTGAGTGTATGTTTAACAAAGTGAAATTTTAAGCTAAAAGGAAATTACATAAAGGTGGGGATGGGATGGGATGGGAGGTTAGGGGAAGGGAGGCTGAGCCCTCTCCGAACCTCAACATGACAAGGGGCTTCGAACTCGGTCCTGAAGAGCCCGAACCCGCGCCACCGCGTGGCCCTCCACCTACCTCCCGGCGGGGCCATCCCTGGGCGCAGCCAGGGCGCAGCCCATCACCCACTGGGACCTCCGAGCAGCACGGCCTGGGCAGCTGGGCCGCCTCCGGCACCACGGGCCCAGCCCCAGGACCCCCTCACTCAGGCCCGCAGGCCCCACGCTCCTCTAACCTCGGGTCTTCCCTGGCTCTCCTTGGCATCGCCTAATGTTGACGCCCCGGTAGTGTCCGCTCACCACCTTTCCCCCTCCCCTGCCCATAACTCCCACGCACTCTCCAGCCTGGGTAGAATTGTCCATGGTCCTAGTATCCTCAATTACCAGGGAAACCTCAGCCGCCAGCCAAGCGCCCTCCCCTGCCTCCGGAGCCCGGCATCCATCTGCCCTGGGGCGGGGGGAGTCTTTTTGGTTCTCCCCAAACTGCACCCCGCCTGCTCTCCAAAGAGCCACTCCTGGAGCTCCCATCTTACTAACGCCATCCCTTCCACCGAGACACGTGAGGCTCCTCCTGGGGGTCCTCGGGCTCTGCACCGAGTTTGAGGGCAGGCCCCATGGATCCTCCCGTGGGTCTTCCGGGCACCTGTGCGCCTTCTACCACGTGCACATCTCACCGGGTTAGAACTGCACCTGTGGTCTCCACCAGCCCCGGTCCTCATCAAGGGCGGGAACTGTGTCTCTGTCCCAGTGCCTAAGTTAGAGCCAAGAACGTGGCAGGAGCTCAGTACATGCTCTCTACCTGCAGCTGGTGGAGAAGTGGGCTTGTGGAGTTTCAAAGACTTATTACCAAAATATATATATATATGTAATATATTTCATTAATAATGTTTACATTGATTGCATGTTGAAATACTACTTCTGATATACTGGGTTTTGTGAACGATATTATTAAAATCAAATTTACCTCTTTCTGCCTTTTCAATGTGGTTTCCAGAAATGTTTAAATTACACGGGTGGCTGTCATTTGTGGCTCACTTTGTATTTTCTCTTGGGCAGCTCTGCTCCAGTGACTGAAAGGGGTCTTTAGTTACATACGTGCCTCATCCTGAGAAGTGGGTGTTCCTGAATATGGTAAGTTCCATTATCTAAAATGCAGTAAGAGAGTGGTGAGGAACTGTTTTGTATCCTGACTTCGGTGGTAGGTACACAAACCTAAACGTGATCAAAATTGCATAGCATGAAATACACACAAAGAGTACAAGTAAAACTGGAGAAATGGAAGAAGATGGACAGATTGTATGAATATCATCATCCTAGTCGTGATATTGTACTACAGTGTTTCAAGATGCTATCTTTGGGGAGAAGCATAGGCAGAATGTCTCTCTGTTATTTCTTATGACTGCATGTGACCCTACAATCATTTTAAAATAAAAACATTAGTTTTTTTTTAAAGTAAATAAAATCTAGAGATTACTATGAAAAAATGCACCAGGAGGGGAGAAAACAGCATGTTGCGAAACAAGATGTATGCTCTGATGACCATTTTTAAACAGAATTATATGTAAATAAAACACATAACTCCGTATAGCTTAATGTAGCATAGCTACATAGCTACATGTAGCATAGGTCTTCAGAAGGATGTTCTCCAAAAGTGTTAGAAGAACTTGTGCCCAGAGAGTAAAAATAGGGAAGTTTTAAAAGGAGGACCTACACCTTTTACATTATATGCTTCCTAGTGTCACCTGCATTTTTTCTTTTTCTTTTTTTGTTTTTTAAACTTCTTTGGAGTCATTCATTGAAATGTTAGTGTGTTTGGAAACACATCTGCAACAAATGTTGTACAAGAATTATATCTCTGGGGCTTCCCTAGTGGCACAGTGGTTGAGAGTCCGCCTGCCGATGCAGGGGACACGGGTTCGTGCCCCGGTCTGGGAGGATCCCACATGCCGCAGAGCGGCTGGGCCCATGAGCCATGGCCGCTGAGCCTGCGCGTCCGGAGCCTGTGCTCCGCAACGGGAGAGGCCACAGAAGTGAGAGGCCCGCATACCGCAAAAAAAAAAAAGAATTATATCTCTAATTTGAAGAAAATTTACACATCAATACTAAAAACATTTCACTTGCATTTTTTTCAAAGAACATGGATGGGCTTTGTAATTTAAAATTAATGAAATTGTAATGCACTAGGGAAATGTGCAATAGTGAATCTTTTTCAAAAAATGCAAGAATCACCCATCTAATGTAACTGTTAAAAATCCTGATTTTTCCTTCTTTAAATGGAATTTCCTGAAAGCAGGATATACCAACTAGAGAGCATGCTCCCTACCTTAAAAAAAAAGTTGGGAAAACTCCCTAAAAACCTTTCCAATTCTGCCTCATGCCCTTTTTGCTGTTATCACTATTGATATCAACAGGCCTAACGTTCAGCAAGTGAATCTCTGAGCTTTAAAATGCTCTGATTTCACAACAAAGACCATTCCACTCAGCCCTGAGCCCAAGCCACATTTTGGGGGGCTGTCACATCTGAGTTACAGGTAGATAAGGGTGTACACAGCTATATAGTGCTTTTCAGCTTTCCAAAGTTCTTGCTACTTCCAGATCATGATGCAAAACATCACTGCCTATGTTACCAAACCAAACTTGGGTCCTCTCACCCATCCACAGTAAAGCCAATCTACTGACCCCAGGTTGTGGTGAAGAAAAGTGCAGCATTTATCGCAGGGGCCAAGCAAGGAGTCCAGGCAGCTAGTGCTTAAAGGGCCCAAACTCCCCGAAGGCTTTTAGGAAAAGGTTTTTAAAGACAGGGTAAGGGAGGAGGGTTGTGGGGGTGTGATCAGCTGGTGGACATACTTCTGATTGGCTGGTGGTGAGGTCATCCAGAGTCAACATCATCAACCTTCTGGTTCCAGCTGGTCTGGGGTCTGCGTGCTTGTGGGCAGCATGCAGTTAACTTATTCCACCTGGTAGGGGCTTCAGTATCTGCAAAACAGCTCAAGGACATGGCTCAGAATATTATCTATAGCCTTTGAGGAGGAACTAAAGGCCCTGGACTTTGTTTAAACTATTATTTTGTCTTGCTTGACCATTTTCCTTTCTCTCTGCATTTTCTCACTTCTCTGATTAGATTTATTCTTTGGAACTCAGGCAAGGCCTAGGAGGCTAAAGTTTTTCCGCAGACAAGAATCAGGCAGAGGACATGGGGGGTGGGGTGCAGCTCTGTCCTGAGAAGGCCCCATAGGGTCCTGCTCAGTCACACCTGCCCCACTTTGTAGCTAAGGAAATTGCCCAAAGCCACAGCAGGGAAGGGGCAGTGCCGGGACTCATTCCATGGCCTTCTCTGTACCACCCCAAGCTCTCCTCCTGCCCCCCACTGCACCCAGCCTGCATGCTGCTCGTACTCTGGAGAGCCCAGTCCTCTATTTCTCCGAGCGTGTTCAGGCACAGAGGGAAAAACTCATCATTATCACACAGAACTTAGCACATGAAGACTCAAAACCACAGGAAAGCAAGATGCTGGGGCTGATTTTGGCCTTTGTCCCCAGTGTGGGTTAATCCCAGACACTGACAGTCTGCTGCCCCATATGGAAGTATCATGTAGCTACATCCTATACCCTCCTGGGGCAGAGGGCTCCCCCTAGGGAACCCAGTGACTCTTCGTGGCCTCTGGGCAGGGGCCTCTCCGGGCTCTCCGGCCCACTTGGTCAGGAACCAGGGACAGCTCTCCAAGCAACACAGCCTTGAAAAGGATGGGACAATTAGGTTTTGCTGAGAAGGCTGTGTGGCACTTCAGGGGCTGGGACCATGGGGAACGGGAAGCTGAGGCTCTGGGTCCTGGCGGCTGAAGTCCTGGCCTGGCAGAGCACAAGCTTCAGAGAGGGCTGCAGGGGGCCTTCCTGGCAGCAAAGGTGCTGCACCCTGTGTCTGTGAATGGACCCCAGTTCAAAAGGGGTGTGTTTGTGTGGTTGAGGTGTAATTATTTTTAATGACAGCTAACATTTCACCGCTCCTGAATGGGTGAGGAAATATTTTAGCCATCCCACGTTTGGTGACACATCATTCCCTCATGGGCCCCAGTGTTACTCCCCAACGGGGCACAGTGCTGAGTACTAGGTGGGCACAGATAACCCAGGTGGAGAAAAACGCCTGGTCGTTATAGGGGAGGACTTGGAATTGAATTCCCACCTGGCTGGGTTTTTGTAAACACTCCCTCGAGGAGCTGAGAGACACACAGGGTTTTTAATGGGCAAAGCATGGCATTAAGAAGAGTTGTTACTCAAGGAAAATGGCCAATGCTTCCTTTCTTTTAAGAGAGACTCCTAAATCCCAATCACTCCGCCTCCAAAGGCCGGTTGAGAATAACCCCAACTGAGGGGAATTAATTTCCTTAGGAATTTCACGGTTACAAGATTAATGGAGCCCCCTGCTGAGAAACAGTAAAACTGTAAGTACAGTAGATTTGCACCTGAAGGATACATATTTTAATTTCCTTCTCAAGCTGTGATAACATCTTCTCGAGCTGCTATAAATGGCATAAATGAGCACCCGCAAGTCTGCTGAGAACCTGCCGACTCGGAGCTCCTGGGGCGGAGTCCTGGCGGAGCTGGGGTGGCCCTGGGTCCCAATGCTGCGGGCTCCATCCACGCGGGTGGCCCGGAGCAGGGGTCGTGGTCACGTGACCACGGCTGGGCGCAGGTCTGGAAGGGCCGAAACAAACGCCCCTCCCGGGAGCCCCAACGGGTTGACCAGAACCCCAGAGAAGAATCCCTGGACCAGATTCTCGGAAGTCGACCCCCATCGGCCCGCCCTAGCCCTGCCCCCCACCCTGGCACAGTGCTGCTGAGGGACCACCGGCCTGGACCAGGAGTCGGGTAACTGAGAAGTGGACAGTCTGTGTTCTGCCCCTTGGGAGCCCTCCAGGGAATTTCACCCCGCTGTCCATCAGCTTTGGCGGCCCCAAGAATGGGCCTTGGGAAGGTTGTCTCACAAACCACGTTGAGGTAAAATGGACACTGGGTCCAACCAAGTGACCAGCCCTGTTCTCCTTGGCCCAAGGGCCTCCCTGGCAACTGAGATGCTACAAATGTCACCCTGATAACCAAGAACTAGTCTGGGATAGGGAAGTGGGAATGGGCTGTGATGTTTCCTCTGTCAACCCTTAGGAGCCCTGCACTTGATCTTGGCCAAGTCTGGCCAATTTTTTGTTCCCTTCTTTAGGAGAAACTGCTATTATTGGAAGAACTCTATGTATATGCTGGCTATAAAGGTTGTTTATGCTGCCATAGCGAGATTTTTATTGGTTGTATTTTTGCTGCACTTGCTTGAAAAATAATTAATTTCAAAGAAAAGAAGAATTACATATCCAATAAACTAAATAAGACTCATGTTTGTTAGGGACCTCTGACAGCTCCTCAAATGTGAAAAAAGATTTCGAAGCAGTGAATGGACAATTTATGAGCAAGCTTATTTGTAAAACAGATTTCAAGACATACTTCATCTTGGCTCCACTGATAAAAATACATTTCATTTCTTTTCAGAAGTGTGTGTTATCTGATGGTTTCACAGTAATCTCTTTTCTCCTAAAATAAGACAATGTGGATAAGCGTGTACCCACTAACCTAATCTAGCACTGAGTTGAACGTTTTTGGGTTGCTATAGGTCCCCCCCCAAAAAATGTGACCACATCCCATAAGGCGCTCTCTAGAAGAAATATATTTACAGGAAATGTAGTTCACAAATCTCGATCTAATTGCTACAATCTTCAAAAGCTCTTCAGTCAAAATAACTTTACACACGTTTCTAGTTGTTGACAATTTATCAGGGAAAATTCATCTTGAGAGTTGACTACCCATTTTCCATCCCCTGCATCAATTCTAATCTCTCTTCCATGGAAGACCAGCCAGGGCGGCAGGTGAGGATTGTAGAGCCAGTTTCCAGGCTGTAGGTGGCACCAGCCGCTTCTTCAGGCTGGGGAAGGAGCATCCTTTGTTGAGTGGTTTCTTTATTCAACCTGGCGATGTCACAATTGAGAATTAACACAAACTGATGCTCTATCTATAGAGGTTCTGCTGATCCACCGAAAACGTGCTTTACCCTGACTTGCCAATTTTTAACACCTCCTGCCTTCTCAGTTCGATTGGCAGTGTACTTGAGATCCTATAAGATGTACCAAGTCTGTGCTGCACATATGAAAGCCGCTAGTATGGGGTTGGAGGGAAGGGTCATGTACAGAGAGAGAGAAGGAAAAACTTACACATACACTGCCAAACACATCTTTGCCTACCTGAAGTTTCAGTTTTCCATGTGATCACCCAGATGAAGATTCCATGGCACTTTGTTGATCATGAGTGTACATAGTCACTGTGTATGTTTGCATGCAGCTGTGTGTTGTCTTGAGTCAAACGTTTTACATATAAACAGTGGTGTGTGTGTGTGTGTGTGTGCGTGTGTGTCTATGTATTTATTCTCCAGGTCCATTTTCTGCTCCTATTTGTAATTCTTGTTTCAAATTTGAGAAACTAAAGATACAAATGAGTTTGCCTTGGTGTCACAAACAAGATCACTTGTAAAATGAGAGGTAATTCTTAAGAGAACTAAGAAGTTCTAACCAGGCAAGCTCCTTTGGGCCGTGTGGCTCCAAGATGTCACGGCTCAAAGAGAATCCTTCCACCTACGCTTGAGTTCACAGGTCCTCTGTCCCGCTGACCTTGGCTCTCTCATAGGCTGCTTTTGCCTGGAGATGTCACCTTACAGAGTGGGTGTCTGGAGTGTCCAGCGAGCACCGTGAGCAGAGCTGGCCCTTCCTACCTGTGGAAGGAATTCAGGGTATGCTGAGAACACACACCCCTTAAAGAATACACCCTAATATTTCTGGGGGGCAAGCCATACCCAATCAGTGATTCTCTCACATGAGGCAGAAGCCATCCCAACCTGGAGAGCTAATTGGTTTAACTTTAGTTAAATCTATGACCACCATACTCTTATGTTTGCTAAAATGCCTCAAAAGTAGGCCACACCTATAACAGCTTCCTTCCCGGCCTCTCTAGCAGCTAAAAGGTAGTGGTGACATTTTCCCAGGTGTAGGGCAAAGGAACACCAAGTTTTTTTTCTTTTAATCACCTAAAGTCTATATTCTTGGACCCCTTCCAGAGCTGTCCAGCCTGGGCTGTGTGAGCCTTGGCCGGCACAGTGGCCCCCGCTGGAGTCCAGCGGGCAGGATGGGGCAGGGATGCTGGTGCTCTCCCACTCAGGCAGTTGTGCAAGCCCCCCACCCCACAGCGTGGCAGCAGCTGCTCTCAGTGAAGCTCAGGGACAAGTCCAGGAAGGTGGTGAAATAATAAAGTAACACTGGGTGATGTGAACAGGTTTGGATTTACTTCAAATTCCAAAAGCATTCCCAGTTCCCATGGTCTCCAAACTGGCTCGCCCAGCCCGGATTTCAATGGCTGGGATGATTTTTCTTTTAAAAAAATTGCCAACTCTAAATTCTTTCCTCTAGAACCAAACAAACAAGGAAGGAAAAAAGCAAACCACTGATTTTTAAATGATGTGTAGGCGCTATTGCCCTGTAGTACGTACATAAAATAAATGGGTCAGTCTTTCATGTTCTCTTGATAAAGTAGCTAAACCTCCATGGTTGTGTCTCTTCACCAGAGTAAAGCAAAAGCTCGGTGGTGACTCCATTATTAGCCTAAGTTTAAGTTAGTATCTATTATTTGCTCATTTGTATGAAATACACTTCACTATTTTAATCAGAACAAATATCTCATGTAAAAATGTCGATGCCAACATGACCTTTAGACCTTCCAACTATGACATGCATTCTTTTCTCAGTTCATATCTGTTGAACTAAGAAATAAATAACAGGAGATACAGGGGGGAAAAGTCTCCTTCCTATGATAAGAGGCAGAAGTGGCGGACCTTAAACTGGGTAACCCTTTATGGCGTAGACCTGAAGGAGAGAGCAGCACGTCTGGCCGATTCTGCACGGACACGGCACACCAGCTCTGCCAGGCACTGAGCTGTCAGAAGTCAGGCTGCGGCTGCCCTGAGGGCTGAGATGGAAGAGGCAAAGCTCCCGGGGCGTCAGGTAGGTCTTCAGTCGCAGCCTGCTACCCTCACACCCCCAGCCCCTCTACACAGGAGGCCCCAGCTCCTAAACTGCTGTGTTTATTCCTATTGTCCCAAACTCTCAGGCCTTTCTCCCCGACGGGTGAGGACCAGGAAGATGCTCTCACCCATTTGGATGAAATGTTGCTTCTCTGGTTTCCGCATGTTCTCTGTCACTGCCTCACAGCTAGAAATGACTGGATACACTTCACATGGATTCTGGGCCCTGGTTTTTTTTCTCCCATTGAATCAGGTTATTATAGCATTCCTTACCCAGGACAGAGTTATTATCGGGCATAACTGTATTTACCCTACAGATATATGTCCTTTTATGATGGGACATAAATATTAATAACAGTGTCCTGGAATTCCTGTCCGCTAACACAGCAGGGGAGAGCCAAATTCTGAAGAATCCCAAGGCCTTAAATGAAATGTTCTCTTTTAAGGGATGGCTATAAAAATCTTTAACATTATTTAGCAATCTCTTTGCAGGGGTTTGTCTCTTATTTACCGGAAGATATAGTATGTAAGTTTGTGTGCCTTTGCTTTTGTTTTATAATTTCAAATAGTCAGAAAATATGGCATCTGCTGGCAATCAATTTATTTTGATAGATAAAAAGGGGTTAATAAAAACCCCTTAGAAATAAAAAGAAGGTGACTAGTAATGTATCTTTCATGCTGCCTTCTTCCAGCTGTGCATAAAGAGAGCAAGCTTTTTTACTTCTCCCCAGTAAGTCTTCTCCCCTTATTTTCTCTACCTACCGAGTCATTTATAATCATTATTTCCAACCCACATACTAACGCGGCCTCAGTCATATTTCCACATCCTGGGGGTTTCTCCTTACTATGTTGTGAGAGCTGAGAGGCAAAAACACCCTATAATTTATATGAAAATACATGCCAAAAATGGATTCTCAAACATAGCCAGTGTGACTTCATATATTTGCAGATAAAAAAATCTTAGGATGAAATATAAAACATCACGCTACAATTTTAATCTATTGTTGAAACATAGTGTATCATAGAAAGTACACTGGTGTCTGGCATTTAACAAGCATTACCCAGCGATTAGAAGCAGGGGTAAGTTAAAATGAAATACAATTAAGACTTTCTGTTCAAACCTAAAGCTATTGCTTTTAAAGGCACATTTGTGGTTTATTAATATTTCAATTTTTCTACAGCACCTATTTAGAAAATGCAAAATGGCAGACTATAAAATCCTTGCCTACAGTATAAAGCAAGTGTTTACAGTTCCATTATGGGATGGATGGGGGTACATATGTTATACAGTATCATACAAATCCCTAACTTGCACCGGTCATAAAGTCTTTCAAATAATTATCTTTTTTTTTTTTTTTGAGGTACGTGGGCCTCTCACTGTTGTGGCCTCTCCCATTGCGGAGCACAGGCCCAGTGGCCATGGCTCAGGGGTCCAGCCGCTCCACGGCATGTGGGATCTTCCCGGACCGGGGCACGAACCCGTGTCCCCTGCATCGGCAGGCGGACTCTCAACCACTGCGCCACCAGGGAAGCCCTCAATTATCTATTTTTGATCATCCCTGAAGAGCATATTTACAATGTCAGGAAATAATGTAGGGAAATGGCTCAGATCACAAAGGTCTCCATGTAGAGATATTAGTTTGAAAGTTGAAAATGATGGGTTATTATTATTGTTATTCTTATTTGCCTTAATGAAATATTCCTGGATCATTATAAGGATTACATTTAGAAAAATCTTATACTGAGTCTTGCCATAAAAAAAATAATAACCTGAGCTAAAATGACGTGGGAACAAAACCATGACCCTTAGGAAGATGAACATGTGCTGACTTTCTAGAGACAGGCATCCTTCAGATCACCCCTCCTGGGATGGAGCAGCTGTCCACGGCACGTGGGCCCTCAAGTCACCTGTGTACTGTTGAGCTGAAGACCAAGGCAGAAGATGCAGGCAGAGCGTGGGGACCTGTAGGCAGTCCTGACCAGCCACTGTTTAGTAACACTTTGATTGTGGCCCAGAAGCATAAGATGTGATCCCCGAGACAAGAGGTGGACTAGTGGACGGCTTGTGCACTCTGCTTTCCCTTGTCCCATTTAACATTCCAGAGATGTTAGATGTCTTTAGCTAAAAACAGCCCAGAGGGGCCAGGAGGGCAGGGGCACCTGTCTTGAGGCCTCCCTGGGCTGTGGCTGGAGCTGACACCACACAGCTACCTCTGCTGAACTCATTCATTCACCGGCCTAGCTCTGAGTACTCAGCTGGGTCGCGCCTGTGCTGGGCGCTGGGGACACAGATTCTTAAGAGGAGAAGCCCTTGGCCACACACTCCCATTCCTGAACCACTTCGAATGCAAAGGTGGATGATCAGAAAAAAGATTATTCATGTCCGGGTGCGGCAGAGGCTCACCTTGAGGAAGCCCACTGGGACTCTGTACCTGCCAGCAGCGTCCGGAAAATTGTGTGGTGAAATTAAGGCCCTTGGGGCAACTAGCAGAGCCGTTTGGTTTGTTGAACTGTTGTTGTTTGTTTGTTTGATCCGACTCATGGGGTTTGCAGCTTAACAAGGAGGCTTTCCACCGGAACCAAAGGCAAGGCCAGCAGAAGGGTAAAAAATCCAGACAGAGCTGTGTCTGACTTCAGGTCCGCCCTTCAGCCTTTTGCAGCCCTGGGCACGGTAGGCAACATCTCTGAGCCTGACGTTTCTCTGTTCCTTTATCTGAACAAGAAGACAGCCCGAGCCCTGCTGTGTTGCTGGGAGGATGAAGTGAAATCAATGTTGCAAAATTGACCACTAAAGTCTGCTAATGCCCAGTGTATGGTTATTTCCTGAGTGCCAACTGCAGGCCTGGATCTGCCCAGTGGAGAACAGTCCTCCTGGAGGGGATATGGAACATCAGTGGATAAAAAAAGAAAGCTTCCCACCATCCAGGCATGAGTGCCCTGAGGGACCGGAATCAGGCAGATGGGGTGGGGGCTCGGCTTCTCTCTCGAGGGACGGTTCGGCCTCTGAAAAACAAGGAGAGCTGTTGCAGTTTAGGGAGAAGTGTTTCCAGGCAAAGACGATAACCGACATTGTCATATAATGTCTAAAGAAACTGTGAATTTCAAAGGAAAAAAATAACCTATTCTAGTGCCCAAAGTAGTTCTGGGAATTTTTTTAAAATAAGAGGGCAAGAAGGAAGGGAAAGCGCATTTATTAAACACTTACTATGTGCCAGGCTATGTGTTTCTGGAGATATGCGTGTATATAGATACACTATATATATTCTCTGGTACATGCCAACAAGATAAGCAGAGGTAGTCATCTTTTAGAGAGGTCATTAAAGATTTAAAGGAGGAAGGTTAAGTCAATGGAAGAGTAGAAGTAATGACTTTGCAACAGTTGAATCAAAACTGTTTCTGGCCCCCTCCTCACAACACATACACAGACGCGCAAGACACATGCGCATGCGCACAACCCATCTTGGGGAAGCTGAGCTGAGCATGTTATTAAAGACAACCCCCAGCTACTCCGTGAAGCTCTGACTTCCCTGGAAGGCTTTATTCCTATTTTACAGATGAGGAAACTGAGGCTCAGGAATGAACACTCCCCCCTAGCACACCTCACTAGTTAAGCAAACAAAACCTCTCCACAAACTTCCTGGACTCCGAATAGTCGGTCCAGTGCTCGGCTGGGAAAGACTAGAGATTCCTCATTCCATCCACAGTGAACTGCGAGCTTGCCAAGTACCACGCATCACGCTGGGCACTGTACAGACAGTGTCTCACTGTAAACTCGGAGCACTCCACTGTAGGAGGCACCGTTTATATATATATTTAAAGCTGAGAAATCAAAGCAGCTTGCCCAGGTGCTGGAAATTGGCCAGGTGGAATTGGAACTCAGGTACCTTCCTCTGAGAGCCGCTTTCCCTGTAGGTGGTGTGCAAGGTGACTGGAAGTGGTGCACAGAGAAACAACTTTCCTTTTAACGGTTAACTTTTATTTATTTTTATTGTGTTAAAATACACATAAGATGACCATTTTAATCATTTTTAACTGTACAATTCAGTGGCATTAAGCACAGTCACATTGCTGTGCAACCATCACCACCACCGGTGTCCAGAACTCTTTTCATCTTCCTAAATGAAACTCTGCCCCCATTAAACACCAGCTCTTCATTCCCCTCCCCCAGCCCCCAGGAACCACCCTGCTGCTGTCTGTCTCTGTGAGTCTGACTATTCCGCTATTTTATAGAAGTGGAATTTTATTGTACTTGTCCTTTTGTGACCTGCTTATTTCATTTCGCATAATGTCCTCAGGGTTCATCCATGTTGTAACCTGTGTCAGAATTTCCTTTCTTTTAAAGACTGAATAATATTCCATTGTATGGATGGACCGTATTTTGCTTATCCATTCACCCATCTATGGTCACTTGGGTTGTTTCCACCTTTTGGCCGTTGTGAATAGTATTGCTATGAACATAGGTGTCCAAATCCCTTCTTTCCATTATGTAGTGTGTATACTCAAAAGTGGAATTGCAGGATCGTATGATAATTTTATGTTTAATTTTTTGAGGAAATACCATACAGTTTTTAATAGTGGCTGCACCATTTTACCTTCTCACCTTCTCCCCTCGAACAGGGGTCCCAGTTCCCCCACATCCTAGCCAACACTTGTTTGTTTGTTTGTGTTATAATAGCCCTCCTAATTCACGGGTCCCCAATCCCCAGGTCATGGACCGGTGCTGGTCCATGGCCTGTTAGGAACCGGGCCGCACAGCAGGAGGTGAGTGGCGGGCGAGTGAGCGAAGCTTCATCTGTATTTACAGCCGCTCCCCATCACTCGCATCACCTCCTGAGCTCCACCTTTTGTCAGATCAGCGGCAGTATTAGATTCTCATAGGAGTAGGAGCTCGAACCCTACTGTGAACTGCAAATGCAAGGCATCTAGGTTGCAGGCTCCTCATGAGAACCTAATGCCTGATGATCTGAGGTGGAGCAGAGGCAGTGATGCTAGCACTGGGGAGCGGCTGCAAATACAGATCATTAGAAGAGAGGTTTGACCGCACAGACACCATCATAAATCAACCGCTTGCAGACATATCAAAACCCTATCAGTGGGCTTCCCTGGTGGCGCAGTGGCTGAGAGTCTGCCTGCCGATGCAGGGGACACGGGTTCGTGCCCCGGTCCGGGAAGATCCCACATGCCGCGGAGTGGCTGGGCCCGTGAGCCATGGCCGCTGAGCCTGCGCGTCCGGAGCCTGTGCTCCGCAACGGGAGAGGCCACAACAGTGAGAGGCCCGCATACCGCAAAAAAACCCAAAAAACAAACAAACAAAAAAAACCTATCAGTGAGTGGCAAGTGACAATTAAGCTGCATCTTACGGAGTAGACTGGATATAAGCAACACACTTCTGGTGTCACTGTCTCCCATCACCCCCAGATGGGACCCTCTAATTGCAGGACAACAAGCTAAGGGTTCCCAGTGACTCTGCATTATGGTGAGTTGTATAATTATGTCATTATATATTACAATGTAATAATAATAGAAATAAAGTGCACAATAAATGTAATGTACTTGAATCATCCCCAAACCATCCCCCACCTCCCTGGTCCATGGAAAAATTGTCTCCCACGAAACTGGTCCCTGGTGCCAAAAAAGTTGGGGACCACTGTCCTAATGGATATGAAGAGGCATTTCATTTGGTTTTTAAAGAATTTTTTTAAATTAATTAATTTGTTTATTTTTAGTTTTGGCTGCATTGGGTCTTTGTTGCTGCACATAGGCTTTCTCTAGCTGCAGTGAGCAGGGGCTACTCTTCGTTGCGGTGCGCAGGCTTCTCATTTCGATGGCTTCTCTCGTTGCTTTCTCTTGTTGCAGAGCACAGGCTCTAGGCACGCAGGCTTCAGTAGTTGTGGCTTGTGGGCTTAGTTGCTCTGCAGCATGTGGGATCTTCCCAGACCAGGGCTTGAACCTGTGTCTCCTGCATTGGCAGGCAGATTCTTAACCACTGCACCACCAGAGAAGTCTCTCTCATTTTGTTCTGATTTGCATTTCCCTAATGATTAGTGATGTTGGGCATCTTTTCATGGCCATTTGTATGTCATCTTTGGAGAAACGTCTATTCCAGTCCTTTGTTTTTTAAACAAGTTGCTTGTTTTTTGTTGTTGAGTTGTAGGTGTTTTTTTTTTGTTTTTTTTTTTTTTTGCAGTACGCGGGCCTCTCACTGCTGTGGCCTCTCCCGTTGCAGAGCACAGGCTCCGGACGTGCAGGCTCAGCGGCCATGCCTCACAGGCCCAGCCGCTCTGCAGCATGTGGGATCCTCCCGGACCGGGGCACGAACCCGTGTCCCCTGCATCGGCAGGCGGACTCTCAACCACTGCGCCACCAGGGAAGCCCTGTAGGTGTTCTTTTTAAAACATTATTTTTATTTTAAATTTTATTTATCTATTTTTGGCTGTGCTGGGTCTTCGTTGCTGCACACGGGCTTTCTCTACCTGTGGCGAGTGGGGGGTACTCTTCGTTGCAGTGTGTGGGCTTCTCATTGCGGTGGCTTCTTTTGTTGCAGAGCACAAGCTCTAGGCGCGTGGGCGTCAGTAGTTGTGGTGCACGGGCTTAGTTGCTCCGTGGCATGTGGGATCTTCCCAGACCAGGGATCAAACCTGTGTCCCCTGCATTGGCAGGCAAATTCTTATCCACTGTGCCTCCAGGGAAGCCCCTGTAGGTGTTATGTGTTCTGGATGTTAACTCCTTATCAGATATATAATTTTGCAGATATTTACTCCATTTCTTGGGTTGCCTTTCACTGTGTTAGTAGTGTCCTTTGATGCACAAAGGTTTTACTTTATACAGTTCAGTTTATCTAATTTTTCTTTTGTTGACTGTGTTTTTGGCATCATATGCAAGAATCCAATGTCATGAAGCTTTCTCCTGCTTTCTTGTTAATGTATGTAACATATTAGAATAACAAGTCCTTTAAATTATCACTTTATAGATATTTTGTATTATTTTAAGTCTTAAATTTTAAGATATTAAGAATTTAAATATACTAGGTAAATAATAGGAGAGGTTTAGTATACATCTTTTGGTTGGTACCCAAATGACTGATGTTTGGTAAATAGTGTGATAAGCTAAACTGCGTCCTTCTAAATATACCAATTGTATTAAAGAAAAAAGTAATCACGACACTTGTTAAAGAATGATAAGGCAGACTTTATGCAGGGGGACCATTGTGACAAGTATAGGGACTCTACTGAAATGGGCTTTTGCAGGAGTGGAGAGAGATTGGGCTCAAATCTAAATACAAGGGAAAGTGGTAATTTATAGCCAAGGAGCATGGTGGGGTGGGGGAGTGGGGTCAGTGGATGGAAAATTTCTACGAGGAAACATCAGGGGTAAGGGGAGATTCTAGCTAAACTAACCTAGCAGCATTCTTGCTGAAAGCAGGCGACCATGACCAGACAACCCCTGGGGGATGCTGGAGGATGAGGAGCCCAATCAGACACCAAGGCTGGGGGCTTCTGGCTAAGTTGCCTTAGCAAGGTTCTTGCTGAAACTGGAAAATGCAGGGATGAACACGGGAGCCCAAAGGTCAGAGCATAGTTGATAAGAGATTTCAGAGGAACCTGAGTAGAGTTTGGTCAAGGAGACCATCTGTCACTACTTCAGGGACTAAGCGTTTGTACCCCCATTACCCAATGGTTGGCTCAAGCATCTGAAAAAGCAGCCCTAGGTGCAAAGAACAGTGAACTTGAAACTGGACGACAAAGCAGGTCATTTAATCTCAACTGCAAGACACATACATGCAAAGTTTTTAAAGTAGAGGTAGTAATACAGGTCCACGGTAGTACTTTATTTTCAATTCTGAAATGCAAAAAGTCCTAAAACTTATTAGTTTCACCCTAAGTTTGGAGCAAACTCATTGGAACTAACATAAGACTATAGCCTTTATATATCCCACTTCGGGTTAATATTTGTGAATATTCACACATTTTGGCTCAGAAATATTGTCTTTGATTATATGCTGTTCCAGACCCCGCTGAAGGTGTTTCATGCAGTATGCATACTGCCCTTTAACACAGAATCCAAAAAATTCTGAATTCCAAAACATCTGGCCCCAAGGTCCCCCACCCACATCTTTATTGAGCTATAACTGACATTTGTCGTGTAAGTTTACTGTGTACAATGTAATGATCTTGATATATGTATATACTGCAAAATGATTACTACAATCAGGTAAGTTAACACATCCATCACCTCACATAGTTACATTGTGTGTGTGTGTGTGTGTGTGTGTGTGTGTGTGTGTGTGTGTTGTGTGAGAACTTTTAAAACCTACTCTCATCAGCTTTCAAATATATAAAGAAAACAGGATTGCTAACTATAATCACCATGCTGTATATTACATGCCCAGAACTTAATCACCTTGTAACTGGAAGGTCTCAAGGGTTTTTGATACAGGATTAACTACTAGTCCTAGAAGTACTAGTAGTAGGATTGAGTACTTAGTTTGTGTCAGGCATTGTTCTAAGCACTTTATATTTAATCCTCCCAATACCAGAAGAGTTATCATCTTTTATAAATGAGAAAGCTGACATAATTAGCTACTTAATTTGCTGAATATCCTGCAGAAAGTAGCCCAACTGAGTAGGGATTCATGCTTTTCACCACAACGGGTAAGGACAAGTCTTTGTGACAAAAGATGTCTCCAACTGCAGCAAAATGGTAAATTTACAGTGACTCAAATAACAGAGACAAGACAAGATGTCTGGAGATTGGTAGTCAGCTGGTTTGGGGTTGGCTCAGAAGCTCACATTGTTAGAGCCTGATGCCTTCCTACTTTTCACTAAGTTTCCAACCAGGTGCCCTCATGGTGATAAGAAGGCTGCAGCAGCTCCAGGGAGCTTCCACTGGCAACAACAGCAGGAAAGAACTAAGCCCCCAACCATCCAGCCCCTTTTTTAAACAGCAAGGAACATCTGTCCCAGAGCCAGCCATGCCCCTAACAGACCCACTAGCCAATGACTGTCAAAGGACTGGCTTGTACCAATTTTAGTTAACCAGAAAGGATCTCGGGCTCGGCGCTTTGGTGCAGAAGCCGGTGGGGCTCTGCAGTGCGGTGCGGGGGCCGGCCGAGCCTGAGCACGCTCCGAGCCTGACCCTCGGCTCCCTGAGATGAGGGCAGTGCAGCTCCGCACAGCGCTGGGTCGGGGGTGAGATGCCCACGGTTTGGGGACTGCTCACAGAGGGAATCCCACCCCACGACGGCGCGGACAGCAAGGCCTCGGTTTCCCCTTCCGCACAGCCCAAAGGCCCCGGCAGCTCGGGCCTGCAGCCTCAGAGAAGCGGGTGCTCCCGGGGCCTCCAGACGAGAAGCTACCGTGCACCGAGCAAACCCGGCAGGAGGCCACCGTGAGGCCGCGCAGCAGCCCGGGGCCCCGCTTCCGCCCGGAAGTTGAAGCTGCATCCCCGGGACTGCATCTCCCAGAGACGCCAGAGCTTCTCCCGTGCTGATAAGGCCCGCTGCGCCTTCTATCAGCCAACCAGCCACAGGAAGACGGCCGCAGACTGGGCTCGGAGACCAATCACAAGAAAGGAGGCGGGCGCTCCTCCAGCCGGTCCAGGGTCTGTAGTCTAATCGTGACGAAACCCTAAGAGTAGGTTCTTTGGAGCCCCACGGCCGACTCAGTGATCGGAGAAGTGACGGCCAGCCCTCTTCCCGAATCAATGACCTGAGGCAAACGTCCCCTCCTCTCCTCAAGGCTCTGGCCTCCACTACTCCGGCCTGTCGCCTGGGCCCGCCGGGTCTCAAGGGTTCCTTGCGGCACCCCGCCCCCAGCCCCTCATTGGCTCCCTCGGGGCACGTGGGCGAAGAGGGCGTGGTCGCGGCGGCGTGGCGGGGGGCGGCACCTTGTACCCTGTGGGAATGAGAGGCTGGGCGGCCTCGGGCTTGGGCCCGCATGGACCCCCTGGCGCTGGGCCGGTGGCGACGGCGGAGGCCAGAGGAGCTGCAGGTTCCGGGGGACGCGGTGAGTCCCCCGGGGCCTGGGCCTTAGGAACGGGAAGGCGGCGGCTCTCGGCAGGCCCCCACTGGGCCTCGCGGCTTCTTGCGCCCTGCCTGGGCGGAGGCCCGGCGGGAGCGGGGCACGCGCACCTGCTGGGGCGGAGCGTAGTGGGCGGGGCCGCCCCTCAGACCGCGCCTGCGCAGAGATGCGAACCCGGGCGCTCCGGAGCACTGGAGACGTAGGGTCCCTCAGATGTGCGCGGGGCTCCCTGCAGGGTCTAGATGTCTAGGTCAGGGGGGTGTCCTGCGTTCTGCACGGCGCTGTTCCTAAGTCATGCCTCCACGTACAGGCGGTGGGCTGGGTGTGGTATGGGTGCCAGGTGAGTAGACACGCCAGTCCTTTGCTGTGAGAGCAGGGTAAGAGGTGATCAGTAAGGGGGGCAGGGCCTGATCAAGCTGGGGTGGGTGGGTAATCCGGTCTGTGTGAGGCTTGAAGGGGAAACAGTGTGGGTAGGAAGCGCGTGGGCTTTTAGGGAACTGAAAGGAGTGCTGTGGGATTGGAGCAAGAGGGCAGGGCCTTTGAGCTGCACTCTTGTCTAACACCTCTGCCTTCGAATTGCTGTTTCTCACTTCATCTCGTTTATTTCCTTCTAAGAGCAGCAAGGATCTGCCACCGTACCGAGCTTCTTAATTGTTTGTCTGCTGCTTCTGGACCTACGGGCTCCATAAGCACGGGGTGTGCCTTCTGAGTTAATGTAGGCAACGTTTTTCTCAAATGTTTTGCACGGCATAGCAGGAGTGACGAGCTTTCTGCTCTGCAGCATGTTTCCTCACCACCCACTGCCTGACCACGAGCCAGTATCACTTATGTTCTGTCACAGTGGCGCCCCACTCCCTTGTGCCATATTACAGGGCATAGGTTAAACTTCTGTAACAGAGGGACTTCAAACCACATTGGCTCAGACCGGATGGAAGTTTGATTCTCCCGTACATTACAGCCGTACATTGCAGTATGGAGGTGAGCCCAGGGCCATGGAACACAGAGCCGCTAAATATAAGTATGGGACTGGTGGTACCCAGATCAAAGACATCCAAGGACCCAGTTTCCTTTTGTCCGTGGCTTCACCACTCCCTGGGTGTTGTCCTCCAGACAGTGGGAAGTAAATAGTAGAGTGACACGATCATACCGACATTTAAAGAGCTAACTCTTTCCACAGAGCAGCTTTGTGGGAAATGAAAGGGATAGTGGTCAGAGGGGAGGCCAGGAATATATAGATCGTGAGAGGCGACAGAGGTTCAGACAGAGGGGAGTGAGATGGTGACAGTACACAGACTTGGCTGTGTATTTTGGAGGAAGAACTGTCAGGTCTTGCTGGTGGAGTGGATGTGGAAGGAAATGTAAAGGGAGGAGTCCAGGTGATTCCCAGGGTTGTGACTTGAGCACCCAGATATGCAGTGGTGCTGTCATTGAGGAAAGATTGACGTGTGACTGCAGGAGAAAATGAGGAATTCCTGTTAGGCCACACTGAGCTGTATGTCTTAGAGACATTTAGCAGAGATGTGGCAGATGCTGCCAGTCCTTGAGTGGCTACCATGTAGGTTATCAGTTTCACAACAATCCGTTATTATACCTGTATTACCAATGAGGAAACTCAGGTACAGAGAGGTTAATCAACTGGCCTAAGGGTACACAGCTAGCAAGTGGTGGCAGTAGGTCTTAAACCCCACTGTCTGCCTTCAGAGCCTGTGTTCTTAACCACTGGGGCTATACAGCTTCCCATGGGGGGCTTGTGGAACTAAAACATGGGACTTCAAAACGAAGTCCTAAATTGGCCATAAAATGATGAAAAGTGTGATGCCATGGGCTGTCAGGGATGAGGAGCCGGAGGTCACTATTGATCAGAGAGAACAGGAAAGGCTTAATGGAAGAGACCTTGAGTGATCTTTCAGATTGGAATTGCTGAAATTAAATGCCCAGGTTGAGGCTACAACACTTCCTGATTGTGACCAAAGAAGGATGAGGTGGTATCTTATTGCTGTGGTGTATATTGCCTCCTAATTTGATAAAGTTCTTGTTTATGTTGTATTGTGTCCTAGTCTTTGATCTAATAATCCAGATTGAGTTCAGTTAAGTAGCCAAGCTCTTGTCCCAAGTTTTCCATTCTCTCTCATACACACACCCCCCTTCAGAATTTTGTCGCTCAGGAAGTGCAGCTCCTTTCCTACCTCTGTGACTGCCTAGTGGCCCTACACCCTGTGCATTAAAACCAGCCATGGAGTTAGGAGCTACAGCCGCCAGGACCCATCTCTGGAATGAGTGAGTCTCGTGAACCAGAGTCAGGTGCCTCTCCTGTGATCTTGTTAGTGTCCTGATCATGGTAAGGTTGGCTAATGTGGTAACACCTGTAGCAGTTAAATATCAGTAGTGTTTATCGTTTCTGTTGGGTAGCCGTTTTTTGCGCATCTATTGTGTATCAGGAACTGTTCTAGGCTCTGGAAGAAGAGACGTGAGGTCCTTGCTTAGGTTGACCCCGTGACTCAGGGCATCCAGTGCCTGGCTCCTTTCAGTCCCTGCCCACGACACTCACCATTCCTTTAAGAATAGAAGTTTCTGCGTAGAACACCTGAAGATTCATGTCTACTCAGCCTTTCATCTACCTGAAGACTCTCCTTCCATAAAAGCTCTGTAAAGAGCAAGTTCTCTAGGCAGAGCATACCTGAGATGCCTGGGCTCACGTTGAATTGATATTTTTTTCTGGTTTCATCTGAGTTGATCCAAGATCTCTTTTCCTAGCTTTTGATTCCTAGGGATAAGTGGCCATTTCCTGTGTTGTAATTTCTTTCCAGTCTTTGTCAATGTCCTTTAGAAATAAAATAGAAGGCTACATTAATTCATTGGCTATTACAGGGTTTTTTGCCTATCATTTTTTTAAATTTATTTTTTAACAAAATTATTGGGGTATAACAAACTACAAGTATTTAAAGTGTACAATTTGGCTTTTTGGCTATTATAAATAATGCTTTTATGAACATGTTCAAGTTTTTGTATAGACATATTTTCATTTCTCTTGGGTATATACCTAGTGGTGGAATTTCTGGGTCATATGGTAAATCTCTAACCATTTGAGGAACTGCTAAATTGTTTTCCAAAGTGGCTGCCGCATTTTACATTCCCACCGGCAGTGTATGAGGGTTTCAGTTTCTCTGCATCATCACCAACACTTAATCTGCTTTCTAAATTGTAACCATTCTAAGTGGATGTGAAGTAATACCTCTTTTTAGTTTTGATTTGCATTTTCTTGATAACTAATGATGTTGAGCATCTTTTCATGTGCTTCTTTGGCTATTTGTATATCTTTGGAGAAATGTCTGTCAGATCCTTTGTGCATTTTTAAATTGGGTTGTTGTCTTTTTATTATTAAGTTGTAATAGTTCTTTGTATATTTTAATACCAGTCCCTTATTGGATACATGATTTTCAAAATTATTCTACTTCATACCCCAGTTTTTTCCCTAAAAGTCAGAGTTTTAGCTTCTACATTTAGATCTACATTCCATTTCAATTTAATTTTTATATATGGTGTGACATCTTCATTCTTTTGTGTGTAGGTATTAAGCTGTCCAAGCACCATTTGTTGAAAAGACTATTCTTTCCCCCCATTTAGTTGTCTTGGCACCTTTGCTGAAAACCAATCCACTGTAACTGTGAGGGTCTTTTCCTGGATTCTCAGTTCTGTTCCATTGATCAGTATGTCTGTCCTTATATCAGTACCATGCTGTCTTGATTACTGTAGCTTTATAGTAAGTTTTGAAACCTGGAAATGAGAGTCCCCCAACTTTGTTCTTTCTCAACACCGTTTTTGCTATTCTGGGTTCCTTGAATTTCCATAGGAATTTTAGGATCAGCTTGTCAATTTCTGCAAAGAAGTCAGCTGGAATTCTGATAGGGATTGTATTGAATCTATAGGTTAATTTGAGGAATATTGCCATCTTAACAATATTAAGTCTCTGATCTATGTACATGCGATGTCTTTCTAAGTTTCATTGATTTTTCTCTATTGCTTTTCTATTTACTGTGTCAATAATTTTCACTCTCATCTTCTTTATTTCCCTTTTTCTTCTCATGTTGGGTTCACTCATTCTTTTGTTTCTTGTGACTGAAGGTGGATTCTGAGGTCACTGGGTGGAGGCCTTTCATGTTTTCTAACATAGGCACTGACTGCTATACATTTCTTGTTTAGTGCATGTAATGTTTTGTTTTTTATTTTTTCAGTTCAAAATGCTTTATAATTTTCCAGCTGATTTTTTCTTTGATGCATTTGTTATTTAGAAGTGTGTTATTTAGTTTCCAAATATTTGGGGATTTTCTAGAGATCTTTGTTACTGCTTTCTAGTTTAATTCCACTGTGGTCCAAGAACACACTTGGTGTGACTTGAATCCTTTGACGTTTACTGACACTTTTTTCTTTTTCTAAAATTTAATTTAATTTAAAAATTTATTGTAGTAAGAATGCTTAACATGAGATCTGTCCTCTTAACTGACAAATCATAGGTGTACAATCAGTTATTGTTGACTGTAGGTACAGTGTTGTACAGCAGGTCTCTGCTGATGAATAACTCTCCATTTCCTCCTCTCCACAGCCCCTGGTAGTCAGCATTCCAGTCTTCGTTTTGTGAATTTGACTATTTCAGATACCTCGTATAAATGGAATCATGCAGTACTCGTCTTTCATTACCTTGCTTATTTTGCTTAGCATAATGTCCTCAGTGCCCCTCCGTGTTGTTGCATATTGCGAAATTTCCTTCTTTTTAAGGGCTGAATGGTGTTCATTGTTTGAGTATACCACATTTTCTCTATCCATTCATTTGAAATGGACATTTAGGTTGTTTCTACATCTTGGCCATTGTGCATAGTGCTGCAGTGAACATGGACATGCTAAATATCTCTTTGAGATGTTGATTTCAATTCTTTTTTTTTTTTCAATTCTTTTTGATAAATGTCCAGAAGTAGGGTTGCCAGATCATATGGTATTTTTAATTTTTTTGAGGAACCTCCATACTGTTTTTCCTATGAGATGACTTCTTTTATGACTCAAAATATGGTTAGTCTTGGAAAATGTGTATTCTGCTGTTGAGTGAAGTGTTCTGTAAGTGTCAGTTAAGTCAAGTTGGTTGATAGTTTGGTGTATATCTTCTGTATCCTTAACAGTTTTTTTTCATGTCCTATAATATTTTTAATGTTCTAACAGTTTTTGTGAGATGGTATTGAAACCTCTGAATATAACTGTAGATTCGTCTTTTCTCCTTGCACTTCTATAAGTTTTTTGTTTCATGTACTGTGAAACTCTTATGTGCATATACATTTATGAGTTGTATGTCGTCTTGATTAAATGACTCCTTTGTCATTATGAAATCACCTTTTATATCCCTGGTAACATTCTCCATTCTAAAATCTATTTTGTCTGATATTAGTATAGCAACCTTAGCTTTCTTTGGATTAGTGTTAGCGTTGTATATATTATTTCACCTTTCTACTTTTAATCTATTTGAATCTTTGTATTAAAGTGAGTTTCTTGTAGACAGTCTATAATTGGGTTTGTTTTGTTATTCAGTCTGACAGTTTCTGCCTTTTCATTAGAGTATTTAGTCTATTTACTTTTAATGTGACTATTGATATAATTAAAGTCTATCATCTTGCTTTTTGTTTTTTATTTGTTTTATTTACTTCTTTCTTTTTGGTTTAGTAAGATATTTTTTATGATTTCATGTTATTTCCTTCATTGACTTAACTGTAACTTTGTTTTTTGCTTTATGATTTAGAATGTGCATCTTCAAATTGTACAGTCTGTCATCAGGTGGTACCATACCACTGTACGTGTAAGAACCTTACAATATACACTTCTATCCCTCTCCTCTCTGCTTTTGTGCTCTTGTTGTCTTACAGTTTACCTTGATATATGCTGTAAACCATACTATATTATTACTATTTCTGCTTAAACAGTCAGTCATCTTTTAAAGAAGTTTCAGTAACAAAAGCAAAAACTTACTGTTTGCCCACAGAGTTACCATTTCCAGTGCACTTCATTCTTTTGTGTAGATTCGTATTTCCATCTGGTTTTATATTTTGGTTTTCTTCCTGAAGGAATTCCTTTAACATTTCTTATAGGAAAAACCTACTGGTGATAAAAGTTTTGACCTTTTGTATATCTTTATTTCACCCTCATTTTTGAAAGATACTTCTACCACATACAGAATTCTAAGCTGGTAGTTTTTTCTTTCAGTACTTTAAAGATGTTGCTGCGCTGTTTTCCTAATTGGTTTGTTTCTAATGAGAAATTTGCCGTCATCCCATCTCTGTTCCTCAGAATGTAATATCTTTGGTCTCTGGGTCCTTTTAGTGTTCTCTTTATCAGTGGCTTCAAGCAATTTGCCCATGATGTTCTTTGGTATAATTGTCTCCATGTTTTTGTGTATTTGGTGTTATTGAAATTTTTGGATCTATGGGTTTATAGTTTTCCTTAAACTTGGGACATTTTCAGCCATTATATCTTCAAATATTTTTTTCTGTTTCCCCTCTCTTCTCTCCTACTGGGACTCCAATTATACATCATTTAAGCTTCTTGAGGTCATACCACTGATGCTCTGCTCATTTTTAAAAATCTCTTTTCTTTATTTTCAGGTAGTTTCTATTGCTGTGCCTTCAAGTTCACTGACCTTCTGCAGCATCTAATCTGCTGTTGATTACATCCATTACTTTTTTTTTTTAATCTCAGACATTGTAGATTTCAACTTATAACATTTGATTTGGATTTAAAATATCTTCCATATCTCTGTGTAGCATTCCAAACATATAGAATACAGTCAAAATAACTTTCTAAATGTCCTTCTCTGCTAATTCTTACATCTGTGTCAGTTTGGGGCCAGCTTTGATAGGTTGTTCTCTTCACTATGCATCATATTTTTCTGCTTCTTTGCTGGTCAGATATTGTGAATTTTACCATATGGGGTGCTGGATATTTTTAGATTCCTATAAACATGCTTGAACTTTGTTCTGGGTCACAGATAAGTTACTTGGAAAAAGTTTGAGCCTTTGGATCATGCTTTTAAGATTTGTTAGGTGAGACCAGAATAGGGCTTGGTCTAGGGCTAATAACTCCCTACTCCTGAAGCAAGATCTGTGTGGTCTGCCCTCTGTGTCATGAGTCATGAGGTTTTCCAGGTTTGGTGGCAGGATCAGACAGTATTCCCAGCCATGTCTGAGCACCAGGCACTACTGTTTCTAATCCTTCCGGGTGGCTCTTTTCCTGCCCTTGGGTACTTTCTTTACACATGTATGCTGATCAGCACTCAACTGTATGTGTGTGGATCATCCTGTTTCTCTCCCTCTAGGCTACTGTCTTTTCTCCAGGGCTCTGTCCTGTGAGCCCCCAACATGCTCAGCAATGTGTTATGAACTCAGGGAATCCCCCAGGCTCTGCCTCGGTTCCCCTTGCCATGCCGCAGCCTGGAAACTCAAGGCAGTGAGGGAGGGCAGGTATAGGGCTCAGCCCGTTTGTGTCTCTCTCTCAGGGGTTACTGTTCTTTGTTACTTGTTGGTCAGTGTCTTGAAATCTGTTGTTTCATTTATTTTGTCCATTTTTGGTTGTTTCATGCAGGAGGGTGAATCTGGTCCCTGTTGCTCCATCTTGGCCTGAAGAGCTACTTGCATTATTGATTCAAAGCTTATAGAAAGAAGTTGCAAGACACACACATATACTCAGTAAAGTTAAGTTTGAGGCACTCCTTAAACAGTGCAAGAATGTCAATTGTGAATGCTTTCTATCTGTTTTGACTTAGAATATTTTAAAGTTTGTGTAGGTTGTGCACTGCAGCAGCAAAGTCACTGCTAGCTAAAACAGCTAACAATATGAATGTTTTCTGCACAGAATTTAGGTGGTCAGCCCTGGTGTGACTTTATTTAGCTGTGCTGTGTGGTTTCTTCTGCAGGTTGGAAGGTGTTCAGGTGCACATTCTATTGGCAGACATGTTTTTCCTTCTGGGTACACCTGCACACAGGTCATGTCTTCAGTCCAGGGATGAGCAAGCTTGAGCTTTGTGAGAGGACAGGTAATTTTGAGTTGCAATTTGGAATGTTTTTGATGCAGCTGTTGAAATTTAGCTGTGAGTAAATTGTAAAATTCCAATCTGCCATTTTCACCAATTCTTGCTATTATGAATAGCTGCCCCTAAATTAGAGGGCTGAGGATATTTTATATCCACTCTTTCTCTGGATAACTTTTAGATCTACCTTTGCTAACACTTGAAAAGTTATCCGGTAAAGCTAGTAGTCCTTGTAGGCAAAACCACTTAGACATATTGATGGCTTTAACTCCATCCAAGTTATCCTACGTGGTCGAACTTACAAAGTGAGAAAATTCAGTTAAATTTGTTTGTTTCGTCCTGTAGGATGTAGGTTTTATGGCTCATCTGCTGAATGAGATCCCCACTGTGAAAATCTAATGAACAGGGACTTCCCTGGTGGTACAGTGGTTAAGAATCTGCCTGCCAGTGCAGGGGACATGGTTTCGAGCCCTGGTCCTGGAAGATACCACATGCCACGGAGCAACTAAGCCCGTGCGCCACACCTACTGAGCCTGTGCTCTAGAGCCCACGAACCACAACTACTGAGCCCACGTACCACAACTACTGAATCCCACGTGCCTAGAGCCCATGCTCTGCAACAAGAAAAGCCACTGCAATGAGAAGCCCGTGCACTGCAGTGAAGAATAGACCCCGCTCACTGCAACTAGAGAAAGCCCAAGCCCACGTGCAGCAACGAAGGCCCAACCCAGCCAAAAATAAATTAAAAAGCAAAACAAAACAAAAAAACCTAATGTATAGTAGCTGATGATGTGGACCCCTGAGAAAGCTCTTTTGTTTTGCCTTTCTGTGGCCACTCTTTTCATTCTAAATAATTGTAACCCACTCCTCAAGAAACAAGTTATTTATTTCTCTCACCTGTCTTTTAGTTTAGAAATCATCTGTTGAGCTACTTCGTATTGTCTGGTCTACTCAGTTTAATTGTATTCAGCCATCCTCCCATCTTGAAAAAGGAAATTTATCAATCATAATTCACCTTCAGTTATAACTCTAATACAAATACTCATACTGCCAGCTACACGTAGCCTCAATCATTTCTAGTTTTCAGCAGATTTCTTTGTACATGACACAGAAAAGTCAAAATGAGGTTAGGTCAGTCAAGAGGTAGTTTTCCATGGTTTGGGCCCTTTTAGGTGTCTGTTGTGTTCAGCAGTGGCCCATGGAGGACCATGACCTGGCGTCTGCTTCTCTAATTACCAGGTGCCCAGAACCAAGTGAGGCACCCAGTAGGTGTTCGGCACCTTCTTTGTGACTGCTTAACGTGGAAGAGCATGTGTGTGTGTATGTGTGTGTGTGTGTGTGTGTGTGTGTTTAACTGAAAAGAAATGAAGGGAGGATTACATTGATGCATAAAATTGTTGATATTTTCAAAGTATCATTTATTTAGGGAAAATTATAAATCAGTTGAGTGCAGTGTTCCCCTTCAGGACCATGCCCAGGGCCCATGACTTCTCGGATTTCCCTTTTGCGCTTATCATCAAGACCACATTGATTAGGGTTTTCTAAATGTTAAGTGTACAATGAAGTGATTTTTCGTCACTTTAGTTGTGCAACCATCACCACCCAGTTTTAGACTGTTTGCTTCACCTCAGAAAGAACTCTTGTACCCATTTGCAATCACTTGCATTCCCACACCCAGTTCCAGTCAAGTGCTGATCTACTTTCTGTTTCTCTAGATTTGCCTTTTCTGGACATTTCATGTAAACAGAATCATACAGTGTGTGGTTTTGCAGCTGACTTCTTTCACTCTCATAATGTTTTTTGAGGTTCATCCATGATGAAGCATGTATTAGTATATTGGTTTTTTATTGCTAAATACTATTGCATTGTATAGATATACCACATTTTGTTTATTCATCAGCGGATGGACATTGGGGCTGTTTTTCCTCTTTGGCTATTATGCATCGTGCTGAGAACTCAGAAGGGTCACATAGAGATCATTGTGTGGACATAACTTTTCATTTCTGCTGGATGTCCCTCACTGGAATGGCTGGTTCCAATGGTAAATTTATGTTTAACTTCCTAGAAACTGCCCGACTGTTTCCCAAAGTGGCAGTAGCATTTTGCACCTCCACTGGCATCCTGTGAGTGTTCTGGTTTGTCCACATCCTCATGGTGTCTGTCGTTTTGATTATAGTTATCCTCGTAGGTGTGAAGTTAGGTATTCACAGCAATATAAATTTGCATTTCCCTAACGACGAACGATGTTGAAGATCTTTTTATGTGTTTATTAATCATTTATATCTTTCTTGGTGGACTGTCTGTTCAGGTTTTTTGCCCATTAAAAAAATAGCTTTATTTATGTATAATTTTAAATGGGTTCCTGGACCCAGTTCCAATGTGTGTGTGTTGGGGGAGAGGCTTGCCCACAGCAGTTCTTGGACACCAGTAGTATGTCCAAGGATTCAGCTCAATCCTGACACTAACTACCCAGGGACAGCATCAGATCCCACAGGTAAAGGGCTCAGTCCCCCAAGGCTGCCCTGCACTTCAGATGCCCGTCGAAAGCTCAGGTGGTTCCCAACTGGCTATAAATCAGAGGTTCCCACGGCCCCCTCCTTAGATTCAATTAACTTCCTAAAACAGCTCACAGAACTCAGGAAGCCCGTTTACTCACTAGGTTACCAGTTTATTGTAAAAGGACATTGAAGGATACGAATCAACAGCCAGATGGAGAAACACATAGGATGAGTTCCTGAGCAAAGGAGGTTCTGTCTTCCTGGAGCTTGGGCCCTGGCACACTGGTTGTGGAAGCGTCTGGTTCCCCGTCCTGGAAGCTCTCCGAACTCCCTCCTCCTGGGTTTTGTGGCAGCTTTGTTACGTACGCGTGATTGAACACTGCCTCTGTTCCCTCTCCCCTCCCCGGAAATCAGGGGGCGGGACTGAAAGTTCCATCCGTCTAGTTTTCTACCTTGTTCCTCAGGCAGCAAGTCCCCCCACCTCCCAGGTGCTTTTCAAAAGTCACTTCATTAGCATAAACCCAGTCGAGGTGGAAAGGGGCTTGTTATGAATAAGGAGACACCCACTTCACCTTTATGGCTGTGAAGTGGTTTCAGGAACTGAGGACTAGAGACCACATATTATGACAGAGAACACTCACATTGCTCTAATCGCTTGGCAAATTCCAAGGGTTTTGGGAGCTGTGATCCAGGAACCATGGACAAAGACCACATATATCTGAAAAATACATTTTGGTCACCTGAATGACCATATATATATTTCTTATAAATCACAATTTTGCAAATTTATATGCCGTTAAGTCCACTCTGTTAAAGTGCACAGATCCGTGGTTTTAGTGTACGTACAGGGTTGTGTAGACATCATCATCATCTAATTTCAGAACGTTTTCATCACCCCCAAAGAAACCTGGTACCCATTAGCAGCTACCCCTCCCCCATCTCTGTCTCTTGATTTGCCTGCTCCGGCCAATTCATATACATGGAATCACACAATATTTGGTCTCTTGTGACTGGCTTCTTTCACTTAGTGTAATAATGTTTTTAAGGTTCATCTATATTGAAGCATATATCAGTATTTTATTCCATCTTGTTTTTAAATAATATTGCATTGTATAGATAATACCACATTTTATTTAACCATTTCTCAGTTGATGGACATTCAGGTTGTTTGCACTTTTGGGATTTTATAAGTAATGATGCTGTGAACATTCATGACCGAGTTTTTGTGTGGACATATGTTTTCATCTCTCTTGGGTGGGTACCTAGCTGTGGAATTGCTGGGTTGTCAGCTAACTCTGCGCTTAACATTTTGAGGAATCACCAAACTGCTTTGTAAAGCAGCTGCACCATTTGAATTCCCACTAGCAACAAATGAGTGTCCCATTTTCTCCACATCCTTGCCAACACTTGTTTGGATTATAACCATTCTAAGTGGGTGGGAAGTGGTATCCCATTGCGGTTTTGATTTGCCTTTTTCTTTGTTTTTTTTTGTGTGTGTGTGTGGTATGTGGGCCTCTCACTGTTGTGGCCTCTCCCGTTGCGGAGCACAGGCTCCGGATGCGCAGGCTCAGCGGCCATGGCGCATGGACCCAGCCGCTCGGCGGCATGTGGGATCTTCCCAGACCGGGGAACGAACCCGTGTCCCCTGCATCGGCAGGCGGACTCTCAACCACTGCGCCACCAGGGAAGCCCCCAAGCTGTAGTTTTTTATCATTGCAGGGATGGTTACTAGGCTCCACCCATGGAGAGCAGATTTTTACAATTTAGTGTTATAGTGTCCTTGGTAAACCATGCAAGCAGAATTAATCCTCAGGCTAGAGTGTGCATTTGTCTTTTAATTGGAAGTAAAGAGTGGTTTTTCTTCACTCTCCTCCGCTACCTTCCTCTGGGGAACCAGCTCGCGCTCCTGCCCGAGGCTTAACCTCGTTCATCTCCTCATCGGGAGGTGATGCATTCTCTTTGCTGAGCTAGACTTGATCCAGGGCGTGGATGCAAGCCCGTGCCCGGTAAGGTGAGGAGTCTTTTGGAAAGGGCAGCTGAGGGAAGCGCAGCATCTCGATGTTATGGTCCACGTGGCTGAAGTCCTGGGATGCCCTGACAACATGGGGTTGAGAGTAGGGACCCTAGCTTCTGGTGTTTTCTATAGTTTGCTCTGTGCCGCAGAAAGCAACCCCTCCCCAAGAGCACAAGGTCGTTTCCAGGTGTCAGTGAGAGGGAATCTCTGCTTGATGGAAACACGCTTTCTTTCTCAACGACAGTCTGTTGGCCTTACTAATCCTGTTCATAAGCACTAACGGTTCTGTATCAGAGCTGATGGACGTCTGCGTCAGCTATTCCAAAGAAAGTAAACTTTCTTTACTATGATAGAGTTAAAAGTAACCTATAAAAAACTCACTCAGCAAATTTTCTGATAACTAGAACTCAGTTAACCAGCATCACACAGTTATAATACAAATGATCTTTAGAATAATCTCCATTAGTCAATAAAAATCCTTAAAATACCTTTGAAATGAAAGCTGAGATTATTGTGTGTGTGTGTGTAGAGAATTACCTTTAATTGCATTACCAACTTCTAATGATTTACACTGGCGTTCTAACTTAAATATGCTTGACATATATTAGCATATGTGTTATATATGCTTAACTTAAGGTTTTTAAGAGCGTGCCACTTTCTTGCTGTGCTGACTGAAGAGGGTACACGCTGTGTTTCTGTCAGGGTTCAGGAAGTTGGCGTCTTTATCCTCCACATCCTTCTGGAGCACAGAGTCGAGAAATGAGTTTCCAGAGGTGGCCGCATGTCTGGGTTCAGTCCAGGGCAGAGCTGGCCCTCGACGGAGCCGGGCTGGACGGTGCTCTGTGTGCTCCCTGTTTCTGGCTCACCCGTGTGTGCCCGGGCGCATCAGGAGAACAGCTCCCGTCTGGTTTCTACGAGCCAGGGCTGTGCACTCCGTTTCTGCCAGCTCGTGAAACCTTTACCCCACCTCCCGTTCACCCCACTCACCAAGCTGGCCGGGGCCCCATCGCTTCCAGTAAAGGAAAGATTCCCGGCAGCAAAGGCATGACCTGCCTTCTCCACGGAGGGAAGCTTGTCTTTCCCAGACCTGCCAGCTGTGTGTCCCATCATTGTGGGAACATGATACCTCTTTTATGTTTTAATTTATGCATCTTATCAAGTGTCTTCTCTTACTCAACCATGTTCCTGTTTCAACTCCTCTCTGGCGAGGTTGCTGTTCGGTAGATCTTCAATTATTAAGTAATGGGGTCTTTGTGTATACTCAGGATTTTAATTTTGTTTATACAGAGCAAGAGTCTTTTATTTGGGTGGTAAATCTTCATCTGCCTTTATGAAGGCTGACAGAGCCTCTCCAGTAAGGAGTGGAAGAGAGCAAGCCATGCAGCACAAGCATCCTGGAGTTAAATGCCTCTGCAGCCTTCGTCTTCCTCTGGTCCAGGCCAATCCACGATAACTGGAATATTTCCCGAGTAAATGATACGGATCAGTATCTTATGCAGCCAGCTTTCGACAATCCGCAGTAAATGGCAGAAAACATGAATAATTTAATCCACTCAGCTGGCTGAGGGCCACCAAGCAGGCGATCCCCACATTCCCTAGAGGAGCACAGCCCTCGCCAAGCACCCCAGTGTCAGGGTGGCTCCCCCTTTCCCCTGCCCCGGGATTTGGGGACCCAGCCCCGGCCACCTGAGCGCCGCGAGGAGTGTCAGCTTGTCGCCGGCTGTGGTCCCAGGTCTGATGACCTTACTGTGCCAGACGTTATTAGACGCCAGAGAGGAAGAGTTTAGAGTGTAGCTCCAGCGTGTGTAGACTTCATCCAGAAAGTGTGGCTTGCGGCCGCAGTCGCCCACCCACGCCCTTTGCTTTCCTTCTTGGCAAGCAGTGTTGGGAAGGAGCGAGGGAGACAATAATACCGCAGTTACCAGCCTCTGACGCTACTGACGGGAAAGTCGCAGCCTGTATGTAACGTGGCACGGGCGCGTTTAGTATCTCCACTTCGTCCCTTTGCCCCGATGTTTTCTCCTCCGTCCCGCAAAGCACGCGGTGTCCTGGTTGCCTGACCAGGGATGGAACCCGCGCCTCTGCAGCGCAAGCGCAGCATCTTAACAACCGGACCGCCAGGGAAGCCCTGCCCAGATTATTGGAGCTTGACAGTAAACCCCTTTTACACGTCATGCCTTTTTTTGCAGTGTAAAGACTGAGCAGATCCTGAGTAAACGGAGATCTAGGTCCTTGGTCTTCTCTTCTTCAACACTTTGGTCGGCTCAGGTGGGACACAGAAGGCGGCGTCATTTCCAATCATGAAGGCAATCCGCATGATTACGGCAGTATTTGGCAGTACTTTGATACACTAGGAAACAACATGGAAATCAAGTTACACTTAACAAGGGGACGTAGCAGAGCCTGCAGTTGAATTTAAAGACGAACAAGGACGGTCAGTGGGCACCAGCAACGGGACGGCGCTTCCTGTGGAGGAGACGCGGAGCTGGGGGCGCCGGCCTCGCGTGGACCCGATGCCGTGGTCGCCGGGACCGCGCGGCTGGCAGGGGTTTCTTCCCCGCAGACTCAGGGTCGAGCCGGGAAGGTGGGGACGCGGCTCTCCTCTGTGGGTGGCGACAGGGCATTGCAAGTGTTTTGCATGGTTCGTTTTAAGAGGCATCTTGACGATTTAGGGACTCCAGGGCAGCGTGTCTAGGATGGGAAGGCTGTGGAAAACCTCAGAACGGGATAGTGAAAGGCAGTAGGTAAGTTTGGCCGGAGAGAATAGCCTCAAAGTACCTGAGAGCTGTCTTCACACATCGGAAAGGATTTTTATCTTATACACCTGTCACTGTTTGTTTTATGTTGCTCAAGAGGGAAAAATTAGAATTAGCGGGCTGTGGGAAGGCAATTTGGCTTGCATCACGCTTTAAACATTTTGCCAGCCTGATAGATGACAGTGGATCTTGATATTGTCTTAATTTTCACTTCTGTAAATATAAGTGAGTTTGAGCTTTTCCCGTGTTTGGAGGCCATTTTTATAACTTTGTTCATCAGTTGTCTGTTCACGTCTTTTTTTTCCTATTTTTCTCTTGGGTTTCTGCTGCTTTGTCCCTCAATTTTTATGAGAGTTTCATGTATTAGGGTTATTAGCTCTTCTCTTGTGGTGTATGCTGCAAATATTTCCCTCTAACTTGGAGTTATCTCTTTATTTTGTTTAGGGTTTTGTTTTGTTTTGCCCTGCAGACATTTTTATTTTTATATAGTCAAATTTATCAATTTTTGTTTTGTTGCTCTGGATTTTGAGTCATAGTTAGAAGGTCTTTCCCTACACCGAGAAGCATCTATTCGCATTTTCTTCTAGGAATTATAGTTTCTTTTCTTTTTTACATTTAGCTCCCTAATCCATTTGAGGTTTATTTTTGTATGTGGTATGAGATACAGATTGTATTTTATCTTTTTCCAAATGGCTGCCTGGTTGTCCCAGCACCATGTATTAAAGAGTCCATCTTTATCCCACTGGCTCGAGATGCCAGATTTTCACACACATTCAGGTTTCTTTCTGAACTTCTGTCCCATTGGTCTGTGTATCTGTTTATCACCAGTACTACCCCTCCTTTTGCTCGTTGAAGTATAGTTGATTTACAATAAGGTGTTAATTTCAGGTGTACTTGTGAAATTGTTTTTTTCAGGTTGTATTCTTTTGTAGGTTATTACAGGATATTGGGTATAATATCTTGTACTCTACAGTAAATCCTTGTTGTTAAGCACAGTAGTGTGTGTCTGTTAGTCCAGTACTCCTACTCCCCCCCCCCCCCGCTTGGTAATTTGTTTTCTATATCTGATGGGTCTGTTTCTGTTTTGTATATAGATTCATTTGTAATATTTTTTTAGATTCCACATATAAGTGAGGTCATACAGTATCTGTCTTTCTCTGTCTGACTTACTTTACTAAGCGTAATATTCTCTAGGTCCATCCGTGCTCCTACAAATGGCAATATTTCGATATTTTTTATGGCTGAGTAATATTCCATTGTGCATATACACCACATCTTCTTACGTCAGTCGTCTGTTGATGGGCACTTGGGTTGCTTTCCGTGTCTTGGCTATCGTAAATGTGGTGCTGTGAACATTGAGGTGTATGTATCTTTTTGAATTTGAGTTTTCATTTTTTCCAGATATATACCCATGAGTGGAATTGCTGGGTCATAGGTAGTTCTCTTTTTATTTTTTTAAGGTACCTTCATAATGTTTTCCATAGCGGCTGTGCCAATTTACATTCCCACCAACAGTGTACAAGGGTTTCCTTTTCTCTACACCCCCTCCAGCATTTGTTATTTGTAGACTTTTTGGTGATGGCCATTCTGTAACTATTGGGTAACATAATACCTCTAGGACAATGGTGAACCGAAGTGGAGACTGGGCATTCTTGCTTTGTTCCTGATCTTAGTGGAAATGCCGCTAGTCTTTTTCCAATAAATAAGATACTGGCTTTAGGATTAAGCTATGTATATTTTTTCATGTTAAGAATATAACACTCAATTCCTATTTTCTTTAGTTTTTATAAATGGGTTTTAATTTTGTCAAAGGATTTTTCAGCATCTATGGAGATAATATTAATTTTTCCTTAGCTTTATTAATACAGTGAATGATATTAATGGATTTCCTAATACTGAACCCAACTTTCATTTCTAGAAAAATATCCTACTTGGTCATGATATGTGATTGCTTAATGTGATATTTAATTCTATTTGTTAATATTTTATGTAATATTTTTGCATTGAAATTCATGAGTGATACTGGTCTGCAGTTTTCTCTCTTTGTTCTGTTTATCTGATTTATCAGAGTTATACAGGCTTCATAAAAGGAGTTGGAAAGTTTCCTTCCTTCTCGGTGCTCTGGAATAATTTCTGTGTAGTGCACTGGAATGATCTGATCTTTGAAAGTTTAGTGGAATTCCCCTGTGGAACCGGCTGGTCCTGGTGCTTCTTGTGGGGTACTTGCTCATAACCCTTTCTGGTTTTTTTTCTACCACAGTCATCTGTTTAAGTTTCCTATCTCTGATGGGGTCAGGTTTTGTCATCTGAATTTTCTTAGGAAGTTATCCATTTTGTCTACATTTTCAAATGCATTTGCATAGAAATCTGCAAAATAGTCTCTTACGATTTTTAAAATTTCTTGTGTTTCATCTTAGTTCCCTTGTGTCATTTCTTATTTTCTGTATTTGTGCTTTCTCCCCTTTTTTTCTTGGTTAAGTTAGCCAGTGGATTGTCTGTTTTGTTAATTCCTCTCTCCCCACCCCCAAATCCCCAGGATTTACATCTACTATCTTTCTATGGAAAAACCTCTACTTCATTAATCAGCTTTTCCCTCCATTATTTCCTTCCTTGTGTTTTCTTTGGGGTTACTGTGTTGTTCTTTTTCTAGTTTTTATGAGCTGAGATTTTATTAATTCATTAATTTTATGCTTTCATTTTTATTGGTAACATGTTAGTATAATGAATTTTTCTCTGATAACTGCTTTAAATCCATTGCATAGATTCTGATAGGTAGTGTTTTCCTTGTAATTATTTTTTTAATTCTGTGCTTTCAGGTTATATTTCCTCTTTCATCTGGGAGTCAATAATCAGGTTTTAAAATATCCAGGTGGATGTGCCTTTCTGTTTTTTGTTTTTGTTAATAAGGTATAGATTTATTGCATTGTGATCAGAAAGTGTTGTTTTCAATATTTCTACCTCATGGAAATTATTGATGCTTCCTTTGTGACCTAATATATGATCAGTTGTTGTGAATGTGCTGTAGGTTCTTGAGAAGAATGTGATTCTGTGTTATCAGGGTATGAAGTTCAGTACATATCCGTAAGATCTACCTTGACTGAGAACGCCACTTAGATCTTCTGTCTTCTTCTTACTTTTTGGAACCCTTGCTCTGCCTTATACTGAGGATGGTGTATTAAGTCTCCTATGATTAGCATGATTTTGTGTCCTGGTATCTCTGTATAGTCTTTGCTTCGTAAAGGTGGTGGTTATATTGTTCGGTGCATAGATGTTCATGAGCATTAAGTCTTCACTGTGAACTATGGCTTTTAGCATTAAATATGTCCTCTGTTGTATTTAATGCTTTGTGGCTTGAAATCTACTTGGTCTATTCCTTCTTTCTGTTTTCATTTGCCGGTATATGTTTGTCCATTCTTTTTATTTTTAGCCTTTCAAAATCATTTTATTTTAGGTGTGCCTCTTGTATACAGCATATAATTGGGTCTTGTTTTGTGAACCAAATTTAAAACCTTTCTTTAAAAATAGGTGAGTTAAGCTCATTAATATTTGACGTGACTGATTTATTTGCATGCAACTCTATCATAATATTCCATAATTATGTATATTTTCTTATATTTTCTATTTCTTTATGCAATCTGTATTCTTTGCTTTTTTATTGAGATTTTTTATTTTGGATTTAGGAGGATTTGTATTTTCTAGTGATTAGTTTTGTATTTAAACCTATTTTAATGTCCTTAGTAATCGGTTTTATCACTTAACTTTTTACTGTCTGATTTATCAATTTTTTCCCAGTATCGTTTAATATGCTCCTGTCACTTATACAGTATTGGCCTATACACAGTCAGAATTTTTCCTCTTTCCCTCCCCCTTCATCTCTCTTTTTTTTTTTTTTTTTTTTTTTTTTTGCAGTACACGGGCCTCTCACTGTTGTGGCCTGTCCCGTTGCGGAGCACAGGCTCCGGACACACAGGCTCAGCAGCCATGGCTCACGGGCCTAGCCACTCCGCGGCATGTGGGATCTTCCTGGACTGGGGCGCTAACCCGTGTCCCCTGCCTCGGCAGGTGGACCCTCAACCACTGCACCACCAGGGAAGCCCTCTCATATTTTAGTTGACTTATTTCTGATTGTCAGAATATTTAATATTTGCACATTAGTCTTTCGACCTAATCCCACCTTTATTTTAAATTTAGTCTTAGATGTACATCTAAATACTTTCAAATGCTTACAAAAAATCCTTATGCTGGAATTTTCCCAGTCATCACTTGGTGAGATAAAGCTCACCTTCACGTAGAATCCTCAGGAAGGGCTGATGGGTGTAGTATTCTCTAAATTCATGTATGTTGAAACTCTTTTTCTGTAATCTTGATATTTGAAGGACAGCTTGCTGGATTTAAAATTCTTATTTCATATTTTCTTTCATTGAGATTGAAAATAATGTTTCTCCATTGTCGTCTTACTTGTATGTTGGTTTTGAAAAACCTGATGCCAGTCCAGTTCCTTTGCACTTTCATTGATCTGCATGCGCAGGGGCCTTGAGGATTTTATCTTTATCTTTGAAATCTCCTAGTTTTATTAGGATATATCTCAGCGTTGATCATTGTGGGTTAATTTTCCCAGGTGCCCTGTGACCCTTTTCATTTTAAGATTCAGTCATTTTTTTTGTTTTGGGGAAGTTTTCTTAGGTTACAGTTTTAAACATTAGCTTTGCTCCATTATTTTGTTTTCCTCTTTTCGGAACTCTGATTTATGAACACTATTCCTTCTTTGTCTTCCATTTCCACTGCTTCCTTTCCTACCCTTTTTTTTTTTTTCTCTATGTTCTTTTCCTTCTCTTGCTTGTGCTCCTGTCCTTCTTTAGTGCCTTTATTAATTTTCACTTGAATTTATTCTCCTTAGTGCATTTTATAGTTTATTCCTCATTTCTGAGATAATTGTGCTTTTTCCTTCCATTACTTTCCTGAACTCATTCAAGTCTCTTTTGGTTTCTCCCTGCTTTTGTCCCTTTCTGTTTTTACATTTTACATTTCTAATTCAAGGTGGTTTTTCGTATCTTCCAATGCTTGTTTGAGCGTTTAAGTATGTTTTTAGACTGTTTGAATTACAATCTTCTTTTGATTCCTGGTTGTTTTTCAGGAGGGATTTTTATGTTAATGGGTGTTTTGTAAAGATTGCTGGTCTAATGGCAGTTCTTCTGTTAGTTTGGCTGAGTCCAGGTGTAGCAGGTGTCTGTCTGTCTGTTTTGGTGATGGACAGGGGAGGGTGTGAGGCTCCTGGTATTATGGTCCTCCTTGCTTGCAGGACCCTAACTTCCCCTCTTTCTCCTTCTCATTTTCACCACCCAGCACCCAAGGGGCACTCCCCCAACTCATTTGCCTGTTTCCCTCTCAGGAGCTGTGAGTTTGGAGGAGAGCCTCTTTAAATGGCGTCTGTTTCCACGGTGTGGACTTTGGAGGCCCTGCCCCGAGTCTGTGCTTCGGGGCTCAGGCTCCCCCCGGGCTGCCGTGTCTGGGTGGGCTTTCCGGAGGCAGATCACTCACACCCTCACTGGCGTCCCCGCTCCGTCCAGCTCACAGCTTCTGCTTCTGCCCTTGCTCAGCATGGAGCCACGCTGGGGGTGTGGGCTGGAGTAGAGGGCACCCCGCACTGGGGTTTGGTGGCTTTTCTTTCTCACTGGCCGTCTTCTCAGATGTCAGTGTTCTCTGATTTCAGGTTGTGCCCAGGGTGTGGCTCAATGCAGAAGTGACTGTGACCTTTCTGTATTGCCCGGTGTTCAGGAGGAACTGTAGGGAGGGGGGTGACTGCCTCTGCCCTTGTCTCAGCCACCTGGATTCCACACTTTATTTACCCCAGGGCATTATTCTCAATGGTTTAAGGGGCTCAGACGTCAACGTTTTCCATTTTCATCCTCAGGTATCTGTTTTAAGGCATGTCAGGGAAGACTAACACTAGCACTCTAAACCCATGCTAGGAGGTTTCCATCAATATAGTAGATAAATCCATTAAGTAAAAAAAGTCAATTTAGAAAACCATAAATAAATAATAGAACAGATAATGAACAGATTTGGCACCAGTCATGACGATGGTTTGCCAGTGACCGAAGTGGGTGTGCAGGCCGCCCGTGTACTAGGATGTTTTCTGACTCAGGTGGGAGCTGTCCACCAGCGGGGCCGCCTGCTGGCCCGGGGACCCAGGACGGAATGCTGGCGCTGGCAAGGGGTGGACCTCCTGACCCTCAGCTCTGTGTCACTGAAAACATGGTTACCCCGCAAAGTACACAGTCTTCGCACTTAGAGAGTGAACCGCTTTCCTTTAGCATTGGAGGGTTGCTTTTGTAATTCATCTTTAGTTCATGGGGAAGCAAAAGCCACATGCTGACTTTCCCAAAGGTTATCAGTTATGGGCTGTGTGTGCAACTTTTGAAATAAATAAAATTAGTTTACTCTTCAGTGTCAGGAAGACAAAGAATTATCCATATGTGAATTATTCATATTGTATTAAGAAAGTATTTGCCTTGATACCAGGCAAAATGTATTGAAGCGTATAACTAGTTTCTTGAACAAAATTTATAGGTTTTTTACATTTCCAATATCAATAAACCAGTCACAATAGTTTATTACAAGAGTTTCGGCAAAAATTGTTTAAAATGACTATTTTAAATCCATAAAGCTAAGTAAATATCAGACAATGCTAGAAATAATGAGGTTAAGTGTAATTGATGGTGTTTATTCCCGAAAGATAAAGTTTAAAGTCATCTCCTCAAATGTCCTATAAACTTGCCCAGCTCCACAGGGGTCTGTCTTTGAGCTGAGGTTCTCAGAAAGCAAATTCAATTAGAGTGTTGTGTGCTTTACAAGGCCATCTCAAGTGAGATTTTGTTTGTTGCAGAAACGGGCATGCAGGAGATTAGAAGCAGCAGCGCTGGAGCGGGGCTGCCCCCAGGCGAAGGTGCGCGTGCCCGCGTCCTGGGGCAGCAAGGAGCCCGCGTCACCGGACGCCCAGCCCAGAGGCTACCTCCCCGCACCGAGGCCAGACGGCGGCCAGGGGCGACCAAGCGTGGGGGTAGGTTTCTGCTCCCACCAAACCAGCCTTGAAATGTCTAATGAAAAGTGTAAATAACCACCGTTCTGATTCACCTGCGGCTGTGATTTGTTAAATAGGTTCCTCAGGATGGTGGAAAGAGCTGGGCCCAGCCTTGCCCAAGATGCATTGCGGGGGAGTCTGTAAGTGCATTAACCTTCTTGCTGTGACATAAAAGATAGACTTGGCCTTAAATATTAGATCCATAAAACAAAGTTCATAAAAACAGCGGTTACGTTTCTAAGGAATGAGGGATGTGAATAAAAAGGTGGAGATAAGCTTTTCTTAGCATTCTACCCGGCTGCAAACTAATCTGTTTCCAGCTTCAGACTGGAAATAGAAATTGAATATACATTTTAAATTCTTTCTAAAACACAGGGTTCAGGGAAGGGAACAGGTCTCTGGATATGGTTAAAATAGAGGTTATTTGAGTACATCTTAGAGAAAAGTCCTAACCTCATTTACTTATCCAAATAGGAATCAACGTTGTTTTTTCTCTTTTCCCTCTTTAAGCTTTTCTTTCACGTTTGCATAAACTTCACACAAACCACAGATTTCAGAAGGAGAAACACAGTATTCACACCATTAATTCAAAGTAAAGGGAGGTCTTAACCTGACCAGAGTCAGATTCTCAGTCTCCTGTGCTGGGCAGAAAATCGTAAAGTGTGTGTTAGCATCATGATACCCTTGTTACTAATTCTGAACTTGTCCTAAAAACAAGTTAATAGGTTTGAAACCGCTGTAATTCTTGGTTTTTGTTTTTTTTTAATTTTAAATTTGCAGTCTTCATATTGCAGTAAGATAGAATTGTGTTTAATTTCCACATAGAAAGCAGGAGTGTCTGTGTGTGTGTGTGTGTGTGTGTGTGTCTGTGTGAGTATTTTCAGGATTGCCCCCTAAAGATCTTTAGAGAAACACATTGCTGTTTTTGATAAGCAAAAGACTGAGTCAGTAAACTATAGTCTTCACGTGCTGCATTGCAGGCGACTTGTTTTATAGTGAGAGGCAATGACTGTTTTAAACTGAGGCCTAGAACTGTGTCAGTTATCGCCCACGTGATCCTCTGACTCTGTGACGTCATCAGACAAATATTAAGACAAAGGTTGGTGGCAGACCTGCCCCAGGGTGCGTCTCTACTTTTTGTCCTCTATCTTCCGGGAACTTAATGCAAGGTATATCGCGTTTTGTGGTGTAATCCTGACATCAAAGATCCAGCAACTTGAACTTACTGTATTTCGGGTGATTCACTCTAACTGCCAAACATGCCCTGGCTTTCGAGTAAATAATACGACCCCATTATGGGTAGATTGCATTAATGCTGGTGACTAACCAGGACCTTCCTTGTTCTTATCCCATTTCCATGGAATGTATCTTTCAAATCCCCCATCTGTTGGGCAAACAGTTGGAACATAATGTGGATTCTTCATGCTCTGAGAGGTCGTCTTCTGGCACGCAGGGCTTAAAGAAAAAAAAAAATTTGGCCCAAGCACCTGATTGGATCATTTAAGCTAATGTTCTGTTTGAACAACAGTACCTATTTGATTAGGGTTTTCCTTCCTTTGTAATTCCCCAAGCTTGCCTCTGTATGTTTCCTAGGAGATGAATCTGCACACAGAAAACCTATATTGATATGTAAATATATCACTTTTTCGTTAATGCTCGATATTCTTTTCATCTAAATTTCAGAAAGTGACTTTAAAATATCAGTTTCCCTTTATTTGTAGTTATTCTCAATAAAATTTCACCCAAGCTTGGGTGATTTAATATTTACACCCACTACTTCTAGAAGTCTTATGTAAATAAAGATTGAAATGTGAATTTGAAAAGTCACACCTCTTGATATTTGAACAGACTATAGCTGCATATATCTTCTTTTTCTAATAATATGGCTAGTTTCTCTCTTAAGCTTTTAAAATAATAAGACACTATTTTCGTATTCTAGAACATCAAAAGGCTCAGTGTTAAATAAAAAGCAAATAGTATTTTTAGAAGTGCAAGATCCCAGGGAGAAGTGCTTAACGGTAAATCACTGACGGGCAGCAATTCCAAATTTCAGAAGACTTTATTAAACACACAGCTCCATTCACAAGTGTGCCCCCCACCTCACACACAAGCCCGCCCCGTCCTGGCCCACAGTTCCCATAGCTGACCCGGGATGGCGACCTTGGCTCAGAGAGAAGCAGAGGTTATGTTGGGGAGTTTGTGTGGAATCCCTAATGGGAAACGTAGACCTGTGTTTCTCAGCTTGTTTGCTGCTTATCCCTGAAAACCTCCTTTGCATCCCAGTTCTCTGGTGCATTTCTGACCTCAGCGGGGTATCAGCTGATCCAATGGGTTCTGCTCTGAATTCTCACGTGGCTGTCTAAGCCCGCTGCCTGAGTTCCTGTTGTCTTTCTCCCGCGAAGCTTTTCCTTATTGTTATCAAGAGTCGTTGCTCACGTATGCAAGGACTTTTTCTGTAGACCTTCTCAAACTCATTTTCCAGGCTGGCACACGAGTCTCCTGTTTGGTCTGTTCCAGCTCACTGTCGCGTGGATGACTGTTTCAGTCGTTGCTGACAGTTTCTTAGGGTGATCACTGTTCAGGTTCAACTCCTAGTACAAGTTCTTCTTTAGAAACAGCTCCTCTTCACCCTGCTCGTGTTACGGACAACTGGGGTGAAGCCATCCCCAATTGTGGTGGTGGGACGTGGTGTTGTGTCACTTGGGGTGTCCACCCCCCACCCCAGGGCAGGCTGCCCTCGCTGCTGTGCACCATCCAGGCTGCAAGGCCAGGAGCAGGGTGATGGTCGCCGTCTCTAGCAGGCTCCTTTCCTTCCACGAGTGGTCCCAAGGCCAGGCTGCGCCTTGCAGCCAGCTTCCTTCCTCGGTCAGCTTAGTTTGCCTGGCACAGGGGTCCATGGCAGCCAAGTGTGCCATGAAAATCACGCTCTTCTTGGACATTCTACCCATTAAATGAAATCTAGTGAGGCTGTGAGAGGTCTCCGTGATAACGAAACGAAGATGCGTGAAAGGGAGTGGGCATTATCAGGCAGGAAACTACAGGAAGAACAGAGTTAAGATGTTTGCTGGGGGGAGGTGCTGTGTCCTCGGCACCCCGTTTTCTGAATGGTACGTGGCCACTGATGCTCTACAGCTCCTCAGGGAAGGGGCCACCTTCAGACTTTATTGGGTCCGTGTGACGGTCCCTTGTCTGTTTTCTCTCAGCTCCGTTCACCACGCTCTCGTCTCCCCTGCATCTCCCAGGGCATGGCTCCCTCCCCCTGCCCCGCCCAAGGCAGCCTCTCAGCCCCTCCCTCCACAGTCCCAGCTCCTGCTGGGTGGAGCCAGCTCCGGGGCTCTGCAGTCACACCGTCTCCTCCCTTTGTCCTCCCAGCCTGCAGGAGGGTGGGGCTTCTACTGGGGGAATATTTGCCTCCCTTCCCCTGTGTGGCTTCTCTTCTCCTCCATCACTTGTGAAGTTGAATCCCACATCCCTCTGTATGAAATACCTAGATTGATTTCCCTTTTCTGACTGGACCCCACCTGGGCTAATCATCTAAGGAGTGGATAAATCCTCCTGAAAACAAAAGCCTTGCTTAAATGTAGGCCTGTGGGTCTTGGTTGCCCAGCAGGCTCAGCATTTAGGAGTGCCCACGGAGTGACGACCCTGGACGTTAAGTTGAAAAAGATGGGCCTTTTGTATTGCACATCACTGGGATTCCTTTGCTTCCATTTATCTCGGGTTATTGGGTTTTTAACCCAAGCTGGTAGTGAGTTGCCACATAAAAGCAACATGCAAAACATGATGTTTTGGGTATTGTGGACCACCACCCCGCCCCGAATCCCCAACAGAATGATTTTGGATAACAGCCTGTTCGTTACTGTTGAGGGCAAATACTAAGGGAGCAGCCTTAATAAGCTTCGATGTTACTCACTTTTTGACGTGGAAATCCTTTGCCGGACAGTGGTGTTGGGGGAGGGGAAGAGGAGAGACGGGGACGTGAGAGTAGACGCGGGGGTGGGGTGGGGGGGTGGGCAGCACGTCCCAGCTGTTGTCTGGGCTCCGTTTTCCCCGTAGGGATGGCAGGAGGAGCCCAGGGATGATTATCCTGACTCTGAATGGATACATTTTTTTCCTTGTACTACTTCTTATCTCCAAATGGGTGACCTTTAAAATATTTGCCTTATTTTATTTACCTATCTGTCTTATTAGCCACTGCTTCCTACATCTGTAGCATCTGTAAATACTGCACTGAAACGGAATGGACCTGGAAGCTGGTGTAAACAGGATTCTCTCTTTCTCCTGGGCCCGGGTGTCAGGCAGGAGCAAGGGCTGGGGATGAGAAGGTAACACTGTGCTGTAGGTGAAGACACATCTGTGTGCAGTGGGTTGCTCTTTGTGTCCTGTTTCAGCAACAGTTACTCCTCGTGAGTCCTTTACTCTTAACGTCCTGAGAGAAGGAGACACAGTCATAGAGGGATCAACGGGAATTTCACTGATCATTCTGTAGGAATCAAATTGCACTCTGTGCATTTTCCCCGAGGTCTGTCAGGGACCCCAGAAGTCACTGGTCTAATCCTGTCACCTTACAGATAAGGAAAATGAGGTCCACAGGGGTTAAGTGACTGGCCCACCATATGCACCGTGGCTGATGGGGAGGTGGCGGCCCCAGGACCGACACCGCAGCCCTCTCCTCTTCCGGCTCTCCTGGCTGGTCCTGTGCTCATAGCCCGTGTGGCAGCAGCATTCCTGGACTGTGCACAGTGACGACCTGCTCTAACCCCTCTTGAGGAGCACAGCGTGAGGTGGTGGGTCTTCGCGGATGTCGTTCCCAGACACAGGGAGAGCTTCCTGGCTGAGACATAGGGCTGAATTATTCAAACGGTGGAAGAACAAGCCGGCCGAGAGAGGAGCTTGGCTGTGTCGGTGTAGCCAGACGTGAATCCCAAAATAGACGAGTTTGAATAGACCTGCTGACAGAATCTTTGGATGTAACTTCTGATAGTAAATGCTTTCTCTGAATATGGATGCCAGAAAAATAGTTTAAAAAAATTTAACTGTGTTGTTGAGATCATTTCCAGCCTCTGAAGGAACAGATAGCCTTCAGGTGACTAGAAGAACAAAACTAAACCTTCTTTCTCTAGGAATAAAATGTTATACTATGAGGAGGCGGTGACATGGATTTTTACAGAAAAGATAGTGTTTTAAGAAACATGTAGTTTAGATTTCCTGCAAGCACGTTAGACCAAGCTAATGCACATGTATCCCTTCCTGCTACAGATAAAAACGTTGGATCCATAGTTCATTGTATAATAAGTGAAGAGAGAAGCGGAGCAGTGGAAACAAACATATTCCTTTGCGGCTGTTGTTAGGTCTTGGCCTTTGTTGGGTTTGGTCCTAGAATGGGCCCAGGGCATGGGGGCTAGAATGCTGATGTCCAGAGATAGATGAGACTTTGGCCAGTGGAGGTGTAGGAGCTAGAATTTGGACCCTTGCCTAAAGTTCTCTGCCTTGAAGATCTGCCTATACCATAAAAGGGGATTGGAAGTTAAAGTACCGGGCCGTACATGGGTGTGGGCTCCAGGTTTATTCTGTCTCAGTGCTACAAAAATCAAAAGTTAAAGCATGAACATAAAAATAGACACCGACTATTAAAGTCCTTGAAGCCTCGGTTAGTGGCAAAGTCAGAATCCGCCTGTAGGGATGCTTCCACCATCCAGAGCGTACAGGCTTCAGAGGTAAAACAGCTGGCACTGTACGTGAGATCACAATAGAATGATATAAACTATGTAAGCAAATCTACCGCGGTGGGGCTGGCGGGTGGAGTAAGGGAGTGGCGTCAGGAACTCTTAACAAACAGGAGAAGACAAACCTGTAAGGATCTGCATTAATAGAAGAACCTGAAGTTCACTATGAAGGTAAATATTTTAAGACTTTAAAAAATGACTTAAAAAGAAATAGAGCCATGATGCAGAAAAGGATGGTATGAAAAAGGAATTGGGAGGTTAAAAAAAAAAAAAAGAACTTCTAAAAATGAGTGATACAGTCATTGAAGTGAAAAACAACTCTCAGGTTAGACACAGTTGAAGACAGAATTAGTGAACTAGGAAATTTATCTGGGGAAATCATCCAAAATACAGCAAGAGAGATAAAGAGATAAAAAGTGTGATTAGCAGTCAGAGGAAAGAATGAGAAGGTTCATTAGGAAATCCAGAAGGAAGGAATTTAGAATATGGGAGAGAAAAGGATAATGAAAAGATCTGATTTGAAAAGAATAATGGCTGAGAAGTTCCCCAAATTGAAGAAAGGCATTTGTAGCCAAGTAGTTTTGAAGAAGCACAAGGTGAGGGAGATCACCAATCAGATGTCAAGATATGTTACAAAGCTGTAGTAATTAAGACAGTGTTATTGGCCTAGGGGTAGACAGATAGACAAGTGAATAAAACTGAGAGCTTCAATTAACCAAACAGTGTAGCTCCAATGCATATATGGCAGCTGGATATATTGCAGACAATGTGTTACAAGTCAGCTGGGAATGACCAAGTTACTCTATAAATTGTGCTAGGACAGTTGGCTATCCACATATGCGGAAGAATAAAATTAGATCTCTACCCCACACAAAAATCAATTCTGGGAAGTGGGGGAAAGGTAAAGAACCTAAATGTGGGGGAAAAAAACCCAAAAAGCAAAGAAACCTTTAAAACTTTCAGTAGAAAATATAGGAGAATATATTTATGACATTGGGAAGATTTATAAAAACTAATAGACCAAAAAGGGAAAGGACTAACACATTTGACTACGCACATAAGACGTTGCATATCAAAATTCCTCCTTCACTGTTTAAGAAGATACCATAAAGCAGGGAAGACATTTGCAACACACAAAACAGAGAGTAGCAGATAAATGGGTGAAGTATATGAATTGGCAGTTTGGAGAAGAGGAAACCCAGTCAGCCAATAAATACTAAGTGGAGGTTCAACCTCTCTAATAATTAAAGGCATGCAATTAAAGCACCAAAGTGGCAAAAATAAAAATGTCTGCTGATGTAAGTGTGGATGAGGATGTGGACCTGAAGGGTCTGTCCACTTTATTGGAGCCAGTATAACCTGGCACAGTGACTTGGAGAGCAAATGTCTAGTAAAGGTGATGGTGGGTGTCCCTGTGGCCTGGAAGTTTCAGTACTAGGTACATCTTCAGAGGTGCCCAGGGAAATGTGTACAAAATAATTGTAGCATTGTTTGCTTAGCAGAAAGCCAGAAACCACAGAGACATCCACCAATAGGAGAATGGATAAATGAATTGGCCATATTTATTCAGTGAAATAAACTGCAGTGAGAATGGATGAACTCAAAAAAGGAAATTACAGAAGAAAATGACACCATTTAGATATAATTTTCAACAAGTAAAAACGTCGATACATATTAACTAAAAGAATAAAAACATTCCTGAGAACGATAGACTGAGTTCAGCATGAGAAGGTTATTCCTACCTAGGGAGTGAGGGCTCAGATACGGCACGTGTTTCAGTTATATCTGTAATATTTTATCTCTTAAGCTATGTCATGGATCATGGGCATTTGTTATATTGCTGTCTATACTTTTTTGTGTTTCTGACAAGTCCTGGTGAGTCTTGGATGTGATGTATGTGCACGTCCCTCATGGTGAAACTGAAGAACATTAAAGACAGAATTCTGGAGAGCTGCTAGAGAGAAAGGACTGGTATCCATGAGGAAACAGTGATTTGAGTGACAACAGACCCCCCATTAGTAACAGACACCAAAGACCTTGGAATAACACTCTGAAATGCTAAGGGGACTGTCCTGTGTGAACACGTGGCTGTGCTAGGCTCAGAGCTAGAATGACCAGTGCAGTGGGAATTCTCTTCCCCCCGTAGTAATTCACTTGCCAAAACTGACTCTGGAAGAGAGAATGTAGACCAATCACAATGGAATAATTTGGGAATGTTCTCAAAAGCTACCATCCCAGATGGCTTTCTAGGTTTAAAGAAATCCTACCTGAAGGAACACATGGATGACTTGCATTAGAAAAATGACTACATTGTTTGGTCAAAGGAGGAGGAAAAAAACCCAAATTTTCATCTTAATAGAGACAGAAACAGTGTTCAGTTCCTCCAAATCACACTCATGATAAAACCAGAAATAGAAGGTTTACCCTGGTAAGGTTTAAGGATCCTCACACTTAGTGGGCATTTCTGCTGACGAAGAGAAAAACACAAGTTTGTTTGCTGTCTCCACTTCTGCTTACCAGAGTTTCTAACTCAGGTAATTAAACAAGGAAAAAGAAGCAATGGCAACAAGAATTGGGAAGGAAAAAAGCTAAATGGTTATTTCCTGATGATATTATTGTCTATATAGAAAATCCAGGAAAATATACAGATCAACTACCAGAACTAATATTCAACAAGATTGTTGAATATAAGAAAAACATGCAAAAATAGGATGGATGAGTGGTTAAAGAAATTGTGCTGTACATACAATGGAATATTATTCACCCATGAAAAGAAGGAAATCCTGCCATTTACAACAACATGGATGGACTTTGGGGCATTATGCTAAGTGAAATAAGTCAAACAGAAAAAGACAAATATTGTATGATCTCTCTTATATGTGGAATCTTAAAAAAAAAAAAAACAAGCTCACAGATACAGATTGGTGGTTGCCAGAAGTGGTGGGGGGGCGAGAAATTGGTAAAGGGGGTCAAAAGATAAAAAGAAAACAGCAACAAAAATCTTTTTTAAAAGCAGCAGCAGCAGGACTGGGTAAGTGGGCTCTTTAAGCTCCTGAGGCTCCTTCCAGGGCAGCCTCTTAAAACGTCAGTATCCCCTCCAGGGTGCCAGGATGTCCCTTCCTGAGCCCATGTCAGTGAATTTGAGATAAAGCAAACTTATGTAAGAGAACAGCCTGTATGTATTTTGGAGAGTCTGTCCTTAATGCCTGCTTTTGAAGTCCAGGAAAGCTGTGCCTACAATTTTTTTTTGTCTTAAACTCAAGACTTTTCCTAGAATATATACATTCATCCTTATACCCTATTTCTTTATTTTTGGCTGCGTTGGGTCTTTGTTGCTGTGTGCAGGGTTTCTCTAGTTGTGGCGAGTGGGGCTACTCTTTGTTGAGGTGCGTGGGCTTCTCATTGCAGTGGCTTCTCTTGTTGCGGAGTACAGGCTCCAGGTGCATGGGCTTCAGTAGTTGTGGCACACGGGCTCAGTAGTTGTGGCTCATGGGCTCTAGAGTTCAGGCTCAGTAGTTGTGGCTCACGGGCTCAGTAGTTGTGGCACGTGGGCTCAGTAGTTGTGGCTCGCGGGCTCTAGAGTGCAGGCTCAGTAGTTGTGGCTCGCGGGCTCAGTAGTTGTGGCACATGGGCTCAGTAGTTGTGGCTCGCGGGCTCTAGAGCGCAGGCTCAGTAGTTGTGGCTCACAGTCTCTAGAGCGTGGGCTCAGTAGTTGTGGCACGCAGGCTCTAGGGCATGGGCGCAGGAGTTGTGGCACGTGGGCTCCAGGGCGCGGGCTCAGGAGTTGTGGCACGTGGGCTCCAGGGCGCGGGCTCAGGAGTTGTGGCTCACGGGCTCTAGAGCGCAGGCTCAGTAGTTTTGGCTCGCGGTCTCTAGAGCGCAGGCTCAGGAGTTGTGGCTCGCGGGCTCTAGGGCGCAGGCTCAAGAGTTGTGGCTCGTGGTCTCTAGAGCGCGGGCTCAGGAGTTGTGGCTCGCGGGCTCTAGAGCGCAGGCTCAGTAGTTTTGGCTCGCGGTCTCTAGAGCGCAGGCTCAGTAGTTTTGGCTCGCGGTCTCTAGAGCGCGGGCTCAGGAGTTGTGGCTCGCGGGCTCTAGGGCGCAGGCTCAAGAGTTGTGGCTCGTGGTCTCTAGAGTGCGGGCTCAGTAGTTGTGGCTTGCAGGCTCTAGAGCGCAGGCTCAGTAGTGGCTCGCGGTCTCTAGAGCGCAGGCTCAGGAGTTGTGGTGCGTGGGCTCCAGGGCGCGGGCTCAGGAGTTGTGGCACGCGGACCCCTATACCCTATTTTTAAAGTTGCCTGTTTGTCTCGCAAGCTCAACAACAGCTCCTCTGCAAAGCTCTTGATCCTTGTACATCTGGGGTGAGAGCGCTGCCCGTCGCACTGCTATGGCTGGTGGAGCTGCGCCCTGCAGAACCCTGGGCCTGGGTTCAGGCCTGTCTCTTCCTTCCCAGCGTGAGCGCCTGACTCAGCCTCAGAGGAGTGGAGAAGGTTATGGGGTGTCATCTCACGCTAGTCCACTTCCCCCGACTTCAGTGCTACCCACTTATCCTTTCCCTGGTCTAAATGGATTGCTTCCCAAACTTGACCCCCTTAAAGACATTCAGTAGGAGATGATTATAGACATCGTGTGCACATTGTTGTTCTGAACTGCTCACTAGATGCTGTCGTTGGGTGCTGATAAGTACTAAGCTTTGTTCGCGTCGGCCATGCCCGCCTCCTAGAAGGGCCCTAGCGGATTAGGCTAGGACACGTTCCAGCACACGGGAGCTGTGGGACAATCCGGAACAGAGGCAAAACGTGACCGCAGGAATCCAGTCTTCTTTTCCTTGGTTTGTGCCTGCTCTCCAGCACCGCTTCAGACTTACACAGACAAAGAATCCCTCCTAACAAGGTGGAAGGCCAGGTTCAAATACAGAATTCTTGAATTTCTCAGAGTGCCACACCGGGACATGGTGGAACGAGGGAAAGCTGGCCCCTGACCCACCCCCCTCCTCAGCTCAGGCTCTGTCCTGCATGACAAGGGGCCTTGAGCGTGTGCACGTGGACACGTCTACCCCGTCCACGTTCCTGCTCCCACATCACACCCCTCTCCAACAAGCACCCGCCCCGTGGGCATCTTTCAGGCTTGCAGCAGTCACACTAGTGATGTGCTGTGATCTCAGGAGAATGCACCTGCCGGAGAGGCTGGCCTAGACAGGGGATAGACTCTAGAAGGGGGCAGGGCCTTTGGGTGGGAACATCCATGGAGAGGTACGGCCAGAGGGGTCCCTCTAAACCATGAACCCCAATCAGGGGCTCAGTGCCCAGACATCCCCCATCAGACATGCCTCCAGTGGCTGGTCCCTGCCACCAGGTGTGTCGGAGTCTGAGGACGTCAGACCTCACATCTGTATCAGGGACAGAACAGGTCCTCTGTGGGTGCCCCTGGGGGTCTGCACTTTTGAGAGGGGCTTTGAGAGGGACACCGACAAACTGGACTGTGGGGAGAAGAATATGGTGATGTGGGAACTTGAAGTCGGGTCAGGGAACAGAGATTGGGTGGAAGGTTTAAATGAGTGGTTCCTACAGGTTCCTTTGTGTGGGAGATTCTAGATCTCGGCCCTCTTGTTGCTATGTCTCGTGCGTCCGATTGTCCTAAGTCCTATCTGTTCTGCCTTCAGTGTGGCTTCATATACACCCCATCCAACCAGGAGGGTGGAGATGGGGGCAGGAATGAGACATCTCGGTGAAGACCTTTTCAACAAAAAAAATTCTTTTGAGCCACGTCGTGGTGCTGACGATGGTGATGATGAAACTAATTAAAAAGCGTCGCCCGTCTTCTCCCCGCCCCTCCCCCAGTCCCAGTCTCTCTCCCGAGAGGCCCGTCTTCTCTGCAGCCTTGCCTGCTGACCTGTCCCCTCCTCTCCCTCTCCCGCAGCCCCTCCACAGAGCCTCCACGCTCTGTCTGGCCTCTTCCCCGCCTCCCCACCGGGGGCCCCGCTGCTCAGGGGCTCCTGACAAGAGTTTCCGGCCAGAGAAGTTCGGGAAATGCTGCATCCTTTCCCCACCTTTGGAGGTGTTATGTACATTAGACTGTTGGTCCCGAGAATCAAGTGAAGGGATGAGTTTGATTTCGCTCAGCCTAGTATTTCTAGAACAACCTTTTGTCAAGGGATGCCTGTTACACATGTGCTTCTGAGACTGTTTTGGAAAACACAGGCCCATTGAACAAATCCAGCCCCTGTATGCATCGTGGTCTTCAGGACCTTTTGCAGCGTGGCCCAGCCTGACCTCCCCTGACCTTCCAGGCAGATCTCCCATCCCTGTCTCTGTGCACCATGAACCCTGGCTTCCGTCACACAGGCAGCTGCTCCGGTTCTGGAACACTCTGACCTGCTGTTCTCACTGCCTGGGGTGCCATCTCCCGTCTTGTAAGGTTCTGCTGTGCCTCCATGGTCCACGTGTGTGAAGCCTTCCCCACCCCTCGTCAGGTTCATCAGCCACAGCATCCCATTCCAGTCACCCCAGTGAGCCATCCGTGTGAAACGGGTGTTCACGAGCTTGGGTGCTGCTTCCCTTGCCGACCACAAGTCCTCAGTCTCTCTTGTTGGGTCCCCGTGGCTCAGGGCAGCACCGCCTTCCAGGAAACAGGATGCCATCGTGGACCGGACTGCTCCGTCCCCCCACCGCCTGGCCCACCACCCCCTTCCTGGCCTCAGCCAGCCCAGCGAGGCTTCTGCCACCACGGTGCAGCCTTGGAGAGCAGGGCTGCCCTGCCAGCCTCTGCCCAGGGGCCACGGAGCCACACTGCTCTTTGCCGGGACAGTGGCCAGTGTGATAAAGGTTTCTGGATGCTGGACAAGACCTCTCGTTTCATGGTGGCACAGTGTCTGACCACGGGTCTGCCCCCAGCCGTCCGGTGCTCCTAGTTACTTCTGCGGGCGAAGGTGAGGAGACAGGAGGTCTGCTCCAGGGGCGGGGAGGGCGGGGGCCCGGGTGGAGATCCTCCCGACGCTGGGTTACTTCCAGACCCTGGCCCCTGCTGCAGTGCTTTTGTGTTGAATCATATTCCATATTTAGACATCATTTTTAAAAACTATTTATGAATTTATAAATGATATTTTTTATTTTTTTTCCCTCTCATAGAACTGTGGGAGAGAAGAGAAGTAACATTTATTGAGAACATTCTATGTACCAGGCACTGTAGGAAGTGCTTTAAATATCTTGTTATAATATTTTATATATATTCTGTAAATATGTACTTAGCGCAGAAATAAGTGTTAGCTCAGCCGTTTTAAATGCAGTGCTTTGTGTTGGTGAATGTAAAGCCAAGGTAAATTAATTCCCACGACATGCTGTTTTATCATTGTAGGGACATTTTAACCATATGGAGAGTTGGTAGAAGATGCAAGCTGAAAAAGGAAGATTCCAGTTGTGGTTTCGAACCCTCGTGTGCCAGCGAATGTAAACCTCTCCTGGGTGGATGTGTGTGCCCACCTGTTCAAATAGCGCCTGGTACCCTCCCATCAGGAAATCCCACCATCCTCCTCCGCTCCAGAGCCAGAAGAGCCTCCACATGTTACCCCTCATGAAGCCTTCTTTCAAATGCATCTTGCTTGAGAAGATCAATTGCATTATTTAAAAGTTTAAAAAATTCAGTATCAAACTTCCTGTGAGGTTTGAGAGCCCTGTAGCTTATGGAGCCATATCCAGATGTAGCCCCACTTTATACTTTTCTATTGTTTTGTGGATGTATCCAGAGCTGCTTATGTACTCTTTTTTAATTAAAAGTCTTATTTTTATATTGAAAATGCTCTATAATCTTAAACTGAATTTCAGTAAATGTTAGTGTCCAGTCTGTTCTGTGTGATTCCCCAACTAAACTTATCAGGCACAGGACCACCTTTATGTTAAAATGGGAATTTCTCACCTTCTCTTGGGTTTTCAGTGTATGGCCTGACTGTGGAGACTGGCATTGTTCCGCTGGGTCTGCAGGCACCCTGAGATGCCCTTGTCACTTAGAGACGGGTCCCGGTGAAACCACTGGGTTGTAGGCTTGCTCTCGGGTCCTTTGCCCAGGCGGACGCAGCCCCGTGCTCGCCGTGTTGCCCTGTGTTAGCTGTGTGGCCGTGTCCTCTGCCGGTGACGGGCTGCAGCATCCGCGTCCCAAAGAGCCCGACCCGTAAACCATCGTGTGTAGTCACGGAGGCACCTCATACTGGAAAGCCGGGGCAGAGGAAGACACGGGGCAGAAAGGAACTTAGTGCGACGTTCTGTGATAATGGATTACCCACAGCCACTGGACGCACGGCCAGGTTCAGGACAGAAAGCTGACTTTTCTGTCCCCAGCATCTTTGGAGTCACTAGACAGTTAACCCTGAGCAAGATCGCAGAGCTGCGACTTGATGAGGAAACGCCAGTCAAGGCCGAGGGAGAAAGTATTGAGATTTGTGGCCTTAAGAATACATCTTTAAAGAGCTTTAATATGCTTCTGCCTTTTCCAGATGAGATACACATCTTAGTTTTTATGGAAAACGTGAAAATTCTTAGATGACATTTTGTTTTGTGTATAAGCTCTTCCTTTTCCCCCAAATTCATGGGGCGAGGAGGCGACCACATATTCACAGCTAGGTGTTTTGGTAATTGAAGCAGCACAGCGGTCGCCCCAGCCGTTTACATGGACTGAAAGCTTTCCTGCGGGGGAAGAGCCCCTGTGCAGCACCCTGCGTGGCGCAGGACGGCTGCCCTTGGGTAGAGTCGGGCGGACGTGCGGTCAGGGCTCACCTCCCCTCGCTGCCACCAGCGTCTCGGCCGCAGTCCCTCTGTGAAAGGGTCTGGTGACCCTCGGACTGTCGTTAGTGTGAGACCCAGGAGTGAGACCGAGGCCGGGCCACTGCTCAAGGTCCGTCCCCTGCCCTGCCACACGGCCCCTCTGAGGCCAGAGCAGGCGACCTTCTCTGGAAAAGCCGTGTATGAGGAGTCCTCACAGTGTGAATGTGACAAGAGGGGTGAAATGAAGCCGGCCAGCGTGCGGGAACCGGCAGTTTTATCCTGAATTCCTACAGTTCTTAAATGGTAAAGAGAAAACGCAGCATGGAAGAGCTTATGGGGACCCCTGGGAGGTGTGGCCTCAGCGTTCTCTGTCCCTGTAGAACAGGCCCGCGGTAGAGTGTGCTGGGTCTAGGCTTCCAGAACCACCCCTGTGCCCCGCGGAGCCCACCAGCGGGCCCTCTTGCCCAGCAGAGACCCCTGGCGCGGCAGAGCCTGGCAGCACGTCCTGCAGCCCACCTCGCCCACCTGGCCTTTGACTTCACCCCGGGTCCAGAATCGTCCCTTCTGTCCCGCCCAACCCGCCTCCTTTTGGGCCCTGCAGCCTGCAAAGGATGCGGGAGATGACGTTTTGGTAAAACTTTCTTAATTGGCTTTTTTATTATTATAAAAATAATACTTGTTCATGTAGAAGAAAATAGAGAAAGAAAGACAAACCCCTCACCCCACATTGCCACCCTCGGCCTGCGGGCGGGCCGCCCTCTGGATGTGGACTTTTTTATTTCAAACTGAGTGTTATATAGCGAACGTGCCCCCACATCATTGTAGGAAAACGTTGTTTTAAAAGGTGGCACGGTACCCCACCTGGGGACAAGCAGGCCATCGTTTTGATGGCTCTGACACTAGCTGTGCCCTTTGGTGGGGAAGGGCTGGCTTTAAAGTCCGTAGGCAAGTGTGCGGGGAGCCTGTCTGTCTCTGCCGGGATGTAAGGGGATGTGACAGGCAGGAGGCAGGCCCGCCGCCCAGACACCCCCGCACAGGGACCACCTCTCCCTGCCACACCAATTTGTCCACGCCACAGGTATGAAAACAGACTAGCGACATGCAGAACCTGCACATATTCCACGAAATGGGGTTTTGACACACCCATGACGAGCATGAAATGTGATTATCCCTTTAAGGTGCTTCATCTTTCTCTTCTTGTCAAAAGAGGAGGAACACTCTGAGGAAACAGACCAGGCACTTGTGTATGTGTATTAAATATACGTATACATGAATATCCATTAAAATTTCCATTTCTTCTTAATCATGATCTGTCTTTGTTTGCTTTTTGTGTAGGGACAAAAATATCAACACATACCTTTTATCATTTTATCAAATAAGTTTATAATGGTTTCTAAACCTTGGAACAAATTACAAAACTCTCAGAAAATTCAAAAGCATGGTAAATGGTTATCGAAGACTTATTAACATCACTTGAACTGTTTTGCCTGCTTTTAAAATGTAGTTTATTTTCAGACTTGTTTTTAACGCATTTCAAAATGATACCTCAAATTCACACTTACTAAAGAAAAATTTTAGTTGTAGATAAGTTGAAATGAAATATAAATATAAAAGTCAGGGCGCTTCCCTGGTGGCACAGTGGTTAAGAATCTACGCTCCCAATGCAGGGGACACAAGTTTGAGCCCTGGTCTGGGAAGATCCCACATGCCGCAGAGCAACTAAGCCCATGCGCCACAACTACTGAGCCCGTGAGCCACAACTACTGAAGCCCATGTGCCTAGAGCCCGTGCTCCGAAACAAAGAGAAGCCACTGCAATGAGAAGCCCACGCGTCGCAACAAAGAGTAGCCTCCGCTCACCTCAACTAGAGAGAAACGGGCGCAGAGACAAAGACCCAACACAGCCAAAAATTAATAAATAAAATAAATTTATAAAAAATAAATAAATAAAAGTCAGGGACTTCCCTGGTGGCGCAGTGGATAAGGCTGCGTGCTCCCAATGCAGGGGGCCTGGGTTCAATTCCTGGTTGGGGAACTAGATCCCACATGCGTGCCACAACTAAGGAGCTGGTGAGCTGAAACTAAGGAGCCCGGGAGCTGCAACTAGGAGCCCGCCTGCCACAACTAAGACCTGGTGCAACCAAATAAATAAAATATTTTTTTAAAAAGTCATCTATAATCCCTATGCAAAGGTAACTAATGTTCACATTTCAGTGTGTATCCTTATAAATCTTTTTCTGTGTGGACACGCACATCTGTAGGCCTGTACTTTTGATGTTAACATCATGTACATCTCATGTCAGCAAGTGTGTATTAGGTTGTCATTCTAAAGGGCAGCATCGGGAGTTCCCTGGTGGTTTAGTGGTTAGGATTCAGCACTTTCACTGCCAAGGGCCCAGGTTCAATCCCTGGTGGGGGAACTGAGATCCCAAAAGCCGCGTGGTGTGGCCAAAAAAAAAGAAAAAGAGGGCTGCATAGTATTCCATTGACTGAAAATACACAGTGCGTTTGCCCACTCCCTGTCTAATGTGCATTTAGGTTCTTTGCATTCATTCTTTCATCTACTTGCTATCACAAAAATTGCTGGATAAATATTCTTACACATACTTTTTTTTTAAATTTATTTTTGGCCATGTTGGGTCTTTGTTGCTGTGCACAGGCTTTTCTGTGGTTGCGGCGAGCGGGGGCTACTGTTCGTTGCAGTGCGCAGGCTTCTCATTGCGGTGGCTTCTCTTGTTGCAGAGCATGGGCTCTAGGCGCGCGGGCTTCAGTAGTTGTGGCACATAGGCTCAGTAGTTGCAGCATATGGGCTCAGTAGTTGTGGCTCGCGGGCTCTAGAGCACAGGCTCAGTAGTTGTGTCGCATGGGCTTAGTTGATCCGTGGCATGTGGGATCTTCCTGGACCAGGGCTTGAAACCATGTCCCCTGCATTGGCAGGTGGATTTGTAACCACTGCACCACCAGGGAAGTCCTACACATACATTTTTATAAAGTTTTTCAATTATATTCATAAGAGAAGATTCTAGAAGTTGTATTGCTAGGTCAGCGGGGACACTGGTTTTCTGTCCTCTGGAAAGGTGGTCCCGTGTCCCTTCCCTTTCACCAACACCGAATAGAACCCACTCTTATTTTTTCTTTTTAACTTAGCACGTCTTAAACACACACAAAAGTAGGCAGAAGAAATAGTACAAGGACCCCCTTTAGCCTTTGACCTGCTCCGACAAGGGTCACCATGGCCAGTCCTGCCCACCTCCTCTCCCCCTCCCTGTGCACTGGAAGCAGATCCCAGACATAATATTAGTTCAACTATCATTATTTCAGTCTGTCCTCCCAAACAGACAAAGTGAAAAGCATAACCACAATACAATTTTCAGCCCTCAAACAAAATTTACAGTAATTCCTTATACTGTGAAATCTCTCTCTAGTCTTTGGTCAAATTGCTACACGCCTCTTCGATTTCACAGGTGATTGTTTTTATTTTGTTTGGTTTTTCATGACTTGTTTGAGTTGGATGCAGGACGCAGACAGGGTCCACGCACCTGACTGGCTGATCTGTCCTGAGTCTCTGATCACGGGTCCCCCACCTCCTGTCCCCCCTTGCAGTGTATTTTCAGGAAACTATTCGTAGAGTTTGTGCTGAGATGTTGCTAATTGCATCTCCCGTGTTCTACCTACTCCTCTGACCTCTGTACTTCCTATAAATTGGTGTTGATCCAGAAGCTTAATCAGATTCAATTTTGATTTTTTGGCAAAAGTTCCTTTTTGATCCCTGCCAATCTGACCTTTGCACCAAGTTCGTGGTCTTAATGCACGGGTCCCGCGTTGCATTTCTGACACGTGTCATCAGCCACATGGGTGTCCTTTCTGAATATCCCATCTTTGGCCATTTTCCTATTGGGGTGCATGTCACGGTCGTTTATTTTTAGGAGTTCTTTAATAATAAGTCTGGTTTTTTCTCATCTGTTACATGTATTTTTTCCCCATTTACAATTTTTCACATTCTTTTCAGCGAGGTCTACAAAGTCCTTTACTGGAAGTTTTTAGCTGTCATATCTGTTGGCCTCTTTTTAGCCTGTTTCTCTTCTTGGAACCATTCGAGAAAGACCTTCCTTTCCCCAGGATTACATACATTATATGAACTGATATGTAAATTATGCATCGACATTTTTCATGATTCTGATTTCATTTTGAACACATAGAACTTTGCTTTAGCTACAAAGTTTGGGGACATAAAGAATGATATATCTAACTTTGCTTTTCCCCAAATATTAACCAGTTATTCTAACCACATCTTTCTGCACCGATTGTAAATCCCACTTCTATACATGGGATTGCTTCCATACTTCCTCTTCTGTTCTTTGATCTGTCTTTCTCATCTGGTGGCTGTAACACTACCTGTGTGTGTGTGATGTGTATATGCGTGGGGGGGGGGCTCTTTGTTAAAATATAACACATGAGCAGAAAAGGGAAAAAAGGAGTGTCCAGGCCCAGTGCACGTGCTTGTGTGGACGGCTGATTCGGCACCTCCCCCTGTTATTTGTCAGACGTTCCCGGTTCTCCTCACGTGCTCATTCTTCCAGATCAACTTCAGGATCGTTTTGTCAAATATCAGAAGTAAAAACCACATAAAATATTTATTGGATTTGTGCTGAATTTACCGATTAATTGTGGGATAAGTGGTGACTTTACGCTGTTGTGACTTGTCACCCGGAGACACAGCACATTTTGCTCTGATAATACCTCCTACGTGTGTAGCTAAGTTTCCTTCCTTCCCCTCATTTTTGGTTTTTCTTTTGTTAGTATCAGTCTTACACTTTAAGCTCAGTCCTAGATAATCTTTTTTCCATTACATTTTCTGATTATAACTGTTATACCAGATCATTTCCCGAAAATTTGCTGCTTAGAACTCAAACAGTTTTTTGGTGCATTTTTTTCCCCAAAAGCAAAGGGAAGGAAGCTGCTCTTTAGAGAGTGAGCAGCACTGTATGTCAGATGTTGTACTAAATTATCATTTTTTTTTTTTTTTTTTTTTGCGGTACGCGGGCCTCTCACTGTTGCGGCCTCTCCCGTTGCGGAGCACAGGCTCCGGACGCGCAGGCTCAGCGGCCATGGCTCACGGGCCCAGCCGCTCCGTGGCATGTGGGATCTTCCGGACCGGGGCAAGAACCCATGTCCCCTGCATCGGCAGGCGGACTCTCAACCACTGCGCCACCAGGGAAGCCCCTAAATTATCATTTTTAACCCTCAAAAAACCCTTTGGGGGGAGAATTATCCTCACTGTACTAATAAGGATAGAGGATCAGTGAGGCCAGGTCAGTTATCCATGGCCAGGCCGCGGGTCCAGACCGGGCTCCTTGGACCCCAGCATCTGCCCCTCCAGACCCACCCACTCTCCTCAAAGCGCTCCTGGATCCTGGGGGCAGGAGGAGCTGCTTAAAAGGCAGAGTCTCCAAGTCTGGGCGGGGTGGGGGAGCTCCCAGGAGGGTGCCCCAGGAGGTGCCATTGACCACACTCTGAGAACCGGCATGTCCCCGAGTCACTTAGGACCCTGTGATGTGGGGCCTTCGTGGAGGTGCAGGCAGTCCCCGGGCTCCAGTGTGGAAGGTGTTTCTGTTTTCCTGGAATAACTAGACAGCCTAGGAAGTCCCTAGTCTTGGTGTCCATCACCTGAAGTGGTGACGTCTGATGGGTCAGGGGCCCGGGGCTCCTGCCGCTTCCTCACTCCAACCCAGCGCCTCGGTTTCCTGCCTGTGAAATGGCAACCACAGTGCCCCCCTTGTAATAAGCTGCAGCGGGGCCGATGCGGTAATGTATTTGAGGTGCTAGAATGGGGCCCATTGGCATGGGGCCTTTGAGCCACCCAGCCCAGTGCGCAGGGTCACAGGCAGCCTCGGCAGAGGAGGTTAAAGCGGGCTCTCTCTGCGCCTGACACAGACCCTGTTGTGAAGCCCCCTCCCTTGCAATCAGAGCCGCATGGCGAGTACCATCCCGGTCCTCATCACCACGGCCCCCGGCCCCTGAGCTCATGATAGTATTCTTGATTTTTGTGCTTATTTTAGAGGAGCCTTTAGGGACTTCTGGCCCGTCAGTTACTTACAGAATGTGTGCTTATTTGGTGAGGAGCCCTGGGCGTCCACCTCCCATGATCACGGTCACTTCTGCAGCCCGGTGGGGAGGCAGGGCTGTGTCTGCTGCAAACAGCAGGGCTCAGAGCGGGAGTGGGGACAGAACTTCTGTTGGGGAGGAGGGAAAAGTTCTGGAGATAATGGGGGGGAGCTGGTTACACAACAATATGAATGTACCAAATGCCGACGCAAGGTACACTTAGAAATGGTTATAATGGTGGGGCTTCCCTGGTGGGAAGGAAAAAGGTGTTACATCATGTCATTGCTGAGATCAATGTTATGAAGCTTTTCCTCTACGTTTTCTTCTAGAAGTTTTACAGTTTCAGATCTTTAATCCATTTTGAGTTGATTTGTATGTATAGTATGAAGTAAAGGTCCAATTTCATTATTTTGTGTGTGGATGTCCAGTTTTCCCAGCACCATCTGTGGAAGAGACTATCTTTTCCCCATTGTGTATTCTTGGCACCCTTGTTGAAGATCACTTGACCATATATGCATGGATTTACTTCTGAGCCCTTTATTCTGTTCCATTGGTCTATATGTCCATCTTTATACTGTTAACATACTTTTTTGATTACTATAGCTTTGCAGTATATTTTGAAATCAGGAAGTATGATGCCTTCAACAGGCGTATGAAGAGATGCTCAACATCCCTAATCATTATAGAGATGCAAATCAAAACCACATGGAGACAGCACCTCGCTCCCGTTAGGAAGGCTGTTGCCAAAAAAGCAAAATTAAGTGTTCATGAAGGTGCGGAGAAGTCGGAACTCTTGTCCACTCTTGGTAGGAACGCAAAATGGCACAGCTGTTATGGAAAATAGTATCGTGGAGGTTCATCAGAAAATTAAAAATAGAACCACCAGATGATCCAGCAATTCCACTTCTGGGAGTAGAGTCAAAGGAATCGAAATCAGGATCTTGAAGTGATATTAGCACTCCCATGGTCATTGCAGCACTATTCACAATAGCCAAGACATGGAAACTATCTAAATGGCCATTGACTGATAAATGGATAAAGAAAATATGGTATATGCATACCATGGAATATTATTCAGCCTTTAAAAAGAAGGAAATCCTACATTATGTGAAAACATGGATGAACCTGGAGGACATTATGCTAAGTGAAATAAGCCATTCAGAGAGGAATAAATATTGCATGATTCCACTTATGTGGGGAATCTAAAAGAATCAGACTCATAGAAGCAAGGAACAGAACCGTAGTTGCCAGGCTGGGCGGAGGGGCACACGGTGGGGGTGGGGGGTGTTGCTGGGTGGGTGGAGTTTCACGTGTGCAGGGAGACTAAGCTCTGGTGCTCTGCTGCACGACAGAGTGCCTGTGTCAGCAAACTGTGTGTGTTGCACACTTGAAAACCCAAGAGCGGCTGGATCCTGTGTTAAGTGTTCCTACCACAATAAAATTAAAAAGACCGCGGCGGCACTCGGGAGGGAGAGCTGCACTTACTCTTGGACTTTGCACTTGGGTTCAGATGCTGCTCCCCCGCCCAGAGGGTCACCGCTGAAGGGCCTCTCCTCCCCCTCCCCGTGGTCAGCAGTTTCTCCTTGACCAGAGCAGGAGGAGACTTTTCACAAAGCCTCTTTGTCCCCCCAGATGGTTCCACTTATGCCGCGGTTTCACTGGCATCCGGGGTAATTGACAGATGCGCTCAAGACCCCGTGTCCTCAAGTCCAGGCTCTGGAGCAGCCCACGCTGGCTGCTGTGCCCACCCAGACTGCAGAGTATCCCACAGCCGGCCAGCTGTCCCTCCGTTGTCAAGTTCGATACCAGAACCCTGACACAGGTGGACACGGTCCAGTGAGGGCCCTACATGCTCTGGGCCCTATTCTGGGAAGCGCCACCTCAGACACAGAGGCACAGAGGCACAGAGGCTTGTCCCAGAAGATCTGACTCTGTCCCCAAAAACCATGTGAGCAACAGTGACGGGCCCAGCAGATTACAGAGGTCCCGTGACAGCTGAGCTTTGTTTACATTCTCTCAAGCTCTGCGTCACTCTTAGGAAGCGTGGGTCTTAACAAAAAAGATGTACTGACACATTTGGTATAAATGCGTAAGATGGTCCATTGTGCCCTCACTGTGGCATTCAGATTTGGTGTTTCCTTGCTGCTTTTGTGAAATGAATTCACACGACTCTGTCTTATGTGAGGTAGAAAATGTCATGCAGATTTTCACATTTCTTTTAGAAATCTTATATGTTAAAGTCTTACTGTGATTACACCTTATTTTCTCTTCCAGCTTGCCTGGATTTTGTGGATTAGTGATGTTTATATGTCATGGATGATGCCAGGTCCCTGTGCCATTGTCCCCCATCCAGGCACACTGGCTCGGCCGTCAGCCGCTGGCCCAGGGCGCCCCTCCATCCCTGTCTACCCAGCCCCCCTCCCAGAGCCCTGAGGGAGGCTGGCCTTGGAGGGCAAGGGTGCGAGGTTTTCTCGGGCCCGAGTGGAGTTGAGGACAGTGCTTCACTCGGCTGTGCCCCAGAGCTGGGCAGGGTTCCCTGGCACCCAGGCGGGTTCAGTGAATATTCACGGAGCCGATTGGACCGATTTTTAATGAATTTCGGGAGCCCAGCCACCACCAGGCCAGCAGTGCGCTCAGCCAGCGGGGCTGGGAGCGGCCCACCGAGGACCGTCGGCTTCTGCTCCTGCTCCCACAACCTGCAGGGCTCCGACCTCCCAGCCAAGTCCACCACCTGCTTCCCGTTCCAGACCCTGCCCTCAGCCCTAAGTGTCTCCCCTGTTGCTGGTGTTTCTCTCCTGGGTAGAAAAGCCACACGTGTGCACCGCAGGAAGGCTGAAAAGAGAACACGTGGCGATGAGCTTAAAATTACCCTTAGTGTATCACCGAGGGATAGTCCCTTTCTAAAGGTGACAGGATTTCCTCGTTCTCTGCTTTGATTCCCAACAATATACAATAGAATATCTTGATTTTTTTCATTTAACATTTTAAATATTTCCCCTGACTTTCTAACTCTAAATGAGAAGAACTCCAAGTCTAAAATCCCAGGCTCAGCCAGCAGAATGCTCTCCCTCCCAGGATTGGAAGGGGCACTTATTCCATGTGGCTTCAGGAAGAATTGTCACTTTGGCAGCAAACCCTATGAACAAAATGACCGTAAAGTTGGACACCACCTTGGTGGCCGCGAGCGAGCCGGGCCGCCTCGGCAGCTTCCCGGCCCAGGACCCACCCCAGCCCCCGAGTGGAGAGGCCTGGACCTGCCCCCTGTCTTGGAGAGTTGCTGTCCTGCCCGGATGACACGCTGTGTCCCGGGAAGGCACCATGTGGAGCTCGGATTCTAACGTGAAGACTGAGCCCAGCGGAGGAAAGGGGACCCACCTGAGCTGGACCTCCTACCCGCCAGGTCTCAGAGGTGGGAGTGACCTACCCAGTCTCAGAGGTGGGAGTGTCCAAGCCCCGCCTGGCACCAGGACGCCTGCTCATCCCCCATCCCCTCGGCTGCGTGACTTCCCCAAGCGCTGGGATCAAACACGTGAAGGTTGAGTGAGCGAGCCCGAGCCGGACCTCGTACCCACCCTGGCCACCCTCGGGGACACACCTGGGACCGTGTTGAGGGCTGGAGCCCCCCAGTTCCAGGGGCCTCACTGTACGTTCCAGGGCCGCTGCATTAGTAATAAAGTCTATTAAGAACATGTCTCCCCAGCTCTCTATTTCACTCATGAGCTTTCTCTGTGATGCACAGCTTGTGCATGGTCTGTGAGAAAATTTGCTCAACTGTCAGGACCTGTGTAACTGGGGGGATAGTGGGTGGCCCTCAGGGCCTGAAGCCGACTGAGGTCCCTGCAGGCCTCACCTCCCCTGGGCCCCCTGGGTCTGGAACAACAGCCAAACCCACTCATCCTGAGTCCTGAGTTGGGGGCCCACAACGCTGTCCCAAAGCCCCATGGTGGCCCCAGAAGCGGGCACTGGGGACCTAGTCTGTCCAGCCAAGCCACGGGCCACGTTGGTGACCGGGGAGGAGGAGGGTACAGGGGGTGCTGGACCCGGGCGGGGAAAGGGGGTGCCTGCCCCCAATCGACCTGCCCACCTGGCCAGTGGGAGGGGCGCCCAGAGAGCCAGGCTCCACCCTCAGGCTTAGCGGGTGGGACCAGGGCGGGGACGCAGCCAGACCAGCCTTTACTGCCCGACTGGCCTACAGCTTCTAGAGGGAGCCGGGCAGGCCAGTGCCAAGCATGTCTGTGACGAGCCACAGAGAAGGAGGTAGAAGACAGATTCCTCACCAAAGCCGAGGACCACTGTCTGGGAGCCAGGCCGCCGGATGCGAGTGTGAACTTTTTCTCTGGGCTTCTAGGGCACGGAGTTGGTCTGCTGTGTAGACTGCTGGCCCAAAGAAAGGAGGCACACCTGTTCTTTAGGAGAAACTGCGTTAGTTCCCTGGAGCTGATTCAGAAGGAACACTTCCAGTGGATCTTTACGTAAATGACATTGGCCGGAGGAGGGGAACATCCCTGAGGTGGGGCACCGGAGGGACGTGTTGAATCTAGAAACGTGAGGAAGCGTGTTTCCGGGGCCAGGTTGGTGTGGCCGTGGTGTTGCCGATCTCAGCTGAGGCAGGGACAGGAGTTGGAGGAAGTGGGCGGTGCCCCTCCCCCGCACGCCTCCCCCACCCCCTCCCAGCTTCCTGGGATCCACTGGCTTTGTAACTGGGGGAGGCTGGAAGCCTGGAGTATGGGTGTCTGGGTTACTCACAGAAGGGAGATCCGGGCACTTCAGAAAGCCCCACCGGCTGCAGTGCTGTGGGGACTGCTGAGGCATTAAGGCAGCCCCCGGGAAGGGCAGGGCTGCTGGAGGCCCCGGGTCTCTCCCATTGTCCAGGCTGTTTCCCCGTCAGGCATCCAACCTTGAACAGAGCCTCCAGTGTCCTGTGGCGACACTCAGGATGAGAGAGAATGAGCACATTACCTTTATTACCCAGGCAGTAGCAAGACGCTGACGAGACAACGTTCGTGAGCAGTTCTGGTGTGCGGCCAGTGCTTCTCCAGCGTGTCCTCTGATGGACGCTTGGTCCCCACGATGACGCATATCCCAGCTTCATCCTCACTTTACAGATGAGAACGTCAAGTCCAGAGAAGCTGCAGGAGGTACGTGTGTGTCATCTGAGGTCCATGGTGGGTTGAGTGGCTGCTCTTGGAGCCCACCTGGATATCAGTGGGAGTCCAGGTCACCCTCAAGGTGGTGATGTGACAAACCAGGTGACCCTTGTAGGTGGAAGACCCACCTGGATAAGAATGTGCGTGCCTTTCCTTGCAATTGAAAAGTTTTATTGCCTGTTGTTTAGAATGCAGAGCAAGTGTGCACAGGTGTACACACACACACACCCCTGAGATGTGATTCACACTGCCCACCGACCCACCAGGGAAAGGTAAGGGGACTCCCCGTGGGAGGCAGAACAGGCCCCACCCCAGGGAGATCTAATGACCCACATGGTGCGGAGGACATTTGATTAAATGAACCTCTCGTCCTTTGTTTAAGGCTCCTGACGGATTGAAGCAGGTTTAGCTGCGGGCGGTGGCCTCGCTGCCCGGGAAACACGCCCAGGCCATCGCAGGGGCGGCTGGCAGCAGGCGCCGTCCGTAACTTATAGGGAGATGGCAGCTTTACATATTTAAAAGGAGCATGGCCGGCTTCCTATCTGAAGTATGTTTCCCCAGAGAGACCACCACCATTTGATCTATTTTTGATTAAAATGTAAAAATTAAAAATTAAATCAAATGGTAGTATAACTCCTCGGGGAAAACACACTTCGGTTATGAAGTATTCCCTACAGTAACCTTGAGACTCTTATGGCAGCATTGTCTCATTTGTAGGTGGTATCTTTATGTCACACGTAATTAAAATAAATTGCAGTGAGAACCACCAAACGCCTGCCTTCCGATGTACGGCCTGCAGGCTGGGCCCCTGGGGCAGGTCCTGGTCGGGGAGATGCCAGGCAGAGGGGCAGACGGGGCTGCCCAGCCAGCACGGGACCCAAGGGTGCCCACTCTGGCCCCTCCCCTTCCAAAGCCCCTGGTGCAGTCTCATCTGGCCCCCGTCAGATGAAGGATCACACCCTTTCTTCTCAAACAGCCTAAGCACAATCATGTACCATCACCAAATAACGGATACTGCCCCAGAAACCAAAGCAGGTGCAATTGGATTTCCTAGGAAAATGTGCTTTGCAGAATCTAATCTACAACTGATTGGTATCAAACTACTTTATCAGTCTGCCTGGGAATACGAGAGAGCATTTGATAGGTTTAGGGGACGGTCACCTCGCAAACGAGATGCCAGCGTTGCCTCGGTGATCCCCGCTGCTGACGGACACGAGCCACGCCGCATGCAGGGTGTGACTTTCTGAGTCGTGACTTCTCCATCCGTGTGGGTGTGACTGGACATGCCGTGGCTGCCTAATCAGACTTTCTTGTCTACATTCATTTTTTTGAAGCCTCTGCTTCGAATGAACATTCCCCAGAAGAAAAACGTTTCTGGAATAAAGGTCTTAACGCAGCTCGCAGCCATGCTCTGCCGTGGCTTCTACGTGAGCCATGCCGGGCCCGAAGGGCTGCAGAAGTGCTGAGTCCCACGTCAGAGGGCTCGAGGGCTGTCGCTGTCGTCGGCGCACACGGGGTGCGGGCTCGTGCCGTTTTACTTACCTACTAGTGTCAGATGCTTGACACGTGTAGATTTCCCTTTCTGTTCTCAAATGTTCTGGCAGCACAGCCTGGCTCGCTGGAAGCAAGTCACGACTGTCGGGATTTGGGAAGGCGGTCACGTGACGAGCATGGGCTGGTGGGCTCCGTCTCACGTCTTCCTCCCTGATGCCCACTGATGCCTCCTCCTGGGGCATGTGTGTGCGAGTGTGTGTATGAATGTGCAGGTGTGCACACATGGGCGTGTGTGTACGTGTATGCGTGTGTATGCACGAGTGTGTGTAGAGGTTATTAAAATTATACACAAAACTCCTGCAACTTTCATTTTCACTTAACACTGTGTCCTGAGCGTCCTTCCTGTGAATATAACTCATCAGCACAGATTTGGCTTGTTGTTTTAAGAGCCATGTGTTATTACATTGAATATATGAACAATAATTCATGTTGCTGGTATCCTCTTGATAGACGCTTGGGTTGCTCTTGAATTTTTGCTACAGCCAAAAATGCTAAAACTTGTAAGTTTAAAAATGCAAGTCAAGGGCTTCCCTGGTGGCGCAGTGGTTGAGAGTCCGCCTGCCGATGCAGGGGACGCAGGTTTGTGCCCCGGTCCGGGAGGATCCCACGTGCCGCGGAGCAGCTAGGCCCGTGAGCCATGGCCGCTGAGCCTGCGCGTCCAGAGCCTGTGCTCCGCAACGGGAGAGGCCACAACAGTGAGAGGCCCGCGTACCACAAAAAAAAAAAAAAAAAAAAAAAAAAATGCAAGTCAAATCTGTTAGATATTTTACAATCAATTTGGCAAGAAGTTTTAAAAAGCATAACACTTGGTGCTGGTGAGGGTGTTGGAAAATAGGCACTCAGTCACTGTTGTAGCAATGAAAAGTGTTACAATCATTTTGGAAGACCATTTGGCAAAATCTTTTAATGTGTCAAATGCCCCTGCTCTTTGCTCGATTCATCACCCTCCTAAGAATCGATTCTGTCCACAGACTTATGCCCAAAGCTGCGTTCTGAGCCTATGGAAGGGACCACCGTCTTCTTTCCCTTCTGGGGTCAAACGTCCTATGTGGGGACGGTGACACCTGTCAGGGCCCCTGGAGATTTAGGTTTGTGGAAGCCTCCAGTGCTCCAGATGTCTGGTCTCAGACACAGCGTCTCCCTGGCAAGATGTCAGACTGGGAGCCTTGTCTCCTTCAAAGCGGAACAGATTTCCCCAACTCTGCCCCCCGGTGGCGGGAAGGAGGCGATCGTGCAGCTCCCCGCATCCACCCTAGGAGGCCTCACAGAGGTCCGGGTGGGGCGTGGGTCCTGACCAGGATGCAAGCGTCCCCTTGCATGGTGGCTCGTGTCCAGGAATGGTGCCCTGGACAAAGAGGCCATGCAGTTTCCCCAAGACCCCCATGGCCGTCAGGGGCCCCTCTCGCTGGGCCTCCAGCTCCACTCCTGCGGTCTCTTCTCCTGCTCTTTGAGTAAGGGAATTTACCACGGGAGGCAGGCAGGGTGGGCCAGGCCAGGAGAGAATCACCGAGGATGCTCTTTGCTGCCTTATTTCCAGTGAGGGGAAAGAATTTGAGGCCAGTACAGAACTGATATCCGTGAACCAAACGGCGCACTTCCTGAGATGTTTTGCAAAAGGAGCCTTGACGTGGCCTTCTCCTTGGAGAGACCCAAATGCTCACATGGTCCTTGCACTGCAGGGACAAGCAGATGTATGACACAGTCATGGTGGCTCTTTGTGGACTGCCTGGCACAGGTTACCTGGCACAGGGGTGCCTTTAGCCCAAAAGCGGTTGGGGACTGGGGGTGCAGGGACCGGGCATTCCCTTAAAGAGGTGGCCCCCAGACTCAGACTGGTCGAACACCAGCCCCTCATTCCCCACCGATGTGTCCACTCTCACCCGCACCCATCCTGGAGCACTCTGACTGGCTAAGTTGTTGAGAGATTGGAGCCTCCAGGCCTCCTGCTGACAGTGGAGCCGCTTCCCCATACGAGCCAGTTTCTTATCCCAAGCTCTCCACCATCGATGCCGTGCGACTTGCTGCGGCTCTGAATGGATCATGCCCATTGGCTCCCTGGGGACAGCAAACTGATGGTAGCCTCCCTTAAAGGCATCCAGAGTGCCTTGGGGAAGGCCATGGACCCAAACAAAACAGTGTGTGAAAAGCCTCGAGGTTTCCTAGAGGTGAAAGGCATCCTTACCATCCACGGTGTATGGATGAGGAAACAGGCCCGGCTTGCGAGCTGACTTCCAGGGCCACCCGGATGGGACAGGGCAGCTCTGAGCTGGGTTTCTGGCTGCCAGGGTGACCAGCTGTCCTGGTTTGTCTGCAACCGAGGGTTTCCTGGGACACAGGACTCTCAGTGTTAACAGGGACGTTCCAGGCACACCGGCCCCAGTTGGTCACTCTGTGCGACATCTCCCAGGCTCCTCCCTGGGTGCTGCCTGCCAGCTGGGGCCCCGCTCCTCACCCTGAGCTCAGAGCCCCCAGCTCAGCACTTCTTTCTGGGCTGCCGTCTCTGCTTCCTCCCTTTGTTGAGGCCTGGCATGGAATAGCATACACAGTCGGTGCACAGTAGTTGTGCTCTGAGCCACACTGGACTGACTGTAGGCAGGGTCTACAGATAATAATCGGGGAAAGCCCAGTCCCAAATTCAGGGGCTGGGCAGTCCAAGGCCAAGGCAGGCATTGTTCTTCCAGGCTGGGGATGGGGAGGGCACCCTCCAGGCAGCTGGACCCCACTGTCCCATCGTTTAAATTGAGCAAACTAATTAACAAATAATCCCCCCAGATCATTTCCCTCCCAGGCTTCCTGTGTGTGTCCAGCGGCAAAGTCTGGAGGGGCGGTCACACAGGCTAAGGTGGACCTTAGCAGCGGCTGTGGGGACCACCCTGTTTGGGGCCAACACCTGCGCAGGAGCCTGCAGCCAGGGGACAAGACGCTCCCGGAGGACGCCAAGCACGAGGGAGCGGCCGCGACAGGAATCACGGGCCGGGGGGCTTTTCTGCACCCGCCATTCTCTAATGAACGTGTTTCTCTTCTGATGAATGACATGCCACTGAAGATGCATTCCTCATAAACAAATGAGAAGCTCAGATCCAGAAACTTCAGTCTGTGGCGGGACCCCTGTCCCCCACTGGCAGGGACACCTCAGGGCCCAGGCCCTTCCTCTTTGCCTGAACCTGCTGGGAGCCGACGCCGGTTTTTTCTCCCTGTCACGAAAGAATTAAAGACAACATCTTGGGTGGGAAGCAATTGCGGAGGGTGGAAGTTTCTGGCTAGGCAAATAAACTGGATTCAAGTATATTACAGCCCTAATCTTTCCGGCCTCTCTCCAGACGCTCTCCGAACATGGAAAAATGAGAATGTGTTCGCAGACAAAGCGTGACCTGAGGGAGAAGGCCGCCGGAATCTGGATTTTCAATAACATAAGACAATAAAGCTTAGACTTCTAACCTGCTGCAATATGGCTGAAGTATAAAGAGCTTAGCTGCTAATAAAAGGGAAGGGGTTTCCCCTCCTATCTGCAGATCCGGACCCCCCAGAAGGACACTTCACAAAGATCATAATGGGTTAGCCGGGATCACACAGACACGGGGCCCCTTGTTGACTGATTGTCTGACAGTTGTCACCTATGTGTCTGATATTACTAAGTCCCGTGTTGATTTCCTTGGGGTATTTTTGTCCCTTTAATTGCATATCTTCCTGTTGTGACCCTACACGGGGCAACATGTTGGGCTAGAGTTACCTCATAGCAAGATGCACATGCACCGTGCATGGCACCTCCTTGGTGGGGTGTGACTTGGCAGCGGCCACCCCATGGGGAGGGCAGGCTCTTAGGACGCAGGACAGAGCTGATCGCTTCCTCCTGGGAGGTCAAGCACCCAGACTCCTTTTACAAAAAAAGGGAGCTGGTGAAATTCAGGTTTGTGAGTGATCCTTCTCTGAATTTGTTTATCAAGTACTTTACCAGCAGATTAATGGGTTGCCAAGCTGTTCCCCAGACAGTGTAATTGAGGCAAATTGCATGAATACACTGCATCAATATGATTGCATGAATCAGGCTGGGGGAAAGCAGCAGTGCTTGGTTAAAAATGTTCTTTGCCATGTAAAATGAGCCAGTAACATAGCTGTGGAGAACTGTAACACCAGCAGCCTTTCTGCCTGTCCGTCCCCTTCCTCCCCTCCACCATCTCCACCCAGACTTCCAGGTGGCTCAGGGCTGGTCCAGGCTGGTCCATGGCTCAGGGCTGTACCATGCTCTTCAATATCATCTGCACTTTAACATGACATTGAAGCCAAGTTTTCCAAAACATTCCAATTCTGTTCATTCCAGGTGTCGCTTCTTCCCTCCAGCTGCACCTCAGAAGAGCCAACCCCACTACGTAGAGGACACATCTCTAGAAGCTTTCATTTCTGCAGCAGTCCCTGAGGTGGGCTGTGTAGCCAGGCTGTCCTCTGGGAACTCAGAGGAACTCCCATATGGAGCCACGTCGCTTCTCGCTCGGGTCGTCAGATACAGACCATGGAGACGCTGGATGCTCACAACACCACACAGCCAGAAGGCAGCTGCCGATCAGTGAGGAGCCCTCCTCTCAGGTGAGGGCTTTTAGAAATGCTCCAGCCCTGGTGCTGGGGGCCTGGGGAGAGAGCTGCCTGCCTCTGGGTCAGGCTGTTGGTGCTGCCAGGAGGCAATTCTGAGCCACAGACAGAGCCCAGAGGACTATCTGGACCCCTCTGTCCAACATGGGCTGTGCCCCAGTTGGTACTTTTGGTACTCTGTTGGGAGGTCCTGAGGTGTGTGGTGGTGCCCACGACCTACTGGGCTTGGAGGACGAGAGCCCAAGACCCAAAATGGGCTCCCAGTTAGACAGGCTGATGTGGGAAGTGGGCACCAGATGTGCCACTCAGTAGCTCCATGACTGCGTCCTCCAGAGCCTCAGTTTCCTCATCAGAATATAAGGATAACATGGGTGCCACTGGGTGGATCAACTGAATTAATTACAGTCTTTTAAGAGAGGGCCGTCCTTAGCCTTTGAAGGGCAGTGTTATGAGATGAATTGTTTCTTTCTCAAACTTCATATGTTGAAGTCCTAACTGCCAGTAACTCAGAATGTGACTCTATTTGGAGAAAGAGTCTTTAAAGGTATTTAAGGTTAAAATGAGGTTATTGGGGTGGGTCCCAATCCAATATGACTGTTGTCCTCATAGGAAGAGGAGATTAAGACACAGACACACACAGAGGGAAAAGACAGACACACAGGGAGAAGACAGCCATCTACATGCTGAGGAGAGAGACCTCAGAAAGAAACCAAACCTGCTGACACCTTACTTTTGGACTTCCAGCCTCTAGAACTGTGAGAACATGAATTTCTGTTGTTTGAGCCACATGGTGGTAGCAGCCTGAGCAGACTAATACAGGCAGGTTTGCCCACAGCTGGCTTTGCCCTCAGCCTAGAGAGAGTTAACCTTTTATTCCTTAATCTCTTCTGAAGGTGTTTCTACCTGTCACTGAGTCATCTGCTCAGAGGCTTCCCAGCTTTGTGACGGGTGAACAAAACACCTGTGCACTAGAAACAAGCATACGGGTATAGCCAAGTAAACTCCTACTGGACCTAACCCTCTTGCATATAAAAACTAAAAACTCTGCACAAAAAGAAAAAACTCTACCCAAATCTCTGACTGATACCTGAACCACACATGCTTGTAGGTAGAATCAAAGCAGTTTAGCTAAAATAAAAGATCTGCACTGTGATTTGGGCTGATACTAAAGACAGAGTTTGCAATTTAAGTCCAGTCATGTTAACTGCCTTCCAAAACAAAAAAGTCAACATTCTCTGGAGGATTAGAATAGACTCCAGAATCTCTGCAACATAACATTCCCAATACATGACATTCAGGATACAGTCTAAAATTGCTTGACGTATGAAAAAAAAAAAAAACAGGAAAATGTGACTCAGTCTCAAGAAAAAAGTCAGTCAGCTGAGAACAATCCTGAGGTGACCCCCAAGATGCTGGAATTAGAAGACAACAACTTTAAAGAAGATATTATAACTACACGCAATTAAGTAAAGAAAAATATGCTGGCAGTGAAAGAAGAGATAAGAAATCTCAGCTAAGAAATAAAAATTATAAAAATCAGAACCAAAACGAAATTCTAGAACTGAAAAAAATAATTGAAAAATATTTGAAATAAAAAATTCAGGGGATTCGCTTATTACCAGAATGGAGATAATAGATTAAAATCTGAGTCAGTGAACTTCAATATAGGTGAATATCAATCATCCAATCTGAAGAAGAGAAAGAAAACAGGTTGAAAATAATGAAGAGAGCCCTGGGAACCTGTGGGACAATATCAAAACATCTAACACATATGCAATTTGAATCCCAAGAGGAGAGAAAGCAGAGAATGTAGGAGAAAAAAGTATTCAAAGTTATAGTGGCCAAGAAATTTCCTAAATTTGGTGAAACACCTAAATTTGAATTTCAAAAGGTTCAGTGAGCCCCAAACAAGATAAATATAAATAAACCATGTCTAAGCATCATAATCAAACTGCTGAAAATCAAAAGAAAGAGGATATCTCTGAAGCAGCCAAAGAAAATCTATACACATTGTACGTGTAGAATACGATTTGAGTGACTGCAGACTTCTCATCAAAAACTATGGAGGCCAGAAGGCAGTGGAACGATGTGTTTGATGCTGAAAGACAAACCCGTCAACCTAGGAGTCTGTAACCAGAGACAATACCCTTCAAAAAGGAAAATGTTTTCAGATTAAATAACAGAGAATCTGTTGCTATTTATGAGAAGTACTAAAAGAAGTTCTTTGAAGGGAAATGATACCGGTTGGGAATAAAGATTTTAGAGACGTAATGGAGAGTATCAAAACTGGGAAATATGTGGGTACATATAAATGAATGTTAAAATCTTAATTTCTTTAAAATACATAAGACTGTTTAAAGCAAAAAGCTGTAACATTTTGTTCTGGGGTTTATTACGTATGTGGATACAATACCCATGACAACTGTAGATTAAAGGCCTGGGGGGACATATGGACCTATACAATTATAAGGTTTCTACATTTTACATATGGTGCTACAGTATTAACTCTAACTAGACTGAAAAGTCAAGGATGTATATTATGTATACTTTAATCTGTAAGCAACCACTAATAGTGTAATGTACAGAGGTATAGCTAAAACACAATAGGTTAATTGAAATGGATTTTTAAAAAATATTCAACTAATCCAGAAGAAGGCAGAAAATGAGGAACAGAGGGACACAAAATGGAGGGAACAAAAAGAAAATACTAAATTAGCAGGCCTAAATCCAACCACATCAAAAATTACATTAAATTTTAGTGAACTGAGCATGCCAATTAAAAGGCAGAGGGTGTCAGAATGGACTTCAAAAAGCAAGACCCACACCTCATACTCATTAGGATGCTACAGTGAAAAACCCAGAAAATAACAGGTTGCAAGGATGTGGAAAAATTGGCATCCTTGGGCACTATTGGCGGGAATGTACAATGGCACAGCTGCTGTGTAAAACAGTGTGGTAATTACTCAAAACTAAAAACAGAATTACTGTATGATCCAACTCCACTTCTACATATATACCCAAAAGAACGAAAAGCAAGGACCTGAGCAGATATTGTACACCATGTTCCTAGCAGCAGCATTCACAGTAGCCAAAAGTGGGTGGCCACCTATATGTCCATCGATGGGTGAAAGGATAAGCAAAATGTGGTAAATACATACAAGGAAGTATTATTCAGCCTTAAAAAGAAGGAAATCCTGACACAAGCTACACCATAGATGAACCTTGAAGACGTTATGCAAAGATGTTTCTGTCACAGCCCCGAGTACTGAGGGGCGTCCACACACCCTCCCCCATGCTCAGAGCCCTGAGGTCCAGACACATCAGGGCTGTGTCCACTCCTCACATGCCGTTACCTGCTCTGACTAATACGGGAAGGGAAACCCCAGATTCAGGGCTGGGGCTCTCCCCTCTGCCTTGCTCCCCTGTGCCTTCCAGTGCAGAGTTCCCAGGAGCACCCTCCCTTGGGCAAGCCTGGCCGCCGCTGCCCAGCCCCTCTGGCCTCTGCTCCGGGCTGCAGCCTGGGATGCTGTCTGCGAGTGGGGACCATGGGCCCGTGCAGGCAGGCTGGTGGCCGAGCCCAGGGGCAGGCCGTTGACCTGGACATGCAGCCCGAGTGAGAGGTGAGTTCTGGACAGTTCTGCCCTCGCCAGAGATTGTCTTCCTGGGATGGCAGGGCACAGCCCACCACTCTGCCTGACCTGGGGCAGGAGAGCCAGAAAGGGAAAGAGAGCAGGGACTCCGCCTGTGGACAGGGGACCGGGGTGCTGGCTCAGAGCCCACTGCCTGACGAGCCCGATGAGTGGACGTTTCCATCATGATGAGATGTTCCTCCGCCTCTCTTTTACTGCTATCTGAGCTCTATTTTGTCTGATGTTAATGTAGCCAGCCTAGCCTTCTATGCGTACTGGTTTCAGGGTATGTCTTTTTCCATCTGTTTGTGCTCAGCCTATCTGAGTTTTCATTTCAAAGTAACGATTTTAAAGGAACCTATTTAAGCTAACTATTACAGCTGTTTTTTCATTTCTTTTACATTGTGGTAAAATACACATAACATAAAAATTCCCTATCTTCAGTGTAATTTACCATTTTTAAGTGTATAGATCAGTAGTGCTACGTATATTCACACTGTTGTGCAGTCAGTCTCCGGAACTGTTCATCTTGCAAAGCCGAAACTCCGTACCCATGAATAAATGCCCCGTTTCTCCCTTGCCCTGCAGCCCCTCAAAACCAGCATTCTGCTTTCATCTCACAATCCTGGGGGCTGTGAGCGTGGTGGAGGGTGTGTGGGTGTCCCCTCACTCAGGACCCTTTAGCCCTGTGAGCCGTTAGGACACTGGGTGTCGCCCAGGTCCTGCTGCTCTGAGGCACAGCCTGTGGCATTGGCCAGTGTCACGCCGCAGCCTGACTCCTGTCTCTCACTGGCCGGGGGCTGCCGGCAGAGAGCCATGCTCCCTGGCAGATCGTGAGCCTGGAGTCCAGGTCATGGGCACTTGTTTATACTCGGTGGTCGGGGGCTTCATAGGACCTCCTTTATGGCCGACGAGCCACAGGTGTGGGGAAGTCCCCAGGGAAGTCCTCCCCGCTCAGGAGCGCGGCTGGAGGAGAGAAGCGCAGAGGACGTCGGCACCTGGCCCTGGCTCAGTGCACTCACCTGCCACGCACGTCGCTGCCTGGCCCCTCTGTGCATCCATGGGACTAACAGGCCTGTTTCTCATTGGGACCCACAAGGAAGTGGTTTCAGCTGCTCCTTTTCTGTGTCTCAATGTGCATGCAGCAGTTTTCATCACCCTATTAGAATGCCTGAATTACTTCTCTACCCCCTGCTGCAGCAGCCAGCGCTGGAGCTCTGATCCAAACCTGAACACTGGGCACGCTTGCATGAATTCTTGGGGGCTTGAGGGGAAAACATTTCAACTTAGGGAGAACATCCCAGTACTTGGGAGCACTTGGAATCCTCAGTAGCACAACCGTCTCTAAGTGCGTTTCAAAAGAGGAAGAAGCTCCTCTGTGACCGTCCCTTGGAATTGCCTGACAGAGAATATACTCTGCAGGGGCACGTGGGTGCCTCCTAAATTTTGTGGGAGAAGGATCTGAAGAGCTCAGAGGCCAGAACCCTCTATTGTGTATCATGCAAGCAGTGTGAAACCTGAGGAAACACTGACAATGCTTTGGACACAACACCAGTGACCTGCCCACGTGCTGTCATGGCATCTTCCCACCGGTGACCCATCATCAGGGTACCCGTGAAACCACCACACGGAACGTGAGCCCCTGAGCCACAGGCCTGGAAAGGTGAGAGCATCATTCTCGCAGCCCTGGGGGTGGGGGGCAGGAGAGCTTCCAACAATGTTCACGGCAACCCTCGACCTGTCAACATAGATTCTGAAACACTCACACTCATCTTGGAATATGGCAGAGTATCAACTAATGAATCGATTTTAAAAATGGAATCTTAAGGACAAATAAATAAGATCAAGGAGGCTTTGCTGTATTTGTCTGCTAGGACAGCTGTAACAAAGTACCACAGGCTGGGGGGCTTAAACAAGATGAAATTTATCTTCCCACAGGCCTGGAGGCTGGACATCCAAGATGAAGGTGTGGGCAGGGTTGGTTCTCCTGAGGCCTCTCTCCCTGCCTTGTAGACGGCCGCCTCCTCCCTGTGTCCGCACGTGTCTGTCCTCTGTGGTCACGTGTAGCCAGTGTCTCTTCTCATAAGAACACCAGTCCTAGCGGATGACCTGGTGACCTCCTGTAACCTCAGTCACCTCTTGAAAGGCCCCATCTCCTGGCAGGGGTGCTGGGGCCACTTGGACATGCGAGGCCTCCGTCACCTCACACACCAAATGGGGATCAGAGCATGACCCCTGTCAGACGTCCTGAGGAGAAATGAATCCATCCAGGCAACAAGAGTTTGGAACAGACACATCAGGCCCGTGATCAACAGGAACAATTGTTTCTCAAATCCCTGCTTTGCCGGCAAAGCCCCAACTGGTGCTTCCTTAAGTGCGTTCTCTCCGGCCATGTGTGGAGGTGGCCAGGGCCGGGGTCCCGGCCAGGGCCGGGGTCCCTGCCAGGAGCTCAGTACGTGAGGGAGGCAGATGCAGACACAGGCACTGGCATCCTCTGAGGTCACCGTCAAAGTGGCCTTTTTCACAGGGCAAAGGGAGGCCAGGTAAAGGGGCACTGGGGGTCTCCAGGTGTGGGCAGGGTGCTTCCCAGGACAGAGCGGATTCTTCAGGAGGTCCAGGAGCCCACAGAGCTGCAGGAAGCAGAGTGAGGGCTGTGTGTCAGGGGAGCCGCTGGTCTAAGAGTTCAGAACCAGAAGCCCAGGTGGGCACCGGGCTCTGGCGGGGGGCCTGGCTAAGGAGTTGCTCCCCACACTAGTGTCCTGGGGCTGCTGTAACCAAGTACCACAAAGTGGGCGACTTAAAACGGCAGAATCTATTCTCTCACGGTCTGGAGGCCAGAAGTCAAGATGGTGGCAGTGCCCTCCCTCTGGACGCTGCAGGGGATCCTTCCTGCCTCCCTGGCTTATGGCGTTCGCTGGGGTTCCTCGGATGGCAGCTCCTCCGTCGTCACGTGGCCGTCGTCCCTGTGTGTTCTGTTCCTTTGTGTGTGTCTCTCCTCTCCTTACAAGGATACCAGTCATTGGATTTTGGGCCCACCCTAATCCAGAATGACCTCATCTTTAACTAATGACACCTGCAAAGACCTATTGCCAATTATCACCTTCCAAGGTTCTGGGTGGACGTGCACCTGGGGAGACATGATTTAACCCTGTGCAGGAAGTATGTTGTGAAGAGCAGCCCCCTTTGTCCCGTCTTGGAGAGACTTTCTCACTCCCCAGTTCACCCCTGTGATGCCCCAAAGCAGTGTGTGATATTAACTAAGTCCCAAGTGTTTTCTGAAGAGAAGTGCTTCTTTTCTTGCTTCTCTCCCCAGGGATGGAAGACGAGCAGGTGCTTCCTCCCCCAGGCAGGGGAGGCTAAACCAAGCCCAGGACTGCGGGACCACGGGTAAGAAGGGAGGCTCCGGGCCTCTGTCCTCAGACAGGCTGCAGCCCCCAGGCCGTCACTGCCCCTTTCTCCCCTCAGTGCGTTCACTGCACTTTGGCCACTTGCATCAGGTCACACTTATTTAATAGGACTTAATAGGACTCATTTGTTTGCAAGTGGTCAGAACAAAATGGGAGCTGGCTAAAGCAGCCAGGGGCTTCTGGAAAGGACTTGAAGGTGTCTCTAAGAGCCAGTCAGCCCCTAGGAAAGCAAGAACAAACCAGGGCTGGATGTGACATCCAGGGCCGCGAATGCCCCCAGGCCCCTCCAGCTGCCTCCCCGCTCCCTGCACTTGGTTTCCTTCACTTGCGTGGCGCATCAGCTTTCTGCACATGGCTGCCAACGGCCCCCAGGTGGGTCTGCCTCAGCCGACAGAGCTCCAAGTCCAGAAACCTCAGGGCAGCAACTCATCGGTCAGGTCCCTCCCGGCCCTGCGCACCATCGGAGGCCAGCTGGGGACAAGGAATCGCCCACAGAAGGGCGAGGGACTGGCAGGGAAGCCCAGGGAGGCCTGCTACCTGCCACCATCACTTGGCGATAGCTTGTTTCCGGCATTTGGGAGCCACCAGGCTAATGTTTGTCACTTGGAAATCATTTCCTGTGCAGGGCTGGGCGAGCTAAAATCAGACGTTGGAGCCATTTGGCCAACACCAAGCCGTGAGGGATGCTGCAGTGCTGGGACCTCCAGGCAGCAGGGACCAGGGACACAGTGGGAGCTTTTCTGTAGACCCGGACGCAGGCCATGCACTTGCAGGGCCGGAGGGCCATTCCTGCCTGTCTGGCCGGCTCTCCCTGAATCAGCCCCACAGGCCTCCCTACTCCCTGGGCTGGGCTGGGGGTTCCAGTCCATGAGAGACAATGTGCCTTCATGAAGTCAACCTCACGTTCTCCCATGCTTTTCAAATGCGGGAGAACCCAGCCAATGCCTCCTAGAAGAGAAAGGGAGATGGGGAGAGCGGGAGCGAGGAGAGGTGATGCCAAGCTTTCAGAAGAACCGTGGATGGAAGGGGGTGGGAGCAACACAGGCTGAGGAGTGAACAGAAAGCTGGGAGGAAACTCTGACCCAGGGCACCGCTGAGGGCTGCCCAGCGGCCGCAGCAGGTGGGAGCTTGAGACGGTAGATGTTAACTGGGAATTTTGATGACCGCTTGAGCAAATGGTAAAAAGAGGGTTTGTTGGCTTGAGCTGGAGAGTCCGGAGATGGTGATGGTTTTGGGCGGGGAATGACCCGCATCAGGGGTCGGCAAACTCTGGCCCTCGGGCCGCATCTGTCCTGCTGGCTGTTCTTGTAAGTGCATTGTTACGGGAACACGAGCACAGCATTTACGTGTTATCTGTGTCTGCTTTCACACAACAGTGGCGGGGTTCAGCAGTTGCACCAAAGACCATCGTCTGGCAGAGCCTAAGCTGTTTATTACCTGGGCCTTTACGTGAGAGGTTTGCCCACCTGGCTCTGGAGCTGTGCTCGCTAATGTTATGGCACTTGAAACCTGTCTAGTCTGAACTAAGATGGGCTTAAGTGTAAACTAAGATTTCAAAGACTTAATAGGAAGGAAAGTGTATAAAATAGCTCATTAAGAAATTTCGCATACTGTTTGCGTGTTAAGGTGGTATCTTTTAATATGTTGGGCTAAATGAAATATAGTATGAAAATTAATTTCACCTGCTTCTTTCTACACTTTTCACGTGGCTGCGTGAAAAGTGTAAAATTTTCAACTGTGTCTGTGGCTCCTGTTGCATTTTTATCGGACGGCGCTGGTTCAGACTCCATGCCTCTCTCCCACCTCCCGGGTGGGGTTCCTGCATGTGGTAGAGGAGGTGGCTGCCAGCACCATCTTTTCAAATTGCAGGTCACAGCCTATCAAGTGGCCAGGAAATCAGTTTAGTAGGTCATGGGCAGAATTTTTAAACAATGAAATAGAATAAAAGAGAAAATATTTATAGTGAATTGCACACTAAAGATACTGGTTTGCAAAACCTTCTTAAGTTAAGCATTTTTTAGTTCATCGATCTAAGCGCTGGAAGTTGTAAGAGGTACAGTGGACCCTGGGGATTGGCTCCAGAACCTCTGTAGATACCAAGATCCGAGGATGCTCACGGCCCTTATATAAAATGGCTGAATGTTCTATTTGCATTTGGTTGAATCCACAGCTGCAAAACCCATGGATATGGAGGCCCCACTGGACTATAAGTTCATGAACAACTAAGAAAGAAAACACACAGCCAATTAAACCATGGTGAAAGGCATTAAATGACAGGCATTCGGAACAGCAGAATCAGTCCCAGCAGCTTCTTGGTGCTTTGAGTTCCTTGTCTACTGTGAGGCCTTGGCCATTTATCCTGCCTTGGGCTGCACTGCTGGGTGTGGTATAGTCAGTCCTTTTGCATGTGTCTTGGTCACCAAACACAACCCAGCCTCACCTACTTATGGGCCTCTTCTCTCCTTCAGGTTCATAAAGCACTGGATGTTGTTTTGCAAAAAACCATGTGGCCTCCCAGTCATTCTCCCAATGATGCGTATTTGCTTCCCTAATGTTTTTTTAAAGTAATTAATTAATTAATTTATTTTTGGCCGAGTTGGGTCTTTGTTGCTGCGCGCGGGCTTCCTCTAGTTGCAGCGAGCAGGGGCTGCTCTTCGTTGCGGTGCATGGGCTTATCATTGCGGCGGCTTCTCTTGTTGCGCAGCACAGCCTCTAGGCGTGTGGGCTTCAGTAGTTGTGGCACGTGGGCTTCAGTAGTGTGGCTTGTGGGCTCTAGAGCGCAGGCTCAGTAGTTGTGGCCCACGGGCTTAGTTGCTCCGCGGCATGTGGGATCTTCCCGGACCAGGGCTCGAACCTGTGTCCCCTGCATTGGCAGGCGGTTTCTCAACCACTGCGCCACCAGGGAAGCCCTGCTTCCCTAATATTGAATTCTGATTCAATATTGATTTGAATTTGAATCAGCTGCCCTGCTTTGGTACCGTTGTACCTACTCAAAATCCTTTCATTTCAATGCTGAATCATAGTGACTCTCTTTGAAGACATTTTAACAAAAATGAAATTCACTCCACGTGGTACCAAAAAGATGGGCAACTCAAGTGAGTTGAGGAAGGTGCCAGGCAGTGTTTCATTGCAAGGCGGGGCCTTTGATTGTAAGACAGAGTGCATTTCAGAGAGGCTAAAAGGTTAGAATAGACCACACGTGAGTTATAAACATGTGAGGATTGGTCCAGCATAAACCACGTTTCCTACTGTGGGTTGTGTTGAAAATGTGTCAAGCAGTGCCATTCATGTTTAACACGGAAGGTGAGATGGGGCCTTGTGGGGCCCACGCTCGTGAATTCTCTCATAGGCCACGTAGGATGTTCATTTGTTCTTTCAATAGTTCAGGAAGGATTATGGAGCAGGTACCACATGCAAGGCATGAGTTGGCGCCAGAGGAGCACGGGGCAGCCTCGGGACAGGGAGAAGGAGAAATCCAAAGTGCAGCAGGAGTTAGGGGATGTTCTGCTGGCATGGCAGCTGGCGCGGGGGGCGGAGCGTGGCATCACTTGAGATGCAGCACGGCAATATGAGATCATTTCCAGAGAGACGCCCGGGCAGAAGCAACACCGTGAAGAGGGAGGAGAGAACACCTAGTGGGTCAGTTAATTAACCAGCCAGTCAGCTGCCCTGTGTGCCCCCTGCCCCATGCCAAGCTCCTCGTGGTTGGCAGAGGTTCCATGGAGATGGTTCTGAGTGTCTGTGCACTAGAATTGACGGCTCCGAGACTCTGGCCAGCCCCTGGGTCCTCTTTGCTTTGTTGTCCCCTGGGGCTCATCTCCCGGTGGCCCAGGATGGTGGGGGCCCTGCTGCCTGCCGGTCTCCTCTGCACAGAGCTAGTGGACCCTGCAGGGTGCTAACCTTAGCATGGGCGGCCCACAGGTCTGGGCCAGTGGTCCACCCTGCCCTGCACCTGCTGCGGGAGCTACCGTGGTCTCAGGCATGGACACATGTGGGTTTACTTTGGTGGCAAAGCCTGAGGGTCCTTTGAACTGAGTCAGTAGTTTCTCTGGGGGATGCACAAAACAAGCAAATCTTCATTTCCCATGTCTCCCGGGTGACGGTGGCCAATTCCACCCCATCCTCTGGCATCCTTCTTGCGTGCCCGTCGCCTGGACATTTTGGCTTCCAGAAGAGGCAACCGAGCTCTGACACATCTTTGGTGCCGAGCGGTGAGCACACAACTTTGTAATGAGGTCGGAAAGTTTGGGGCTACAGATTTATTGCATTTTGTATTAAGACATAACACAGCTGCTCTCATTTGCATTTCACAGTGCTGTTTAGAACAGATGTTTAACACTTAATGGATTGAATATTTAGATATGGTGATGCATTTGACACCTACCATTAAAGAAGAGAGGTTCCAACGCGGTGAAGTCCTCCTGAAGCTGTGGTTTCGGGGTCTAGGCAGTGAAACCTCCAACGGGCCAGAGGGGGACAAAGGTCTCGAAGATGCTCTGTGCAGAGGGGTTCCCGGGGCCTCGCCATCCCCAGTGACCCCCCAGGCTGCTCCCGCCAAGCACCCCACCTCCTTCAGATGAAGCATTGGGTGAGCTTTCCTCTCTGACAGAGATTGTTCTAGAAAGGCATCCCATCCCTTGCGGACGGATTCAGGAAGTTAAAACAAAGTTATGAATACCCGACAGTTTTCTGTATATTATGATGTGTACTATGCTCCATGGAACACTGCAGTGTGCTTATTACAGTTTATTTCATAAGTAGATGCACCTTAAGAACAATTTATTCCAATATTAATACCTCTTAAGGGAGACATCATCAGCCTGACTAGAAAACATTATTATGGTAAAGTCCTGGGGAAAACCTTGCAAAGCAAGGCAGCAAAATCAATAAAGAAACAAAGCAACACGTGGCACATGCGATGAAGGACACGAGGGGCTGCCCTGCAATGTTGCTGAGTCTGCTCGGGGGCCGCACAGACCCGGCCCCTCCCACCCGGCCCCCTGACCGCAGCCCAGGGGGGCCAACGGCGGCCGAGGGCCTTGCCACGTGGCAGGACAGGCCCCACCTTCCCGGTGGCAGCCGCTGGTCTCAGTGGGGCCCGTGAGCGGTGGTAGGTAACGAGCCTCATGCAGCCCAGCCGGGCAGCCTGAGCTGCCCCGGGGAGCTAGCAGATAGTCCTCTGCCAAGAAAGGGTCCTGTCTGCGCTTCTCACCACTGGAGGCTGGAGCCCGAGGCCCGCTTCCCAGCTGTGTGGCCTCGGACGCATCTCAAACCCTCTGTGCCTCGGTCTCCTCATCTGTAAAACTCAGATAACCCCCAGTGACCTGTTGTGAGGATTAAGTGGGTTAATCGTGGAGAAGCACTCAGAGCAGTGCCTGCACAGAACAAGCATCATGGGATAATGTGCCGCTGCTGCCAGCCTCATCACAGGACCAGTCGTTTCATGTCTGGGCAAAAGAAGAAGAAGAAGAAGAAGAATGATGATGATACCAGCAGTGTCACCAAGCAATTAGGTATGATGCTGGGCTGCAGGGCAAGCACATGGTCTAGAGACTGCTGGGGGAGGCCGGCCCCGCCCTGTCTCCACGCATGTGATGGAGCCACACCCCACACTGAGGACCCCACTGCCTAAGCCTTCGGGCTCATTTGCCTAGAAAGAAGCAGGCCAGCTGCAGCCTCAGCGGAAAGGCTCATTTGGAAAATGGAAATGCATATCCTAACCCCATTTGTCATGTTATCAGCGCTCATGACAGCCGCATGGCACGATCCAAAGGAAAGGTTTAGACCTAATGGGGAAAAATCAGTTAAAATTGACATATCCATTAGAAGATTTTAGAACTGAAAGCATATTCTTCACAGAGTGTTAGGATGACTTCTTAGGTGATGCTAAATCAATATCTCATACTTGGGAGGAATTCATTATTTTGTTCTACGAGAACCGTCGGGTTCCTAAATTCTCTCCTGTTCTGCCTTTTCAAAAACACCCAGAAAAGCCCCAGATGAACCTTATAGACACCAGCCACAGTTCCAACGCAGAGCCCCTTCAGAAAGAGAACAGATGGGACGGACGGGGCAGACGGTTTCAAACGGCTCCGTCCTCACCGAAGGGAGCTGGCCTCGCCCAGACCCCGGCCGGGGCACGACGCCATCCCAGGACACGGCGCCATCCCAGGACACGACGCCATCCCAGGACACGGCGCCTGGCTCCACGCCCACGCCTGCCCCTCCGAGTCTCAGATCCATTAAGGCTACAGCCTCCTGCCCTTTTGGTCCCTGCGCTGCTCTGGCTGTCGACAAGTGTGAGAGACTCAAAGTGGACGGCAGAGTGGGGACGATTGCACCTACAGAGGGGAGGGGGCCACCGCTGCTCCAGGTGGTGGAGGAACGGATCGGGGCGACAGCCTGTGGGGGGGGGAGGGCAGGAGCAGCCCCCAGACCCATCAGCCTCCTAACCCTGGCCCACCCAGAACTGTGCCCCGAACTCAGCAGCCGGGTGAGATTAACACCCTTGAGGGGAAAACAGAAAAGGTTTCCTTATACTTTTTCCCTCCTTCACATCCAAGAACACACCACGTCACTGGAAAACATGAAACTGGGTATAAAATATAAGCCTTTGAATGAACCATTTATTCTGATGAGTATAAACCTTCCTCGGGGAAGCAGTGCAGGGTGGAGGCTGAGAGCGTGGCTTCTGCATCCAGTTTGCCCTCGGACGTGTCCCGGCCTGGCCCCGCCCGGGGCGGACGGCTCACACGCTGTCCTCCACCTCTGCGGTGTGGACAGGGCTGGGGTTAGGGTCCCCGCCCCTCATAGGAGCCACAGAGCACATGGCAGGGCCTGGCTCTGGCTGTGCGGCAGTGAGCATCGGCCGTTGTTATTACCGTTGTTGTTTTCTACCCGCGCGGCTGGTCAGCAGCCTGAGGTTTGCGGCCCTGGCCGCCGGGGCAGCGACGTGCCAGTGTCCCTGGGCTGGCACTCCCTCCGGCCCCGAGACCCCACTCTGCGGCCTCAGCAAGGTGCCGGATGTCCGTGAACCTGGACACCCATGCCGGCGGTGGGCACAGCCATACCCACCTGTCTCTGCTTCCCATGGCTGCCTAACACGCCACCACAAGCTTATTTTATCTCAACGTATTTTAAATCAACAGAAATGCATTCTCTCACAGTCCTGCAGGCTGGAAGTTCAAAATCAAGGTGTCATGCGGGGCTGCGCTCCCTCTGCAGGCTCTGCGGGGGTGGCTTCCCGCCTCTTTTGGCCTGCGTGCTGCCGTGGTGCTTCACTCCCGTCTCTGCGTCCATCCTCACATGGCCTCCCCTGTGCATCTGTACCAAATCTCCCTCTGTGTCCCTCTAGGAGGACACCTGATGGCATTTCGGGCACCCAGACAACCCTGGATGAGCTACTCTGCTCAAGAACCTTAACGGCATCTTTCGTCATAGAAAGTAATAGTCACTTGTCTGCCGGGCGAGGTCCCATCCACAGAAACTGTGATTAGGGCATCAGGGTGGGGCTCTCAGAGCGAGGAGGGCATGAGATCCTGCCCGATTCCCGGTCAGCCACCGCAGTGGCCATTGTTCAGCCTGCACGAGACCTGCCTCCAGTCCGGGAGTGAAGCCTTGGGGACATTGGTCCCCTCTCCCCGTCTGGCTCTGAGCCCCAGCCCTGCACTGAAGGGAGGGGCAGGAATCCCACTCCTGTCCCTGGGCCCCCGTAGCCTGTGAGAGCTGCCAGCACTGCCCTCTGAAGCTCTCAGTGCTGCCTGCCTGGTGCTCTCCCCCGGCCACCAAGCCTTCTGTCTTCATGGGGCAGTGACCACAGCACAGCCTACGTGGTACCCCCAGCAACACCACCTGGGACCCAGCGTTGCATGATGGGAGAGCCCTCAAGGCCTCACCAGCCAGACGACTGTCTGCCTCCTGCCCTGAGATGCCTGGAACATCTGCGGCGCCCCTTCTCCCATCAATTCTGGGAGCTCCTGGCAACCCACCAATAAATGGCCTCCGTCAGCTTGCCCGCCAGAGTCAGTCTTGCAACCAAACCTCCACCTGAGAGCAGTGCTGAGACCACTACACCTTTTGTGCTTGAGTTAAAGTAGATTTATCTTTTTATTTTTCAACCTGAAGAGCCCCATCTAAAATACCTGCTGCGTGCTGGGAACTGTATCTCACAGGTGCTACTCTGTGCCCCGTGCGCTGTCCAGTTGAGGAGACAGACACATCAAACAGACGATGACACGGCCTTGCCCCAGAGCAGCACCAAGGCCCCCATGGCACTGGGAGTCTGCGGCAGGCCGAGTGCACTCACCAGATCCCGTGAGGACTGGGCGCTGAGACACCGGGAGATGCAGCCACTGCCCAGGAGAGAATGTCGCAGGTCAGAGTGTGGGTCTCCCTCTTCTAGGCCTGTCTCTGCCCTCTGGGTCCCCACTCATCCCACATGTCCTCCTGATGGGCTTCACAGGCCACAGCAAAGCAGGACCCATGGACCTCCTGAATGTGCCCTGCCTCCACTTTGGCTGGATTTTAGGGCTAAATATGCCAGGCTGGTGTTTTCCTCCAAAACTACAAAGCAGAATGTGGGAATCCAGATCCCAGGGCAGCCACACACACACCTGTGCCAGATGGAGTGGGATGCCGACCAGGCGATGGCAGACGGGCAGGCTCCAAGCGGGACCGGCTCCAAGCAGGCCCCATCCCGACTGCAAAGCCAGACTTGTCCTGCTTGTGGATGAGGTCCCGCTGTTACTCCACGGTGCCCTTCTGGCTAGTGTCTGCATGCTTTTCTCGAAGCCCATGTCAGGGGCGAGCTCGTGGAAATAAAGCTTCGTTCGTAAGGATCCAACAGCCATTCTAGATGCAAGCCACCTCTGGAACTAAAAGTCTGTTTTGTCAAAAATGAACAATGCAGAATACATGTGCAGTGATAGTAACTTTCACCCCAGCCACGTGCGTCTTACCTAAGACACCAGCCGAGACCCGCACGTCACGATGACCACAGCAAACCGACGGGGTGAGCTCTCACCGTCTGCGGGCCTGCGTCCAAGTTATCTGCCCCAAGAAAGCAGGATGGCCTGTCTAATCCATCTTTTAATTATCCTTCTGAGGATGTGGTTTGTAACCAGAACCTTTTAACAAGAAAGGGATTGATGTGGAACCCAGTTCAGTTTTACCATAAATGGCTGCAGCGCCATCCAGAAACAGGGAAGAGCTGGCTGAGGTCACTTCGGAGAATGTACATGCGTTTTTCCAGAAGTTCACGAGCACTTGCTGAGCTTCTGAGGACTGCGCTCTCCCAGCCAGACGGGCACATGGAAGGCGTTCAGCGCAGCAAAGCCCACGTGGACTCGGCCTTCTTAAAAAGCACGAAGAGGATGTTGGTGAATCTGCAGGACCTCAGACTGGCAGACATGGGCTGTGGGCCTCCTCCTCCTTTTCTCCCCAGTAGCAAAAGTAACTGCTCATTGCAAAACTTCCTACAATTCGGAAATGAAACAGAGATAAAGTTCAGAGCAAAAAGCTCCCATCCTCTTCCTGCCCTAGTCCCATCCCTGGAGCAAATGCCATTGGCAGGTCTTGGCTGTGTAAGTACAGATACGCACATTTCTTTTTCAAAAATAGTTTATTGAGATACAAGTCACATTACATACACCTCACCCATTTAAAGTGTGTATCCACAGATAAGTGCACCCATCACCACAGTCAATTTTAGCGTCTTGTCATCACCTCAGAAAGAAGCCGAACACCCGCGAGCCCTATGCAGCCTATTTTCTTTCTACTTTCTGTCTCCATAGATTTCCCTGTTCTGGACACTTCATGTACATGGAATCATACAGCGCACGGTCTTCTGTGTCTGGCTTCTTTCACTCAGTATAATGTCTTCAAGGTTCACCTGTGGTGAAGAGTGTGTTAGTATTTTATTCCTCATTATGGCTGAATAATATCCCATTGTACGGATATATCACATTTTGTTAGTGCATTTGTGACTGTGCAAATGTCCACATTTCTTCTTGTGTATGTACATTTCAACAGGATTCGATGTTCCTGCCGCCCACGGACTCCATGCCCTCCAGCACGCTTGGGGAGCCCACGGTTTCTCCTGGCCGTGCGGCATTCCCCCTGGGTACTCACCTTCATGTCTTTGAAGTCGAGGTCCCAGCCGGTGGCCTATGTGCCACGTTTGGCCCGCCAGTGTGTATCCCCCTGCCTGCTCGGCGATCACCTGGCTTTTTGGATAAGTGAGGGAGGCAGCCCTCTGCGTGCCGTCACCACGCGGCGCTGGGCTCTGAACGGGCTGCAACCTTGACTGAAGTCTTCCTTTCCCGATAGATGTTCAGGTTGTTTGTTAGGATGAGCTAAGTAATAACAAAGGACTCCCCAACCATAGTGGATTAAAATAACCCGAGTTATCTCTGGCTCACACCCGGGTCCAGGTGGCCCAGACCCTTGAGAGGGTCCCAGGCTGGTCCATCTCCTTCTAAACTGGCTCCTCAATCACCCAGAAGGGGAAGCAAATGCTGACTGATGCTAGAACTTGGCCCTTAAAACGTTTCCAGGAAGTGACACGTGACTTACCCTCAGGGGGCCATGGCAAATGTCAAAGGGACGTGACCACATCTGAGTCTGGAAGGTTGGCCTAGTGGTGCCCGGGACTTCTCAGGTACCAGCTGGGCCGAGGTGACGTCCAGCTTGGGCATGCTTGGTGGCTCTGGTTAGACACAGCCAGGTTCCTTCTATTTTGCCTTTCTTTCTTCCTTTTTAATTTCTTTCTTTCTTTCTTTCTTTCTTTCTTTCTTTCTTTCTTTCTTTCTTTCTTTCTTTCTTTCTTTCTTTCTTTCTTTCTCTCCTTCTCTCTCTCTCTCTTTCTTTCTCTCTCTCTCTCTCCCCCCCTCCTTCCCTCCCTCCCTCCCTTCTTTCTTCCTTTCTTCCTTCCTTTCTTTTTTTTTTAGTTGAAGTATAGTTGCTATACAACATTATCTAACTTACAGGTGTACAATACAGTTATTCATAATTTTTAAAGGTTATCCTCCATTTATAGTTTTTTTTAACATATTGGCTATATTCGTCGTGTTGTACAATATACCCTTGTGGTTTATTTTGTACCTCACAGTTTGTACCTCTTCCTCCCCGACCCCTTTATTGCCCCACCCCCACTAATAACCACTAGTTTGTTCTCCAGATCTGTGAGTCTGCTTCTTTTCTGTTATATTCACTAGTTTGTTGTATTTTTTAGCCCTTTCTTACCAGATCTGAGAAGGAATGCATCACTTTCCAAATATGGTATCAACTTCCTATATGGCCTTTAAAAAATAATTATTTTGTTGAAGTATAGTTGACTTACAATGTTGTGTTACTTTCTACTGTACAGCAAAGTGATTCAGTTTGACATATGTATACATTCTTTTTCATATTCTTTTCCATTATGGTTTATCACAGGATATTGAATATAGTTCCCTGTGCTCTACAGTAGGACCTTGTTGTTTATCCATCCTGTATACACTAGTTTGCATCTGCTCACCCCAAACTCCCAATCCTTCCCTCCCTCACTCCCACTCCCCCTTGGCAACCACAAGTCTGTTCTCTATGTCTGTGAGTCTGTTGTGTTTTGTAGATGAGTTCACTTGTGTCATATTTTAGATTCCACATATAAGTGATATCATACGATATTTGTCTTTGTCTGACTTACTTCACTTAGTATGATAATCTCTAGGTCCATTCATGTTGCTGCAAATGGCATTATTTCATTCCATTTTTGCCAAGTAGTATCCATTGTATATATGTACCACATCTTCTTTATCCATTCACCTGTCAGTGGACATTTAGGTTGTTTCCATGTCTTGACTATTGTGAATAGTGCTGCTGTGAACATAGCAGTGCATTTATTTCTTTGAATTATAGTTTTGTCTGGATATATGCCCAGGATTGGGACTGCTGGATCATATGGCAACTTTTTTTTTTTTGGTAAACTTTGCTATTTTTATTACTCTTAACAAACAGGATATCACATGTTAGCCTTCTCCTTTCCTAAACATGCATATATATCAGCACACCTCTTCATATGACATATTACCCATCCCTTCCTTTCTGTTTGGACTGTGCCTTTTTTTGTTTTATTTTTAACGTCATTATTGGAGTATAATTGCTTTACAATGTTGTGTTAGTTTCTGCTGTATAACAAAGTGAATCAGCTATATGTATACATATATCCCCATATCCTGTGTCTCCCTCCCACCCTCCCTATCCCACCCCTCTAGGTGATCACAAAGCACCGAGCTGATCTCCCTGTGCTATGCGGCTGCTTCCCACTAGCTATCTATTTTACATTTGGTAGTGTATATATGTCCATGCCACTCTCTCACTTTGTCCCAGCTTACCTTTCCCCTTCCCTGTGTCCTCAAGTCCATTCTCTACGTCTGCGTCTTTATTCCTGTGCTGCCTCTAGGTTCTTCAGTACCTTTTTTTTTTTTTTTTTTTTTAGATTCCATATATATGTGTTAGCATACGGTATTTGTTTTTCTCTTTCTGACTTACTTCACTCTGTATGACACACTCTGGGTCCATCCACTTCACTACAAATAACTCAATTTCATTTCTTTTTATGGCTGAGTAATATTCCATTGTATATATGTGCCACGTCTTCTTTATCCATTCATCTGTCGATGGACACTTAGGTTGCTTCCATGTCCTGGCTACTGTAAACAGAGCTGCAATGAACATTGTGGTACATGACTCTTTTTGAATTATGATTTTCTCAGGATATATGCCCAGTAGTGGGATTTCTGGGTCATATGGTAGTTCTATTTTTAGTTTTTTAAGGAACTTCCATACTGTTCTCCATAGTGGCTATATCAATTTACATTCCCACCAACAGTGCAAGAGGGTTCCTTTTTCTCCACACCCTCTCCAGCATTTATTGTTTGTAGATTTTTTAATGATGGCCATTCTGACTGGTGTGAGGTGATACCTCGTTATAGTTTTGATTTACATTTCTCTAATGATTAGTGATGTTGAGCATCTTTCATGTGTTTGTTGGCAATCTGTATCTCTTCTTTGGAGAAATGTCTATTTAGGTCTTCTGCCCATTTTTGGATTGGGTTGTTTGTTTTTTTGATATTGAGCTTCATGAGCTGCTTGTAAATTTTGGAGATTAATCCTTTGTCAATTGCTTCATTTGTAAATATTTTCTCCCATTCTGCAGGTTGCCTTTGCGTCTTGTTTATGTTTTCCTTTGCTGTGCAAAAGCTTTTAAGTTTCATTAGGTCCCATTTGTTTATTTTTGTTTTTATTTCCATTTCTCTAGGAGGTGGGTCAAAAAGGATCTTGCTATGATTTATGTCATAGAGTGTTCTGCCTATGTTTTCCTCTAAGAGTTTGATAGTGTCTGGCCTTACATTTAGGCCTTTAATCCATTTTGAGCTTATTTTTGTGTATGGTGTTAGGGAGTGTTCTAATTTCATTCTTTTACAAGTAGCTGTCCAGTTTTCCCAGCACACTTATTGAAGAGGCTGTCTCTTCTCCATTGTATATTCTTACCTCCTTTATCAAAAATAAGGTGACCACATGTGGGTGGGTTTATCTCTGGGCTTTCTATCCTGTTCCATTGACCTATATTTCTGTTTTTGTGCCAGTACCATACTGTCTTGATTACTGTAGCTTTGTAGTATAGTCTGATGTCTGGGAACCTGATTCCTCCAGCTCCGTTTTTCTTTTTCAAGATTGCTTTGGCTATTCGGGGTCTTTTGGGTTTCCATACAAATGGTGAAATTTTTGTTCTAGTTCTGTGAAAAATGGCTTTGGTAGTTTGATAGGGATTGCATTGAATCTGTAGATTGCTTTGGGTTCTATAGTCATTTTCACAATGTTGATTCTTCATATGGCAACTATTTTTAGTTTTTTGAGGAAACTCCATACTATTTTTGATAGTGGCTGCACCAATTTACATTCCCACTAAAAATGTAGGCAGGCTCCCTTTTCTCCACACCCTCTCCAGCATTTGTTATTTGTAGATTTTTAAATGATGTCCATTCTGACTGGTGTGAGGTGGCACCTTGGTGTAGTTTTGATTTGCATTTCTCTAATAATTAGTGATGTTGAGCATCTTTTCTTGTGCCTGTTGTCCATCTGTAGGTCTTCTTTGGAAAATTGTTTAGGTCTTCTGTCCATTTTTTGATTGGGTTTTGTTGTTGTTGTTGTTGTTGTTGAGTCTTATGAGCTGTTTACAGTAAGTCCCTTACACGAAACTTCAAGTTGTGAACTTTGAAAGATGCCAACGTGTGTGAGGTGATGGCCTTCACCATGAATGGCGTTTGGAAGAACCTTTTTTCACAGTTTGTTCGTGATTTTCGTGGATTTGAGAGGTGGATGAGGAGTCCAAAGAGGTCTTCAGCAACTTAGTGGCCCTCAGCAAGAAGCTGGAGCTAGATCTGCAAGAGGACGACTTCATTGAACTCCTTGCTGTGCAACATGAGGAGCTTACTAATGAACACCTGATGGAACTGGAGGCCCAGAGAAAGGATGAAGAAGGACAAGAGGAAGAAAAAGTAACTAAAGAACCAGAGAGATTCATGACACAGGAAATGGTAAGGGGATTTCCTTTATTTGGGAGGCACTGTTAGTTTTTGAGGCACAGACCCAAAGGAAGAGCAGTAGATGAAGGTTGCAGCAGCCGTTCAGAATGCAGCTCAGCGCTACGGTGTCATCTATGACGAGAAAAAAGAGCCACTACCCAGACATCACTGGATTGTTTTTTCAAGAGGGTAGATAGAACTGAATACAGCAAGGAGCCAGAACCTGTGCCATCAACGTCAGGTGTGAGTGAAATTGCAGCTTGCCCTCCGTCTCCTATTGCTGACGACCCTTCAGCTCTGCCATCTCCCACCTCCTCTCCCTCCTCCAGTCAGTAACTCTTCTTGCCTGTTCCCTCGATGCCAGCCCCTGGATGCCAGCTGTTGTACTGCACTGCTGTCCTTTTCAAGGGACTGTACTGTAAGATTAAAAATGTTTTATTTGTTGTGTTTGTTGGTATCTTATGTGTTATTTGTGTGAAAAGTATTATAAACCTATTACAGTACAGTACTGTACAGCCGATTGTGTTAGTTGGGTACCTAGGCTAACTTTGTTGCACTTATGAACAAATTGGACTCACAAACGTGCTCTTGGAATGGAACTCGTTTGTATTTAGGGAACTTAGTGTATATTTTTTGGAAATTAAGCCCTTGTCAGTCGCATCATTTACAAATATTTTCTCCCAGTCTATATGGCTTTTTTTTTTTTTTTTTGCGGTACACGGGCCTCTCACTGTTGTGGCCTCTCCCGTTGAGGAGCACAGGCTCCGGACGCGCAGGCTCCGCGGCCATGGCTCACAGGCCCAGCCACTCCGTATACGGCCTATTTTTAAAGAAAGGAAGAAACGGGACCTACAGTTTTAAGATACACTGAACACTTAAACATCATTCTGTCTGCTGTGCTTGTCCTACTTTCATGGGTCTCTCACCTGGGAAACCCTCCGTCCTTTGAGGACCTGCCTGCCACTTAGCAGGTGATCACGAGGAGCCACCTCTGTTTCACCTGATGCACCTTCCAGGCCACAGTTGGCTGCATGGGTGAGGGGAGGAATGAAACGGACCCAAACTACCCCCTGGATTCTTCTCCCGTCTTCCTTTTTGGAATAGAACCCTGTCAGTTCCAGCTGACACAGTGGAATTGGTGGACCAGAGATGGAGGCCCCACTTGGGAGTCAGCCCTCTAGGTTGGGCGCCCTTGTCCAGCCTGAGACTGTCAGCCCAACGTTAATTCTGACACTGTTAAGAATTACAGTTAGTTTCCCAGGACATGTGACCAGGTACCGCAGGCTGGTGGCTTAAAATGATAGACATTTATCATCTCACAATTCAGGAGGCCAGAGTCCAAAATCAAGGTGTGGGCAGGGCCAGGCTCCCTCTGGAGGCTCTAGGAGAGCATCCTTCCTGCCTTCCTCCTAGTTGCTGGTGGTTCTAGGTGGTCCCTGGGCTTCCTCCATCACTCCAATCTCTGCCTCTCTCCTCACCCAGCCTCCTTTCTCCCTTTGTGTGTGTCCTGGTGTCTTTGACACCTGTCATTGATTGATATACATCTTTGCACACTTAGCCAATTCTTTCCTTAGCCTCAGTTCCTAGCAGTAAAACTGCTGGACTTTTGGCCACATCCTCCAATTGGCCCATGGAAGATGGTGCCTCTGACTGCAGGGCCCGGGGGGCAGGCTCCCCATACCTCCCACCCCCATCATTATTGGCTCTTCTCCCCCTCCTTGCTCTCCTCCTTCCCTTTCTCTTCCTCCTCCTCCTCCGTTTTCAATTTTGCCAGGCTGAGGGGTAAAAAAGTTAATTTGCTGTTTTATTTGACAATTTTTCATTTCTCCTTTGGTGAGATGCTTTATATCGTCTATCCTTTTTTTCTATTGAGATATTTAGGAATTTTTCTCGTTAATTTGAGAAAGTTTCTCTTTATTAAGGATGTCAACCCTTCTGTCCTCCATATCTGTTGTAGATATTTTTCCCAGGTTGAGACAAACTTTCTTCAGTTGAGAAATTCTGGGAGATGTGTGCGGCATGAATCCTCATATGGGGACATTAGGTGACATAATGGACATGAATGTCTTTCATTGCAGTTTCCAAACCCTACAGATGTGCTCTTCGATGGCTGTTTTTTAATACAGATCCTCTATAAAGTCCAAGGGAATAAGACTAAATCATAAACAAGTGAAGACATTTTTACAGGAAACAAGGACATTGATGTCTGTGTCCACGGCTTTTCCCCACATTTTTAAAAATTATAAAAGTAATACACACAAAGTGAAAATATTAAAGCAGTGTAGACTGATATGAAATGAAAAAGAAACATTCCCCACCCCACTCCCCCTCTAAGGAGAGAACCATTTTAACCGTTATGTTTTCAGATCTTGTTACCACCGTAATTCTAAATAAAATGCTTCCACTCTATCCCTGGATTTGTCCATCTTAAACAATTTCTATTTGACTTCTCAGTATGAAAGAGAAGCTTAAGTCGTTTCAACTTCATCCATTCTCTGCTTAATTATATTATTTTTATATTTTTATATTATTTTTAGCCCTTCCGTGTTTTCATGAATAGTTTAGAATCCCATGTATGGACCTCCACTTCCGTGACCAGCCTTGGACACACTCTCCTGTCTCCCTTCTGCGTCAGGGGAAGAAGTGGGGAATCCTCTCTCTGCACTGTTCCCCCCAACTTGTGTCAGTGATGCCCTGTCATTTACACTGTAGTATAATTGCTTTGCAATGTTGTGTTAGTTTCTGCTTTATAACAAAGTGAATCAGCTATACGTATACATATATCCCCATATCCCCTCCCTCTTGTGTCTCCCTCCCACCCTCCCTATCCCACCCCTCTAGGTGGTCACAAAGCACCGAGCTGATCTCCCTGTGCTATGCGGCTGCTTCCCACTAGCTATCTATTTTACGTTTGGTAGTGTGTATATGTCCATGCCACTCTCTCACTTCGTCCCAGCGTACCCTTCCCCCTCCCTGTGTCCTCAAGTCCATTCTCTAGTAGGTCTGTGTCTTTATTCCCGTCTTGCCCCTAGCTTCTTCAGAACCTTTTTAAAAATTTTTTTAGATTCCGTATATATGTGTTAGCATGAGGTATTTGTTTTTCTCTTTCTGACTTACTTCACTCTACCTGACACACTCTAGGTCCATCTACCTCGCTACAAATAACTCAATTTCGTTTCTTTTTATGGCTGAGTAATATTCCATTGTATATATGTGCCACATCTTCTTTATCCATTCATCTGCTGATGGACATTTAGGTTGCATCCATGTCCTGGCTATTGTAAATAGTGCTGCAATGAACACTGGGGTGCATGTGTCTTTTTGAATTATGGTTTTCTCAGGGTATATGCCCAGTAGTGGGATTGCTGGGTCATATGGTAGTTCTGTTTTTAGTTTTTTAAGGAACCTCCATACTGTTCTCCATAGTGGTTATATTAATTTACTTTCCCACCAACAGTGCAAGAGGGTATCAGGTGGTGATGAGAGCTGTGGAGAAAACTAAAGCTGGGAGAAGAGGGAGGGAGGTGAGGGCTTGCAATTTAATAAACGGCTAGGGGAGAATTTATAACACTTACTCTGTCCTCAGTCTGTTAACTGTGTCTCCCCTATAGTTGCCACTATGTTGAGTCTATAATTCTAAAGCTAGTAAAAATATATTATGATTTTATAAATATTATTCCTTTCCTATACCACTGAGCCTGGCCTCTGGCAAGGGGATGATCCAGGACTCATGTTGAAATGGATGTATAATTTTTACACTCTATCAATTGCTCCAAATCACATCAGGATGCCTCATCTAGGCCCATGACACTCATCTGTAACTCTTTATCCTGGCATTGCTAACTGCCTTTCTTTTTCCATATCAATGGAACAAGCATGCTTTTACGTCAGGAAGGCCAGCCAGGTTCCCTTTTGGAGCGCTAGTTTTTGTACTGGCTGTTTTCTAGGCTCTCAGACTAGAATTTACTTTCATGTTTCACTCTTGGGTTAATGCAGCTGTTTTCTTGGATTCCATTTCTTTCTTTTTCTTGAATTCCTTTTGTCATTGTTGACTTTGTTGGAATACATCCTCAAGAAAATTTTTCTCAGAAAGGGCACAAAAGGAGAATTAACAGATTACTTCCCCCAAATTTGCATGTCTGGAAATTCAAATGTAATTGATGGTTCGGCTGAGGATAGATTCTGAGTTCAAAATACCCACCTCCTGACTTTAAAGGTTGACTTCATTGTTTTCTGGGACCCACCGGGACTGATGAGAAGCCTGTTGCTGATTGGATCCTCATTCCTCTGTGGTTAACCTCTCCTTTCCCTCTCTAAATACTCCAGAGATCTGTCCTTAATCCTTGATATCCTGAAATTCCACAAGGCTGGTACGGAGTCCAAGTCTCCTTTTGGGTAGAGGAATCAGAATCTCACAGGGGTTGGGTGCCCCTGAAACATGAGTACAGCTGCTGTGGCTACCACACTGTGAGAGGGTCTGTGCAGTGGGAACAAAGTCATACTAAGGTGTGAGTGGCTGATAGGCCAACTGCTCCCAGGAGGGGTGAGGAGGAGGTACTTATTTTTCATTTATTTATTGTTTAAAATTTTTTTATTTTACATTGTAATATAATTGATTAACAATGTGTTAGTTTCAGGTGTACAGCAAAGTGGTTCAGTTATACATATACATGTATCTATTCTTTTTAAAGTTCTTTTCCCATTTGGGTTATTATAGAATTTTTTTTTTTTTTGAAGAGACATATGCCCTCTCATTTTTATTGCATCATTATTCACAATAGGCAGTATATGGAAACAACCTAAGTACTTTTCAATGGACAATGGATAAAGACAAAAAATGTATATATATATATACACACACACACACAGTATATAATGTAATATTATTTTTTTTGTTGTTTTGTTTTTGTTTTTTTGCCTTGGTTTTATTTTTATTTTTTTATTTTTTTTTATTAGTTTCTGCTTTATAACAAAGTGAATCAGTCATACATATACATCTGTTCCCACATCCCTTCCCTCATGCATCTCCCTCCCTCCCACCCTCCCCATCCCACCCCTCCAGGCGGTCACAAAGCACCGAGCTGATCTCCCTGTGCTCTGCGGCTGCTTCCCACTATCTATCTACCTTACGTTTGGTAGTGTATATATGTCCATGACTCTCTTTCGCTTTGTCACAGCTTACCCTTCCCCCTCCCCATATCCTCAAGTCCATTCTCAAGTAGGTCTGTGTCTTTATTCCCGTTTTACCCCTAGGTTCTTCATGACATTTTTTTTTTAATTCCATATATATGTGTTAGCATACGGTATTTGTCTTTCTCTTTCTGACTTACTTCACTCTGTATGACAGACTCTAGGTCTATCCACCTCCTTACAAATAGCTCAGTTTCGTTTCTTTTTATGGCTGAGTAATATTCCATTGTATATATGTGCCACATCTTCTTTATCCATTCATCCGATGATGGACACTCAGGCCATTTCCAGCTCCGGGCCACTGTGAATAGAGCTGCAATGAACATTTTGGTACATGTCTCTTTTTGAGTTATGGTTTTCTCAGGGTATATGCCTAGTAGTGGGATTGCTGGGTCATATGGTAGTTCTATTTTTAGTTTTTTAAGGAACCTCCATACTGTTCTCCATAGTGGCTGTACCAATTCACATTCCCACCAGCAGTGCAAGAGTGTTCCCTTTTCTCCACACCCTCTCCAGCATTTATTGTTTCTAGATTTCTTGATGATGGCCATTCTGACTGGTGTGAGATGATATCTCATTGTAGTTTTGATTTGCATTTCTCTAATGATTAATGATGTTGAGCATTCTTTCATGTGTTTGTTGGCAGTCTGTATATCTTCTTTGGAGAAATGCCTATTTAAGTCTTCTGACCATTTTTGGATTGGGTTGTTTGTTTTTTTGCTATTGAGCTGCATGAGCTGTTTATAAATTTTGGAGATTAATCCTTTGTCAGTTGCTTCATTTGCAAATATTTTCTCCCATTCTGAGGGTTGTCTTTTGGTCTTGTTTATGGTTTCCTTTGCTGTGCAAAAGCTTTGAAGTTTCATTAGGTCCCATTTGTTTATCTTTGTTTTTATTTCCATTTCTCTAGGAGGTGGGTCCAAAAGGATCTTGCTGTGATTTATGTCATAGAGTGTTCTACCTATGTTTTCCTCTAAGAGTTTGATAGTTTCTGGCCTTACATTTAGGTCTTTAATCCATTTTGAGCTTATTTTTGTGTATGGTGTTAGGGAATGATCTAATCTCAAACTTTTACATGTCCCTGTCCAGTTTTCCCAGCACCACTTATTGAAGAGGCTGTCCTTTCTCCACTGTACATTCCTGCCTCCTTTATCAAAGATAAGTTGGCCATATGTGCGTGGGTTTATCTCTGGGCTTTCTATCCTGATCCACTGATCTATCTTTCTGTTTTTATGCCAGTACCACACTGTCTTAATTACTGTAGCTTTGTAGTATAGTCTGAAGTCAGGGAGCCTGATTCCTCCAGCTCCGTTTTTCGTTCTCAAGATTGCTTTGGCTATTCGGGGTCTTTTGTTTTTCCAAACAAATTTTGAAATTTTTTGTTCTAGTTCTGTGAAAAATGCCAGTGGTAGTTTGATAGGGATTACATTGAATCTGTAGATTGCTTTGGGTAGTAGAGTCATTTTCACAATATTGATTCTTCCAATCCAGGAGCATGGTATATCTCTCCATCTATTTGTATCATCTTTAATTTCTTTCATCAGTGTCTTATAATTTTCTGCATACAGGTCTTTTGTCTCCTTAGGTAGGTTTATTCCTAGATATTTTATTCTTTTTGTTGCAATGGTAAATGGGAGTGTTTTCTTGATTTCATTTTCAGATTTTTCATCATTAGTGTACAGGAATGCCAGAGATTTCTGTACATTAATTTTGTATCCTGCTACTTTACCAAATTCATTGATTAGCTCTAGTAGTTTTTCGGTAGCATCTTTAGGATTCTCTATGTATAGTATCATGTCATCTGCAAACAGTGACAGCTTTACTTCTTCTTTTCCAATTTGGATTCCTTTTATTTCCTTTTCTTCTCTGATTGCTGTGGCTAAAACTTCCAAAACTAGGTTGAATAAGAGTGGTGAGAGTGGGCAGCCTTGTCTTGTTCCTGATCTTAGTGGAAATGGTTTCAGTTTTTCACCATTGAGGACAATGTTGGCTGTGGGTTTGTCATATATGGCCTTTATTATGTTGAGGAAAGTTCCCTCTATGCCTACTTTCTGCAGGGTTTTTATCATAAATGGGTGTTGAATTTTGTCGAAAGCTTTCTCTGCATCTATTGAGATGATCATATGGTTTTTCTCCTTCAACTTGTTAATATGGTGTATCACATTATCATAGAATATTAAGCAGAGTTCCCTGTGCTATACATATATATCCTTTTTGGTTACCTATTTCAAATATACTAGTGTGTATATGTCAATCCCAACCTCCCAGTCTATCCCTCCCCTCCACCCTTCCCCGCTGGAAACCATAAGTTTGTTTTCTAAGTCTGCGTGTCTGTTTCTGTTTTGTAAATAATTTCATTTGTTTTTTTTTTAGATTCCATATATAAGAGATATCATATGATATTTGTCTTTCTCTCTCTGACTTACTTCACTTAGTATGATAATCTCCAGGTCCATGCATGTTGCTGCAAATGGCATTATTTCATTCTTTTTTATGGCTGAGTAATATTCCATTGTATATATGTACCACCATCCTAAATGTTGATGGACATTTAGGTTGCTTCCATGTCTTGGCTATTGTAAACAGTGCTGCAGTGAAATTGGGGTGCATGTATTTTTTCGAATTATGGTTTTCTCCAGATATATGCCCAGGAGTGTGATTGCTGGATCAATGGTAGCTCCATTTTTAGTTTTTTTTTTTTTTTTTTTTTTTTTTTGTGGTACGCGGGCCTCTCACTGTTGTGGTCTCTCCCGTTGCGGAGCACAGGCTCCGGATGCGCAGGCTCAGCGGCCATGGCTCACGGGCCCAGCCGCTCCGTGGCATATGGGATCCTCCCAGACCGGGGCACGAACCCGTATCCCCTGCATCGGCAGGCGGACTCTCAACCACTGCGCCACCAGGGAGGCCCATTTTTAGTTTTTTTAAGGAGCCTCCATACTGTTCTCCATAGTGGCTGCACCAATTTACATTGCCACCAACAGTGTAGGAGGGTTCCCTTTTCTCCACACCCTGTCCTGTGGGCACGGAGCTCCCAGTCTGCGGCGGGCTGCTGGGCATCGGCTAACAGCACAGCACTCTCTCCGGAACAGCTCAGAGGGGCCTTCCACTGACCCTGGCACCCGGGCCACTAAAACCTGGATACCATTTTTGCTCTCCCCCGTCTCCTGGTGTCACTCCCTCCGTGTGGGTTGCCCTCTGGGACCTGGATGCAGGCTCACACCTTGCCTCACCGTGGAAGCCCCGCCTGGCTGAAGAGCAGACAGAGGAAATTCCCGCACACTTCATGGGTGGCCAGGCCCCGTCTTTGCGGGCAGCTGTACCCACTGGCTCAGGAGTGCCTGCCGCAGGTGTCTGGAGGCCGGCCCTGTCCTCAGAACCCAGCCTGGGGAAGAGAGTCCAAGCCCACTGCTGGCAGAGCCTGGCACGCCTGGCAGGAGGGCCTGGGCAGCTGGCCTCCGCTCCCGCACCGGCCTCTTCTCCGCCAAGGACAGATGTGCCACCTTGAAGCCGGGCCAGGGGCTGCTGGGGGGGTCTCGGCCCAGACCTGTTGCCCCCACTTCTTGAGGAAAGCTGGCCCTTTCCCCCACTGTGCCCAGGTGAAGGCGGCCTCTCTGCTCAGGGTCACAGGGAGAGGCTGGGCCCCTGGCAGGAGGGGACCCAGACCCACCTTGGGGACAAACACCCAGGCTCAGGGTTTCTGGGACAACGGCTGTAACCGCCACATCTCCGCAGGCTGGGGGCAGTGTGCTGCGTGGGTGCATGTTCCTGGGTGTCTTGGGCAGCTATTTGATCTGAATGGAATGAGCTTCCCCGGTATCCTCCCAAGACCTCTGTGAGCTGCACTGGGGCCAGCGCCCGCCTCGGGGCCTCGGGGCCTGGGCTGAGTCTCCTGAGCTGAGGGCGGTCAGGAGGGGGGGCGGGACACGGCCCTCCTGGGTCAGGGTCCCAGTCCACACCCTGGAATAGTCCTCAGCCATCAAAGGGAGGCGACACCTATCCTGCCACAGCCTGGAGGAACCTCGAAAGCGTGATGCAGAGGGAAAGGAGCCAGACACCGACGGCCATGTCTCGTGTGGTCTCATTTGTATGAAGCGCCCAGAACAGGCAGATCCACAGATGCAGAAAGCAGATTGGCGAGGACTAGGGGCTGGCGGGAGCTGGGTAAACTGAGGCACGGTACATTTTTTCAAGGGTCTCTTTGAACAAACATCGATGTGAAACTGGAGGTGACTGGAGCCCCCCAGGCCCGCCCGACAGGAGCGGGGAGGGGTTTTTATAGAGAAGACTCGGCGAGCAAGAAAATTTGGCCACAGCTTATGCAGCTGCCGTATTTGGGAAAGACCCCACAGCTGTTTGTGTTTGGTGTTTTCAGGTCTCATCTTCCCAGATTCGAGTGCAGTGACTCGGCTTAGGTGCCGATTGGCTTTTGTGGCTACCTGGCATCAGAGCCACTGTCTGACGACCTCCTTGTTTAATGACTGTCACAGGGGACTGGGAAGCAATGCATACTTGGTGCAGGGTTTCCTCTGCGGGCTTGAAAATTCTGTAGAACTGGATAGAGCACAACTCTGAATGTACTAACTTGCACTAAATGCTACTGAACTGGGTGCTTTAAATGGCTAAAATGGTTAATTTCATGTTACGTGGGTTTTATCTCAACTTATAAAGAAGCTCAATAGTCTAGCTGTGGGCTTGGGGACAGGTCTCAGGGCCACAGGGACCTGGCCTCAGGGTTGCTGGACACTGGGGTGTGAGGGTGAATGGGGAGCAGTGGTCTGCAGAGAGGGCCAAGGTGGCCAGCACACCTGGGTCCTGCAGCCTTGGGGACAGCCAGTGTCCAGGCCTGCAGGCCACCTGGAAGCCTGAGCTCACCGTCAAAGCAGTGGCCTGAGCTCCTTGTGAGGGCCCAGGGGCCAGCTGCAGGGTCCCTGGACACATGCCCCAAGAGGGCACACTGCAGGGCACTGCTCAGGCCAAGCAGGGTGCGGACCCTGGGAGCCTCATCCCTCCTGCTGGGACAGACCTGCACCTCGGTCAGAAGGAAGGACAGGCCTAGGGTGGATGGGTCAGAGCCTTAAACCAGGTGGCCAGCCCTTGCCACCCTGGGCTGAGCTAGTGAAGAAGCTGCTCCTGATTTGAACCAAAAGCGCTTCAGGCCAGTAATTGCATTCCTAGAAACCTACTCATGGAAACCAGCAGAGATGCAGTCAGCGACTCATACACAAAGAGCTCCTGGAGCTTTGTGTGTGGTACAGATAAGTACACAGAGTCTGTGCATCCATTGATACGGGTCAGGGCAAGTCCATGTAACACAGCATTGGATCAACATCAAAATATTGATATGTTAATTACCAAAATGCCCACAAAACGTTAAATGGAAAAGCCAGTCAGTGGATATTATTGAGTGCCTACTACATGCCATGCAACGTATTAGACTGGGGACAACCATGGTGGCCAAGACACAGAGTCACTGCCTCCCGGGTGTGGGACATGGTCCAGTGGAGAAGATAGGCAAACTCTAAACGGAGAGAAAGACCTGAGCCGTAACAGCCTGGCAGGTTGTCATCTGCAAGAGGTTGTTTTTCGGTGCTTTAAAATCATAGAAGGAAAAGCAGGCCTGAGGTGAGGATGGAGGTGTTAGACTTGGTGTTAGGTGCAGGTGACACCTAACACCTTGTCCCAGGTGACAAGGGACATCCAGGGGGAAAGGCATCTGGTCCATTCAGAATTTGGCCCTGGGGCTGCAGTGGTCGAAGGGCCAGGGTTCGAGTCTCAGGGGACAGGAGAGTGCCTTGAGGTGGCTATGATTGGAGTTGTCTGGACAGAAGCGGGTGAGGCGAGATTGAAGGATGGAGGCATGGGGGCCGCTGGCGTTTCTGGGGGGAGAAGAGACTTGCAGCCAAGGAGCCCGGGAGTGAGGCTGAGGGGACACGTGACCCACAGCGGCACTGGGCACTTTTTGGTCAGTGAACAGAGGGGAAGCATGACCTCAACTGACCTCACGTCCCACAGGTGCACCAGGGTCTCTGGACTAGGATGGATGGGCCTGGGGGCTGGGTCAGGGAGAAGATGGAGGAGGGAGAGGTGGGGTGAGGATGGTGCCCGATTCCTAGCCTGGAGGACAGAACCAGTGGTTCAGCCATGGTTAAAATGTCCATGGCGGTTCCGGTTTAGGATGGGACAGATGAGTTCAGATTAAGACAGGACAAATGTCCAAAGGGGATGGGGGAGTCTGGCCAGAGCTCTGGATTGGGAGTGTGTCAGGCTGACTAATGGCTGCCCCAAAGATGTCAGGTCCCAACCCCTGGATCCTGTAATTGTATCTTATAAGGAACAAGTGTGTTTGCACAGGTTTAAATTAAAGATCTGGAAATGGGGAGCTTAGCCTGGATTGTCCAGGTGAGCCCTAATTGCAACCACATCTCCTTATAGGAAGGAGGTGGAAGGAGATATTTTGCAGACAGAAGAGGAGAAGGCCATCTGACTGCACCTGCAGAGATTAGAGGGATGCGGCCACGAGCCAGCGAAGCCGGCAGCCTCCAGGAGCTGGGAGAAGCGAGGAACAGATAATGGATTTTCCCCTCGAGATTCCAGAGGGAGCTCGGCCCTGCTGACACCTGACTTCAGCCTGGTGGTACTGATTTCCTACTTCTGGCCTCCAAAACTGTAAGGGAACAAATTCCTGTTGTTTTAAGCCACCCAGTTTGTGGTGATGTGTGGCAGCCGCCCCAGGACACTCACGCGGGAGCCTTCCAGACTAGGGGCTGCTGGACGTGGATGAGACACAGAATCTCCTGGGAGCACATCTCAGGGTGCGTCTCCCGAGAATGGATGGGGACAGGGGTTTACCTGGGATACAGCATAGGGGAGTGGGGAAGCCAGGCGGGAACAGCGGGGCGTCAGCACAGGAGGCCTGAGTGTGCAGTGACCACCGGGCCTCAGAGCTCACACCTGCACAGGAAGCGGGTGTCTCCCTGCAGACTGCCACTGGCCGAAGCTGCCTCCTGGGAGTTGGTCCTCTGGTCTGTCCCATGTGCAGGCCAGGTGGTGCCTGTGGCCAAGGTCATCCGGGGGGGCTGGCCCAGCAGTGCTGAGAGATGTGCATGGGCAGGAACGGCTCTGCCCGGGTCGGAGGAGGGCACGGGGCACTGGGTGCAGTGGACACTGCCCTTTCAGACCAAGAGGGCCCAGGAGCCCGGCCAGGGAGGGAGGGAGGGTACATCCCTCATGGGGCCCAGACTGAAGGGCCTGCAGAGGCGGTGGAGGGGGGCGGGTACTAAGAGCTGGGCCAGCTCCCTGTGCCAGAACCCCAGCTTCCACACCACTGGCTGGTGACCCTGGGGGAGCCGTCTGTCCTTGTTCAGCCTCAGTGTCCTCATCTAAAATGGGACAACAAGAACGTCCACCCTGCAGGGCTCCTATGGGGACCGGAAGGCACACAGCACGTGCCCAGAAAACATTACTGATCCTTATGACTTTTAACTTGGTTTTCTGTGTTGAGATCAGTGTAGGTTCACACGCAGTTGTAAAGAATAGTACAGAGAGACCCTGTGTCCACTCTACCTGGTCTCTCCTCATGACGACGTCTTACACAACCGAGGTGCAGCGTCCCTGCCAGGAAACCCGCGGCGATGGAGGCCGGGCACAGTGCGTTCGCACCAGCCCAAGGAGCCACACTCCGTCCTGCCTCCGCCCCTCCGTACCCCTGGGAACCACTGACATGTCACCTCATTCTGTAACTTTGTCATGTCAAGAATGCCATATACATGGAATCGTACGCTGTGTGAACTTTGGGATCTTCTCTCCTTTCCATGGCTGGTAGTTTTGTATGCTGTGCACGGCCGCAGCTGGTTTAAGCATCCACCCGTTGAAGGTCATCTGGGCTGTTCCCCAGTTTGGGCTGTTATGAATAGAGCTGCTCCCAACATTTGTGTTCAGATTTTCGTGCGAACGTCAGTTTCCCTTTCCCTGGGATAATGGCCGGGGTGCAACTGACAGCTTGTATAGTGGTTGCGTGTTCAGTTTCTAAAGAAACCACCAAGCTGTCTTCCCAAACGGCTGCCCCGTGTTACCTTCCCATCCCTGGCTCTGTGTGAGGGATTCGGTTTCCCCACATCCACACCAGGATTTGATGCGTTACTATTTTTCATTTTAGCCATTTTGATAGGAAGTTATGGTATTTCATTGGTTTTAATTTGCATTTCTCTAATGACTATGATGTTTTACATCTTTTTCATGTGATGATTTGCCATCTGTAGACCCTCTTTAATGACATGTTTCTTCATGTCTTTAACTTACCTTCTTATTAGGTTATTTGTGTTTTTACTGTTGAGTTTTGAGAATTCTTTATATGTTCTAGATCCTAATCCTTTGTCAGATTTTCAATTTACAAATATTTTCTCCTGGTCTGTGACTTGTCTTTTCATCTGCTTCCCAGGATCTTTTGCAGAGCAAAATCTTATGTTCACACGAAATCCTGTACATGAATGTTGGTAGCAGCTTTATTCGTAACAGCCTAAACCAGGAATCAGCCCAGATGCCGACTTCAATAGGTGAGTGCTTAAGCGAAGGTTAAAAAAAATTGTGTCAAGCAGTTTGCGCTCCTGCCCAGTGCATGTTAGTATCAGAGGCACCAAGGGAAACAACACAAACAAGCACTGGATGGAACAAGTCTCTCCTGACACAGAGAAGAGACTTAGCCGGTTCTGCTTCAAGAGTGGGCATCGGCCTCCACGCCAGTGGGCTCCTCCCGGCAGCTGCTGCAGGGCCATTGGTTGCACGCAGCCCTCTTGTGCTGCGTCGGAAGGACACTGTCCCCCCCACCCCTGCAGGGGACAGGTACAGCAGCGGGGCTGGCCAGGTGCTGTGGGATGCATGTAGCTAAGCAGGGCAGAGGAGCACACACTGAGTCTGGCAGGTCCAGCTGGGCTGCGTGGGCCCTTTATCTCTTGAGGAGGAATCGTCCAGGCCCAAGACCCATTCGTACACGGCTGAGTGGGGCATTGAAAGACTATAAACGGGAGACTTCCTTTCCCAACGTATTTAATTAATTAATTAATTTTAAATTTTAATTTAATTAATTAATGTTTTCATTGGGTTACAGTTGTTTTACAATGTTGTGTTAGTTTCTACTGTACAGCAAAGTGGAGTTACCTGTGCTGTACAGCAAGTTCTTATTTGTTACCTATTTTATACATGTTAGTGTATGTATGTCAATCCCAATCTCCCAATTCATTCCACTCCCCACCCCTGCTTTTCCCCCTTGGAGTCCACGTGTTTGTTCTCTACATCTGTGTCTCTATTTCTGCCTTGCAAACCGGTTTGTCTGTACCATTTTTCTAGATTCCACACATATGCATTAACATGCGATATTTGTATTTCTCTTTCTGACTTACTTCATTCTGTATGACAATCTCTGGGTCCATCCATGTCTCTACAAATGACCCAATTTCATTCCTTTTTATGGCTGAGTAATATTCCATTGTATATATGGACCACATCTTCTTGATCCATTCGTCTGTCTGTGGACATTTAGGTTGCTTACATGACCTGGCTGTTGTAAATAGAGCTGCAATGAACATTGTGGTACATGTGTCTTTTTTTTTTTTTTTTTTTTTTTTTTTTTTGCGGTACGCGGGCCTCTCACTGTTGTGGCCTTTCCCGTTGCGGAGCACAGGCTCCGGACGCGCAGGCTCAGCAGCCGTGGCTCATGGGCCCAGCCACTCCGTGGCATGTGGGATCCTCCCAGACTGGGGCACGAACCCATGTCCCCTGCATCGGCAGACGGACTCCCAACCACTGTGCCACCAGGGAAGCCCCACGTGTCTTTTTGAATTATGGTTTTCTCTGGGTATATGCCCAGTAGTGGGATTGCTGGGTCATATGGTAATTCTATTTTTAGTTTTTTAAGGAACCTCCATACTGTTCTCCATAGTGGCTGTATCAATCTACATTCCCACCAACAGTACAAGAGGGTTCCCTTTTCTCCACACCCTCTCCAACATTTATTGTTTGTAGATTTTCTGATGATGACCATTCTAACCGGTGTGAGGTGATACCTCATTGTAGTTTTGATTTGCATTTCTCTAATAATTAGTGATGCTGAGCAGCTTTTCATGTGCCTCTTGGCCATCTCTGTGTCTTCTTTGGAGAAATGTCTATTTAGGTCTTCTGCCCATTTCTGGATTGGGTTGTTTGTTTCTTTAATATTGAGCTGCATGAGCTGTTTATATATTTTGGAGATTAATCCTTTGTATGTTGATTTGTATGCAAATATTTTCCCTCATTCTGAGGGTTGTCTTTTTGTCTTGTTTATAGTTTCCTTTGCTGTGCAAAAGCTTTTAAGTTTCATTAGGTCCCATTTGTTTATTTTTGTTTTTATTTCCATTACTCTAGGAGGTGGGTCAAAAAAGATCTTGCTGTGATTTATGTCAAAGAGTGTTCTCCCTATGTTTTCCTCTAAGAGTTTTATAGTGTCCGGTCTTACATTTAGGTCTCTAATCCATTTTGAGTTTATTTTTGTCTATGGTGTTAGGCAGTGTTCTAATTTCATTCTTTTACAAGTAGCTGTCCAGTTTTCCCAGCACTGCTTATTGAAGAGACCGTCTTTTCTCCATTGTATATGCTTGTCATAGATTAGTTGACCATACGTGCGTGGGGTTACCTCTGGGCTTTCTATCCTGTTCCATTGATCTGTATTTCTGTTTTTGTGCCCATACCATATTGTCTTGATTACTGTAGCTTTGTACCATAGTGTGAAGTCAGGGAGTCTTGTTCCTCCAGCTCCGTTTTTTTCCCCTCAAGACTGCTTCAGCTATTCGGGGTCTTTTGTGTCTCCATACAAATTTTAAGATTTTTTTGTTCTAGTTCTGTAAAAAATGCCTTTGGTAGTTTGATAGGGATTGCATTGAATCTGTAGATTGCTTTGGGTAGTATAGTCATTTTCACAATATTGATTTTTCCAATCCAAGAACATGGTATATCTCTTTATCTGTTTGTGTCATCTTTGATTTCTTTCATCAGTGTATTATAGTTTTCTGAGTACAGTTCTTTTACCTCCTTAGGTAGGTTTATTCCTAGGTATTTTATTCTTTTTGTTGCAATGGTGAATGGGATTGTTTCCTTAATTTCTTTTTCTAATCTTTCATTGTTAGTGTATAGGAATGCAAGAGATTTCTGTGCATTAATTTTGTATCCTGCAACTTTACCAAACTCACTGATTAGCTCTAGTAGTTTTATGGTGGCATCTTTAGGATTTTCTATGTATAGTATCATGTCATCTGCAAGCAGTGACAGTTTTACTTCTTCTTTTCCAATTTGTATTCCTTTTCTTTTTCTTCTCTGATTGCCATGGCTAGGACTTCCAAAACTATGTTGAATAATAGTGGTGAGAGTGGACATCCTTGTCTTCTTCCTGATCTTAGAGGAAATGCTTTTTTCACCATTGAGAATGATGTTTGCTGTGGGTTTGTCATATATGGCCTTTATTATGTTGAGGTATGTTCCCTCTATACCCACTTTCTGGAGAGTTTTTATCATAAATCGGTGTTCAATTTTCTCAAAAGCTTTTTCTGCATTTATTGAGATGATCATATGGTTTTCATTCTTCAGTTGTTAATATGGTGTATCACATTGATTGATTTTCATATATTGAAGAATCCTTGCATCCCTGGGATAAATCACACTTCATCATGGTGTATGATCCTTTTAACGTGTTGTTGGGCTCTGTTTTCTAGTATTTTTTGAGGATTTTTGAATCTATATTCATCAGTGATATTGGTCTCTAATTTTCTTTTTTTTTGTAGTATCTTTTTCTGGTTTTGGTATCAGGGTGATGGTGGCCTCGTAGAATGAGTTTGGGAGTGTTCCTTCCTCTGCAATTTTTTGAAGAGTTTGAGAAGGATGGGTGTTAGCTCTTCTCTAAACGTTTGATAGACTTCATCTGTGAAGCCATCTGGTCCTGGACTTTTGTTTGTTGGAAGGTTTTTAATCACAGTTTCAATTTCATTACTTGTGACTGGTCTGTTCATATTTTCTATTTCTTCCTGGTTCAGTCTTGGAAGGTTATACCTTTCTAACAATTGGTCCATTTCTTCCAGGTTGTCCATTTTATTAGCATACAGTTGCTTATAGTAGTCTCTTATGATGCTTTGTATTTCTGTGGTGGCCTTTGAAACTTCTCCTTTTTCACTTCTAATTTTATTGATTTGAGTCCTCTCCCTCTTTTTCTTGATGAGTCTGGCTAAAGGTTTATCAATCTTGTTTATCTTCTCAAAGAACCAGCTTTTAGTTTTATTTAGTTTTAGTTTTATCTTTGCTATTGTTTTCTTTGTTTCTATTTCATTTATTTCTGCTCTGATCTTTATGATTTCTTTCCTTCTACTAACTTTGGGTTTTGTTTGTTCCTCTTTCTCTACTTCCTTTAGGTGTAAGTTTAGATTGTTGATTTGAGATTTTTCTTGTTTCTTGAGGTAGGATTGTATTCCTATAAACTTCCCTCTTAGAACTGCTTTTGCTGAGTCCCATAGTTTTTGGATTGTCATGTTTTCATTGTCATTTGTCTCTAGGTATTTTTTGATTTCCTTTTTGATTTCTTCAGTGATCTCTTGGTCATTTAGTAGCGCATTGTTTAGCCTCCATGTATTTGTGTTTTTTACATTTTTCCTGTAATTGATTTCTAATCTCATAACATTGTGGTCAGAAAAGATGCTTGATATGATTTCAATTTTCTTAAATTTACCAAGGCTTGACTTGTGACCCAAGATGTGATCTATCCTGGAGAATGTTCCATGAGTGCTTGAGAAGAAAGTACAATCTGCTGTTTTTGGATGGAATGTCTTATAAATATCAATTAAATCTCTCTAGTCTATTGTGTCATTTAAAGCTTGTGTTTCTTTATTAATTTTCTGTCTGGATGATCTGTCCATTGGTGAAAGTGAGGTGTTAAAGTCCCCCACTATTACTGTATTACTGTCAATTTCCTCTTTTATAGCTGTTAGCATTTGCCTTATGTATTGAGGTGCTCCTATGTTGGGTGCATATATATTTACAACTGTTATATCTTCTTCTTGGATTGATCCCTTGATCATTATGTAGTGTCCTTCCTTGTCTCTTGCAACATTCTTTAATTTAAAGTCTATTTTATCTGATACGAGTATCGCTACTCCAGCTTTCTTTTAATTTCCATTTGCATGGAATATCTTTTTCCATCCCTTCACTTTCAGTCTGTATGTGTCCCTAGGTCTGAAGTGGGTCTCTTGTAGACAGCATATATATGGGTCTTGTTTTTGTATACATTCAGCCAGTCTGTGTCTTTTTGTTGGAGTGTTTAATCAATTCACATTTAAGGTAATTATTGATATGTATGTTCCCGTTACCATTTTCTTAATTGTTTTGGGTTTGTTTTTTGGGGTTTTTTTTCTTTTTCTTTGCTGTACGCGGGCCTCTCACTGTTGTGGCCTCTCCCGTTGCGGAGCACAGGCTCCGGACGCACAGGCTCAGAGGCCATGGCTCACGAGTCCAGCCGCTCCGCGGTATGTGGGATCTTCCCAGACCGGGGCACGAACCCATGTCCCCTGCATCGGCAGGCGGACTCTCAACCACTGCGCCACCAGGGAAGCCCTTGGGTTTGTTTTTGTAGATCGTTTTCTTCTTTTGTGTTTCCCACTTAGAGAAGTTCCTTTAGCATTTGTTGTAGAGCTGGTTTGGTGGTGGTGAATTCTCTTAGCTTTTGCTTGTTTGTAAAGCTGTTGATTTCTCCATCAAATATGAATGAGATCCTTGCTGGGTAGGGTAATCTTGGTTGTAGGTTCTTCCCTTTCATCACTTTAAATATGTTGTGCCACTCCCTTTTGGCTTGTAGAGTTTCTGCTGAGAAATCAGCTGTTAACCTTATGGGAGTTCCCTTGTATGTTATTTGTCATTTTTCCCTTGTTGCAGTCAATAATTTTTCTTTGTCTTTAATTTTTGTCAATTTGATTACTATGTGTCTTGACATGTTTCTCCTTGGGTTTATCCTGCCTGGGACTCTCTGCGCTTCCTGGACTTGGGTGGCTATTTCCTTTCCCATGTTAGGGAAATTTTCGACTATAATCTCTTCAAATATTTTCTTGGGTCCTTTCTCTCTCTCTTCTCCTTCTGGGACCCCTATAATGCAAAGGTTGGTGTGTTTAATGTTGTCCCTGAGGTCTCTTAGGCTGTCTTCATTTCCTTTCATTCTTTTTTCCTTATTCTGTTCTGCAGCAGTGAATTCCACCATTCTGTCTTCCAGGTCACTTATCTGTTCTTCTGCCTCGGTTATTCTACTATTGATTCCTTCTAGTGTATTTTTCATTTCAGTTATTGTATTGTTCATCTCTGTTTGTTCTTTAATTCCTCTAGGTGTTTGTTCTTTAATTCTTCTAGGTCTTTGTTAAACATCTCTTGCATCTTCTTGATCTTTGCCTCCATTCTTTTTCCAAGGTCCTGGATCATCTTCACTATCATTATTCTGAATTCTTTTTCTGGAAGGTTGCCTACCTCCACTTCATTTAGTTGTTTTTCTGGGGTTTTACCGTGTTCCTTCATCTGGGACATAGTCCTCTGCCTTTTCATTTTGTCTATCCTTTTGTGATTGTGGTTTTCCTTCCACAGGCTGCAGGATTATAGTTCTCCTTGCTTCTGCTGTCTGCCCTCTGGCAGAGGAGGCTATCTAAGAGGCTCGTCCCAACATATTTTGATTAAATCCAATTTATCTATTTTTTTTTTTTTTTTTTCTATTTTTGGCTTCTGTTTTTGTTACAAGTCTGAGAACTATTTTACTACCCTAAATTCCCAAGATTTTCTCCCATGTTTATTTTTAAAAGTTTTGCAATTTTTCATTTTAGTTTAAGTCCATGATCCATTTTGAATTACTCTTTGTATAAGGTTTGAGACTTTGGTGGAGGTTCACGTTTGCCTGTGAATGTCCACTTGGTTCAGCGTCTTTTCTAATGAATGCATTTAATGCTATACATTTTCCCCTCAGCACTGCTTTAGCTGTGCTCCATCATTTTGATATGTCTTTTTATTTAGTTCAATGCATTATTTTTTTTATTTCACTAAGGACTTCTTCTTTGGCTCATGGGATTATTTGGAAGTGCCTTGCTTAGTTTCTAAGTGTTTGAAGATTTTTTTTCTTACTGAATATTAGTTTTATTCTATTGTGGTCAGACAACACACTCTGTATGATTTTGATTCTTTTAAATTTATTGAGATCTGTCTTATGTCCCAGGTTATATGGTCAATACTGTTATAAAAATTTTTCATGGATACTTGGAAAGAATGTGTATAATGCCGTTGTTGAGAGGAATGTTCTATAAATGTCAATTAGATCCTAATTGGATTGAGTTGTTGGTTGATGGTGTGGTTGAGTTCTTCTATGTCTGATTTTTTGTAAACGTGTTCTATCAATCACAGAGAAACTCCACATATAATTATAGATTTGTCTATTTCTTCTTTCAATTCTATCAGTCTTTGCTTCACATGTTTTGTAGCTGTTTCTGTGGTACAAACACATTTAGCATTGCTGTGTTTTCTTTTATCAATTGCTATGTCTTCTTTTATCATTATATAATGTCAATCTCTGTCTCTGGTGATTTTCTTTGCTCTAAAGTATACTTTTTCTGATATTAATACAGGAAGTACTGCTTTCTTTTTGATTAATGTTCACACAATATATCTTTTTCCATCTCTTTGCTTCCAACCTGCCTATAGCATTATATTTGAAGTGAGTTTCCTGTAGACCGTATATTGTTGAGTATACTGAGTATATTGTTGAGTATATTGAATATATTGTTGAATCATGTTTTCTAATCTCTGCCTTTTTAATGGAGTATTTAGACTATTTACATTTAATATAGTTTTTTGATATGTTAGGGCTTAGGTTTGCCATTTTATTTTTGTTTTCAGTGTATTCCCTCTGCTTTTTATTTTTACTGTCTTTCTGTGGGTTACTTAAACACTTTTAATTATTAGGTTAATTTTTATTTTTTATTGAAATACAGTTGACGTACAATATTATGTTAGTTTCAGGTGTACTACATAGCGATTTGACATTTGCATACATTATGAAATGATCACCATGGTAAATCAAGTAACTGTCCTCATACAAAATTGTTACAATATTATTGACCATATTACTTATGCTGTATATTACATCCTTGTGGCTTATTTATTTTATAACTGGAAGTTTGTACCTCTTTCACCTATTTTGCCCTCCCCACTTCTCTCCCCTCTGACAACCACCTTTTTGTTCTCTGTATCTATGAGTTTGTTTTAATTTTGTTTTGTTTGTTTTGTTTTTTAGATTCCACATACACAAGAGATCCTATGGAATTTTCTTTGTCTGACTTATTTCATTTAATGTAATTCCCTCTAAATCCATCCATATTGCTGCAAATGACAAGATTTCATTTTTTATGACCAAGCAATATTCCGTTGTGTGTGTGTATATACATATATATGTATGTGTAAACATATATATGTATACACACACACACACACACACACCCCACATCTTCTTTATCCATTCATCTACCAGAGGACACGTATGTTGATTTCATGGCTTGGCTATTGTAAATAATGCTGCCATGAACATTGGTGTGCATGTATCTTTTTGAATTAGTGTTTTTGCTTTCTTCTGGTAAATACCCAGTAGTAAAATTGCTGGATCACATGGAAGTTCTAGTTTTAATTTTTTGAGGAAACTCCATTCTGTTTTCCCTAGTGGTTGCACAAATTTACATTTCCACCAGCAGTGCACAAGGGTTCCCTTTTCTCCACATCCTCTCCAGCACTTGCCATTTTATTGTGTTTTTGCCAATAGCCACTCTGAGAGGTGTGAGGTGGTACTGCAATGTGGTTTTGATTTGCATTTCCCTGATAATTAGAGATGTTGAGCATCTTTTCACGTGTTGGTTGGCCATCTGTATGTCTTCTTTGGAAAAATGTCTATTCAGATCCTCTGCCCACTTTTTAATCAGGTTGTGTTTTTTGATGTTTAGTTGTATGAGTTCTTTGTAATTTTGTATATTAACCCCTTATTGGATATATTGTTTACAAATATCTTCTCCCATTCAGTGGGCTGCCTTTTTGTTTTGCTTGTTGTTTCCTTTCCTGTGAAAAAGCTTTTTAGTTTAGTCCCATTTGTTTATTTTTGATTTTGTTCTCTTGCCTGTAGAGACAGATCCAAAAAATTATTGCTAAGATCCATGTCAAAGAGCATACTGCCTATGTTTTCTTCTAGGAGTTTTATGGTTTTAGGTCTTACATTTAAGTCTTTAATCTATTTTGAGTTTATTTTTGTATACAGTGTGAGAAAGTAGTCCAGTTTGATTCTTTTGCATGTATCTATCCGGTTTTCCCGGTGCCATTTATTGAAGAGACTATCTTTTCTCCACTGTATATTTTTACCTCCTTTGTTGTAGATTAATTGACCATAATTGCCTGGGTTTATTTCTGGGCTCTCTATTCTGTACCACTGATCTATGTGTTTGTTTTTGTGCCAGTTATACGGTTTTGATTACTGTAGCTTTGTAGTATAGTTTGAGATCAGGAAGGGAGTATGATACCTCCAGCTTTGTTCTTCTTTCTCAAGATTGCTTTGGCTATTTGGGATCTTTTGTGTTTTCATATAAATTTTAGAATTATTTGTTCTAGTTCTGTGAAAAATTGCCATTGGTATTTTGATAGGGATTGCTTTGAATCTGTAGATTGCCTTGGGTAAAGTGCTCATTTTAACAATATTAATTCTTTCAATCTATGAGCATGGTATATCTTTCCATTTGTGTCATCTTCAATTTCTTTCATCAGTGTCTTATAGTTTTCAGAGTCCTTTACCTCTTTGGTTAGATTTACTCTGACATATTTTATCCTTTTTGATGAAAATGTAAATGAGATTTTTTCTTAATTTCTTTTTCTGATAGTTCATTATTAGTGTATAAAAATGCAACAAATTTCTGTGTATTAATTTTGTATCCTGCAACTTTGCTGAATTCATTTATTAATTCTAAATTTTTTTGGTAGTGTCTTTAGAATTTTCTATATATAGTATCATGTCATCTGCAAACAGTGACAGTTTTGCTTCTTTTTTCTAATTTGTACTTCTTTTTTTTCTTTTCTTGCCTGACTACTGTGGCTAGGAATTCCAATGCTATGTCAAATAAAAGTGTTGAGAGTGGGCATACTTGTCTTGTTCCTGATCTTAGAGGAAATGCTTTCAGATTTTCACAGTTGAGTATGATGTTGGCTGTAGGTTTGTCATATGTGGGCTTTTTTATGTCGAGGTATGTTCCCTCTATGTCCACTTTGTTGAGAGTTTTTATGATAAGTGGATGTTGAATTGTGGTGTCTAAAGCTTTTTATGCATCTATTGAGATGATCAGATGATTTTATTCTTCAACTTGTGAATGTGGTGTGTCACGCTGACTGCTTTGTGGATATACTGAACCATCTTTGCATCTCTAGGACAAATCCTACCTGAGCATGGGTATGATCCTTTCAATGTATTTTTGAATTCAGTTTGCTAATATTTTGTTGAGGATTTTTGTGTCTATGTTCATCAGTGATATTGGCCTGTAATTTTCTTCTTTGTGGTGTCTTTGTCTGGTTTTGGTATCAGGGTGATGCTGGCCTCGTAGAATGTGTTCAGAAGCATTCCTTCCTCTTCAATTTTTTGGGGATAGCTTAAGAAGGACCTGTGTTAACTCTTTTTTAAATGTTTTGTAGAATTCACCTGTGAAGCTGTCTGGATTTGGACTTTTGTTTGCTGAGACTTAAACACTTTTTTTAGAATTCCATTTTGAGTTAACTATTGTGTTTCTATGTTTATCTCTTTGTATGTTACAAAATTCTTTCTCTTATTGTTTCTTTATTGTTTAAAGAACTTCCTTTAGCCATTTTTTTGGGGGTAGGTATACAAGCAAGAAAGTCTCTTAGTTGTCTTTCATCTGAGAATGGCTTGATCTCCCTTTTATTCCTGAAGGACATTGTTTTCTGAATATCAGATTCTGTATGGACAGTTCTTTTCTTTCAACACTTAAAAATAATTTTTTGCCATTTTCATTCTGGCCTCTATGGTTGCTGTGTTGGATGCATTTTGTCACCCTGCATTCTTTCATATGGGACCACTCCTCAATAGGCAGTTTCAGGATGGATGCTTGCCTATCAAAGGACCCCATCCTCCTGGGGCCACCATACTTGGTTTATGGATGATCATGTATGTGATCCAACCCAGACCAATCTGAGCTCTGCTTGCGGTTTTTATGTTAAGCAGGGGCTGGTACATTGAAAGTATATGGTTGGAGGCTGACAGCACTGTTCTAGGTGCTGGGGGGTGGGAGGTAGACCCACAGGCCTGTTGGAGCTGGTCTCCATACAACAAGAGGGACAGATGGGAGGTGAGTGCCATGTGCTCTTTTCTCCTGACCCTCCTCCCCATCACCTATAGCTTCCCAATGGGACTGATGTGCATTTTCTCCACACCCTATGGCTCAGAGGCTGGGTTAGCCTTCTTCCGAGGCACTGGAGATGCCCACCTGGCCTCCACCTCTCAGAACAGGTCTGCTCCAGCCTGTGGCCACCCTGGAGCCAGGGGGCCCCAGGGAAAAAGCCAGCCTGTCTGCAGAGTTGCTGGGAGAGTCCACAGCTCTTGCCTCGTGTAGTGAAGCCACAGTTGGCCGGACACAACCCACCAGGCCGAGATCAGCACAGCTGTGCCAGCTGCCCTGCAGGGGCATGTGTGAGGGGCATGGCTGTTGTTTAAGCCTCTGCATTGGGGAAGGTTTGTTAGCAGCATTACCATGGCAACAACTGACTGATACACAGTGTGAGCAAGGAGCATCTGCCTCCAGGCTTCAAAGGTGGATGTTTTCATTGTCTGTTGTTGGGGTAACAAATTGCCACAAATTTGGTGGCTTAAAACAGCACCCATTTACTGTCTTATAGTTCTGTAGGTCAGCTGCCTGGATGGTCCCAATTGGGTCCTCTGCTGGGGGTCTGGCAAGGCTGAAATCAAGCTGTCAGCCTGGCTGTGTTCTCATCTGGAGCTTGGGGTCCTCATCCAAGATGATTCTGATCTTTGGCTAAATTCGGTTCCTGTGGTTGTAGGACTGAAGTCCTGTTTCCTTGCTGGCTGACAGCTGGGTCCAGTCTTAGTTCATAGCGGCTGCCTGTGTCCTCCTTGTGCTTTCTGTGTGGTCCCTCTGACAGTGACAGGCCCAGTTTCTCTCATGCTTTGACCCTCTCTGGCCTCTCCTCTGGCTCCCTTTCCTGCTACATCTCACTGACTCTTCTCCCTTCCTCATCTGCTCTTAAGGGCTCATGTCCAGAGAGTCCAGGATAATCTCCCTATTTTAAAGTCGGCTGATTGGTAACCTTAATTCCATCTGCAAAGTTCCTTCCCAGCAGTACCTGGATTATGGTTTGATTGAACAACTGGAGGACAGAAATCTCGGGGATGTCTTTAGAATTCTGGCCCTGCACCAGGGCTGTGCCATGGCCAGCTGGCTGAGGAACGGACTTCTGTATTATCTCATACCTGTCAGCACTGGATCAGAGATTAGAACGCAGGGTTGGAAAGAATTCATTAGGAATCTCTTCTGAAAGTTAAATGCAAAGAACTGTTATGATTTGCATTTTTAAAAACGGCTTGTTTTCTCTTTAGTAGAATTTGTGGTACGAAAATACATTGTTTCAGGTTGAGAAGATAACTCTTAGTAGACAAGCAAAACAGTTAGTGTGTGCATAGAAAATATTCTCAGGTTTATGTCTGCTGTGATCACATGCAGGAGTCTCCTTGCCTGTATGTTGCTCCTTGGCAGTTGCCCCGTCCTAGAATATGCACAGTGGAGACCCTGGATTTTATTAAGAGGTCTTCTCTAGTAAATGCTGGAGAGGGTGTGGAGAAAAGGGAACCTTCTTACACCGTTGGTGGGAATGTAAATTGGTGCACCCACTATGCAGAACAGTATGGAGGTTCCTTAAAAAACTAAAAATAGAATTATCATATGACCCAGCAACCCCACACCTGGAAAAGATGAAAACTCTAATTCGAAAAGATACATGCACCCCAATGTTCACTGCAGCACTGTTTACAATAGCCAAGACATGGAAGCAACCTAAATGTCCATCAACAGATGAATGGATAAAGAAGATGTAGCATATACATACATATACACACTATGGAATATTACTCAGCCATAAAAAAGAGTGAAATAATGCAATTTGCAGCAACATGAATGCACCTAGAGATTGTCATACCAAGTGAAGTAAGTCAGACAGATAAAGACAAATATCACATGATATCACTTATGTGTGGAATCTAAAAAACGACACAAATGAAGTTATTTACAAAACAGAAACAGATTCACAGATACAGAAAATGAACTCATGGTTACCGAAGGGGAAAGCGGGGGAGGGATAAATCAGGAGTTTGGGATGAACATGTACACATGACTGTATATGAAATAGGTGAGCAACAAGGACCTACTGTACAGCACAGGGAACTCGACTCAATATCTTGTAATTTACAATTACCACCCCCCATGGCCAAGGCCAGCCGAGACACCCTGCCAGCCCCAAGCTACCTGGCAGGTGCCCTCGCACTTGTACACTATTCCTGTGTTCCACCACAAGGCAAAAGGGCACTCTTTTCTGTGGGCTTGACGGGATTCTGTGATTCAGACTTGCTCAGTCCCTGGGAGGGCAGCTGCCACTTTCTTGCTCCAACTTTCCATCTCTGAGTGTGACCTCTCACCCTGCGGCTGCATTTCTGGTGGCCCCAGAGCTTGCGGGGTCGGGACAGCTGATGAGGGAACCCTCTGCCATCCTCACACCTTTCACTGAAAACTTCACCTCCTGGCCAGAGGGCTTCCCCCCCTGGGATTTCCCCAGGAATGACTAAGACAGAAGCGTCCATTGTGTTCCTTTAGACTCCGACAGTGGAGGGCCAGGTAGGGGCAGAGATGTCTTGGGAAGAGGCATCTGATTGCCTCCGTTCACAAGTCCCTTGGGCAAGTCTTCTGCCCCGAGAGCCCGAAGTCCATCTCCACAATTTGGAGGAGTGGGTCTCACTGTGAAACCAACATCCCAGGCAGGAAGGGTATTGGGAAGCCGGTTCCTGTCATCCCTGGCCTGGCTTGTAGCCCTGTGGGCGGTTGCTCACTGCTTCCCAGATGGGACTCGACCCTGAGGGTCCTCACTTCCCCCGCCCCCACCTCCCACAAGGGGCCCCTTTCCTGGCCGTCCGACGTGGACAGTGGGTTGTTTTCTTTGTTACTCCAGTGGGAGGCAAGAGCAAAGGTGTCCCCAAGCATCATGGCATATTTGACCAAGTCAGTGCCGTTTTAACTAACATATTTTTTTTCCCTGCAGGACGGGAAGAGAGATGGACGAACGACAATGTTCTGAGCAGGAGAGCGGTTTCCATCTTCCATTCTATCAAGGTGTGGGTGTGTTTGAATCTTCCCACGATACAGAGTCTCTAAAACAGAATCACATCTGTATTAATTCAGGAGGTATTTGCTGAGCCCTCTCGTGTGCCAGCTCTGTGCTAAGAACTAATAAACCAGATGACGGGGACAGTCCTGACTCCAGGAGTTTCTCGTAGGAGAAATCCATGTAGAGACACGTTTCACACCAGAATGAGAGACCTGCAAATAAAACAAACAATCCCTGAAACTATTTGTGCTCTGAAAATGCCCACGATCAAGTTCTGACTTCTGGGTTCGGTGGCCGAGTTTCACCTCGGCCAAGTTTCCGTGACGGGGCCCCTGCGCCTCCAGCACCTTGGACTAGCCTGTGCTATTTGGGGGCAGTGAAGTCCCCACACCTTGCAATCCTCACACTCACAATGGTAGCTGCTTAGTAGTGGCCACTAGGCACAGTGCTTGTTACGGGTAAAAAGATTAAAGTAAATATTGAAACAGGTTTGAATATTGATGTTTGTGAATTTATGTTTCCAGGTACAGTGGCCAATGACAGCACACAGATGTGGACCGTGACAGATGAAATGGACACTGATTTTTATGTGGCTGAGAGAACTGGGCTTAACCTGTGAGATCTATGGAAGCCTTTCCCAATGCAAACATCTCCAAGCTGTTTCCCGTTTCTTTCGCGTGTCTGGCTGTGACACTACATCTCCCGCTGCACGCGGGCAGGGCCTCCTCATCACACCTCATACACAGCTGAGCCCGGCCTATGTGAATGTTCGGGGGTGGGGGGAAGGGAGGGCAGTGGAGGGACAGCAGTCACTGTGTCCAGTAAGCGAGGCACAGAGAACGTCAATGGCTTCTACTTAAGGATACCTCTGTGCCGATAATGGTGTGTAAAAATGAGGCCATGGAGGGCCTCCTCTCAACGGCCGAGCTCTCTGAGTTTCTCTCCCATAAAAATGATGTGCTCCAAGCACCCCATCCGATCATGTCATTTCTCTCACGCACCCACCAGACCTACACCATTCCTCTCCCAGGCCCCTGACCCCTGAATCACTACCTACGTGGCTAAATGTTCTCCATCCATTCCTCATTCATGTATATATATATTCGAATATATGTACATATATATATATGTATACACACATATACATCTCCCTTGAGGACCTACCAAGGGTGGGCCCAGGCTCCTCAGTCGAGCGGCGGCTCAGGAAGAGAGAGGTGTGACAGAGCAGTGGGCAGGCACCCGCAGGGCGGCACAGGCTCCTGGGCACATTTGGAGAAGGAGCCCTGGCGACAGCAGCCTTTGGGGGACAGGGGCGCAGGCCAGACTGCAGGGCGTGGTGTGGGAACCTGGGGTTAAACAGCGAGAAGGAAGGTTGGACAACAAAGGGTCACCAAGCCACCACTAGAGGATGGAACCCCTCCCTTCAGCACCCCCCCGTCAGCACCGCCCCCCCAGTCATTCCACAGCCGACCTGGCCAAACTGATTGAGCACAGGCAGTTTCAAGGCTCCACGCATGCAAAGTGACTTCAAGACATTGGAACCCCCTTCCCCCTTTGCCTCTGAAGGCACACGTGGCTGCACCTTGTAAGGACCAGAGCTCTGGAGTCCAGCGCTGGGGCTGGAGTCGCAGCCTCCTGGCAGAAAAGCCTCCCGACTTTTCTGTGCATGTGCCTATCTTGGGGTGCTGGCACATAATATCCAATACATGTGAGCTGCTTTTAAAAACATGGGTAATTTTATGTCCTAAAATATTGCATACTGCTTAAATAGTTTCGTGCTGGCTCACATTAAAAATGATTCCCAAGTGAAGATGACAAGGGGGAAATATTCGTTATTTAGTTCTTTTCTTACATTAAGCTATCATAATAAAGTACATTTCTGGGTTGCATTCTCTAGAGTGCTTTTTACTAAATAAATGGCCAAAAATAACTTTCTCCTTCCAGTAAGATTTCATGATTCAGCACATTCAACTTTCACTGTAAAAGGCTGAAATAAAGAGTACAAAACAAGTCTAGGAGCCAGAAACAGGGGAGAAAAACCAAGAAGGTGGAGGGTGAGGGTAACATTTCAACACACTGGTGCTTTCTGAAACAAACCTTGGCGATAGGAAAGTTGTATTTGTTTAGGTTATCTGCATCGCACTTAGGTTTTGAGGAAGCAAGTAGATAAGAATCGGTAGGAGATAGCCCCAGGTTTTCGTCAAAGGGACGTATTAGAAAACTGAGCAGACACGGGGTAGGGAGGGCAGGCCCAGGTCAGCTCCTGCCAGGCCCAGCGTCAGTCAGAGGGTGCGGGATGCCAGAGCTCCTGACGCCCTTTCTTTCCTACAGAGCAGCTCCAGATGTTTATGGCAAAGGTTCCACAAACGGTCATTTGCCAGGTGACACCAAAGGCAGGGGTAGCGTGGTCAGGGCTGCCTGGCCTCCTTCTCCAACAGCTGCGGAGGCGTGAGCTGACGACGGCCCGAGCGCAGAGCTCTGCTTGGAGCGGGCCAGGTGGCTTTATGGGGAGAATCCTGGTCCCTCTCCCCGTTTGTGGGAGATCTCTTGCCTCCCCCATTTCACTGAGACCTCCGGGAGGAAGAGTGTTTCTCACTAGCTTAGTAGCATCTAGTCTCCAAGGAAGCGGCCCCCTCCCCAACATTACCAAAAAGGCGCGGGGCATCCTCCGCTTGCGAGGGTGCACGCATCCACACCGACGGCTTCAGGCCTCCCGGGCTTGGGACCCCCTTCTGGACAGGTGTACCGGCCGTGCGGTCCTGTCGGGGCCTGGCGCGCTGTCTTGTCCAAAGCAGGTTGCGAACGCCCTCAGGCTCTCAGGGGAAGGAGCGTGGCTCCGGTCCTGGCAAAAGGGCCTCCCTACGGAGAACCCCGCGTCCGGCCAGGGGATGCCCCGCAGGTCCTCCCCCGCCCGCGGCCAGCGCGGGCGCAGCTGGGGCCCCGGGGGGGCACGGCGGCGGGCAGGCTGCCGGGCGCCCGTGGGTACCTTCTCGCGCGCGCGCCCACCACGCCCACCGCGCCACCGCCTCCCGCGGTGGCAGACGACGCGGCGCGTGCGCACTGGTGCGCTCGCGGCCCGGCCCGTGGGCTCTCCAGGGAGGGCGGGAGGTGGGAAGGTGGGCAGGCGCTAGGCAGCACACCCTCCCGGCCCAAAGCCGGCGCCGCTGTCACCTCGCGGCCGGGGCGCCCCGCGACTCCCGTCGAATGAGCGGCGCAGGTAAGCGCGTGGTGGCTGCTCGAGATCCCGTCGGGGGGTGTCCCCGCCCCAGCCCGCGGCCCACCGGAGGCCACGGGCCCTCAAAGTTGAACTTCGCGCGTCGCGGGTTGGGCGCTGGGCGGAGGGGGGGGCCCCGGGGGGCCCCGGCTACGCGCACTGAGGGGTCCCCGAGCCGGGGTGCGCTCTCCTCGCTTGCGGGAGCGCGGGTCGGGGCTGCGGCGAAGGAGCGCGGCTGGGCTTGGGGACGCGGGAGCCCGGGACCGTGGGCGGCACTTCGGGCCTGGCCTCGCAGTGAACTTTTGCGCCGAGCCCTGGCCGCGTCTTGGCGGCTGGCGAGCACGCCTGGGCGGCCTCGCGGGCTCCGGGTGGCCTCTCCTCGAGGCCTTCCTGGCTGGGCTGCTGAGAGGTGAGCGCGTGCAGAGCGCCCTCGGCGCGGGGGAGGCGCGCACGGGCGCGGGCGGAGATAGGGGGTTCTCGGATTTAGTGGAACGACCCGGGATTTTTCAATCCCCGCCCCTCCCCCAATACAAAGTGAGATCCCTGGAGGGCAGGAGGGAGGGGTCGAGACGCCGAGATGCCTGGATGAGAACGCAGGAAGCAATTAAAACTCCTCCTTTCGGATTAACAACCAAAAATTGATCGATGTGTCAGGAATACCGCTGATTTATGAAAGGTGCTTATTTCTCTGGTATGGAGAATTTTATGTTCTCCAGGTGAAACCGAGTTCACCCAGCTCCAGCGTAGATTGATGTTTTAATAAAAATAAATAAAGGCGAAAAGCTCGCCAGGTCTTTGGGGACATCAAGTCTCAAATCGCAGAGTTGGACTAACAAATCAAATTGCATTATCTTTACATTTCATGTCTTTTAACCGTGTGCCCAAAAATTGCAAGCAGGAGACAGCCTTCATTTCGAAAGTTTTAATACAGCGCTTAAAAGTTCGACTATCTAGCAATCAATGTTTCATAAGCAAAATGGCACGGGGAGGGCCTTGCAATTGTGGTAAGTGGCAGGCGTCGCTGTGCGGACGCGGAGCGAGCGCGGGCGGCGGCTGCGGGAGGAGGAGCGGGTTCCGGAAGGGGAGAGGGAGGAGGCGGCGGCGCCGGGAGGAGGCGGCGGCGCCCGTAGATGGCGCCCTGGTCCCACGCTAGGCTCCGGAGCTGCGCTCCGCCGGGCCGCGCGCGGGCGGGGGAGCTGGCGGGGGCGCGGGGCTGGCGCCGAGCGCGAGGCTCCGCACCGGCAGTGGGCTTGGAGCAGGGCCGCACGGCTCAGCGGGAAAAATATTAAGCGTATTGTTGGCATTTTAAATTTAAGGCCGGGGCCGTGTTGCGGGTGGATGGGGGTCCGTGAGTCTGGGATGTCCGTGGGAGCCTAGGGGCTCCCCTGGAGAGACCCCAACTGGCTGCGGCCCCCTGGTGGTGACCGCGCAGCTCCAGTGCCGGCTCTCCGGGCGCTCGGCCCAGGCGGGGCACTGGGGTGCAGATACGCCTGGGTGCGGGCGAGGGTCGGCCATGCGGCGGCAAGGACACCAAGTTCAAAGCTGCGCACCGATCACTCCCGAGGGCGGCCCGGACTGCCCAGAGGCCGCCCGCATCCCGCGCGGGATGCGCCGCCCGAGCCCGAGCTCGCTCCGCCGCCGTGGCTGCCTGTGCACTGCACTTTGCAATGTAAATTTCAGCGGGACAAATTGCTTATTAATAGTCTAGAAGGGAAGCGGGTTTCTTTCTTTCTTCTTTTCTTTATCTGTTTTTATTTCTGCATGGCCCCCAGCTATGCCCTGGGCAGCCTCGCCGCCCAGCAGTTTTCTCTTCCTTTCAATATCCTAAAGAAAATGCAAATTTCCACAGTGTGGCCTTTTAAAAAAGTTAAATTAGCAACAGCTTTAAGTGACTCCTTTAGTATGGAAAACATACACATGTTTAATGTGAGAATAGCTTCCTTTTAACGGGGCTCATTCTGGACTGTAAATTTAGCAGACCCTCGCATTGGTAAAGAATCAAGTCGCGGCTAAACGTGTCGCCAGAGGCGCACCCCCCGTGTGGCCTGCGCCGGGCTTCCCAGGAGAGGCCGTCCCGACGCCACGCGCCGCTGGACCCCGTCCGCTGGCTCGGATCCCTTAGAAGTCGGGAGAATGTGGCGAAAGGATTTGTGCAAGAGGGAAAGGAGGAGGGCTTGACACATTTCTGTCCAAGGGCAGTGTGCTCTCCCTTCCCTCCCAGCCTCGTCCTCCCGGTCCCCGCAGTTGAGATAATTACGCGAGCGTACTGACCGGGCCTGGCCGCGGTCACCCACCTCCCCACCTTTGCGCAGGAGAAGGGATGTGTACACGCTCCGTTAAGGTGTGGCCAAGGAGTGGGCGAAGGTGGCGGCAGAGGAGGACGTCAGTCCCGTGCCATCCCGTTCACCTCCACCCCTTGGCTCTCTACCACCCCAATTCCTTTGCCCCGGTTGTCAAACCCGTGTTTCAAACCAGAATCTCACTGGCAAACTTTTGCGCTCCGTTGGCTTCGACAGGAGGTGGTTCAGTTCCATCATGGGATCTGGCTCTCCCCCTCCTTTACCTTTAAGCCAAGGGCAGGGCACTCCATCCCCGTCCAGGAAAGAGTTAAGATTTATGGTGTGCTGGAGAGGTCTTGTTAGGATGTAATCTGCATTTTTAAACTACTGCGTAATAAAAAGTGAGAAGTTTTGAGACACCTTTCTTGATTATACCTCTGGCGATACTTTAGGTTTTGCATTTAATTTGCATTTTGTTCTTAGTGAATATTGAAGTCTTGAGTGGAGGATTGAATTTTATTAGGACATCTGGACTGACAATATCAAATCAGACACCAGTGTCCCAAAGCATGCTAAAATTTCAGAGTTAATTAGAACGCAGTGTGTTTAATTAAAGCCAATTATAATATTTGAAATTATCTGATCGATCCGTGTTTCTACAGTTGGGTGTGATTAGGTGTTGATTGGCGTACTTCGAGCGCCGTTCCATGTAGGAGCTACTCTGGGGAAAGTTTGCTTTGTAAACTGGCGGGGGCGGGCGTGCGCGCGCGGAACCCGCGTCCGGGGCGCCGGCTCTGGCTCAGCCTGCCCGACTGCCTTGGGGCGCCGCTGAACGCAGCTCGGGAAATCCCAGCTCGTTGCGAAGCCACGGTGCCTTTTCGGATCCGAGGAACCCCGCCACGCTTCAGCTGTCTCTCCCAGCACCGGTGCGCCTTCCCAGCTTGTTGCGGAGAGGCAACCTTTAAGGTTGCAAGGTGCACTGGGAGAAGCCCGGCTGGCAGAAGGCGAGTGTTTGATTTCGGATTCTCGCTCTGGCTTAAGAGCTCCCAGGGCTGACTCAGAATATGGGGTTAGACAAAGTGACTGAAAGGACCAGAGAAAAGTTAGGACAAGGAGACAGTAATTGTTTCCTTTCTAATTTCGCACGCTGCAGGAGCCGAGGTGCGCCCCGCCATTTTCGGCCCCGCTTGGAGCTAGGTTTTCCAAGGAGACGGTCGAGCGCGTTCCGGTGGCGTCCGCTGCCCCCCACAGGGCCGGGCACTTGGAGCGCGCGCTTCTCTCCAACAAGGGCGTGAGCGCGGCGTTCGCCGCCTGGGCCTTGTTCCCGGTGCCCGGCTCGGCCTGACTCTTGCAAACATACGTGAGCCGCAGTTAGGACCGGGCGGCGGGTGGACGTTTCTGCGCGCTCCTGAGGTCACGGGGTCAGCGAGGCCTAGGTGCGCCCGACGCGCAGGAGCCGCGGCCCAGCTGGTGACGCCGGGCGGGGAGCCACGGCGGCCACCTGCCCGGGGGTGGGTGGGAGCCTGGGCGGCTCGGCTCTCGGCTGCGCTGCGGCACTCCGCTCTCCTCACCCCAGGAGGCGCTGTTTATCAAACTTGGCCGCCTTGGCAGGAGGCGCCTGCACGTTCTCACTTGGAGAATTGAGCCCTTTTCGGTACTCGGGGGTGGGCCTACAGAGTGACCGGTGTTGGGGTGGGGGGCGTCGGTGCAGAGAACAGGGGTCTGAGACCCTTCGGTGCTCTCTTTTTAGCTGTAAATCCAGCTAGGCCTCCCGCCTTCCAGCGCAGGGGAGAGGAGCCTGTAGAAGCGCCCCGTGTGTCCAGGGCGAGATGCCTAGTTACTTGCCTCTGAGGGCAGGCGGGACGCGCGTCCCGGCTTGGGTTCCGTCGCCACAGGCCTCCTGAGGGCCCCGCAGCTTCCGTCTCTGTATTGAGAGGGCGAAGGCGCGTTCTCTGGGCCTGGAAAACTCCCCAGACTCTGGCCCGGCCCCCTTGGTACGCAGCTTAACAGGTTGGGGTGGCCTGAGTGCGGAGCCCTGGCTTCCCCGGTCTCCCCAGGCCCACGGGCGAGCGTGCCCCCGCGGCGCAAGGCAAAGCCCGGGCGCGCTCAGGGGCCGCGTCACTGACCCCCGAGGGGCAGGTTTGCGAGTTCCAGTTCACGGGACTTTCTAGGTGCGCCCTCCCGGGATTACTCTATTCTCCGACTCCCCCAGTCCCTGCGGCCTTCTTCTCGCTGGGGCCCAAGGTCAGTCTGGCCCTCCGCTTTCGTGTTCTTTTCTCGAGCCGTGCCTGTGCGCGGCTCCGGGCCCAGACTCGGGGCCGGAGCCGGGCTGGAGGCAGGGTCACCGGCGCTGTCTGAGCGTGACCCCGGGGCGCGGAGGACGTGGGGCGGGCCGCGCCTGCAACTCGGCACTGGCGGCGGGAAAGCGAACCGCTGGCCTTCGGCGCGTTGGCTCCCACCCTTTCCCGAGGGCTCTGAGGGACATGGCCGCGCAGCCTGGGCCTGAGGACACTGGCGCTACGAGGGAGCCGCACCCGGTCGCGCTCGCGCACCCCGGATGCCTCCTGGGGATTGGCTTCCAGGAACCCCTGGCCCGGGCTTCTCAACGCCGGAAATGCAGTTTATTACTCTTCGGAAGGCTGGGAGAGAGGGCGGCTGGCTCCCCGGGCTCGGCCGCGAGCAGGAAGGGGCATTCAGAGTGCTCTGGACGTTGGGCCGGCGCTGACGCCGCGGCCGGCCTTGCGCCCTGGGACCCCAACTTGGCCGAAGTTTCTGGATGGCTCGGAGGCCGGCACCAGCCCGGCTCCCGCTCTCCAGGCCTTGCACCACGCAGCAGTGGAGGACCCGTGACGGGGAGGCGCGAGGGGGCAGTTCAACGCTTGGCGCGCGCGGAGCAGCCCTCCCCTCCTCCCGTGGGTGGGTAGTGGGCGCGGGCGGAGGGCTTGGTGCGCGCGGCGGCCTGGACACTGCGCGGCCGGCGGGGAGGCCGGGCTGGGCCTGGGCGCGGGCGCTGCGCGTTTGTACCGCCTGGCCCAGCCTCGGGTGGTGCCGCGGATCAGTGGCCAAGCGCGGCCGCGGCCCTGCGCCCTGCACGCCGCTCCCCGAGCGGGGCTCCAGGGGCTGCGGGCGCTGTCTCTTTAAGGTCACTGCCTGCTCCGGCACGACGTGGGGAGGACAGCTGGGCACTGGCCATCTGACTGACTCCGGCGTGACATCTGGGAGCCCACTGGTGTGTGGCACGCGAAGCGCTTGATGCCGCTATTTAAATGCAAATGTGAGGGGGCTCATTGAAGCCTCTCCCCGTAAATCCGCACAAAAGGAATACTTCCCAACCTCCGAGGAGGAGGAGGAGGAGGAGGCGGTGGCGCGAGGGCCACCCGTGCAAATCGCGTTGAGCGCGGCGCCCTGAGCTGTCGTCGCCGCCGTCGCGGCCCGCGAGGTTTCCAGCGAAGGTCAGGCCCCGCCCGGCCCGGCCCGGCCCGGCCCGGCCCCTGGGCGTCTGTCTGGCCCCTGGGAGCGGTCTGTGCGCGAAGGCTGGACCAGCGGTCGCGGCGGGCCTGCTCAACTTCCAAAGAGTCAGCCTGTCCCCCCGCCCCACCCTCGGCTTCCCTCGCCTGGGTACTGGGCTCCCCTAGATCCCCAGAGAGCGAGAGGGGCGGGGGCAGGGCTGCTGCTAGAGGCGGCGGGCGCGGGGACGCGCTCCCAGCATCTCTCTGCACATCCAGGAATTGACCTGCGGCCCCCTCCGCCGTCCCCGGCCTGGGCGCTGGGCCCCGGGCCCCTCGCTCCTCTCCGCTGCCGCTCCCGCCCCGTCAAGGGGAAAATCTGGGGTAGGGTGAGGTGTGGGGGCTGAGGGGCTGCCCTGCCAGGCCGCTCCCCAGCAGGCCCGTGTGGAGACCCTGCCCGGCTGGCGAGTCCTTGTGCCCGCAGCTCGGAGCCAGCAGTGGAGTGACAAAAAAGATAAAGTTGGTGAATGATAAAGACCGTATTTTCCACGCTTTGGGTGCGGGACCAGATGATCTAGAAAATGAGCTGAAATGGATTCAGCCTCCGAGCCTGTTGTGAGAGCAGCTGATTCCCCCATTTCGGGCCAGATGGCTGCTGAACACAGATTTGCATTCATTTTCGCTTAATATCATCCAAAATAGTGGGGCAGCTGCATTTGTTGTCAAAAAGGTTTAAAACCCCTTTTCTTTCTGGGGCAGGATCGTTACCTTATGTGATGGGCTTATAGAACTTTTTTTCCCTCTTTAGTCAACAGTATCAGATTTAGAAGGATTTGTTTTAAAACCTTCTAATTTGGTAATCAGATTTAAATCGCCTTGGCGCGTGTAATCTGAACTAAAGATACTGTAAATGATTTTAAGCATGATACTTTCGTTAGAGCAAGGAAGGGGGCACCTCCAGCGTGGGCTGGGCATTTTAGGAAGTGTGCTACAAAGGGAGCATTGTTTCCCCTTTCCAACTTCATCTTTTCCGAAAAGGCACTTTGCATAATCTGACAATAACGCTTGCCTGGCCGCTCGCCTTGCGGTGAGCCCCAGAAGCAGCTAAATACGCAGAGACAAAGCGATTTCTCAACCCGACCCTCCACCGTTGACTAACTTTATTTTGCGTTGTCCCTCCACGAAGAAAGTGTTCCCTCTTCCACTGGGTCGGCTGTGGGTGGAAAGCGCTGGGCTTATTAGGAATACAGAAATTTTCATTTAATTTATCGTGAATAGTTTCCATACACTTTGATTTAAGGTTATTAACATTCTATAGACAGTGGCATCTTTAATATGTGGCGATCGCTTCTAAAGACTAATCTCATTACCCTCAAATAGTCATAAAATATGATTTTATTATACTTACGTATTTAATTAGACGGCCGGCACCGGAATGGATTTTGAGATGGGACTGGCGCAACAGCTGTGATAATTCACTTATCTTTGGCAATAGTCATTAACCCCCAACACCAGCAAAATAGATTGCTTTCCAGCACTGCTTTTTTTCTCACCCCTTCCAAGAGGCTTGGGGGTCCCCAGATAACGTAAATCGGACTTCGATTTTCCCGATTAATTAAAATATTAACGCACACACACTGCCAATTCATGGGAAAAAAAAAAACAAAAACGAGTGCTGCCCCAGACCGGGCGTGAAGAGGCTGTCCTGCGACACACTGCACCTTGAAACCTGTTTTTTAATTTTTTGTTTGTTTTAATCAAAAGGGCCTGAATTCTCTCGGCAGGGAAGTGCCAGGACAACTCCTGGTCGTCCCCTGGGCCTCCGCTCCGTGTCGCGCAGACGTCCTTTGGGCGGGCAGTGCGCCTGGGCGCCGAGTCCTGGCTGCCTGCGGGAGCTCGGCCGCCGGGCGCACGAGCTACCCGCACCCCGCTGCCCTCCAGATTCCTGGAAACCAGGTCTGGAAGCCGCGCGCCACGCGCTCACTCGGGCTCAGCGGCACCGAGGGCAGGACCCGGGCGCCCGCAGCGTCTGCTCGGCTTTTAGAGCGGCTGGCGCCGGGGAGGTCTGGTCATCGCGCGGGGCGCGCAGCCGGACACCCGGCTCGGGGTCGCCGCAGAGGCCGGGCGCGCTTCCTGTCCGCCCAGAGAGCCCGGAGCCTTCTTTGTCACTCGCCGCGCCTAAGGACAGGCCGGGGGACGGGGTCTCCCGTGGCCACCGGGAAAGAGAGAGAGCATCTGGCAGAGCCCGCCTCCGACGTGGGTCCCCAGCCCGACACTCGGTGGCCTCCGCCGGGGCGGAAAGCACGCGCGCCCAGAGAGGCCCAGACGGGGGCAGACCGGCCCCCCAGCCGCCTTAGGTCTGCTTAGAAAACAGGCTGAGCTGCGCGCCCCGCCTTGGCCGGGGAGCCCTGCCCCCACCCACCTCGCCCCCAGGCCCCAGCCCCCAGCCCCCAGTCCGTTGCTTGCCCCTCCAGCTCCCTTCCTGCGGCCTGCCTGCTTCTACCACTTTTCTCTTTGGGCCATCCCAGGGCGACCTGCGGCCCCTTGCATTTAGTGCCAGCATTTGGGCAACTGGGGGCGCCCCGGCATTTTACCCCCTGCTCCCCACGGTGTTTTGACTGTGTGGCTGATTTCGGGAGGAGGTATTAAGGGGCCAGGCTGCAGTTGTGCACTGGTTGTTTGTTTCATTTCAAGACTTATTTGGGCGAGTAGTAACTTCCTTGGCTGCGGGTGGGCGCAAGGAGCCGCGGCGCGTGGCTGGGGGCTGCGGCTGCGTTCGGTGGCGCTCGGCGGCGCTCGGCGGCGCTCGGCGGCGGCAGGGCTCGCGGGGCTCGCGGGGCTCGGGCCGGCTCGCGGCGCCGTCAGGCAGTCAGTCGGAGAGCGCGGCGGCGGCGGCGGCGGCGGCGAGGGGCGCGGCGAGGGGCGGCCGCTCCCATATATGGCGCAGGCGCCGCCCCCCGACGTCACCCTCTGACAGCGCCGCTCCCGGGGGCTTCGAGTTTTGGCTCCCGGGAAAGGGTCCATTCCTCGGGGAGAGAGGGCTGAGTTTTGTGCGCCTCCGTCCGCTGCGCGCGCCGCTCCAGGCCCCGCCGCGCCCCGCCTGCGCCCGGGACTGCGCCGCGGCACTCACTGCCCCGTTTATTTGTCTTTGGAGCAGGCGGGCCGCGCCAGAAGCGGGCGATCCCGCAGTGTCCTGCAGCCGCGGACGCCGCCTGGCTAGGATGACACCACGTTGAGCGCGCCTGCAAACAACAACAAAAACCGCCGCCGCCGCGGCCACCGCGTCCTGCTCCGCCGAAGCGCCGCCGGTGTAGCCGCCTCCGCGCCCCCAGCCGTCCGGAGCGCCCGGCCGCCGGTGTATGTCGCGCCTGCCCGGGACGGGCTGAAGCCGGCGGCGGGCCGGACCGCAGGCGCCGAGCAGGGCCAGCGCGGCCAGGGCAGCCGCCTGCCGCCGAGCCCCGAGCGCCGCTGCTCGCGGAAGCGCTTTCGGCCGGGAGCTGCGGCCGCCGCCACCAGTTTTCATGTTTGGGATTCAGGAGAATATTCCGCGCGGGGGGACGACCATGAAGGAGGAGCCGCTGGGCAGCGGCATGAACCCGGTGCGCTCGTGGATGCACACGGCGGGGGTGGTGGACGCCAACACGGCCGCCCAGAGGTACGTACCGGCCGCCCCCGCGCGCCCCGGCCCCGGCCCCGCCGGGTCCCCGCAGCCGGCCGGCGCCGCGCTCCTCACCGGGCCGCTGTCTCTTTCCTCCCGCAGCGGCGTGGGGCTGGCGCGGGCGCACTTCGAGAAGCAGCCGCCTTCCAACCTCCGGAAATCCAATTTCTTCCACTTCGTGCTGGCGCTCTACGACAGGCAGGGGCAGCCGGTGGAGATTGAAAGGACCGCTTTTGTGGACTTTGTGGAGAAAGAGAAAGTAAGTGCAAACATACAGTCACACCCTCCATCTTTCTAGAAGTGGGAGGCAGGCGGTGCCCAAGCGCGGTGGCCCCGAGTGCCCCCTCGGCGGCGGGGACCGCTCTGCGAGGCGCCCCCCGCCGCCGCCACGTGCGGCCGCCCGGGCCAGCCGAGGGCTGGGCAACTTCTCTGCGCCCCCGGACTTATTCCGGGCGAGGAGAACGCTGGCCTTCCAGCAGGAAAGTGACATCACCGCGCTGCTCCGAGCTAGGAATCCTGCCATGTGTGAGGCCAAGGGGCCTCGGTCGTGGAGGGGGACCGAGTGCGGTGGCCGCGCCGGACACCGATCGCACTAAATGCAATTATTTATCGTTACTTTCAGGAGCCCAACAACGAGAAAACCAACAACGGCATCCACTATAAACTCCAGTTGCTGTACAGCAACGGTAAGTGGCGGCGGCTGCTCCTGCCTTCCCGCCCCGCCGGGCTCGCTCTCCCTTTCCGCGATGGTTAAAGGACATAAAGATTTTGAGATTAAAATGACGTGGATGTAAACACGAAATCTTCTCATGGCATAGAACGAAAACAAAACATAAACGATCAATAAGTCGATGGCACTTCACATGATTAACCGGTCGGGCTCGAAGCAGAAAGTAAAAAGGGGATCGATACGGGGCGCCAGCAGAACATCACTTTTAAGTGACTTTTTTCAATTTTGCAAATTAATGTTAATTATTGAAACGGGGGTAGCTCTGTACACCGAGCACAACTTACTTCCTGTGCACTGAGATTAAAAAAAAAAAAAATTCTCGAGAGACATTAGAAAGAGTTCAGATTCTCACTTAGTTTCCATTTCGTGCTTTCTGTTTTCAAAAATAAAGCAGCACATGGCCCACCCGGAGCAGCGACCAGGCCTGCTCTCAGCCAGGCACATTTCTTGCACCTTTAAATGCAAACCCTAAGAGTAGTAAGGTTCTTAATTAAGAAAAGAAAAAATTTAAATGAGAAGTGATTGGGATTCTTTCCTGCCTTTTAAAGGGCATGCCTAACTTTTGCTGCATCATGGAGGTGGCAGTCCTGGGTTACCGACTTCCTGTGCCCCCGTGTGCCCTTGCTAAAATCCTGATGAGAATCTGTCCCTGTTTCTTCGCAGGAGTCAGAACGGAGCAGGATCTGTATGTTCGCCTCATAGATTCAATGACCAAACAGGTGAGAAAGTTTAAGCCTCGACACTAGTTTTCACTGCTCAGCTGGGGCTGTCTTGGGGTTTCAGAGACTAGGAGACTGACAAGTGGATCTGGTGTATTTGTTTTTCACTTAGTTTCCTTGACATGCTAATGAGAATTCCATATTTATTGGAATAAATGAAGTGATTGGTAAAATAGTTTATGTTGTCATCAGAACAGGATATATATGCTTTATTAAATGGCTTGTGATTGGAATCAAATTCTGTCTTAATTAATTATGGTAATTAATATTTGACAAAATTCTCAGGGTCTCCCCCCTTGTAAATTTTTAAACGTTTCTCTCTCTGCTTGGAATCATTTCACTGATTTTTTTTTTTCTATAACAAAGACAACTAACTCCTTTCCAGAGCCCTTTGGGTTGGACTTGATTAGCTCATTTTTTCCTCCTTTCCAGTGTGATGGTCTAGTAACACGAGACGTTTATTTGGATTTAAAAGTTAAATGTGTTGGGGTGAAAAGTCACCTTGTTCTCCTCTAGTCCATCTTCACCTCTCAGGCCCCCATCTCCATAATTCAAACTCCGAGCTCCAGGGGTCACCCAAACCTGTCCATTGCTCTGGGGGTAGCTTCTCGTCCCTTTCCACCCTCTGTCATACCTTGTAAATAACATAATTACCAGCAGTTCCTTATTAAATTATTTAACCTGTCTTGGTCAACTTTTCCGATGATAACTATTGGCTATCAGTCGTGTGATTAAGTGCAGAAAAGTGCTTCATTGCTTTTTGACATTGTGCAGTCTCTGGCAGGTTTTGTGTTGGGTGGTATGTTGTTTAGTTGTTTTAAAGATTTTCCCCCCCATTTTCTTCAAGTAGTGTTGGGGGAGGGGCAAACCCCACTCCTAAGTGAAATCCACTCTGCACAGATTGATTTAAAATATACTTCCAAACTGAGCTTCACGCTTTGAAATGAAAGTGGTGTCTTCAGTTTTGATGCTAACTTGAAGAATTGTGAGCAAAGTAAAAAGGAACTCTTTCTGCTTCTTGCAGCCCAGCACGCATGCTTCCCACTCTGCACGGCAATTGGTTTTCGGATTTTACTTCCCCTTTAAAAAGTTTGTCCTTACCTAGGCAACAAGCGTGTTAGATTTTAATGTCTGCAGTGGTAAAACACTATGGTTTTCTCTTAGAGTAAAACAGATCTGACAGGTAAACTACGGTCTTTCTGACAAAGACGGAGGCGGCGAGCCCTTCGGTAATTATTTCACTGGGATTCAGGGAAGCCTCTGGAACTCGGGAGGCGCGTTGACAGGGTGCTTTTATTTCCTTTGTATATAAGGGCTAAATGTTTTCGGAAATCGCTGTAGTCTAACGAAGAGGTTGATGCAGGCAGCGCTGAGTTTCTGCATAGAGAAGGAGGTTTCCGTTTTAAGTGCACTTTTATTGTTCATTTTTCCCTGTACCTTTACAGTATAAACGGGGCTGAGAATAAAGGCATTTAATCTCCTCTCACTGACGGAGATGGGGGTGGGGGTGGGGAAGGAAAGAAATAGCCCAGTAACTGATCAAAGAGTCAATGGCGCTGAACCGACAGTTTATGGATTTCTGTTTGTGCTACAAAATAAAAAATAAATCAAATATAAATACGGGGATCCATCCGAGGACAAGCCGCGTTCTCAGAAGTGCTGGTGCCCGCCGCGGCCACGCGCCCTGAGCCCCAGGCGGCCCGTTGGCTTGGGGTGACACCCATCACTTCTGTGGTTCCGAGTGGGTCGGGAAGGAGGCAGTGGGAGAGGGGCTCGAGGGAACCCTTCCCTCTGCCCAGAGGGCGGCCCCCGGCTTTCCCGAGAAAGGGCTTTCTCCGCCTGGAAGTGGAGGAAAGTGTCAGAAGTGCCCGAGGAGGTTGGAAGTAATTTCCAGATAATTTTCGGGGGGGGGGGGCGGGAACTAGAGAGGAGACTCCCCTCCCCATTCCGTGGAATTTTCTGCGGGGGAACTTGCGGCTCCCGGCCCCCGCCCCTCCCCCTCCCCCAGTGGCCTTTTTCCCTTTTTTTTTTTTCTTTCTTTTTTGGCGAGGCCGGCGGTGGGGCAGGCGCGGGCGGCCCCCCGGCCCGGGTTCCCGGCTGCGGAGCCGGGCTGAGCGCGGTCGTGTGCGCACCTAGGGCTTCGCACCATCTGGCGGAGCCTCTGCTCAAAACCCACCAGAGCGTGTGCGCAGACACTGCCTTTTTACCCGAGAAAAATCATTGTTAGCAGTTTCAAAATAAACACCAGATTGGCCATTAGCACTTTCTTTCCAAATATCATCCGGCGAGGAGCACGTGGCCGCGCGGACCCGGGCGCCCCGGGGCCCCCAGCGCTCCTGCGGGGCGCCCACCAGGCCCGGCCCCGCGCGGCCACGTGCGGTTGCTGCGCCCCAGCCCCGGGACCGCCCGCCGCGTGCGGATCCCGGCCGTGGCCGGGCGCTCGGGGCGGCGGCGGCGGGGCCCGGGAGGGCGGCCCACGCAGGCGCCTGGGCTTGGAACGCGGGGAGCTGCCGGGCGCCCGACTTGCCCGAGCCCGGGGAGCGCGCGGGGCAGGGCGGGCGCGGCCCTGGACACCAGGCAGACTGCTGCCCGGGCGGCTCTTCTCCGCTTCTTTACTCTTACTTAGCGCGTTCTGATCGGCCTTTTGCAACACGCCGGTTGCAACTCGGTGTAGACAATGGCCCGAGGACGCGGCCCGGCGGCGGCGGCGGCGCGGGCAGCAAGGGGGCGGGAGCAGGGGCGCCGTTGTCGGTGCCAGCGCGCCCTCGCTCCCTGCGCCGGGGCCTCGGCCTCCCTCTCCCGGCCCTCGCCCCGGCCCGAGTGCGGCCGGCGTCCTCCCGAGCAGAAGGCCCCGCGCAGGCCCGGCGGGCGCCCAGGATAGGAGGCCGCCTTGGCCTAGCCAGGCTCCCGGTGACCCCGCCAGGACGGTGGCCCCGGACGCCTCCCCTCGCCCGCTGTGCACCTGCCGCCCGCGAGGCCCGCAGCGCCCGGGGCGACTGGGCGCCACAGCCGCGGGCGCCGCATAACCCCGCCTCTGCTTGTCCCCCGCGCAGGCCATCGTCTACGAGGGCCAGGACAAGAACCCGGAGATGTGCCGCGTGCTGCTGACCCACGAGATCATGTGCAGGTGAGCGCGGGCGCGGGCGGACGGCGGCGGGGGCGCGGGCGGCCTCGGCGCCAGCTGCGTCTACAAAGGACGCCGCGTCCAGGCGCCACCACCCCGCCCAGCTTCGGGAAGGGCATCGATTGAAATGTAATCGGCCCGCGGCCGCACGCCGGCCACCGAGGAGCCCGGTCTCATTTCCCCCCCCAGTGATGACGATCAACGCGACCGGCTGCTCAGCAGAGCGGATTAATATGTTGGCCGTGTCGCTGCTGTGTAGTCAAAAAGGAAAGCAGGTCCTGGGTGATGCATCTGTCCGCGATGCCGGCGGGATCATTTTACTCCTTCTCTCTCAAGCACTCGCATCCTGAGATACACAATTGTCTGTTATTGATAAAAAGGAAACTCTTTTGTAGTTATTATGGAGCTCGTGTATGTGAGAATTGGATTGTGATTCTGTCAGGTAACCTCTTCCCCAGAGCAGCGATGCAGCGTTCATATTGTTGTTAGGTAGCTTGCGCGTTCCTTGAGATCTCTGTCAGAAGAGCAATTTCCCACCTGTTTTTTTTTTTTTCCTAACTACCACAAGAGTTTCACCCCTACATGGCAAATAAAAATGCATCATTGACTTTGTATGTGCGGCATGTGAAATATAGTTGCAAGGGATCAAAAGGACCTGCTTTGCAGGCTTGCAGGCTACAGTTGCAGGCCGCAGACTCCGAGGGGCATACTTTGCCTGGCTGCGATGCCTATTGCCTAAATGCCATTTCTGA